>NC_056750.1:91732522-92332522 GCF_019279795.1 Protopterus annectens
GACAGAGTAAAGCTGGAGTTTTTTGAGACAGTCTGCTTAAAGCATCTGTTTGAGGCCAGTAATCCTCTTTGTGAGGAATTTTTGTGGCCTTTCCAGTTGTTGTAGATGTCTTGTGAGGTACATACCAAAAGGGGCGTTGTACTCTATAATGGGTCTAATGAGTGAGAACAATGACCTCTTTTTTTCTGGATGAGAAACCTTTTGTGATGAGGTGTGCCACATACAAGGATTTCCTGACCACTTTGGCGATGTGATTATCAAAGGAGAGACTACTGTCCACCTGTGTCCCAAGGTCTCTTATCACACTTTCGGTGTTGAGTAGACTACCACCTATGTGGTAGTTCATGGGTACAGAATTTTTACCAAAGGGGATGACAATACACTTTTTGGCATTGAGCTTGAGACCATGTCTTTGACACCAGGCATCTGTCTCAGTGAGGCCCTTTTGTAGGATGTCCACATCGTTAGGAGTTTCAGTTATGGCTCCTAGTTTGCAGTCATCTGTGAATTTAGTTAGCCAAAGACCTTCTGTGTTAGCCTGTACTTCAGAGAAGTAGATACCAAACAGGAGAGGACCCGGGACTGAATCTTGTGGTACTCCACTTGTCACTGGTCTGAAGTCTGATTTGGAGTCTGCTACTTTCACAGTGTGGGTTCTTTCAGTAAGCCAGTTGGCAACCCATCTTGTGATATAGGGATTTATACCTAGTTTAGTGAGTTTATCTATAATTCCAGAGTGGGGGATGGTGTTGAACACCTTGGCGAGATCTAGATAGGCTGTGTAAACCACCTTACCCTCATCTATGGCTTTGGTGACTACTTCAAAGAAGTCTGTCAGGTTTAGGAGACATGCTCTGCCTTTTACAAACCCAAACTGTGTGGGGTCCTGGGTTTGGAGATCTCCAGTGTCTTTGTTTATGAGTTCCATGATGATACGTTCCATGGCCTTGCAGATGAGGCTCGTCAGGCTAATGGGGCGGTAGTTCCTGGGGTCTGTTGTGCCCCCCCCCCTTTGTGGAGTGGAATAACTGTCACGGTGCACCATTCAATGGGCACAAAGCCTGAGGTGAGGCTATGATTGAACATAGTACTTAGGTGGGGTGCCAGTTCATTCTGTAGTTCATGTAGAAGGCAGCCTGGGATGTTGTCAGGTCCCATGGATGCTGTCTTCTTGGCTTTGGAGAGTGAAGTTTTTACCTGAGCAGCTGCGATTACAGGAACTTTGCATTCTTCCAGTATAAAGATGGGCCCTTTAGGGGGTGAGAGGAGGGTAAAGTTAGCACTGAACCTATCTGCCAGGATGCTGGCAATATCAGTTGGTTCTGTATATTTAGTGTCATTGTGCTGTAACTCAGAGCAGATCTGAGTGTTGCCATTGAGATTTTTGAAATAGCTATAGAATGCTTTGTGGTTGTCTTTAGAATCAGTGGCAATTTTGTTTTCATAACTAGCTTTGGAGGATTTTATGAGGGATCTCAGCTTCTTACTGAGGCTGACCAGGGAGTTCCTCCAATTATGTTTTTCAGCTCTGTAGATTGTTACAAATTTCTCATTAACCATCTGTAAGCAACTGTACTGTGACTATGTTTAGCCCAAAACCTCCTAAGTCTACACTAATACTGTATCTTATCTCTGTTTACTGTGAGCAAGCATAAGAGGATGCCTTACATCTCAATGTAGATGCCTTATGCCTATTAGAAAACAACAAAACTTTGTTTAGGATGCAATCTATATGTGCTTACTATTACAGTATGTGTTATTTTTGTCAGTGTCAGCTTGTATGCACTGTAACTGTATGAAAGTACTATTTTAACTGTATTGTGATTTATTTTTATGCTTTACTTATGTTATCTACATTCTGGAGTTTTTCTCCTCAGGTCTATGCTGAAAATGAGCACATGCCCAGTCAGACCAGCCCAGTCAACAAATGTCAAATAAATAATACACCTGTTGACTTCTTATCTCTGAATGAAAGCCCTGCTAATGGAAAAAGTTAATGACTTTGCAACTACAAGAAAGATGTAAAACTGTCCATGTCTTTCATCATTTTATTTTTCAAGCCTATTTACTTAAAATAAACTTGTCTAAAGCTTAAGCCAAAGAGTATAAATACCTCCATGAAAACAGGAAGGGATTTTCTTAGTTCTATATATATATATATGTGATCAATACACTTTATATCTCCCACCACAACTGCTCGAGATCACATTATATTAACTTTAACTTGCTACTATCCAGCCTTTCTTAGCTTGTTACAGTGTAAAACCTGGAGACCTTACAACTAGGAAAATGTACTTTCTTGCTTTAATATCTTTAACATATACCCACAAGTCACCCCGATGTCCTACTTAAAATACCCGACTGTACATTGTAAAAGACTGCTTTACAATATAACATACAATTTACATCATGAAATTTTTATGCACATATTAACAAAAACTCTTTCTTACAGTTACTTCTTCAGGCTCTTCAGTGTCCTTTTAAACATTAATGACAGAGTGGCGTACATACTTGAGACTTCAAAGATGGTTGTACGCTGAGTAACAGCTTAATTCTGGCTCTCCCAGTATGAAAACAGAACCTCAGCAGAGGAGGCAAACAGACTTGTGTTTATGGGTAAAATTTTGCTAAATGGCTAAGTAAGTGTACTGCCTGGATGCCAGAAAAAAAAAAGAAATACAGAGGACCTGGCTAAAAATCAGCTATGAAAAGTGAGATAGAAACATTGACTGGGGAAAGTTCTGCAGCTGTTCAGCAAAAAGCAATGCAATCTCCAGACATGAATTCCAGTAACCCACAGGAAGATACAAGACAACTGCACACAAACCTGGTTAAAGCAAATGAAACACTGGTGGAGCTTATCAACACAAACAAAAGGTTGGAAAAAATGGAAGAAGCTTTAAGCAGATATTCAGATGAAGTGATAAAGCTGCAAAACTTAGAGGTCAAAATGAAGAGGAGCCTGGCTGAATATGAGCCTGCTCAGGAAGAGATGTTTCAAAAATATAATAGAATTAGATGACAGAGCATGTAGGGAAAACTTTAGATTTTCAGCGATACCACAGAAGCTGGAAGGAACATACTGTATTAAATTTATGAAAGCACAAATAAGCAGCTAGACTGGTATTCCACAGCAAGAGTTGTTAGTTGAAAGAACACATCATGTGTGTGCTCCAAACATGGTTATGAGAAAGCAAACTAGACCTTTAATAGTAAAAATGCAATCCTCCAAGCAGAAGGAGTTGATTCTGATAAAACTATGGTAGAAGGACAATGTACTAAAATTGGGAGACAGAAGAGTGTTTGTAAAGAATGATTACTAATTGTACACCAGGCAGAAGAGGAGCAAATTTATTCCACTATTCAGGGAATGTCAAGATGCATGTGTGAAGGTCAAATTGCTGTACCAGCTGTCTTCACAGTATTCTTCCCTGGAGGATCAAAATTGTTTATTGATGAAGTACATGCTAAGGAGGAAATACAAACTTTTTCCAACAAAATGTAAGCTGTGAAACAGGAGGAGATTCTGCTTTTTGTTCTTATGCTAATAAAGACCACAGAGAGATTGTACCTGTGAAACCTTATCCAGTGTTTTCAATAGAAATTTTTGGAGAGAAGGAAGGGAGCACAAAATTTGACTAGAAGTATTGAGAATACATTGGAAATGAAGCAGAAACAGGATTTCAGAGTTGGAGATGAGCAGGAATAAAACCAGTAACTTAATATCGGTTTACAATGCAATAATTATATATGGGGAATATGACAGAAGAAAATCTGGAAATATTGGACACTTTCAGAATTTTGTGGCCTTGTGGAGGACTCTAAAGCATATGCCCTACTTTAGGTCATTAATGTTAGGAAAAGTGTTTTGAGAAGGGGAAGAGGAGGGGAAAAAAGTTAACTGTAAGTAAAGATTTTGTTTTTTCTTGTGTTGTGTGGTGTGTGGTTTTCTTTACATGCTATAAAATAAAGTTTTCTCAGTTATTTTAAGTGTAATAGGGAATGTGGGTGCTTCTGTTTTTTTTCCTTTCTTTTCTTTCTCCCTTCTTCTTTCTTCTTGTTTAGGTTTAAGGAATGTAGGCACTGCAATGTAAAAGAAAATGTTTGCTTATAAAAGTATGATAAGAAAAAATAATGAATGTACTTTTTCTCATTCTTGCATAAGGGAATGTCTGGATTAAGGACCTTAGATTGATTTGGTAACAAGTTTTAAGAGAGAGCAAGTAAATGAAAAAGAATATTGAATATTATGAGACTTTTTTCTGGTAAATAATTGTTTGCTTAGTAGCAATTCTGCAGCTGGCCATCATGTTTCCATGGAAACAATATGGTAAATGGAAAATGGCTGTCTGGGTCTCATGTCTTCTTGGAGACAATTTGAGAAAGAGAAACTGGCTACAGTCTGGTGGAGATTAATTGGTTGAGGGGTAAAAAAGAAAAGAGAAATTGTCTAGGACATACTGTTCTCCGAACAGTCATGGTTTTTCCCATCTAGGAGAGCTATAAAGCTAAGACAAATCCAATTAGAACTTAGTAGAAGCACAGGCTGCTCCATGTATTTTAGTATGCATAACCTTTCTTTTAGGTTAACTCAAGTCTGTCAGTGTGGCTGTCAGTTTGGGACTTTTGTTCCTATTAGGATGGTAAAACTTCAATATTTGAAGATAGAAATAATTTTGTCTGTTAGTATTAAGTTAATAGGTTTTAGGGGGTATTGGGGGTGTCTTTTTTTTTTTGTTTGAGGGCTGTCAATACAGCAAAAAGTTTTGTAAGATGTGACATAGGCTCAAATGGATATGACAAGAAAAAAATGTATGAATGTTCAACCTGCCAAACAGTGTATGCATGTAACACAAAAGCTGGAACTAGACATTTAACAAAAAAGGTGTTATCCATAAAAGGTGGGAATAATAACTTTTTAATGCAATGATGCTTTCTATAATGTCTTTAAATGTCAACAGTCTCACAGATAAATACAACAAAGAAAGAGCAGTGAACTATATTAAAAAATGTAGAGTGCAAACAGCTATGTTACAGGAGACGCACACAAAACTGAACATGTGAATTTGATAAAGAAAGGTTTTCAGGATGGTTATTCAGAGAAATACCTGGAACAAAGGAAAAGAGGAGTACTTATATTAAATCCAATACTGATAGAAGAGGATACAAAGATACTGGTAGATTTGTAGTGCTAAGGGGCTATAATATCTAAGGAGACTGATACTTTGTAGTCTTCCATTTTTTCCACTAATATCTCAATGTTGCTGGTCTTTTTGATCTTCAGTGTCTACTGTAGATCAGAGAGCACGTGCTATGTGCTGTATCTTTAACTCATTCCCTCCAGTACAACTCTTTTGAGTGTGTACCTTTAACTCCTAGTGGGTGTGGCCTGAGCCTTTAATAATTAAGTTATCACCTTACAATTCTAACAAATACTCATTGACAGAGATCAAATATCAATATAATTGTGTTTGCCATCATGTATGCTTCAAGATAAAATATTCTGATACCTTGTATGAAGCATGGTTTTCGAATTATTGAAAGTATGAACAAGTAATATTTGATGCCTAGAGGAGCAGTAGGAAGTAACTGCAGATGCACGTGGAGGCATCAGTCAGATGTAATGAGTTAAGGAGCATGTCAAAAACTGAGAATGCAGATATAAATATCAAGCATGTGTCATTCCTAGTGCCATTTTGAGAATGCAGCCAAGGAGTAAGCATGCATGAATACAGCAGTTAATTTGTATATGAGTTAATTAAGTTAAAGTCAGTAAACTTCTATCATGATATGTTTGCATAAAATAAAGCTACTTAAACAGAACCCATGAAGACTCTTCTATTGTACACAAAGTAGGAGAGTTACATCTACCAATATCAGTATCTGTTTCAAGTCAAAGGTACTCTTGATTCTTTTACTTATCTCCAGTTTTTTTTTCTGTGACTCAAGCATTTTCCCCTGGAACAAAAGAAATATTTCACTGGCATGGGGTTTGTTATTGTCAGAAGAATGAGGAGCTGAGTCCTCTTCTGCATGGCAGCTTACTCTTTGTTGATTAAACTTATTATTTCCACATTGGCCAGTTTTGTATCCAAAACTTTGATCCTCTAGGACAAATATTCTGATGAAAGCTTCAGTCTTCAATTCACACTTAAATTTCACACCTGCCTCTTGAAATTCTCTGATTGTTGGGATAAACTTGCTTCTTTTCTGCCTGGTTGTACAGTGAATAACCATTTCTCACAAATACTCTGCTGTCCCCAATGTTTATTTAACACCTATTATATCAGAAACCATACTGACACATTCCAGTTGCAGACATTATACATCACTTATAATCTACCCAATCATTTTCCATCAAACATTACATAGCTCATTTAAGTCCTGCCTTCTTTTAAACCACATCCCTCTGTATGTACTGTTCTCACATTTCTCATTTTTCCTATGTAGTTTGCTCCTACCTTTTTCTAAAGATCTCAATTCCAGTTGTTTTATCTCTGTTACTATATTCACTACTTCTAATACAGTTGGTTTAGATTTTTATTTCCATTTTCTAGTAATTGCCTTTTGGCAACCATCATAATTAGAGACACCAAGACCTTACCATGTGTGATACTCGTGCACTGGCCCAGCAATCAAGGAGCCTCAATCCTCACCACTAACACTAGTGAGGGGTGTCCATATAGGGAAGGGATAATAAATACGCACACAGTAAAGTACAATTTCCGTTAAGAGCACACAGAGATCACAGTCAGTCTAGGGCTGGTTGCTCCCTTTCTCTTCAGGTCCCCAATAAGACTTCCCACTGGCACAGCTATAGGGTCCAGATCTCAGCCTAGTGGGCAAGCTAAAACCCCCAGCAAACTTTTTGTCCAACCAGTGCTTCATGTCCCTGCCCAAGTAGCTGACACACACACACACACACACACACACACACACACACACACACACACACACACACTTTGAGATAAGAGTTATATACAACCACACAGACACTCCTGGGGAAGGCTGGCACAGGTTCTCCAGCTGTGCCCCTTTTCTGATGAGTCTAAAATGTACCAGCTGTCACCACCCACTAATAGGCTGGCACAGGTTCTCCAGCTGTGCCCCTTTTCTGCCCAGTCTAAAAGGTAGTACCAGCTGCCACCACCCACTATCAGCTACTCAAAGGACCTTCTGAAAGGGTGTCCAATTATTACTGTACAATATTATTATCCAAACGGTAAGTGTGACAGAAAAGTCAAGGTTTATTAGAATGACTTTTTACAGTATCACTATATACATGCAATGTACTCTAGAGCTTAAATTAACTCTACATAAAACAGCCACAGTTGAAAGGTTTAAAAATATTTAATAATAAATAAAAACACAATACAATACTTCTTGTTACACAGTGCTAGTCAAGAGTTTAGAGATCACAGAGAAATACTTAAAATAATACCGTAGATAAGTTCTGACATCAACACAGAAAAATACTTACTATAGTCTTCCTAATTCTTAGCTATTTCTAAGAGAAAACACAGTTCTAAAATACTTACAGCTAGACACAGGCAGTGCCGAGTTGGATGTTCTCAAGACAAATCCTCTCATGCTTTCATTCTTTCTCTCCTTAAATTGATAACACAGTACCACTGATTCATTTCAGATTACATCATTTCTTTCTGGTTCCCAGGCTAGCAGACTCTCAGAGGTTAATAGCCCCTTTGATCTTGCAGCTGGTCAGGAACCAGAACAATAAAAGAAATTATAAATGCAAATTCTAGCCATTAACTCTGACCTCAAAACAATAGGCAAAATTCCTTCATCTAGACATATCGGCTCCGAATTTTGACATCAAATACAGTCATAAAATGCTTGACTTAGCTTTCTTACAGCAGAGTGCACTGTTGTTACATTTTTGCAGTTCAATATCCAATGCAGTCTTTTCACATTTGAGAGAACAAGCCTGTGGCTTACATTAATATTTACAAATGACAGAATTATCTACAAAATGCTTTCTGGCTAGGCTACCAGCCTTCACCTATCTTCACACATCTCCCCCTCGAAGAACTCAAGCTAGTTTTTCAAGTAATCCTTGAGAAACGTTGCTTGAGAGGGTTAGGTCTTTCTGAGTATACCTTACCCTATTTGCTGTCTTGAGAGCCCATCTGCATTGGCATTGCTAATCCCACTGCAGTGCTGCATTGACATATCATATGCTTGCAACCCTAAGCTCCATCTTAGCAACTTGGCATTTTGCTGGCTGGCTTTGTGTAACCATGTTAGGGGGTTGTGATCTGTCACTACAGTGAATTTTCTTCTATACAGATAAGGCTGAAGTTTCTGAAGTGCCCACACTATGGCTAGACTTTACTTTTCTACAGCTGCATAGCATTCCTCCCTGGGTTGGAGCCTATGACTGAGATAAACCACTAGGTGCTCTTCTCCCTCTGAAGAAATCTGGCTAAGTACAGCCCCCACCCCAAGGGTCGAAGCATCCACCGGTACAACAAATTATTTGCTATCATCTGGACTGGCTAACACAGGTGGTCCTCCCAAAGCTTCCTTAAGCTCCTGGAATGCCTGCTCACATGCTGGGGTCCACACTACCTTATCTGGCCTGTTCTTCCTTGTCAGCTTTGTGAGGGGAGCAGCTGTGGTAACTATAACTGGACATGAACTTTCTGTAGTACCCTGCTGTCCCTAAGAATTCTCTCACCTGCTTTTTGGTAACAGGTGCAGGCCTGAATGGCTTCAACTTTGGCAGGTTCTGGCCTGATTTTACCACTCCCCATTCTATGTCCCAGGTAAGAGACCTCTGCCATACTCACCTGACATTTGCTAGGCTTAATGGTCAACCCTGCCCTCTGTAGTCTGCCCAGCTCCTCCCTGACATGCTGAAGGTGCTCTTACCAGGAATGGCTGTAGATGGCAATATCATCTAGGTAGGCAAGGGCAAACACTCCTGCTCCTGCTAGGTTATGATCTACCAGCCTCTGGAAAGTCACTGGGGCATTTTCATCCCAAAGGGTATCTTTGTGAACTCATACAAGCCAAAAGGAGTCACAATGGCTGACTTCTCTCTAGCACTGGGAGTGAAGGGCACCTGCCAGTAACCCTTGGTAAGATCAATGGTTGTAAGAGAATTAGCCCCACTCAGCTATTCTAGGGCCTTGTCTGTCCTAGGCATGGGGTAAGCATCTGACTCTGTGTGACTATTTAATTTCCTGTAGTCCACACAGAACCTAATGCTGACATCATTCTTTGGCACCAACACCACTGGGGAGGCCCAGGGACTGTTGGACTCTTGAATCAACCCTAGTTCCAACATCCCCTATATCTCCTCCTTCACAGTCTGTTTGACTCTCTTAGACACCCTATAAGGGGTGTGCCTAATAGGCCTTCAGGGTCCTGTATCCACCTGGTGCTGCACCAGGTGGATGCACCCTGGTGTCCTAGTGAACATGTCCCCAATCTCCTGTAACACTGCTCGGAATTCTCAAACCTGGGTAGGAGATAGCTGCGGGGACATTGCTACCCCTTCAACTGAGGTGTCAGTCAGAGCCTCACTGAGGTGATCAGTCACCAGATCTCCTTCAGACTCTTCCTGCAATCCACTGTAAATGCTCAGCACAAGGGCCTCCCTATCATAGTATGGTTTCATCATGTTAACATGGTACAATTTGTGCTCCTACCTCCTACCTAGCGGTTCCACCATGTAGTTAACATCACTTACCTTTCTCACCTCCTTGTAGGGTCCTTCCCAAGCTGCTTGCAGCTTGTTGTGTCTGACAGGAATGAGAACCATTACCTGCTGTCCCACAGCATACTCTCTAGCTCAAGCATTGCTGTCATACCAAACCTTTTTCTGTTGTTAGGCTTCTGCTAGGTTCTCCTGGGCCTAGTCCATGAGTTCCCTGAGCCCTGTCCTGCGGCTTAGGATATATGCCACAACAGACTCCTTTGGAGATTCACACTCACCTTCCCACTTATTACAATTTAAATCTAGAGGTCCTCTTACCCTATGCCCATACAGCAACTCAAAGGGAGAAAAACCTGTGGATTCCTGGGGAACCTATCTGTAAGCAAACAACAGATGGGACAAATATTTGTCCCACTCCCTCTTAAACTGGTCTGCAAATGCTCATAGCATGGACTTGATTGTAGAGTTTAACCTCTCAACAAGACCATTAGTCTGGGGATAGTAGGGGGTGCTCTTCATGTGCTTCACCCCATAGTACTTCCACTGACAAGCCAGCAGGTCTGACATGAAATTGGCACCTCTGTCAGTCAGCAATTCTTTTGGGAAACCTACCTTACTGAAAATCTCTAACAAAGCACTTGCCACCTTTTCTGCCTCAGCGGAGGACAGAGCCACTGCTTCAGGGTATCGTGTAGCATAATCCACTACCACTAGGATATGCTTTTTCCTGTGGAACTTGGGGTACTCAGAAGCCCCACAATATCCATAGCTACCCTCTGAAATGGCTCCTCAATCACAGGCAAAGGCATCAAAGGAGCTCTCACCTTGTCTCCTGCCTTGCCTACCTTTTGGCACTGCTCACAGGTCCTGCAATACCCTGTTACATTTCGGGAAATTCCAGGCCAATAGAAGTTCTGCATAATATGTCTCTTTGTACATTTTATGCCCATATGACCTGCAAAGGGAATATCATGTGCTATGGCTAGAAGTGCCAGACAGTAGGCTTTAGGCACTACCAACTGCTGTACCCTCTCACGTTCTAGCCCTTCCTCAGGGGTCCACTCTCTATACAGTAACCCTTTGTCCCAGTATACAGATTCCCCCTTCCCTTGAGAATCAAGTGCCTCACTAGCTACCTGCCTCAGGCCTTGCAATATAGGGACTGAGAGCAGAGCCTGTCTCAACTCTCTCTTTGTAACCCTTCCCAGCTCCCTTTCCACAGGAAGTCTGGCATCATCTGACAGTGGTGCACCACTGTCAGCCTGGGTACTACTACTCACCTCTACCTTTGCAGTCACTCTGTCCAAGGCAACATCAGTATCCACAAGCAACTGTGGGTCACCTCCAGTCTCACTACTACAGAGTAGCTCCCTCCCTGAAGTAACCATCTCACCAGTCCTGGCTGCATGTATGCAGTCTGTCTGGGTTTCCCCCAGGCTACCAGACCCACATGCTTGTCTCCGAGCCTGACTGCATGCAACTGCATAAGCACATGGTACTGCCTCATCAAAATCCATCCCTATCAGGACATCTGCAGGATGGTAGTTTAGTACCCCTGTTGTCTCAAGCCAACCTACTATTGGCATTTTGTCTTACCACGTACTGGCTCTCTCAACTTTGGTTCCTCACCTTCCCTCCGTGGACATCTGTATGCCACATGGCCCCACCGGTTGCATTCAAAACATTTAATCCTATTTCCTGGATGTAGACCTTGATTAGTGGCTTCCCCTGCTACTGGCAGATTCTGTTGGGGCAGTCTGTGTTGTCCACCATGGGTTTCTTTAGACCCATGTGCAATACTGGGGGTCCCTTTCCTGTGCAGGGATGCCCTGCTTGCTAGGTATAGGACTCCCTTCTTCCACAACTCATCTGAAGTAGCACATTATTTATCAGCTAACCAGATCGTCATGTCCTCAGGCAAAGTACTAAGGGCTTGTTCCCTCACCAAAAGGTCTGCCAGCCCTTCAAAAGTGGTGACCTGACATCCACTCACCCACCTATGCAAATAAGTGCTCAGTTCAGCAACATATTCACATACACTTTCATCTGCCATGCGTCTATGCTCAGAAAACTTTTCCCTACAAGTTTCAGGTGGTAGCTTAAAACATTCTAACAAGTGATTTTTAACAGCAGTATAACCAAAATATTCACAATCAGAAAGTTTAGACAACACAGTTACAGCTTTACCATGGAGTAATGGGGTCAGGAATCACACCCGGAGCCTTTGGTCAACAACATACTCTTTAAATACCCTCTCAAACATATGAATGAAACTATCAGAATTATCCCCCTCTTTAAACTGCAGAAGAAATTTACTGACCTTTGTGATTCTGGGGTCCAGTTACTCCCTTCCTCATTACCTCCATGACTCTGCCTTAGAGTCAGCATCTCCTTCTCATGCTGCCTCTGCCTCTCCTTTTCCTCAGCTTCCAGGTGTATCAGTTTCTCATTCTCCTCAGCCTGCAACCGTCACAGTTTCTCATTGTCCTCACTCTCTAGACACCTCAGTCTTTCAGTTGCTTCTATTTCCACATGCCTGGCCTCCAACACAAGTCTCTTTAGCTCCAGATGGATTTGTAAGTCTTCTGCTGAAAGGTTGAGCTGTCCATTACCTGAGTGTGGTACATCTCCACTGCCAGTCTGATTGTCCTCCTGGTTGCTGTTTTCTGATGCAGCTGTGACCAAAGCTGCAATCATGTCTGTCTTTGTCAGGTTTCCATGCACCAGTCCCCTAGCCTGGCACATCTCAGCCAGCTGGCACCTTGTCAGTTTTCCATACTCCTCTGCTGACATGCTGCCTGTTCTCCCTGACTAACTAAGCTAACAAAAAAAATAAAACAATTGTGATCTGAACTCTGAGTATTCACTCCATGGCTGATTTAGAGTACAAAACACCTTCAGTGATCACTGTACACAAGCTACAGGAATTCACTCTACCCACACCACTACAAGCCAATTAGTATTTGCCAACCAATTAATATGTGGTCTGGATATCCCACCACTGCCAAACAATTAATATGTGATGCCTATGCACTGGCCCAGCAATCAAGGAGCCTCAGTCCTCACCAGTGAGGGGCATCCATATAGGGAAAGAATAATAAATACACACACAGTAAAGTACAATTTCCCTTAAGAGCACATAGAGTTCACAGTCTGTGGCTGGTTTCTCCCCTTCTATCCAGGTCCCCAATAAGACTCCCCACTGGCACAGCTATAGGGCCCAGATCTCAGCATAGTGGGCAAGCTAAAACCTCCAGCACCCTCTCTGTCCAACCAGTGCTTCATATCCCTGCCCAAGTAGCTGACAGACACACACTTTGAGATAAGAGTTATATACAGCCACGCAGATACTCCTGGGGAAGGCTGGCACAGGTTCTCCAGCTGTGCCTCTTTTCTGCCAGTCTAAAAGGAAACACCAGCTCCCAGCCCCCACTAATATCAGCTACTCAAAGGCCCTTCTGAAAGGGTGTCCAATTATTATTGTGCAATATTATTATCCAAATGGTAAGCGTGATTGAAATGTCAAGGCTTATTCGAGTGACTTGGTGCATTATCACTATATACATGCAATGTACTCTTGAGCTTAAATTAACTTTACATAAAACAACCACAGTTGAAAGGTTTAAAAATATTTAACAATAAATAATAAAAACACAAGACAATACTTCTTACTACACAGAGCTAGTCAAGAGTTCAGAGATCACAGAGAAATACTTTAAATAATACCATAGAAAAGTTCTGACATCAACACTGAAAACCACACAGAAACAAACTCTAATTCCTAGCTATTTCTAAGAGAAAACACAGTTCTAAAATCCTATTTACATCTAGACACAGGCAGTGCTGAGTTGGATGTTCTCAAGCAAATGCTCTCATGTTCTCATTCTTTCTCTCCTTAAATTGATAACACAGTATTACTGATTCATTTCAGATTACATCATTTCTTTCTGGTTCCCAGGCTAACAGACTCACAGAGGTTAATAGCCCCTTTGATCTTGCAGCTGGTCAAGAACCAGAGCAATAAAATAAGCAGGAATCACCTTCCTTCATTGTGATCTAAAATGTAAAACTCCATTTCAAAATTGTTTAACTTGAAAAAGAAAAGATAATGGAGGATTCAGTGGCAAAAGGACTGAAATCACCAAAAAAAGGGAATTCCAGGCCATAACTGAGCAATTCACATGGATACTGAAGTACCAGGGTCCCCACTTGAGATGGGTGCTTGTCTGTTTTGGCACCTAAGAGGAAAAATTCAAATTTGGATAAACGTGATTTCTTAGTAGAAGGTCTTCTTGCCTGGTTACATTCATGTAGCATGTTCTCTGAATATGCCTGACAGTAATTAAAAAATATATATTTCAAGGCATTGCGAAAAGCCTTCATTTATTTCAGACTCATGGGGGATGTAAATCAGACTTATGGTAGTGAAGTAGGATGGTGGAGGCCATCTACTTTGCTAGTCTGAAATTCTTGGAATTTAGACATTTTTTTGTAAACCAACTTCATTAAATATGTGAAAAACATCTAACAATGATTTTGCTCACTTCCAACATGATACTGCTTAAGCGTGTTGCATTCCTTAATTCAAGTGAGGAAAACAATTACAAAGATATAGCACAATTACATCCTATTGATACAGTATCCATTATATGCAGTTAAATAGGAACACAAAATAGCAGTCATTCAGCATTATTTCAGTGCACTATCTCAACACCATTTCCAAGTTAGTTGATTGGCATCTCTGCCAATCAGCTTCTTGTGTATTTTGAATAGAGGATAACAATAATTAATGAGTTAAATATATCACTTAAATCCATTCTTTTGTGAAACTAAAACGTCTTTTAAACATTAATCAACTGTGAGTTTCTTGAAGTAGTAACTAAGGAAGCCACTTATTAATGTACGACTGCTGATCTCCTTAGTCTAATAAAAAAGCTTTTTGTCTTTAATCCTTGAACAATTGGTGGGTCTGCTTTTTCCATTATCTCATAATGGATGTTTTGCCACTAATACTACTAATCCATCAAACCTCTCTTGTGCTTTGCCAATTACCCCTCCCATATGAAATTACTAAAAAAATTTTGGGCCCCCCTGCTGATCATTAATTTCATTAATCAATAGTTTGCCTGGCTATGATAAAACCACAATGATCTTATGAATTAATTCTGACATACAGTGACAACATAGGTCTCTAATAATGCCCATAAGGGTGGGTATTTCAAGGAAATAATGGAACATCAGGGTGTGTGTGTGTGTGTGTGTGTGTGTGTGTGTGTGTGTGTGTGTGTGTGTGTGTGTGTGTGTCATCAGGTCTCAACAGCCTTGGAAGGTCTAATTTCTCTAACTCCCACCCTGCTGGACATTACTGCTTGATGAGTTGTCAGTTAAATTGTTTTGCATTTGTTTTATAAGCATATCCATATTTTTATGCACAATAGTTATTTCTCCTAAAGTTTCAGAGTTGGTGTAACACATGTAATTGTAGGAAAAGAGAGGAGAGACAAATACTGAGATGCAGATGCACAACTCAAGTGCATATATAGGTGCGAATGCACACAGATCTACCCAGCACTATACTGACACTTCAGATATATCAAATAAAGAAATAATTAACAGCGCTAGTAATTTATTTCAGGTCACTCTTGTCAGATACAGTGCAAAGCATTATAACCAGAATAGTATTCACTTTTGGCAAGTATGTGCCCTGTCTGCACAAATCACATCCTTGAAAATGCTGCTGCAATTATTTACATTACATTCATTTATTTGTTTTTCCATACTTGCTAACTACAATTTTGTAAAAGCCTCAGCAAGGGGAAAGGAAAAAGGCAGGTACTTTAGCTATTGCTGCTGCTGCGGTTTCTTAATTCTTTTTTCCTCTACCTCACACTTTTTAATTATATCTTTTTCAAGAACTGGGGTTAGCAAAGGGAAAGGAAGTGGGGGCTCCCAAAGAAGATTGCAGTTTCATTGTTCTGACTTTATGCCTCGTTAACTGCTGTATTTTTATTTTAATTTACCTTGCTTTATCTACACATTAGCACTCCCCTTCTTGAATGTTTAGTGTCCTCTCCAATAGATTTCATTTTCTAATCCTGATTAAGGATCAATATGGACCAATTGAATTCCACTAAAAATGGGTCTCTACAAGGTACCAGGTCTCAACACTGCCGAGATCACTACTCCCTTCCAAGATGGAATGGCCTCCAATGCAACCAATAGTCTGAAAACTCCCAACACTTGCTGTATAACTCCTGTGAATCTGTAACCCTAACTCCTCAAGAGTTTTTAGTCATGTCATCCCTTGAGCTTGATTAGCTATCAACTACGAACAGCCTACCTTCCTGTAAGAAAATTTCTAGGCGGTCCTGATCTATACGGGCTACTTCCTCCTTACAGAGGTCAGTACAGCATCTCTGAATAAATTGATCTACAGATTAATACACCCCTTCTTGAATGTTAGTGTCCTGTCTAATAGATTCCATTTTCTAATCCTGATTAAGGATCGATATGGACCAATTGATTTCCACTAAAAATGGGTCTCTACCAGGTCTCAACATTGCAGAGAGCACGTCTACCTTCCAAGATGGAATGGCCTCCAATGCAATCAATAGTCTGAAAACTCCTAACACTTGCTGTATCATCTACTCTCCCCCACAACTCAAGTGCATCTGTAACCCTAACTCCTCAAGAGTCTTTAGTCGTGTCATTCCTTGAGCTTGATTAGATATCAACTACGGACAGCCTACCCTCCTGTAAGAAAATTTCTAGGAGGTCCTGATCTATATGGGCTATTTCCTCCTTACAGAGGTCAGTAGAGCATCTCTGAATAAATTCATCCAGTACCTGTCCTGCAGAAGGATCTCTGATCTGCTGCACCCACTTTTCTCTATTACTTTTATGCAATTTTACAAAGTTTTTCTTCTGAGTTTTCAGTGAATTTCCTAGATATATTTTCATAGCTTGCTTTTAAATTCTCTCTCCCTTTTTATCATATTTATTTCTTGTTTTGCTTCCTTATGAGCTCAGCTATACCTACCACACCAGCATCTTTTAACAGGTTCTGCCACTCTCATAGGTCAAGCTTTTGTTTTTCTCCAGTGTATTCTAACAAATCTCTCCAGTCTTTTTAATATACTACTAAATCAGTATCACGTTCTTTCCAAGCCTTGCTGCATCACCATGGCCTGCAACTATTTCATGCTATCACATACAGAAATTATTTGATTTATGGTAAACTACAGGTCACCTCCATGTTTCAATTTTGACCTTGCATTGATCTTAAAATGGAGAACAAGCGGGGAATGGTCTAAAAGAGCTAGTAGAACTACAACTCAATTTTCAACTATATATTTATTTTCTCTTGATGTATAAACCCTATAAATTCTAAAGAAGCTTTTATACACTCCAGAGTAATACAGGAAAATTATTTTGGTACATTCCTGTACCGTGTAAACATCCACTGTTCCTAGGAGCATACACAATGCTAGAAAGTATTTCCATTTGGTGGCATCCTTAAAACTTTTGGGACAACTTTGTACATCCTTCTAATGTGTAATAAAATTTAAGTCTCCTCCCCAGAGTACCCCACCTCCTGGAAACCCACAGAAGTATGACAGATCCCTCTGAGTTCCTCTAAGGATGATTCAAATAGTTTATATATACTAATCAAAGTGATTAATCTACCTTGCATCTTTAGCTTCAGAGCACTGAACATTTCACCTTAAGCTAACTTCTGATTCTGTACATGTTTAACTGCCACTCCTTTTTTTCCAATTTCCATACATGAGGCAGAGTGAATGGATATTCATATTTGGCTAGCTTTACGTGGTCTGCACCATCCATATGAGTCTCCTGTAAATATAAAATATTGGAGATAATGTTCTTAGGTATCACACAGGCAATAATACCCAAAAGGGTGGGTGTTATTTATAGGGAAATAATAAACCACCCAGGGGTATTATGAGGCTTTGGAAGGTCAGTTACTTCCTCTATAATAGCCATTCTGGTGGACATTATGGTGCTTAGATAATCCACTATATGTTAAATTGTTTTGTAGTTGTTTTTCTTAGTGAGTGAGTGAGTGTGTGTGTGTGTCATATATATATATATATATATAAGTAATTAAGTAATTGATGTTGGAATAAGTACTTAACATCCAAAATACAAACTGTATAAGAATTTAATGCCCACTCACACACAAATTACTACTTTGAATAAGGAAACTTCAGATATTTAATTTTGAAAAAAAAAAATTATGCAGGATAAATCACTGCAACCCCCCCCCCCATGCCTCCTAACTGTTCCTAATTTTGGGCTGTCTCTCTGGAACATCACTGGAGATTAGTGTCAGTCAATGTAAGCAGATACTATAGCTTCATACAACTTATTGTAAAGAAAATACCTCCCCAGTCGATGGATTATCATCATTTCTTCAGTAAAGAATTTGAGCAGTAGGATTTTCAAGATGGCTTTACACTGATTAACAGCTTAATTTCAACTCTCCCCATGTGAAATGAGAAACTGAGAAATAATAGACAGTGATATTGTCATTGTGGGTAAAGTTACACTGCTGGCTAGTAAGCACACTGCAGGATGCCAGCAAAGATATTTAGAGAATCTGAAAGAAAATCAACCACAAAAGGTGAAGAGAAAACATTGTCTGGGAAGAATCCTGCAGCTGCTCAGCAACAAAACATACAAGGTTCAGCTTTGGTACAAGAACTGTCTTCCTGTAATACAGAGAAAAAGAAGTTATGTACTTACCATAACGTTCCATCTGAGGTGTTACTTTTCATTTGTCTTCAACCTATGGGACTTGGGTTTGAGATCGGATCCAACTCGGCTGTAGGCACCAGCATCTGAGCCGAAATCTGAGCTGCTACCCTACCCATAATGCTCTGCTCTCCCTCCTCCACTCAGAATGAGTTTGCTGCAGGACAGCACCGCCCAACTCACAGCAGAGTACCTTAACCCCTAACTTTTGAAGGTGTACACACACAACATACTCAAACCCAGGACCAAGAAGAAGATAAACTTGCACCTGCATCTGTCCAGTCCACAACACAAGCCCAAAGGCAGGGGAAGGAGGGAGGGATGGTTGAAGATAAATGAAAAGCAACAACTCAGATTGAAAGCTATGGTAAGTGCATAATCTTTTTATCTGAAGTTGTTTTAATTCAGTCTTCAACCTATGGGACAGAGTCCCTAGCTATAGTAACTTTGGGAGGCCCTCATGGAAGGATATTCCACATCAGAGCTGAAAGAAACCGTGCTCTTGGACAGTGTGTCCAATTTGTAATGGAAAATAAAAATATGCGAAGAGGACCAAGCAGCACTGGAGCAAATGTCATCAATAGGAACCCTGGACCAAAACGCCGCAGAAGTAGACATGGACCTGGCGGAATACGCCTGGACAGGGTCAGGTAAAGGCATACCCTTAGCACAATAAGCCATAAAAAATGCAACTGGAAATCCAATGAGCAAGGGTGACTTAGAAACAGACTTTCCCAAGCAGGGCTTTGAAAAGGGTACAAAAACTTGATCAGACTGTCATAAATGTTTTGGTTTTAACAAAATAAAAGCGCAACTGCCTGTGGATATCAGGCAAATGCAATTTGTATTCCCCATTGTTCTGATAATTTGAAAAGAAGACTGGCAAATTAATCATCTGGTTAATGTTTGCTTCGGATGCCACCTTCAGCATGAAACAGAAGTTCATACAAAGAGTCACTCTGTTCTTATGGAAGACAAGATAAGGAAGCTTAAATTGACAATGCCTGCAATTCAGATACCCGCTTGACAGAAGTGACAGGCACCAAGAAGGTTGTCTTCCAAGAAAGAAACTATAAATCCACAGTAGCAGGTGGTTCAAAAGGAGGAGAAACAAGGGCCTGCAAAATTAAAGTAAGATCCCAAGAAGGCGTGGGGTCCTTGACTGGTGGCCTAAGGAGGAAGGTAACCTTCAAAGGCCTTGCAGAGTTTAGAAGAAGCCAGGAGGCAGAATTCTCACCCACATGGAAATTTGAGATAGCTGCCAATTGAACTTTAATCATAGAAATCTAGCTCTGCTGTGGAATGTGTGGGCTAGAAAATCCAGAATGGCTAGAACAGGAGCTTAAAATGATTCAACCTATGTTGTGATGGCCAGATGGAAAAGCGTTTCCATTTACTACAATCAATTTTTCTAGTAGAGGCCTTATGAGCCGCAATCAAAATCTTTTTAACTGGTGAAGGGAGCCTGGGAGTTCTAGCAATCAAAGGAATGGGAGGAGCCATGCGGTGAGCTTCATGCTAAGTCCAGGTGTGTAACCCTTGAGGTGTGTGAGAGGATATCCAAAACCATATCAGACCAAAGAGTAGGGGACCAAACTTGGTGAGGCCAGAAGTGGGCAATGAGGATGACCTTGCTCTTCAACTGCTGTGCTTTCTGGAGAAACTTGGGGTTTGGAGGAAGAGGGGGTTAAGCATAAAGTAGACTAGAGGGTCAAGCATGGACCAGAGCTTCCCTGAGTGATTTCCCCCAGAGGGGGAATCAGGGTGAAAAAACTCACTGCACTTAGCGTTGGAAGGAGAGGCAAAAAGATTGCAGCAAGGATGACTCCATTTCTGAAAGATCATGTCTGCCACTGAAGGATTCAGAATCCATTTGTAAGGCATCAGAATGGTTCTGCTGAGCCTGTCCACTAGAATGTTGGGCTTCCCCAGAACGTGAGTTGACACTAGAAAATGGTTGGCAGAGATCACCCACTCCCACAATCTTATGGCCTTTCAGCATAGGGGATAACATGTGGTTCCCCCAGTTTGTTGATGTACCAGACAACAGACATGTTGTCCATCTGGATGGCAGTTGTCCTGGCAAGAAGAAAAGCTTGAAGGGCTTGCAATGCCAGAAGCACCTCTCTCATCTCCAGGACATTCATATACAGATTGGTCTCCAAAGGGGGCCACATGTCTTGGACTGTCTGTCCCATGCAATGCCCCCCACCTGATCTGGGAGGCATCCAAAGTCACAGTGATCGAGGAGGAAGGAAAACAAATAGCCCAGAAGGAGGTCCGGGGACTGCAGCCACCACCAAACAGACTCCCACAAACCTGTGATAGTCGAACTGGGTACAGAAGAAGAAGGTCAAGTAGGGACCACTGCACCACCATGGTCCACTGCAGGATCCTCATGTGTAGGCACTTAGTTGGCAGTAGAGATATTGCTGCCACCATAGACCCAAAGAACCATACCTGCTGGGGGGCAAGGATTTTGTAGTATACACCTCACATGTTGCTGGAACTAAGGTATCCTGTCTGGTGGCATTAACATCCTGCTCTGTACTGTGTCCAACCGGCACCTATAAAATCTATCACCTGAACCGGTTCCAAGTTCGATTTGGCCAAATCAGTATGCCCAGGAAAGATGCTAGGTGAAGGAGGTAATCCCTGGCCTGAAGAAGCCAATGCCTGGTGGGAACAGAGAGGAGCCAATTGTCCAGGTAAGGAAATGCATGGAATTCCTGCAATCTCAAGTGAGCTGTCCCTACCACCATCACGTTGGTAAATTCCCGGGGGGCTGTGGTGAGTCCAAAGGGGAGTACATGGAATTGGAAGTGATTGGCTCCCAGACAGTAGCAAAGAAACCTTCTGGAGTGCCTGTTCATTTTTATGTGATAGTATACATCCTAAAGGTCTATGAAGTACATCCAGTCATTGTTCTGCAGAAAGGGTAGAATGGACTGCAAGATGACCTTCAGAAACTTTGTTTTGGCAACTAACAGGTTCAGGGCAGTGAGATCCAGAATAGGTCTGAAGTCCCCCGTTTTCTTTGGCACCAAAAAGAATCTGGAATAAGTGCCTGATCTGACAGGTCTGAGGGGATGGACTGGATCACTCAATTTTCAAGCAGCCTGGTGATCTCTATGGCTGCCATCTACTGCTGACTGGGTAGAACATCTGAGAGGTTTCTCTTTGGAGCGGGGGGATGAAGTTATGGAATGGAATAACCTCTGGATATAACTTGAAGCACCCAGTGATTGTTTGTGATGGACTCCTAGGCTGTTGAGTGCAGAGAGAGATGACCCCCAACTGCCTCCAGAGTGGAGCAGTTGGGCAAAACCTCAGGATTGCTAAAAAGGTCTGTCCGAGAACAAATCTCAAGACCCTTGGCTCCTTGGACCCCTCTGCCACATGGACAGCAACTGAGCACCTTCTCCGGGCACTTGGGAATAGACTGAAATGTGTCTGGTTCCTTCCATGCACTGCAGGAGATGAGATCTACCAATGGATCCACAGGGAGGTACACCCAAGATGTAGATGTGCCAAACACCTCCAGGAATACAGAATCATCAGGGTTGGGTTTACGTGAAGACAATCGATCTCTCTGATGCAGGATCTCCATGATGTCTCTGAATGAGACCTCTTCAGAAGGTGATTTAGGGGACCCCTCCCCCTCATCCAAGTCCATATCTTCAGTGACAGATTCTGGCAGGGGGAATCTAAGTGCCATCTCTTGCAAATATTCTTCTGAGGAGCCTCTATAGTGGGAAACTCTGGCGAGGACTCAGAAGCTTCAAAGAGTTCCTGAAAAGGAACATCCTGGGGAGGTCTGGCAACAGGCTGTCCCTGAGGAGGCAGGATGGATGACTCTGGCCCAGAAACTGAAGGAGTAAGGGTGGTGTATGAGGAAGGAAGTGTTAAGGTCCTTGAAGGAGCTGAGAGGACTGTCTCCACAACCTCAGAGGCCAAAGGTGAGCAGACTTCTGAAGACAGTGTTGCTGGAGCTGAAGCCACCAGCATCAGAGCCTCCCAGAAAGGGGAAGTTGGAACCGGACTTTCCAGCACTGAAGTCACAAGGGGAAGGGGCAGCTCTGAAAGCCTCTCAGCCAACACCAAACCCTCTGAGCCAATGCTGAAGTTATGGCTCTGAGAGTCGGTAAGGTCTGACAACATTGGAGCAGAACCATTCAAGGTAACAGTCAACATCTATGTACAAGTGACACTCGACACCGACACCTCAACATCAGAAAACCTTGGGCCCAAGAACTCTGAAGCAGAAGATTGGATTGGAGAAGGAGAGATCAGAAAAAATCCAGGCTGCATGCTCTCGGCTCCAGAGGGGGACAGAGCAGGCAAAACCCGAAAGCTGTATCTGAGCTTGGAGAAACTTCATCATCATCCTATCCACCTTGGCTTCAGACACACTCTGAGTGGACCAGACAGAGGATGCCACCGATCCCAGCCTGGAATGGGGGTGAGGACAGGCAGCGATAGGAGACTTGGTACAGGAATTCTCAGGCTCTGGGAAGAAATGGGGCAAACAAAGTCAAGGAGAGCCCTGAACAACCACGACCTTAGACTTACCAGGTGGCTCAGCAGAAGAAGCCTAGTCAGGAGACCACTTCCCATCCCATTCCCGCTCTTTATGTCTGGCCAGGTCCCCTTCCCCAGTCTTCTTGGCAAAAGGCCCTTCAAAATCAACTTATTCCACCTGTTCATAAGAGTGTGTTGATTAAAACCCATGCATATTGAACAGTAGGAATCCAGGTAGGCCACCCCCAAGCACACCACACACACACAGTGTGGGCATCAGATAGAGGAATCTTATGCCCACACTCTGTACACTTTTTAAACCCACCTGACTTTGGAAGGTCAGCTATAGGGTAAACACACACACACACATGAGAGGGGACAGAAAAAGGAAGTCAGAAAGTGTGTTTTGTTTTAAAGACCCAGAAAGCACACCAACATAGACTAGACAAGAAGGGTAGGACAAAGATAGAAAGAATCAAGAAAAAAAACACCTACGTTTACTGAAAACTCTCTGAAAAACCCTTGGAGGAGCTCAGAAAATGCAGTTCAGTGCTGTTTGAATGAATGGCAAATGAGATCTGAGGGGAGGATGCAGAGTGGGGTATTATGGGTAGGGGAGGAGCATGGATTTAGGCTCCAATGTTCATGTATACAGCTGAGTCCGATCCAATCTCAGATCTGAGTCCTGTAGATGGAAGACCAAATGAAAACAACTTCAGATAAAATAATAAATCAAATGTACTCAAAGGTGATTAAAGTAAAAGAAATACTGAAGGACTATATTTATTTCTTTTATTTATTTATTGACTGGGGATGTCAGACTGGGTCAGAAACCCATTTTCAGCAAAGATCCGGAGAGAAAAGCTTCACATAAAGTAAGGACATTATGACAGTTTACAGTTGTGTGTACACACTACATTTTATTACAGAAAATTACCTTTTAACTTTAATACAGTATTATATATAGTTACAGACATAGTAAAGCTTAATATGTATTAGCAGTTTACATTCAAGCCTAAGATACGAGGTAAGAAGGTAATTAAGTAATTTTTTTATAGGTTCATAGGTTGGTATTAGGCTAGCGGCCCTAGGGCCTATACAAGCCTAGCCATAACAATTCCCTGGCTATTTCTTCCCACAGTATTTACTTCCCTTGACCCATCTAGCAGGGTAACTGTCAAGATCCCTGAGGTGAATTTCCTATCTCCCATCCAATCATCAAGGTTCCTTTTGAAGAGGACCAAAGAGGTGCTCTGCTTGACATGTATGGGCAGTCTATTCCAGAGTTTGGGGAGTCTCTGGGTCAGGAACCTATCCCTCCAGCATGTTTTGTTCATTGTAATGACAAGGTTTAGATCCCTGGAGCATGTCTCTCTGAGGGATTGAGATTTCTTTAAGTGTAGCATGTCCAACACCTCTGGGTTTGACATGGCCTTGTATGTTAAGCGGAGATCGCCTCTGAGTAGACGATATGCGGCAGAGTATAGGTGGAGTTTTTTAGATGGTCAGCATAGGGCATCTACTTTAAGCCTGTGATTCTTTTAGTGAAGTATTTCTGTGGCCTTTCCAGTTGTTTCAGATGTCTTGAGAGGTACATACCAAATGGGGCATTGTATTTTATAATGGGTCTAATGAGGGATGAGTACAGTGGGACAATGACCTCCTTTTTTCTGGATGAAAAGCCCTTAGTGATGAGGTGTGCCACATAGAAGGATTTCCTGACTTTTTTTCAAACACCTTTATTGAATTATCACTTGTGACGTAGTAAAATTTAAATTCATATAAAAGTAATCAAGCTATATTAACATAACAAACATTATACTTCACATATATTGCTATATATCATATAACGTAAGCAATATAACAAATTATTCAAATCCTGCTTTATTTTTTTTAAACAAGCAACATCTTCATTAAACCATCACTTACGACGTAGTCAACCACACAGACACAGTCCTAATCATAAGCATTTTACATCACAAACCATACTGACACACTCCCAGTTGGACACATTATAAATCATGTATAAATCTAAGCAACTTTTCTCACTCAAACATTACAAATCTCATTTAAGTCCTGCTGCCTTTTAGGCCTCATTCCTCCCTTGTATGTATTGTTCCCACAGTTCCCACTTTTTCCTATGTAGTTTGTTCCTACCCTTTTCTAAAGATATCAATTCCAGTTGTTTTATCTCTAGTACTATATTCACTACTTCCAGTGTAGTTGGTTTAAATTTTGATTTCCATTTTCTAGTAATTGCTTTTTTTGGCAGCCACCATTATTGGACAAAGCAAGGCCTTACCATGTCTAGGCAATTCCAATTTCTGTATCACAGCTCAGAAAAATCATCTCCCTCATCAGACCAATCTGACCACTGAGCATCTCCGACAGTGAATCCCGCAGGGAATCCTTAAAGTCTACCAACTCACCTCATTCCTAGAAAACATGTTCTCAATTACTTCTTTCTTCCTCTTTACACCTCCAACATTTACTGTCTACCTGAAGAAAAATTCTCTGGAGTCTATACATGGGGTATAAAAATATCTATGTAAACATTTCCAGGCAAAAATCCTAAATAATCTAGATTTTGTTGCATATTTGGGAGACATACATATATCCTCTCATTGTTTCTTTGTGAATTGCTTATCCGATCTTTCTTCCCAATCCTTTCTAATCTCCTCTGATTGATTCTTATAGTGATTGTGCAATATTTTCCATGCTCTACTAATTATTCCTTTTTTAATGGCAGCTTCTGTTCTAGATTCTATTAAAAACTCTACCAGTGTTGGTCTTTTGTTTAGGACCCCCGTATAACTCTTTGCCTATACTCTGATATCAATCCCTCATAGTGAAGACAATCTGTAACCTGCAGTCCAAATAAATTATTAGTGTCTTCCAATTCTATCATCTTTCCCTTTCCAGTTATTTGCTCCCAATACCTTTGTTCTTTTGTTAGTTTTCTCCAATAAATTCTGGCCCCTTTTTGCCTATTTTCTGTATCCCTAATTGGAGTCAATCCCTATCTGCAGAATCTCCTTTCTCCATTCCCATGTTGGTTTAAGTTCTTGGAATACTTTTTGCTACTTTATGGATATAATATTCTGCATGATTACTGTTATTCTCCTTAAGAGTCTACATCCAAAATCCCAATCTCTCCTTGTTTCTTGAGCTTCCCATGTGTTTCTTCAGAATCAGAATCACATTTATTAATTTGACTATAGTTTCAGTGACTCTCCAAGTATGAATTACATAAACAACATACATACAACTATTAAGAACAAGACATACAACATACATGCAACTATTAAGAACAAGACAAAAAAGTACATACACACACACACACGCACACGTATATATATATATATATATATATATATATATATATATATATATATATATATATATATGCATACTAGGAGCAAAGTGCAACTCAGTGCAAGAAATACTGAAATAAACTCTGAAAGAAACAAGTATTAATATGTAAACAATACTGCAGAATCCTCAGAGGCTTGGGAAAAGGAATACCCCAGCCGAATAAGCTGAGTTAACTGTTTATGAACTTGATGGCCTGTGGAAAAAAATATTCTTATATCTGCTTGTTTTGGTGCATATTAATCTATAATGCCTGGCTGATGATAATAGTTCAAAAAGATGACGGCCATCATCATCCCTTTCCGCTTTGAATTATAGTTTTCTGTTTGCACTATGTAAAGGACTCAACTGTGTAGCTCTGAAATAACCCCTCAAATTGGGTAATTCCTATCTGCCCTGTTCTACTGGAGGAATCATCTTATCCCACTTGACTCCTGCTGTATTCCCTTCCCAGATTAAATCTTTCAACTCTTTATTAATTGCTAACCACAACTTCTCTGGTTGATAAAAATATGCCTGATCTGTGTATAAAACTAAAGAGACTAAAAACATTTTAACTGCTTGTATCTTAGTATCCATATCCATAGAACAAAGCTTCCAGTTTCTCAATTTTTGTATTATCTTCTGTTTAGTCTCTTCCCACTTATCCTTAACTGCCACAACAGAGTCATTTGTTATCCGCACTCCTAAGTACTTCATGTTATCATGTCACCATAAATATGAATATTATTGGACCAATTCATGTATGGGTACATAATTTACTGCTATTGCCTTTGTTTTAGCTTTATTAATTTTGTATTGCGAGTAGATTTGAAACTTTTAAAATGTTCCACCACACTGCAATGTCCCTTTCTGGTTTTGTCATGTATAAAATAATATCATCTGCAAATTGAGCCAGCTTTTCTTGACTACCAAATAAATTATATCCCTGAATTTCTGAGTCCCTTATTTTCTTTGCCAAGGGTTCTAAATATAATGCAAACAACAAAGGGGAAAGTGGACAACCCTGCATGGTTCCTCTTCTCAAGCAGAAGTTATCAGAGAGGACACCACCCACTTTAATTTTCACCTCCAATCCCTCATATACACTCCTAATTAACCTTATAATTGTATCAGCAAAAGCAAATGCTTCCATTGCCCTGCTTATGAAGTCCCAGTCTACTCTGTCAAATGCTTTCTCTGCATCAAGACCCACCTTTAACAGTAGTATTTTCTTACAGTCTGCTTCCCTTGGATCAGTGTTCTGTTAATACTGTCAAATGTTTGCCTCCCCTCCAGAAAACCACACTGATCCATGTCTATCAATTTTGGTATCATGTTTGCCATTTTTTTAGCCATTATACACAAATACTTTATAAACATGGTTTAAGTATTGAAATGGGCCTGTATGAAGCTGGATCTGATGGATCTTTACCCTCTTTAGGTATTACCGTTACCACCACCTTTTTCCAGGATGATGGCACTTCTCTTCCTCTTAAAATACTGTTAAACAAAACTTTCCAGATCTTTATCAGGTTTTTTTCACTCCTAGCTTCCAAATGTCCACAGGAATACCATCTATTTGTGGAGACTTTCCTGTAGATTGGTTAGACATAGCCATTTTTATTTCATCTCTTCCTAACCTGTTAGTAATTGAGCCTCATTGACTGTAACCTTGGCATATTTAATTCTTCCATAAACATTTCCATGTGTACCTTTTCTTGATTTCCACATTTGTCTCTTTTATACAAACTTGAATAAAATTTTCAAAATATTTCTACTACTTCTACAAGGTATTTTATCTTCCTTGTAATAGGCTCCCTAAGCTTTGTGACAGCCCTTTCCACTTTCTGTTGCCTGAGCCGCCATGTTAAAAGTTTTTCTGCTCTAGAATTATCAAAAAACAGTTGCTTAGCAGCAATTGTTCCAAACTTGTGCATGTTATCAAGGTAATCCCTTATTTTCTGTTTAGCATTCTGCAGTTGCTCCTTTTCTTCTTCTGAGAGATTCCCTGTTTTGCAATACTTTAACATTTGTCAGTCCCTCTAAATAATTCTTGTTACTTCTTTGCCATATCTCTCTTTCCTTTATTTCCACCCTGGTTTTAAACTACACTTTAATTTTATCCCACTCCATAGCTATATTTTTCAGAAAAAAATTCTATCTTCTCTAGTAGCTGCTGAATTAATTCCAAAATCCATTCCTTAAATTCCTCTCTTTTCACCTGATAGGTGGGAAAGCACCAGTGTCACACTTTTATTCATTACCTTGTGTTTTATTTTAATTATTGGTGCATGATCTAAAACAGTTATTGGGTGAGTTTCATGACCTTCAATTAAATGCACATGTTCCTCTGACATATAAATTATATCTAGCCTAGCCCAGTTTTTGTATCTTGGGAGTATAATATGTAAATTCACTCCAGACTCATAATATTGAATTCACATCTTCCATGCTAAACATTTTCATAAAATTCTTCAAAAATCTACCCTCCTTTGTTATATTTTCCCTTCAAGGCCACCCAGACACATCTTCAGTGTTGCAAACCAAATTCCAGTCTCCACATACAAGTAATATTCCTTGCTGAAAGCTAATTATTTCTTCCAGAATTGTCTTAAGCTCCATTACAGCAGTTTTAGGTGGAATGTAAATGCAAGACAGTGTAATCCTCCTCCCTTGCCAGTAGCTCGTTTGTACTACACATATTCCATTATTACCACTTTTTCCTCTCTTCTATCACTACTGGAACTACTCATGCAATTAACATAAATACTCCTCTTTTCCTTCGCCCCACATATTCCACTGAATAACTATCCTGAAAAAATTTCTTTACCAAATTCATGTGTTCATTTCTTTTCAGGTGCGTGTCCTGTAGCATAGCTATTTGCACTCTACATTTTTTAAAATAACCCTCTAAATAATTCTTGTTACTTCTTAACCATAGCTCTTTTTATTTCCACCCTATTTTTAAACTCCACCTTAATTTTATCCCACTCCCTAGTTATATTTTCAGAAGAAACTTCTATCCTCTCTAACAGCTCTTGAATAATCTCCACTATCCAGTCCTTAAATTCCTCTCTTTTCAACAGATAAGTGGGAAAGCGCCAATGCCTCATTTTTATTTCATTACCCCATGTTTTTATTTTGGCTGTTACTGGCACATGCTCTGAAACAATTATTGAGTTGGTATCAAGACCTTCAATTAAATGCACGTGTTCCTGAGAAATGTAAATTCTGTCTAGCCTAGCCCAGTTTTTATATCTTGGGGAATAATATGTACATCCACTCAACTTCTATTACTGAATTCACACTTGTGAAAAAACTGAAAGGCTGCCAGCCCGGCAAGATAGACTTTTGTAGATAATTCTGTCACTGTAAATATTAATATAATCCACAGGCTTGGTTTACAAATGTAAGGAGAACTATATCTTGTGATTAAACTATATGTTGTACTGAGCTTCAAAAATGTAACCACAGTGTCCCCTGCTGGAAGAAAGCCAATAAGTGAAGCATTTTATGACTGTTTGATCTCAAAACTTGGAGACAGGATGTCTGGACCAGCAAATTCTATTGTTTTGAGACCTGAGTTAATTGCTAAATTTTACATGTATAATTTAATTTATTGCTGTGGCTTCCTGGCCAGGTGCAAGCTTACTAAGAAATGTAAATGTTGAGTTTCTGGTAGCCTGGGAACCAGAGAAGTGTCAAGAAGGATGTAATGTGAAATGACTCAGCAGTATTGTGTTATCAATTTAAGATTTTCCTCAAGAGAGAGAGAGAATTAAGCATTTTTGGATTTTGTCTGAACCTGAACACATCAACTCACCAGCACTCTGCCTTTGCTCTGTATGTAAGCAGGATCTTAGACTTTAGTATTTCTCTTATGGACAGATAGAAATAGTAAGATTAGTCTAGCTGTTCTCTATATTTATGTCAGACTATCCTACAATATTTATTTATTTATTTTATTTAACATTTGTTGACCGGGAATGTCCGACTAGGTTCCACAGAGCCTGTTTTCAGCGGAGGCCCAGGGAGAAATGCTCCAGATGCATGTCTTTGGAATGTGGGAGGTAACCGGAGTGCCCGGAGGAAACCCACGCAAACACAGGGAGAACATGCAAACTCCACACAGAAGGCACCCCAGCTGAGAATCGAACCGGAGAACCTCTTGCTGTGAGGCGACAACGTTAACCGCTGCACCACTGTGCCGCCCAGTTTGAAAGTAATAAGTATTGTCTTGTGTTTTTATTATTATTAAATATGTTTATATCTTTCAACTGTGGCTGTTTTATGTAGAGATAATTTAAGCTCTAGAGTACTTGCATGTATTTGGTGATACTGTACAAAGCCACTCCAATAGTCTTGCTGTTCATCACAGTTACTAATTGGATAATAATATTGCACAGTAAAATTGGACACCCTTTGGTAAGGGCCTTATTAGTAGCTGATAAATATTGGTTGGTGGCAGTGGATTTCTAACCTATAGCCTGGACAGAAAGGGGCATAGCTGGAGAACCTGTGCCAAAGGGGCATAGCTGGAGAACCTGTGCCAACCTTCCCCAGGAGTCTCTTGTGTGTTTGTGTATAACTCATATCTCAAAGTGTTGTGTGTCAGCTACTTGGGCAGGGACATGAAGCACTGGTTGGATAGAGAGGGTGCTGGAGGTTTTTGCTTGACCACTAGGCTAAGATCTGTACTCTACAGCTGTGCCAGTGGGGAGTCATATTGGGGCTCTAGACAGAAAAGGAGAAACCAGCCCCAAACTGACTGCGATCTCTGTGTACTCTTAAGGGAAATTGTACTTTACTGTGTATGTACTTGTTATCCCCCCCAATGTGCATGCCCCTCACTGGTGCCAGTGGTGAGGATTGAGGCTCCCTGATTACTGGGCCAGTGCACAAGCATTACATATTAATTGTTTGGCAGTGGTGGGATATCCACATCAAATATTAATTGTTTGATAGTGGTGAGTTAGCCACATCACATACTAATTAGCTTGTAGTGGCATGGATAGTGAATTCCTGTAGCTTGTGTACAGTGATCACTGAAGGTGCTTTTGTACTCTAAATCAGCCATGCAGTGAATATTCAAAGTTCAGATCACAATTGTTTTGTTTCTTTTGTTAGCTTAGTTAGTCAGGGAGAGCAGGCAAGCATGTCAGCAAAGGAGTATGGCAAGGAGCCAGTTGGCTGAGATGTGCCAGGTTGAGTGACTGGTGCATGACTAATTCAGACATGACATGATTGCAGCTGTGGTCACAGGTGCATCAGAAAGCAGCAATCAGGATGACAATCAGACTGACCGTGGAAATGTACAACACTCAGAGAATGGACAGCTCAACCTTTCTGCAGATGACTTAAAAATCCATTTGTAGCTAAAGAGACTTGAGGTGGAGGCGAGGCATTTGGAAATGGAAGCTGTGGAGAAGAAGAGGCAGAGGCAGCATGAAAAGGAGATGCTGACTCTTTGGCAGAGTCATGGGGCTAATGGGGAAGGGAGTAACCAGACCCCAGAAGCACAAAAGGTCAGTACATTTTTTCCACAGTTTACAGAGGGGGATAAAATTGATAGTTTTATTCATATGATTGAGAGGATATGTAAACAGTATGATGTTGACTAAAGGCTCAGGGTACAGTTCTTGATCCCCTTACTCCATGGTAAAGCTGTAACTGTGTTGTCCAAGATATCTGATCATGATTTTTTTATTATACTGCTAAGAATTGTTTGCTAGAATTTTTTAAGCTAACACCTGAAGCTTATATGAAAATGTTTCATGAGCATAAGTGTGTGTGAATATATTGCTGAACTAAGCACTTATTTTCATAGGTGGGAGAGTGGATGTCAGGTCACCACTTTTGAAGGGCTGGCAGACCTTTTGGTGAGGGAACACGTCCTTAGTGCTTTGCTTGAGGGCCTGGTTAACTAATAGACAATGTGCTACTTCAGATGAGTTGGGGAAGAAGGGAGACTTATACCTAGCAAGCAGGGCATCCCTGCACAGAAAAGGGATACCCAGTGTTGCTCATGGGTCTAAAGGAATCCATAGTGGGCAGTCCAGACTGCCCCAACAGAATCTGCCAGTGCCAGGGAAAGCCACTAGGCCACGTCCATGTCCAGGACCTAGGGTTAAATGTTTTGAATGCAACCAGTGGGGCCATGTGGCATATAGATGTCCACAGAGTCAAGGTGGAGAATAAAAGGTGAGAGAGCCAGTAAGTGGGAAGGACAAAATGCCAATAGTAAGTTTTCTAGAGACAACCAGGGTACCAAACTACCACCAGAGGTTATATCCTATCATAGTGAATGGCAAAGAAGCCATTGCTAAGAGAGAGACAGCCTCTGACATAACCATTGTGAAGCCTACAATTATTACAGAGGAGCACTACTTGTATGGACAGTCTACTCCAGTCAGAGCTTTAGAAGGGACCCCATTCCAAATACCTTTGGCTAGGGTTCGCATTGACTTGAAGGGTGGAAAAGGAAGCCAGCAAGTAGGTGTGTTTGAGGATATCCCTGCAGATGTCCTGATAGGGGAATGAGTTTGATAATGCAGAACCATGTGTTCATGAAGTTACACGCAATCAGGCTTGGAGACAAACATGTGGGTCTGGTAGCCTGGGGGAGACCCAGACATACCACACACTTGCTGGTGAGGTGGTTACTTCAGGGAGGGAGCTATGCTGTAGCAGTGAGACTGAAGGTGAGCCACAGGTGCTTATGGGTACTGATGGTCCCTTGGACAGAGTGACTGAAAGGGTAGAGGTGAGTAGTAGTACCCAGGCTGACAGTGAGGCACCACTCTCAGAGGATGCCAGAGGTCCTGTGGAAGGGGAACTGGGAAGGGTTACAGGCTCAACTCTCATACCCTACATTACCAGGCCTGAAGCAGGTAGCTAGTGAGGCACCTGATTCTCAAGGGAAGGGGGATTTGGTATACTGGGACAAAGGCTTACTGTATACAGAGTGGACCCTTGAGGGAGGGCTAAAATGTGAGAGAATACAGCAGTTGGTAGTGCCTAGAGCCTACCATCTGATGCATCTAGCCATAGCCCATGAAATTCCCCTTGCAGGCCATATGGGCATAAAATGTACCAAGAGATATATAATGCAGAACGTCTATTGGACTGGGATTTCCAAAGATGTAACAGGGTATGGCAGGAACTGTCAGCAGTGCAAAAGGTAGGCAAGGCAGGACACAAAGCGAGAGCTCCTTTGATGCCTTTGCCTGTGACTGATGAGCCATTTCAGAGGGTAGCTATGAATATCATGGGGCCTCTGAGTACCCCAATTTGTCACAGGTAAAAAGTATATCCTAGTGGTAGTAGATTATGTTACAAGATACCCTGAGGCAGTGGCTTTGTACTCCATTAAGGCAGAAAAGGTGGCAAATGCTTTGTTAGAGATTTTCAGCAGGGTAGGTTTCCCAAAAGAAATACTGACTGACAGAGGTGCCAATTTCAAGTCAGACTTGCTGGCTTGTCTCTGGAAGTACTGTGGGGTGAAGCACCTGAAGACCACCCCCTATCATCCCCCAACTAATGATCTTGTTGAGAAGTTAAACTCTATACTCAAGTCCATGCTACAGGCATTTGCAGACCAGTTTAAGAGGAATTAGGACAAATATTTGTCCCATCTGTATTTGCTTACAGAGAGATTCCCCAGGAATCCACAGGTTTTTCACCTTTTGAGTTGTATGGGCATAGGATGAGAAGGCCTCTAGATTATTTAGAGATGAGTGTGAATCCCACAAGGAGTCTGTTGTGGCATATGTCGTAAAACTCAGGACAAGGTTCAGGGAACTCACGGGTTTGGCCCAAGAGAACCTGGCAGAAGCCCAACAACAGAAAAAGGTCTGGTATGACAGGAATGCTCAAACTAGAGAGTATGGTATAGGGCAGCAGGTAATGGTTCTCATTTCTGTCAGACACAACAAGCTGCAAGCAACTTGGGAGGAACCCTGCAAGGTGTTAAGTGATATTAACTACATGGTGAAACTGCAAGGCAGGAGACAGGAGCACAAATTGTACCATGTTAACATGATGAAACTTTACCACAATAGGGAGGCCCTTGTGCTGAATATTTGCAGTGGATTGCAGGAGGAGTCTGGGGAAGATCTGGTGATTGATCTCCTCAGTGAGCCTTGGACTGACACCTCAGTGGAAGGGGTAGCAATGTCCCAGCAGTTATATCCTACACAGGTTCAAGAAATCTGAGCAGTGTTACAGGAGTTTGGGGACATGTTCACTGGAAAACCAGAGTGCACCCACCTGATGCAACACCAGGTGGATACAGGACTCCAAAGGCCTATTAGGCACGCCCCTTATAGGGTGCCCGAGAGAGTCAAACAGACTCCGAGGGAGGATATACAGAAAATGTTGGAACTAAGGGTAATTCAAGAGTCCAACAGTCCCTGGGCCTCCCAAGTGGTGCTGGTGCCAAAGAAAGATGGCAGCGCCAGGTTCTGTGTGGACTACCGGAAATTAAATAGTCACACAGAGTCAGATGCTTACCCCATGCCTAGGACAGATGAGGCCCTAGAGCAGCTGGGTGGGGCTAAGTATCTTACCACCATTGATCTTACCAAGGGTTGCTGGCATGTGCCCTTGACACCCAGTGCTAGAGAGAGGTCAGCCTTTGTGACTCCTTTTGGCTTGTATGAGTTCACAAAGATGCCCTTTTGGATGAAAAATGCCCCAGTCACTTTCCAGAGACTGGTAGATCATATCCTAGCAGGAGCAGGAGGGTTTGCCCTTGGTTACCTAAATGATATTGCCATCTGCAGCCATTCCTGGCAAGAGCACCTTCAACATGTCAGGGAGGTGCTGGGCAGACTATAGAGCGGAGGGTTGACCATTAACCCCAGCAAATGTCAGGTTGGTATGGCAGAAGTCTCCTACCTGGGGCATAGAGTGGGGAGTGGTAAGATAAGGCCAGAACCTGTCAAAGTGAAAGCCATTCAGGCATGGTGTGCACCTGTTAACAAAAAGCAGGTGAGGGCATTCTTAGGGACAGCAGGGTACTACAGAAAGTTCAGCCAGTTATAATAACAGCTGCTCCCCTCACAGACCTGACAAGGAAAAACAGTCCAGATAAGGTAGTGTGGACCATGGCATGTGAGCAGGCATTCCAGAAGCTTAAAGAAGCTTTGGGAGGACCCCCTGTGTTAGCCAGTTCAGATTACAGCAAATAATTTGTTGTGCAGGTTTGTTTTAGGAGCTTTGAACCATGGAGTGGGTGCTGTACTTAGCCAGATTTCTTCAGAGGGAGAAGAACACCCAGTGGTTTATCTCAGTCATAGACTCCAACCCAGGGAGGAATGTTATGCAGCTGAAAAAAAGGAATGTCTAGCCATAGTGTGGGCACTGCAGAAACTTCAGCCTTATCTGTATGGAAGGAAATTCACTGTAGTTACAGATCACAGTCCCCTAACATGGTTACACCGAGCCAGCCAGCAAAATGCTAAGTTGCTAAGATGGAGCCTAGGGTTGCAAGCATATATGTTAGTGCAGCACTGCAGTTGGATTAGCAATGCCAATGCAAATGGGCTCTCAAGACAGGGAATGGAGGAAGGTATACTCAGATAGACCTAACTCTCTCAAGCAACATTTCTCAAGGGACACTTGGAAAAACTAGCTTGAGTTCTCGGGGTGGATGTGAAAAACTAAAAGGCTGCCAGCCCAGCTAGATAGAATTTTGTAGATAATTCTATGTCATTGTAAATATTAATATAATCCACAGACTTGGATTACAAATGTAAAGAGAACTATATATTATGATTAAACCAATCTATATTATAATGTCGAAATGTGATACTGAATACCAGATGGTCGACCCGTATTCACTGAAACGCATTTATACAATTTGGTGAATATTTCCAGGGCAAAGATGTAGTTGGCCAACTACACAGTGTTGCCCTTTTCTCGGCTGTGGTGCAATCTCAGAGTTGGTATATTTAGTTAGGGGGGGTGTGGGGGGCACATCCCCCCACATGGGTGGGTTTGTTTTAGGTTAAGTTAGTTGTGTTTGATTGTGGGGCAAGTGTTTCTTTGCACTGTAAGTATTCATCGATTTGCGTAAATACAGTTCGATGAATACGGGTCGATGTTTAGGTGTTCAATATTACAACGTTGTAATATAGACCCAATTAAACTATATGTTGTACTGAGCTTCAAAAATGTAACCACAGTGCCTCCTGCTGGAAGAAAGCCGATAAGTGAAGCATTTTATGACTGATCTCAAAACTCAGAGACAGTAATGTCTGGACCAGCAAATTCTTTCCATTGTTTTGAGACAATAGTTATTTGCTAGATTTTACATGTATAATCTCTTTTATAGCTGTGGCTACTTGGCCAGGTGCAAGCTTACTAAGAAATGTAAATTTTGAGTTTCTGGTAACCTGGGAACCAGAGAAGTGTCAAGAATGATGTAATGTGAAATGACTCAGCAGTACTGTGTTATCAATTTAAAACTTTCTGAGAGAGAGAGAGAGAGAATTAAGCATTTTTGGATTTTGTTTGCACCTGAACATATCAACTCACCAGCACTCTGCCTTTGTTCTGTATGCAAGTATCTTAGACTTTAGTATTTCTCTTAGGGATAGATAGAAATAGTAAGATTAGTCTAGCTGTTCTCTATATTTATGTCAGACTATCCTACAATATTATTTTAAAAGTTTCCTGTGTTCTCTAAACTCTGAAATGTCATTATGTTGAAGTAATAAGTATTGTTTTGTGTTTTTATTATTATTAAATATTTATTTATTGAAATTTGTTGACCGGGAAAGTCCACTGGGTCAGGAACCCATTTTCAGTGGAGGCCTGGTGAGAAAAGCTCCACAGTTATAAAATGTTAGTTATTAATATACAGAATAAGCAGTACAGAAACAGTACAAATAGATCCACTGTTATGAGATATTAGACAGTAATTAGTATATAAGAGAAACCGAGACAGAAACAGTGCAAACATTGAGATATGCAAAGGAGTACTAACATATAAACATTCTAAATACAGAAGACTTATTTACATTTATTCAATTCACATGAGAGTAATCAATGATCCTAGTATAGTTTAATATACCCAGGAACCCCACTCTGCCTTCCTGAGAACACTGGAAAATATGAAGGTCTCTCCAAACACTATTATAGTGGGCGACTTCAACTACCCAAACATAGACTGGGAGCATTACTCTATCTCCAACACCCTAGCCCAAAGGTTCCGAGAATTTATAAACTCAAATGCTATGGAACAACTTGTTACCACTCCCACAAGAGGGGAAAACATACTGGACCTGATCATCACCAACATGGGGACTCTATGCTCCAGACCAGAAGTGTATCCCTCACTGGTAAGATCAGACCATAAACTAATCTCACTGGATATTCACATCCCGACTCCACCCCCTGCCCTGAAAACCACAGTGAAAAACTTCTCTAAAGCAAATTTCGCACTCCTCAAAACCGAGGTGGAATCCTTCAAAGCGCCCGGGCCTGTGGAAAATACGGCCCAGACCGCAGAATCCTTTATAAATGCATTCTATGAACACCTTCAGGAATGCATGGATCTTGCAATCCCAAATAAAACCAAGACCCAATCCTCCAAAGGCAGACGTCCTGTCTGGTGGACCCCAGCCATAAATAAACTATACAATAGAAGGAGGAAGCTACTACATGATAGAGCAAAATCCCAAAGAGGGAAGGCATCTCTGATCAGTATTAGCAAAAACCTACGAGCACTCATAAAATCGTCTACGGCCAGCTTCGAGAGAAAAATTGCACATGACACTAAGGATAATCACAAGGCTTTCTTTAGTTATGTTAGGAACCTGGGTGGGAATTCCCAGATATGCTCAAAATTAGTCCAAAATGACAAAAAATACACCGAACCCACAGACATTGCCAACATCCTAGCTGACAGATTCAGCACAAACTTCTCCCCCCCTCCCCACCAAAAGGGCAAATATCTATCCCAGAGTGCTGTCCCCCCTGACATCTCAGATGCTCAGGTAAGAGCTGTCCTCTCCAAAGCAAAAAACACAGCATCAATCAGACCAGACGGTGTCCTAGACTGTGTCATACATGAACTCCAAGAAGAGCTAAACCCAAACATAAAACTACTGTTCAATCTCAGCCTTACTACAGGATATGTACCCAAAGAGTGGCATACAGCAACAGTTGTCCCTCTCCACAAAGGTGGTGCCTCAACGGATCCTGGAAACTATCACCCCATAAGCCTGACTAGCTTGGTCTGCAAAGCTATGGAAAGGATCATCATGGACCTCATAAATAAAGATATTGGGGACCTACAGACACTGGATCCTACCCAGTTCGGCTTTGTTAAGGGCAGATCCTGCCTCTTAAACCTGGTTGATTTATTTGAAACAGTCACCAAGGCCATTGACGAGGGGAAGGTGGTCCACACAGCCTACCTGGACCTCGCAAAAGCCTTCGATACAATACCCCACTCGGGCATTATAGATAAGCTCACCAGCTTAAATATAAACCCCTATGTCACTAGAGGGGTTGCAAACTGGCTCAAGGACAGAACCCACATGGTTAGAATTGCTGGAGCCATGTCAGACTCCAAACCAGTTACAAGTGGCATCCCACAAGGCTCAGTCCTGGGACCTCTCTTGTCCGGCATATATTTCTCAGAGTTACAGGCCAACATGGAAGGACTGTGGCTGACCAAGTTCGCAGATGACTGCAAACTGGGCACCATAATCGACTCTCCAGCTGACACAAGCATCCTCCAAAAGGGCCTCATAGAAACAGACAACTGGTGCCAGAGCCATGGCCTCAAGCTAAACGCCAAAAAGTGTATAGTCATCCCCTTTGGCAAAAACAAAGTGCCCACAAATTACCACATAGGTGGTAATCCATTAAGTACAGAAGAAGTAATTAGGGACCTGGGGACCCAAGTTGATAGCAATTTCTCATTTGACAACCACGTGGCCAAAGTGGTTAGAAAAACATTTTATATAGCCCACCTAATCATGAAGGGATTCACATCTAGATCAGGGGAGGTCATCGTGCCTCTTTACTCATCCCTCATCAGGCCCATAATTGAGTACAATGCCCCTTTTGGGATGTACCTTACCAGACACCTGCAGAAACTGGAAATACCCCAAAAGTACCTCACCAAGAGGATCAAAGGGCTCAAACGGATGCCATATGCTGCCTGGTTAAAGAAACTCCAGCTCTACTCAGTGGCATACCACCAGCTCAGAGGGGATCTGTGCCTGACGTATAAAGCCATGTCCAACCCGGAATTAATGGACATGCTGCACCTCAGAAAATCCAAATTCCATCGAGCTACGCGCTCGAGAGACTTGAACCTCAGCACTGAAATAAATAGGACATGCTGGAGGGACAGATTCATAACCCAGAGGCTCTCTTCACTCTGGAATAAAATCCCAGTCCAGGTAAGGTAGAGTCCCTCATTGACTCTCTTCAAGAGGAATCTTGATGAGTGGATGGGAGATCGTAGGTTTACCCCGGGTATCACTTCTGTGTCACTGTTGGACAAAGGCACTGTATACTAACCTCAAAAAAGGGCATAGCAAAATTTATTTAAAATGGGTGGCGAAAGCCAAACACACTATGGCTAGGCTTATAAATGCCCTAGGGCAGATAGCCTAGTATGAACCTATGAACCTACATATAAACAAAAAACTAATGTAGCGAACCAAGAATAATCCACAAGTACAAAACTATCACTGTAGTTTCTATCACGGTCCCAAGTCAAGTTATAACACGAGCTGGAAATTGTCTAAAACCAACACTCTTTATTATTTCAAAAAATATACAAGTTAAGCGCTTTCATCTACAATGTGTATACTTCATCAGAACAACGCATAACATTGTCAGCTGGGTTTTATACTAAAATTACAGTCAATCCAAACAGAAGTAACCAATCCAAATGTAAAATCAATTACATTTAAAAACCTTATTTAAAGTGCACTTGCATGCTAAAAACTTATGTATTACATAAAATGCTTCAATATGTTGTATAATTATGACAGTCATGACATGCATTTTTACAAACCTAATGTTTTTTTTTTTAAATAAACCAATATATAAATTATTTTATAATAAATAATAAATCACATAATAAAATTGAATATATAAAACTAACTGCTTTCCATATCAATTATGTTTTAGCTTCAAGTATTGGCTTAATGGAAATGTTGCCAAAAGCACACTAGCCAGATTTAAAAAGGGAAATTGTAGGTCACAACATGTGATATACCTGGCTAAATGTACAAAATGCCCCTGTTATTATGTGGGGAAAATGGACAGGTGTCTTAGGAATCATATATATGATCATTATTATAGCATTAGGAAGAAAGATACTAATAATGCATTATATAGACACCTTGAAGGAAGCCAGAGTTGTAATGTATTTAAATTTGCCATTTTAGAACAAGTTAAGGCTAACCCCAGTGGTGGGAATGTTGGGATTAAACTAGGGGAAAGAGAGATTAAATGGCAGATTTTTTTAAATGCAACTGCATACCCTGGTATTAATGACAGCATTTCCATTAAGCCAATACTTGAAGCTAAAAAATAATTGATATGGAAAACAGTTAGTTTTATATATTCAATTTTATTATGTTATTTATTATAAAATAATTTATATATTTGTTTATTTTAAAAAAATATTAGGTTTGTAAAAATGCATGTCATGACGGTCATAATTATAAAACATATTGAAGCATTTTACGTAATACATAGGTTTTTAACATGCAAGTGCACTTTAAATAAGGTTTTTAAATGTAATTGATTTTACATTTGGATTGGTTACTTCTATTTGGATTGATTGTAATTTTAGTATAAAAACCCAGCTGACAATGTTATGTGTTGTTCTGATGAAGTCTACACATTGCAGATGAAAGCGCTTAACTTGTATATTTTTTTGAAATAATAGTGTGTCTTGGTTTTAGACAATTTCCAGCTCATGTTATAACTTGATTTGGGACCGTGATACACACTACAGCAATAGTTTTGTACTTGTGGATTATTCATAGTTTAATATATATTATAAAATATTGAAATCAGAGAAGTGTGTCATACCGCTTGCAGTTGAGGTATCCAATGAAGTTGAGAGATTTGTGTTATTAAAGTTAAGGGGGGTTTGGGTTTATGTTGTAGTTCACAGATACAACCTGAATTGTTTAAAAAGTAGGTTTTTAATCTTGTTTTAAAGACCACTAGGGAGTCAAGCTGAGTGATAGATGTGGGGAGGCTATTCCACAGTTTCACAATGTTATGAGAATATAGGCACTGTCCTGCTCTCTTATTGGGTTTGGCAACATGTAGTAGGGTTCTGTCTGAGAAGCGGAGGGTTTGGGTAGGGGTGTATGTGTGTAAGATGGATTGGAGTGCTGGACATCTATTTGGTTAGAAGATTAGCTTATGGGCAAAAGTTAATAGAGTATAGTAGAGATAGTGGGGAAATTCTAGCCAGGACAGGTTTGAGATAGTGTTGCAGTGATGAGAGCAGTTGGGTATGCCAGAGGCAAATTTTAATATTTTGTAGTAGCATGATTCCTGCTTATGATAGAGGGATGTATGGAGATTGGTGAAAATGGGACTTCCATACATGAGGGATGGGATAAGCAAGGTATTAGCTAGTTTTATCTTAGTTTCTTTGTCACAGTAGAGTTTATGTCGGTATAGTTTGTCTAGTCCGAAATGGGTTTTCTTTATGTTTTTTTTAAACCTTTCAACTGTGGCTGTTTTGGGTATAGATAATTTAAGCTCTGGAGTACTTGCATGTATTTGGTGACACTGTACAAAGCCACTCCAATAGTCTTGTTGTTCTTTACACTTACTAATTGGATAATAATATTGCACAGTAAAATTGGACACCCTTTGGTAAGGGTCTTATTAGTAGCTCATAAATAGTGGTTGGTGGCAGTGGATTACTACCCTATAGCCTGGGCAGAAAGGGGCATAGCTGGAGAACCTGTGTCAGCCTTTCCCAGGAGTGTCTGTGTGCTTGTATACAACTCATATCTCAAAGTGTGTGCATGTGTGTCAGCTACTTGGGCAGGGACACAAAGCACTGGTTGGACAGAGCTTATTGGAGGTTTTGGCTTGATCACTAGGCTGAAATCTGTACTGTATAGCTGTGCTAGTGGGGAGTCTTATTGGGGATCTGGAGAGAAAGGGAGAAACCAGCTCTAGACTGACTGTGATCTCTGTGTGCTCATAAGAAAAACTGTACTTTACTGTGTGTACTTGTTATGTCCCCATTATGCACACACCCTCACTGGTGCTAGTGGTGAGGATTGAGGCTCCTTGATTACTGGGCCAGTGCACAGGCATCATTACACCTTCCATGCCAAATATAAAATTTCTTCAAAAATCTACCCTCATTTGTTATATTTTCCCTTCTGGGCCACCAAGCACATTTGCACTGCTTCAAATCAAGTTCCAGTTCCACATGTAAGTAAAATTCCTTGCTGAAGACTAATTATTTCTCTCAGAATTTCCTTAAGGTCCATTACAGCAGTTTTAGCTGGAATGTAAATACATGCCAGTGTAATCCTCCTCCCTTGCCAGTAGCCCCTTAGCACTACAAATCTGCCATTATCTTTTTTTATCTTCTATCACTATTGGAGCTTCTTTTGCAATTAATACAAGTTCTTCTTATCCTTTGTCCCAGGTATTCTGCTGAATAACCATCCTGAAAACCTTTATCAAATTCACAAGTTCAGTTCTTTCTGTGTGTGTCTCCTGTAACATAGCCATTTGCACTCTACATTTTTTTTTAATATAGTGGACTACTCTTTCTTGTTTGTTTTTAGACATGAGGCTATTTACATTTAAAGACATTAAAGAAAGCATCATTGCATTAAAAAGTTATTCCCACCTTTTTTGGACGACACCTTTTTTGTTAAATGTCTAGTTCCAGCTTTTGTGTTACATGCATACACTGTTTCACAGGTTGAACTTTTATACATTTTTTTCTTGTCGTACACATTTGAGCCTATGTCACATCTTACAAAATTTTTTGTTTTATTGAAAGCCCTCAAAAAATGCTTCCAATACTCCGTAAAACCTATTAATTTAATACTAACACACAAAATTATGTACACCTTCAAATACTGAAGTTTTACCCTCTTAATAGGAACAAAAGTTCCAAACTGACAGCCACACTCACAGACTTGAGTTAACCTAAAAGAAAAGGTCATCCATGCTAAGACACATGGTGCAGTCTGTGCTTCTACTAAGTGCTGATTTGTTTTGTGCTATCTTTATAGCTCTTCCAGCTGGGAAAATCCCTAAATGTTTTCAGAGAACATTAAACTACATTGGAAAAGCCCCTGAACTCTTTCAGAGAACATTATCTACTTTGGGAAAACCCCTGAATGCTTTAAGAGAACACGGTCTCTTATCCAATTTTTCTTTTTTTCCCCTCAGGCAATCACTCTGCACCAGACTGTAGCCAGTTTATCTTTATCAGGTTGTCCCCATGGAGGCATGAGAACCAGACAGCCAGTTTCTTTTTATCAGATTGTTTCTATGGAAACATGAAGACCAGCTGCAGAACTGTTACTGAGCTTACACGTATTTGCTAGAGAATAGCCTCATTATGTTCAATGTTCTTTTTCATTTACTTGCTCTCTCTTAAAACTTGTTAATAAATCAAGCTAAGGTATTTAATCCAGTCATTTTTCCATGCAACAATAAGAAAAAACACATTCATTGTTCTTTTATTATGCTTTTTAACAAGGCTTTTTATACATTGCAGTGCCTACATTTCTTAAAACTGAACAAGACAGAGAGAGAAGGGAGAAAGAAAAGAAAAAAAAGAATAGCAGCACCTGTTTACAATCCCCTTACACTAAAAATAACAGAAAAAATACTTTATAGCATGTAAACCACATGCCACAAAATTGATACTATTTAAGAAACAAATCTTTACTTACAGTTAACCTTCTCCCTCCTCTTGCCTCCCAAAGCACTTTTCCAGACATTTAATGACATGAAGTAGGGCATATGCTTTAGAGTCCCCCACAAGTCCAACAAATTCTGAAAAAGTACAATATTTCCAGATTTTCTTGTTCTGTCATATTTCACAGATATAATTATTGCATTGTAATCCATTATTATGTTACATGTTTTATTAATGTTCATGTCAGAAATCCTGTGTCAGCTTAATTTCCAATGTACTCTCGATTCTTTTAGTTAACTCTTATGCTCCCCTCTTTCTCTCCAACATTTTCCATTGAAAATTTTGAAAAGTTTTTACAGGTACACTCCCTCTGTGGTCTTTAATACCAGAAGAACAAGAAGCAGAATCTCCATCTGTTTCACAGCTTACTTTTTGTTGGACAAACTATTTCCTCCTTAGCATGTACTTCTTCAAAAAATGATTTTGTCCCTCCAGGGAGGACTACCTTGAAGACAGCTGGGAACAGCAGTTTGAATCACATACCTGCACCTTGACATTCCCTGAACAGTGGAATAGATTTTCTCCTCTTCTGTCTGGGTGGTGTGCAATGAATAATCATTCTCCACAAATGTTCTCCTGTTTCCCATGTTTAGTACTTTGCCCTTCTGCCACAGTTTTGTCAGAATCAACTCCTTCTGCTGGGTAGGATTGCATCTTTACTATTAAAGGTCTAGGTTGCTTTCTTATAGCCAGGTTTGGAGCATACACATGATGTGCCCTTTCAACAAGCAACTCCTGCTATGGAATACCAGTTCAGATGCTTATTTGTGCTTTCATAAAATTAATGCAGTCTGTTCCTTACAGCTTCTCTGGTGTAGCTGAAAATCTCAGGTTTTCCCTATGTGCTCTGTCCCCTACTTCTATTATTTTTTGAAACATCTCTTCCTGAGCAGTCTCATATTCAGCCAGCCTTTTCTTTATTTTGACCTCTGATTTTTGCAGCTTTATCATCTTATCTGAATATTTGTTTAAAAATTCTTCCATTTTCCAGCCTTTCATTGTGTTGATATACTCCATCAGTGTTTTGTTTATTTTAACCAGGGCTGTATGCAGTTGTCTTATAGCTTCCTGTAAGTTATTGGAATCATATCTGAAGGTTGCATTGCTTTTTGCTGAATAGCTGTTGAACTCTCCCCAGTCATTGTTTCTTCCTCAATTTTTGTAGCTCATTTTTCCCAGGTCTTCTATATTTCTTTATTCCTGGCATCCAGACAGTACACTTACTACCCATTTACTGAAATGTATCCATAAATACAAGTCTACTGGCCTTTTCTGCTGAGTTTCTGTTTTCACACTGGGAGAGCTAGAAATAAGCTGTTACTCAATGTGCAGCCATCTTGGAAGTCCAAGGTAATTAAGTCATTATATGTATAAGTTGCAGTTTTGCAGGATTTTAGAGAGTGAAAGTTTAAGTGTTGGACTACAGAGACAGAGGGAGTGTGATGGTTAAGGACAGTATAATAGAGAGACAGATGTTAAGAGGGTAAGTATATGAGTACAAGAATATACAGTTTGAGATATAGGGCTTGGAAGAAAGTAGAGATAGGAAGATACTAGGTAGTGAATTAGGGAAGACAGTGTGAGAGAAGGGTCATGAGGGGTGGAAATGAGGGAAAATAGGTAGTATGAGCTTTATAGTTAAGAGATGAGAGTAAAGTATGTTAGTCTTAGGGAGAGGAGCAAGGACAGGCGTGAGTGTTAGACTCAGATACCAATAGGCTGGAAAAATAGAAGCTTTAATTAGCTGTTCAGATGAACTGATAAAACTGCAAACATCAGAGAGGTTGAAATGGAGAAAAGGCTGGCTGCATATGAGGCTTCTCTAAAAGAGTGGTTCCAAAAAAATGAGAGTTAGAAGACAGAACACATAGTGAGAAAACCTGAGATTTTTCTACTGTACCATAGAAACCAGAAAGAACAAACTAATTTATGAAAGCATGAATAAGCAACTGGACTGGTATTCAACAGCAAGACTGGTTAATTGAAAAGGCACATCCACTGCATCTACAAACCTGGTCAAGAGAAACCAGACAAGGCCTGTATTAGTAAAAATGTAGTCACACCAGCAGAAAAAGTTGATCCTATAAAAGCCATGGCAGAGTAGAAGAGTATTATATTTGAAGACAGCACAATGTCTGCAGAAAATGAGTATTCCCTGTACAGCACATAGAAGAGAAGAACATTTACCCCAACAATCAGGGCATGCTGATAGGCAGGTGTGGGATTCAAACTGCCATATCCAGGTGCCTTCAGAATATTTTTCCTCAAGGATCAAAGACATCTGGAAACAAAACAGGATAAGGAGGGAATGAAAAAAGTCTATCCAACAAAAAGTGAGACAGCAAATAGAAGGGTTATTCTTCTGACAATAAAGCTCAGGGAGACATTGCTAGTAAAGCTGTTTCCAATGTTAAAATGAAAAGTGCGTGAAACCCAGAAAAAAGCTCAGGAATTGACTAGAAGAACCAGGAGTAAATTGGACATGAACCAGCAAGGTGTTGGAAAATTGAGATGAACAGGAAGACCACCAGTAACACTGACATTAGTGAATAAATGACAGACTGTAAAACATGAATCACATTTGTGAAATATGGCTTTGCAAGAAAAAGTGGCTGAGAAAGACTTAACTTTTTTGACTTTGTTAAACCTGTGGTAGGACTGTAAAGCATACACCCCACTTTGTCACTGATGTTTAGAAGGACACTAAAAGGAATACTAGAGTAACTAAGTAAAACAATACTGTTCCTATTAGTATTTGTATAAAACATTTAATGATAAAGAATGCACGTTGTATAGTAAAGCAGTTCTGTATAGTGTGGTTGGAGTTATTAAAATGTAGGGGGATCAGACTGTTGTATGCATTAAAGATATTAAACAAGTATTTTTTTAGTTGTAAAATATAAGCTTTACAGTATAACAGAAACAAGACTGGACAAAAGCATATATAATAGTAAACAAGCTGTGATCTTGGGGTGCTGGGGTGGGTTGTGTTATACAAGTACACTGATTATATGTAGAATTAAAATATTTTTTCTGATTTTTACAAAGACATATTGTCTAGAATAATGCCCTTTGGCTTAAGCTATAAACAACTGTTTTTTTTTTGTAAGCAGAGAGGCTTGAAAAATCAGTCAAATTGATGGAAACCATGAAAAATGTTGTTTATTGCTTTTGCAAGGATATTTGCTTGTTTTTTATCATTAGCAAATATTGTCAGTGGCAGTCAAAGTCGACAGCTGAAGACATTTGTACATTCTGTTCTGATTACAACTGACAGATTCCTTCATGTTAGCTGTTTTTTCCCCTCTCATTGTAGACTGGTATTACAAAGAGATTAGCTGTCTACAAGTGCAAGCAATTAATCTTGTAGGTTCTGGGCATTCTTTGCTCAGTGTACAATGTAGTTTTACTTAAAGATAGCCAGTACACTTTTTCTTCTTAGGGCTGAATGCACAGAAGCTGTATTTCACATCTGGGAGGGGAATAGAGATAAGAAGAGAACAGAGCAAGTTAAGTGGGAACACAGGCTGTAACACATGCCTTAGCATGGATCACCTTAAGTTTAGGTTATGTAATGCCTGTGAGTTCAACTGTCAACTTGGGACAATTGTTCCTATTTGCAGGGTTAAACTTCATTTTTTTGAAGATGTACATAATTTTGTGTTTGCTCTAAGTTAACAGGGAATTGAGGTTTTCTGAAATGTCTTTTTTGAGGGTTTTCATTAAAACAAAAAATCTTGAAAAACTGTGACATGGGTTGAAACAGAGATGAGAAGAAACAACTATATAAAAGATCAGCCTGCCAAACATTAGTGTGTGCATGTAAGACAAACACTGGAAATACAAATTCAAAAATGTTGCCATGTATAAAAGGGTGGAAACAATAGCTTTTTATCATAATGGATATTATCTTGAAATGTAAATGGCCTTACAGGTATAGACAAAAAAGGAAAAAGTAATTATATTACAGAATACAGAGTGCAAATAGCAATGCTATACATTTAGAAAGAAGTGAGCATGTGAATTTGACAAGGATTTGAAAGGATTTCAGAATGGATATTTAGCAGAATATCAAGGTCAAAGAAAATGGGGTTACCAACATTGATTGTTACAGGGGCTCCAACTGTGACAAAAGAGATGAAAACAGACAATGATAGATTTGTGGTAGTAGGGGGGGGGTATTGCCAAGGGAGGAGGATTACACTGATATGCACTTGTATATTTCACCAAAAAGTGCTATTATGGAGCTTAAGAACATTTTGGGAGAAATAATTAGCTTTCAGTAGGGAATAGTACTAACAAGAGGGAATTTAAACTAGATTTGCAATAATGAGGATAAATCAGGGAGATCTAGAAGGGAAAATATACCAAAAGAAGGTCGCTTTCTGAAGAAATTTATGAAAATATTTGGTATGGAAGATGTGAAGGCAGTAATAAAACCTCTGACAAAATTTACATATTATTCCCCCCAAGGCACAATAACTGGGCTAAACTGGATAGAAATTATATTTCACAGGAATGTGTGATATTAATTGAAAGCATCACCTTACAATAACTATTTCAGATCATGCACTGATACAAAATACAATAAAATGCAGTGTAATGCATAAATGAGAGACTGGCGTTCTTCCACCTACTTGATAGAGAGGAGCTTAAGGAATAGGTAGTAGAAACTGAGAGCAATTAGGGAAGATATACATTTTTTTAAGAAGTGATAGCTAGTGAATGGGACAAAGTGAAAATGGAGTTTAAAATAGGGTAGAAATAAGACAAAGATACGGTCAAGAATAGGAATTGCTTAAGCTGATAAAGGTTAAAGTATTACAGAATATGGGGAATCACAAAACAAGAAGAGGTGCAACTGCAGAGTGCTAAAGAGAAAAATAAGGGGGTATTTGGATAGTATACATGAGTTTAGAAAGACTGTTCTTAAATATTTTGAGAGCTCCAGAGCACAAAAACTTGAATAATATGCATGAGTTTTGAAAGAATGTTCTTAACTATTTTGAGAGCTCCAGAGCATAAAAACTTTTAGCACAGCGACTCCAGCAACAGAAAGAAGCAGGGGTGGCTTGTGCTATAGGACTGCGGGACTACAGCCCTCCACCTGCAATATGGATCCCCCACCTGTGCATAAAATAAAGTCCCCAGTCCCCCCACAGTCCACAGTAGAACATATAAAAATAAAAGATATCTCTGACTCCGCGCATGCATGCTTAGTTTCTGGCTGCTGTGTTAGGCAGACCAGAAATCCAAGCACACATGCTCAGGCATTCCTGAGCTCCAGACTGCTCAGTTAGGCAGTCTGGATAGGGAAGTAGGGAAGGGAGTTAACTCCACCCTTCCAACTCAGAGATCTGTGCGGTGATGACCACACAAACTGGAAGGTCACCGGACTGCATCGCTCCCAGGCTGGACCAATAGCAGGAGGCTCCAGCCTCCTCACATCTCACAGGAGACTGAGACCACAGCATGAGCGGGCTAGTATAGAGGACCAGACAGGATCACATTTGCGCGAGCCAGTATGGAGGACCGATCAGGGAAAACAGCGGGAGACCACAGCTGCAGAGTACAGGATCGGGCCAGTATGGAGGACCGATTGGGAAAACAGGATCACATTTAGTGTGTTGCAGAGTACAGGATCGCATGCATGGCCGTTCTGGAGACAGGTAGGTGGTGTGTATGAAATGCCCCAGTTGCTTCATGGTGGTGGGTAGAGACTAAGGCTTGAACCCTGTACCTTGGGCCCAAGTGACAAGAGCCTGAATTCCCTACCCACCACCATTTCTAAAACATTTGCAGACTTTTGCCTCATATTTGTTCTGTTCCTCATAAAATCTGTGGTTTCTGTATTTTTGTTACTTAAAACAGACAGTAGTGCAGTGGTAGCAGTATCGCCTGACAGCTATGGGTTGTCTGGTTTGATTCTTGGCTGGGGTGCCTTCTGTGTGGAGTCTGCATGTCCTCCCTGTGTTTGTGTGGGTTTGCTCTGGTGTCCTAAATGGATATTTGTCCCTATTGTTTGGACTGTATTCCCCCATGATTGGCTTCGTCCAGGTTTTTGTGCCAAGGTTGAGAGCTATGGTGAAAACTGAACTCACTGAATATATTTGGGGGCTGTATTCCCCCATTATTGGCTTTGTTCAGGTGTTTTGTGCTAAGATGTTGACAGCTATGGTGAGAATGGAATTCACTAAATGGTAGCCATTTAAGTTTCAGTCTTCCTTTTTTTCATAAAAATAGATGATTTGGCATAGTGGTATGTTGCGCTGGTTGTTTTGCACATGGACCTGGGTGCAATACTTGGCAGTGAAATGTATGGTGGTAACACAGCATTTTATTCTAGCAACTTTCCAACATTATACAAGCAATGTTTAAAATGTGTCCCTGGTTTTTGGGCTTTTGCCCCCCCCCCAAATAAATTTTGGCTTTGTCCAGATTTCTTGTGCTGCAAAGTTCAGAGATACAGCTGAGTGTCGAGTAGATTTTACAAGGAGATGAGAGCTGCAGGGGAACAAAAGTTTAGTACTGCTTATGCTGAGTTTGCTTACATTGTAAATAGCACAACAGGTAGTGTACTTGCTTTTGATGCAGAAGGCTGTGGGTTCTACTCCCACAGTAGGTAGATCCATTGTTGATACTGTACTCTGTTGTAAAGGGGATGGATGCTACAGTCCTCTTTGGTGAAGATACCTTATAACTATGAACCTGTTATCAGTTTGCCATCCATTCCCTATTGCGATATTGCTAGCATAATTTTAAAATGCAACATAAGCAATTTATTCCTCAAGGGCAACAGGCACTTTATTTCTAGATGAAACAATGACATATAAAGTTGTTTGCTAGCAGTAACCTCTTCATTAATTAACAGATTTCTTTAATGTGGAATTATTTAGATGGCTTTTACTTCTTCAGAGATCGTGCATATTTACTGATACTGGTGGACTGTTGAAGTTTGAGTAGACTTTTATGAAGTAAATGTTCTGAATTGGGCAGTTCAACTGTACTGTATTGTACAAGGAATATAATTTAATACAGTCAGGAAGGTGTATCAAAGAGCACGTGTATGTTTCATATTCAAGGGGCCTATGATTTCAAAACAGCCCAAAATTAATCTTTATCTGCCACTGGCAAAATGTATTTTCTTTGAATGTGGGTTTCAATGCTGTTTCAATGAATGTGAGTTTTAAGGGCAGAGAAGTTTTAATGCTATTTTCATTGTGAGAATGCATTGCTTTGTTTAGCAGATATCTATTAGGGTTTATGCTGTAAAATAAAACTTTCAAATGAAATCCATATCGCAGAAGTAAAGCAGTATGCACATTACAGTGTTTATGGCAAATGGGGTGAAATAACCAAGGAATGGGACATTGGAATGGCTTCAGGGGGGATGCTCAATTTGACCATGATTTTGTGAGGGGGAAGGGCAGCAAACTCAGACAATCCCGGCTGAACTATACCTCTCAACTGCCCAGAATTTTGCAGAATTAATAGATTTTTGCTTCTTATTCTTGGTTTGTTCCTCATAAAATGTACGGTTTTCCGCCAAACCATTTAGGAATGAAGTCACTAAATAATGACAGACATTGAGTTTCAGACATCATAACCTTCAGAAAAATGCATGCTAAAGCAAGACCTGTTATTCTATCAACTGTCTTAAGTTTATACAAGAGCAATTTTTAGTACTGTTTGTATGTTCCCCCAATAAATTTGGCCTTGTCCAGATTTCCTGCATTAAGAGGTTGAGAGGTACGTGCAAATAAATCGCTTTATAGAATTAGGAATATCCAAACCTCTCACCTGTCCCCAATTTTGGCTCAAAATGTTGCTCTCTCCCTAATAATCACTCTGCAAAATGGAAATTTTGGAAGAAAACATGGAGGGTTTACAATTATAACTGTAATGATCAGAGTTATAGATTACTTTTATTTCAGAAATGCATGTAGATGATCTTATTTTGTCAGCTGCTCAAGTTAACAGTACTAATTTTAAAAAGGTGTCCCTTCTTTGACAGGTTCCCAGCTGTATTGTGTGGCAATTTTATATTTTTGTATAACATTTTTGGTCTGTTTTTCATAAAATTGTGTTTTTTTCTGGCAAATTAGTAGCAAATCATTAAAGACTGAAGTTAGAAAATAATGGCAGACATCTGAGTTTCAGATTTCATACCTTCAAAAACTCATACTAATGTAAGACCTACTACTATTCTATTATCTTTCTAAGTTTATAAGAGCAATATTTAAACAGTGTCTTTATTTTTGGGCCTGTGTCCCACTTCTATGTATGGCTTTGTCCAGATTTCTTGCTCTGAGGTTGAGAGGTATGAGTGTCAGAGCCATCACCGTCATCCAGAGACATTTCAAACTGTGACCTACTTGTTGCACCTCACTCCCCATTGTAGTGGCTCTGGATGTGTCCAAGCAAGGCAAGGAGCAGTTATGCAGTGTAAGTGTGCAGAGTATTCCCCCATTCAAGGTAGACCCAAGTACGACCGTGGCTTTTCATCTGTCCTTGATTTTGCAGAATGTTCTGGTTTTCTGTAATATTTTTATACTGTTGATTTATGCTTCTTATTATTCAGGAAATGCATGCTGTCACAGTGTCCTGTTGCTCTGTTTAAGTAGCAATGATTTAATGACCATCAGGTAAGCTTGTCGGAGATGGTAAGATGCAAGTAAGCTTTAATAAGTATACTGTTAAAGAATTACCAACATTGAAAGCCTTTTCATTATTGCCATGCAGAGAATATTTACATAACTAGATAACGTATAAGCCTTAGGTATTGAAATGCATATGACAGCATTTGAAATAAAGGACAGGATTACAGTATTTTCAGAAGCTTATTACATTTGTTGGAGACTTGCAGTTATCTTTGCAGGCTTTACCCATAAACTAAATAGAATGCGAATCTATCATGTGTGGCCCATAACTTGTGCAGTAATCCTTTAAGCAATTTATCTTGAGCTAGTTTCTTGTTCACTGTTCATTTTTTACTTTGATCATGTGGTCCCCATGAAACAAATAGATAGTTGTTGTCAGGCAGCAAGTCTTTTTTGGATAAGAAACATTTTTACAAGTGGGGGTATCACAGAGATTGCTACTTTCAGCATGTTAGTTGGCAATTTTATAAAGCTGAATACAAATTATAATTAGAACTGCAGTGCAAGGAGAAGTGGTTTGAGCTGAGTGCTGCTTGTTTTATTTTACACTTGATTTTGACTGGCATTCCAGTAATATATTTAAAAAGCAATTTATTTTTTCATGCCTCACAACCTTTGCGTTTCCATCTAGATATTAAGTTGTCATGTAGCCAATGCATTGAAATATTTTTTTCTTCTACACTTCATTTTGTCTTGATTGGACTCTCGTAATGATGGTTTGGCACCCAGGGCAGCGTATTTCATTAAAGTTCCAGTTGTTGTGGTTTTGAGCATAGCTCCAAACCTTTCTAGTTGGTCACACCCCTTCCCACTGGCTCCACCCATTCAGCTGTCTCCTGCAGCCCCCATTTAATTTGAAGTCACCAGCCGCCACTGGAAAGAAGAAAAGGTTTTCACTAAACAGACAGCCAACAACACATACACACAAAACACAGAGATCCTGTGGAGGTATTAGAGATATTTCAGAAAATTTATATAAAGCCGAAATATGTGGAAATCAAGAAAGAGCAGAAATTGAAATATTTAAGGATTAGTTAATTATGGCAAAGTTGTAAGTAGATGAGGCTCAACAACTAATAATTAAGACAGGAGGAAATGAGATAAAAATGTGATGTATTATCAGTCTTCAGAAAACTCTTTGAACAGACAGCATTACTGTGGAAGTTCTGAGGGAAAAATGGATTACTATCTGGGAGATTTTATTAAACAGTATTTTAAAAGAAGGGAAGCACCAACATTTTGGAAGAAAGCTGTGGTGGCTGCATTATCTAAAGATGGTAAAGACCCACCAGACTCAGCATCATATAGACCCCATTCCAATTTTAAACTACAATTATAAAGTGTTTATGTCTATACTAGCTAAAAGAATGGGAAAGGTGTTGAAAAAATAGTTCAATGTGGTTTTGCAGAGGGACTTCCAAGATGGCTGCAAATTGAGTAACAGCTTAATTCTAGCTCTTCCAGTGGGAAAAGAGAAACTCACTATAGAAATCCGCTGGACTTATATTTCTGGGTAAATACATTAACTGGCTAATAAGTGCATTGCCTGCATGCCAGGAAAAAAGAAATACAGAGGAACTGAAAGAAAATCTGCTACAAAAGGAGAGGAAAAAATGCTGACTGAGAATAGTACTGCAGTTGTTCATAAAAAGTGCACTGATATGACTTCCAGAAACCTAGGGGAATATATAAGATAACTGTACACAGACCTGATTAAAATAAACAAAACACTGATCGAGTATATCAACTCAAATAACAAAAGGCTGGAAAAAGCATTAAATAAATATTAAAATGAAGAGATAAAACTTAAAAAATCAGAGGTTGAAATGAAGAAAAGGCAGGCTGAATGTGAGACTGCTCACGAGATGATGTTTTAAAAAATAATCGAATTAGAGGCTAGAGCATGTAAGGAAAAGATTTTCTGCTGTATCTCAGAAGCTGGAAGGAACAGACTGTATTAATTTTATGAAAGCACAAATAAGCAACTCAACTGGTATTTGACAACAGAAGTAGCTAACTGAAAGGGCACATCATGAGTATGCTCCAAACCGGACTATGAGAAAAAAACCTAGACATTATTTATTTATTTGACATTTTTTGACTGGGGAAGTCTAAATCAGATACCCATTTTCAGTGGAGGCCCGGGGAGAAAAGCTTGACAAAGTACACAAAACACAAACAGAGCATAGACATTTAACAAATGACAGGTATTTCTACATCTTGATTTTTGTTCTGATACAGATAAATATTGTTTGGTAAAAAAATTATGTATTCTAACACAGGGATTTAACAGTATTACCTTGGTGATTTAAAAAAAACACAATAAGCTTATTTTGTACAGAGTAGCATCTTTAAAGTCAGTTTTAGAGTTATAGAGTTGGTTTCAGATAGGAATAATTGAAATGGAGAAAGTGTATTAGAAGTGGGAAAGAGCTGATTAGAAGGGTAGTGAGGATAATAGTGTACAGAGGGAGATGATGGAGGGTCTGGGTTAAGAGTATGAGGGAACAGTACATTAATCTATGTGGCAATGGGAGCAGGGAGATAGGTTGGTTGGTAGAAAGGCTAGTTAAGGCAGAAAAGATTGAGGGGAAGGCAGGGAAGAGAGTGGGCAGATGGAAAGTCCTGAGTTTGGAAAAAAAGATGGGATATAGTGAAGCTGAGGAGAGCCATATGAAGTAGTTAGTAAGAGATAAGAGCTGAAGTATCAGAGAAGAGTCACCTGAATAGTGAAATATTTACCTTTAATAGTAAAGATGTAATCCTATCAGTAGAAGGAGTTCATTCTGACAAAACTGTTTCAGAAGGGCAAAGTACTAAAAGTGGGAGACAGCACTGTTTTTGTGGTGAATGATTACTTACTGTACACCAGAAAAAAGAGGAGAATTTATTCCACTATTCAGGGAATGTCGAGAAGTATGAGTGAGATGCAAACTGCTGTACCCAGCTATCTTCAAAATATTCTTTCCTGGAGGTACAAAATTATTTTTGATGCAGTAGATGGTAAGGAGGAAATACAAAAGTTTGTCCAACAAAAAGTGAGCTGTGAAACAAAAGGAGATTCTGCTTCTTGTTCTTCTTATAATAAAGACCAAGAGAGACTTTGCCAGTGAAACCTTTTCCAGTGCTTCAACACAAAATACTTGAGAGAGGGAAAAGAGCACAAGAGATGACTAGAAAAAGCAAGAATACATTGGAAATGAAGCAAAGGCAAGGTTTGGGAGCTGGAGATGAACAGGAATAAAACAAAAGACTCTGGAAATATTGGACTTTGTTAAGCATGTAGGGACTCTAAAGCACATGCTCTACTTCCTGTATTAATGTTTGGAAAAATACTCAGGCGAGGGAGAAAGAACATTTTTTTTCTTAATACTATTTTGATATTGCATCACTTTCTTTGTATGTTATAAAGTTTTTTTCATTTATTTTTATGTGACCCTATTCCCCACTCAGGCATAATAGATAAACTTTTTCAACTGGGCATCAATCCATATGTTACCAGATGGGTAGCTAACTGGCTCACTGATGGAACCCACCTAGTCAAAATAGGGGAAGCCACCTCAAGCAGTAGACCCATAACAAGCGGTAAAACCCAGGGTTCAGTGGTCGTTGCAATTTTTGCTCTTTCATAGATAGTAATACACAATTTCTTCATCCAGATTCGCATAAAGTTTTTAACACGAATGTGGATGCGAATTGTATGACCACTCATGTAGTGTATTTAGCTGTGTCCAACTCTGTTCCTCTTTTTATATGGGCAAGACCAATTGCCCCCTTAGAGATAGGATGAGAGAGCACAAGTATCATATTAGGAAGGGTATGTTACATAATGCCTTAGCCAAGCATGTGGCCTTACATGGTAATGACCAGGAATTCTTGTTCAGAGTATTGGAAGTTATCACCCCAACTCAGAGAGGAGGTGACATTAGGATGTATACTGAGGGTAAAGAAAGTGACTGGATAATTTTATTGAGAGCTGATAGAGGATCAGGTCTCAATGAAAGGGCATCAATTAAACCCAGGTTGAGGCAGCGTAGGCATGTTAAATGATTTATATTATAATTTTTTATATATAATTTTTTATATATATAGAAGTTTATGTGTGCATTTTTCACATATATGTATACAATGTACATATTTGTTTTTACATTTTATATTCTGTTTTTATATTTTGTCATATCTTTGTAGTTCTTTGTAATACACTGTCTTTAAATAGAGACCCATTTTCAATGTATTTATTTGATAGGTTGATTGCTTTCATGTTTCTTTATATATAATGCTGTTTGTTAGGGAATTTTATCATGGATCTGATGAAGCTAACATAGTGAAAGCGCTTATCCGTTTGCAATTTGCCTGAAATAAATTCTGTGGATTTTATATCTGGGACTATTTACTTTTATTTTATTTTTGCATTTTTACTTTCACTCCAGTTCCACATATATTTATTTTTAAATAAAAAAGAATATTGAATATCATAAGGCTTTTTTTCTAGTTAACAAAGACATGCCTGGCAATTTTGTGTCTGGTTTTCATTCCACTAGCAGACAATCTGATAAAGCGAAATGGCTTGGAGAAAATGTTTTCTGAAAGCATTCATGTGTTTTCCGAGTTGAGAGAGCCATAAATATAAGACAAACCCAAACAGCACTTAATAGAACCACAGGCTGTACCATGCATCTTAGTAAGGATAACCTTTCAATTAGGTTATCTGAAAGTTGTATGTGTGGCTGTCAGTTTGGAACATCTGTTCCTATGAGGAGAGTAAAACTTCAATATTTGAAGATGTACAGTTTTGTGTGTTAAGTTAATAGGTTTTTATGGGTGTACTGAGGGTCTGTTTGTATTTTTGTTTGAGGGTTTCATTAAAACAAAAAGTTCTGTAAGATATGACATAGGCTTAAATGGAGATACGAAAACTGTATAAAAGATTAACCTGGCAAACAGTGCATGCATGTAACACAAAAGCTAGAACTAGACAATTAACACAAATGCTGGTATACATAAAAGATGGGAATAATTTTTCAAGAATATGATGCTTTCTGTAATGTCTATAAATGTGAATGGTCTCATAGATAAAAACAAGAAAGAGTAGTGAACTATATTAAAAATGTAGAGTCCAAACAGCTATGCTACAGGAGATGCACTTGGAAAGAACTGAACAAGAAGTTGTGTACTCACCATAACGTTCGATGTATGTAGTCCATCTCGCCTCACATTCTTACCCTTGGGTTCGGAGCCGAACCTCGGCTCCGACTCAACCATACTCTAGCTCAAAGTCTTCAATTGGCTCGTGGCTAAGAGATATCCCATGCTGTAACACGCCTATCCCCATATCTTGTTTGCTGCAAGCTCACATACACACACACAAACACATTGAGAGGAAGAACCAACCCAACTAATTAAAAAGGAGTGCTGAAAACAAAGACTAAACCTCTATGTGCTCCAGGAGGGGGTAGGTGGGTGGGTTAGTAAGAATGTGAGGCGAGATGGACTACATACATCGAATGTTATGGTGAGTACATAACTTCTTGATGTTATGTAGTCCAATCTCGCCTACATTATTACCCTTGGGACAGCGTCCCTAGCACCTAAACCTTGGGTGGCTCATTGGGAAATACTCCTGAGCACTGTGGAACCAAAGGAAGATCTGCCTCTAGATATCAGATCCAATTTGTAGTGACTAATAAAGGTGTGAGGCGATGCCCATGTGGCTGTAGCACAAATATCATCCTTAGATATCCTAGCCTGAAAAGCAGTAGAGGTAGATACCGATCATGGAAAATGAGCCTTCACTTTAAAGGGTAATAACTTGCCATTTGAAGTATAAATGAAGGAAATGCAACTAGAAATCCATATGGGAAGAGTTACTTTAGAAACTGGAGCCCCACGTCTATTGTCTGAGAATGAGGCAAAGAGCTGATCTGATTTTCTTAATATCTTTAGTCCTGTGTAAATAGAAACGCAATAGTCTGTGAACATCTAGCTGATGAAACTTAAATTCTGCCCTGTTAGAGAATTCAGGGGAAAATATAGGCAGCTCAATGAACTGGTTGAGGTTGACAATGAAGCAACCTTAGGCATAAAGGAAGGATTAGGTCTTAGAGAAACCCTATCCTTGTGAAATACCAAGTAAGGGAGCCGAACCGATAAAGCTTGGAGTTCAGAGACCCGCCTAGCCAAAGTGATGGCTATCAAAAAGATTGTCTTCCAAGACAAAAATTTAATGTCACAAGTTGCTGCGGGCTCAAAAGGAGGTGAGGTAAGCCACTGTAACACAAAATTGAGGTCCCATGGCATTACAGGATCAAAGACTGGAGGTCAAAGTAGCATAGTCCCTTTCAGAAAAGCCCTACAAAGTCTGTGCGCCATTAGATTGGGTTCATTAGCAACATGAAAAGTAGAAATGGCTGCCAACTGCACTTTGATATGAAATGGGAGCTGTATAGGGATCAATCTGCCTTTCATGAGCCCAAATGGAGAATCTCTTCCACTTACTGGAATAAATCTTCCTAGTAGAAGGCTTGTGGAAAGAAGACAGAATATGAACCACCTCCGGGAAAAAATCATGAAGCCTGACTAGGAACGGAATTGGAGCAGCCATGCTATCAACTTCAGGGTCTGAATGGAGGGATGGAACTGCTGTGACATATGAGTCAACAGATCTGGCTCTGGATCCAGAATCCATGGATCATCCATTAGATAAGGGTGGAGAAAAGGAAACCAAATCTGACGAGGCCAGTGTGGTGCAATAGTATCATCTTGCTTCCCAAGGATTGTGCTTTCTGAATAACCTTCATTATCAGGGGGACTGGCAGGAAGGCATAGAGAAGACCGGTGGGCCAATCGTGAACTAGAGCATCCCTTTGTGCCTCCCCCTTTGGGGGGATAAGGGTGAAGTAGCTGCTGCATTCGGCATTGAGGGGGCTGGCAAATAGATCACAGAAAGGCTGACCCCATCTGTGGAAAATCCGCTCCGCCACTTGTTCGTTCAGGGACCACTCATGAGGCATCAGAATAGCTCTGCTCAGCCTGTCGGCAATCACGTTGGACTTCCCCGGTATGTGCGTTGCCACTAGAAAATGCCAGAAAGATACTGCCCACCGCCACACTCGAAGTGCGCCTCTGCAAAGGGGATATGACCTGGTTCCTCCCTGTTTGCTCAGATACCATACCACTGACATGTTGTCTGAGTGGATTGCAATTGTCCCATGAGGAAGACAGTGCTTGCAACGCTAATAGCACCGCTCTCATCTCCAAGACATTGACATGCAAATGGGTTTCATGCTCTTGCCACATGTCTTGGACTGTCCTGCCAAGATAATGCCCCCCTACACAATCTGGGAGGCATCCGTGGTCACCGTAGCAACTGGAAAAGGAAGAACAAAAGGCATGCCCGCATTGAAATTGCTGGTCTGAAGCCACCAGGGCAGATTCTGCTTGCACTAGTCTGTAATCAGAATAAGATGGGAGAGCGGGAGATGCTGTAGAGACCATTGGGCAAAAAGTAGCCACTGAAGAAGCCTCATGTGTAGTCTTGCAAGAGGAACTAGCATAATCATGGCAGCCATGGTCCCTAACAACTTGAGGACCACTTTTGCTTTGACCTTCTTCCAATGGTAGCAAAGCGTAGACCTGCTGCTGTAAAACCTGAATTCTATCTTCTGGTAGGAAGGCCCTCATGAGCACCGTGTCTAATTTGGTGCCAATAAGGGTAACACGCTGCGAGGGCAACAAGGCACACTTTTCCCAATTCAGAGCAATTCCCAGACTTTTGCACAGTGCAAAAGAGGTGTCCCTGGCCTGTAGCAGTAGATGCCTGGTGGTGGCAGACAGGAGCCAGTCGTCCAGGTATGGAAACACTTGGAATCCCTGACATCTTAAGTGAGCCGTTACCACTGCCATGCATTTGAACACCCTGGGGGCTGTGGTGAGACCAAAGGGCAGGGCACGAAACTGAAAATGACTGGCTCCCAGCCAGAAGGGTAAGTGATTTCTGGATGCCCTGTCCATCTTGATAAGGTAGTAAGCATCCTTGAGGTCAATAGAGCACATCCACACATCTTTCCCTAATAATGGGAGAATTGACTGTAATGTGACCATGCGGAACTTGGACTTCTCTACATGAAGGTTCAAACGGTTGAGATCCAAGATGGGTCTCAGGTCCCGTGTTCTTTATTGCACCAAAAAGAATCTGGAGTAAGTCCCTAATCCTACGTGGTCTGAGGGGACAGGCTGGATGGCTCCCTTTGACAGCAACTTTTGTACTTCTAAAGTTGCGGAATCCCTTTGGGTGGAACATCTGGGATTCTTTTGTTTGGAGGGGGATAAGAAAGAAGGGAATGTGATAACCTCTGGAAATTATCTCTAATACCCACTTGGCTTGGGTGATGTCTTGCCAGGCTTCTGGGTATAGAGAAATGTGACCCCCCCCGACTGGTTCCAGAGATGCACAGTCGAGCCTCCCCTCAGGAGCGCTGGTAGGGAGAACCACAAAAGGAATCACAGTCCCCCTGGTTACGCGGGCCTCCTCTTCCTCTAGGTGAAGTTTACCTGAATTTCCACTCCTCCTCCGCCTCTGCAGGGGGAATAACTCTGTGTGTCATGAAAAAACCTCTGTGACTTTCTCAACCACATTTTTCCACCCTTCTGGCTCTTGGGGTAAGGTCTAGAAGGCATGGAAAAATAGACTCCCACGGCAGACAGGGTTTTTCCTTCCTGCTTGCACCTAGTGAAATTGTCCTTCACCTTGGTTCCAAATAAGGATGAACTGTCAAAGGGGGTGTTGGTGAAAGTAGACTTGAAAGCCTCCGTGAAGTTGCACAGGCGCATCCAAGAGTGTCTCTTAAGAGAGACTCCGGAACCCACAGCTCTGCTCGCTCCATCGGCTGTGTAAGAGATCAGCCTCATGGAGGAGTTGGTAATAGAATTTAGGGTAGACATCTGAACACTGACCTTCTGAGCCACAGCATCAGAAATATTACCCTGTAGAGAATCTCCCAGATCTTTTAGGAGATCTCTCTGGAGCCATGTAAAATGCAACAAATAGTTCAGCGACCGCAGTGTAAAGGCCGCTGAAGAGAACACATGCTTCCCATACCTGTCCATAGCCCTAGACTCCTTGTTAGGGGGATGGATGGTAGATGAAGTTTAAGTTTCTTCTTGGTGGCTGTTGCCACCACCATGGCATCTACTGGAACACCTTTCATAAGAAATTCTCTGTCAGGGGGAGCAGACAAAAACTTGTTGGATCTCCTAGGGATTGGTTCCACAGTGTCTGGAGTTTCCCACACCTTTCAACAAATGAGGTCCAGGAACTCGAACAGGGGAGAAACCCAAGAGGTGGAGGGTTGGGACCCAAAGGCCTTCAAGAACACTGACTCCTCCTCAGAAGGGGCTTTGGAGGGCCAGTCGCCTCTCTGTCTCAATATTTCCGGGATATGTAAGAAAGACTCCTCAAGGTCTGTGTCAGACATGAGAGACAAATCTTGGGAGTCAATGTGCTTCCTCTTGTACACTCTCTTTCTGGGGGGCTCCTCAGGTAAAAACTCGGGGGAGGCCTCAGAAAGTTGGGGACCACTCATGGAGGTATCCTGAGGCCTTGGGTCTCTGCTGTCCCTGGATAGAGGGTGATCTGAGTCTGATATCAGTGCTGGAGGGGGAAGAGTGTCGGTGTTGTAAGATGCAGCTGACAACCTGGCCAGCACACTCATGACCTCGAAAGCTGATCCCCATGGCTCAGAAGGTCAACTAACCATTGAAGATACGAGGAGATGAGGTCCGAAGCCGATGTCGGGTCCACGCTCACCCAAGCCGAGGCACTGAGAGGAAGGCTAGCAGCCAAAGATCGATCAGAGACCTCCCTTTTGGGTCCGACTGATTAACTGTGAATCCTGGACCCCGTGGACAGTGCAGACAGGGTCAGAGTGGAGATCAGGGCCGAGATGCCAGAAGGGGCTAATAGAACCAACCTCATGGCGTCCAATGGAACAGACAGCTCTGGCTCCGAAGAAAGGCTTGGAGGAGGAACAGCCAAAGATGAAGAGATGATGGGCTCCGGAGTCGAATGGGCTGGAGCCAAAAGCAATTTAGCCAGCACCGACGACTGGAGCAGTTTCTTCTCCACTCTATCAACATTGTCATCGAAAAGGGTCCTAGAGGATACGGTCGGGGATCTGGATCTCCTTGCAGAGGGAGACCTGTGAGTTGGAGAAACGGGTCGAAAAACTGGAGACCGGCTCCGAACTGGAAAATCTGTCACCGGCTCCGAGAGACTGGGAGCCAATGTCGACATAATAGATGCACTGTCTTCTGTTGGCCCTGAAGCCAGTGGAGCCGAAGAATCAACTATAGTTCTGGTGATTTTCTCTGGCGGCTCAGAGGAAACTGACAGAGCTGGAGAGCGTTTCTTTGACGATTTTTCTTTTCTGTTTTTTTGTCCGGTTTGGAAGGAGAGAATCTGGAACTAGAAGACCTCTCCAAGTCTTCTTCAAAGGAAGGTTTTAGCAATCCTTTTAAAATAAGCTTGTTCTTCCTCTCTTGTAGCACACAGGGACTGAAAGCATGGCAGAACAAGCAGGATTCTTGGAGATGAATAACCCCCAAGCAATACATGCACACTGAGTGCCCATCAGTCAATAACATCTCATTATCACATTTCACACACTTTTTAAAGCCCGAAGGCCTATGCTCTTTAGAATCCTTGGACATGCTGACAGAAAAAAACACACACAGGGAAAATCAGTAGGGACACCTTTGCCAATAAAACAACAACTATAGAGAGCGGAAAACTAGAGCCTCTAACTGAAAACGGCCTAGAGACTGCGGGATAACTACAGGGAGGACTAGGTCCTCTAAGTTAAATGTGCCTAGCCCAGAGAATAGCAGGAAGAAAACACCAGAACAGGCACACAACAAAACCAGCTAATGGGTATACTACAAAAATACAGAGGAGGACTAGGTCCTCTAACTGAAACGGGCCTAGCCCATAGACAAAAAAGGAATGGGATACCAAGGAAAAAAGGGCCAACAGAACAGGCCACAAAACCAGCAGAAGCAATACACACACACCAGCTATGAAAATAGCTTTTGGAGCTACAATATTGTGAAATAAATCGAAAAATGATACTTAGCCATGGCCAAGAGTGAGCCCACATCCGAGCTATATGAGTGGCAAATAAGATCTGGGGATAGGCACATTGCAGCATGGGATACCTCTTAGCCATGAGCCAATTGAAGACTTCAAGCTAGAGTATGGCTGAGTCAGGGCCAAGGTCCGGCTCCAAACCCAAGGGTAAGAATGTAGGCGAGACTGGACTACATAACATCATCTGATTTTGATAAAGAAAGATTTTCAGCATGGTTCTTCAGTGGAATACCTGGGCAAGGGAAGCGAGGAGTACTTATATTAATTGCAAGAGGAGTTCCAATACTGCTAGAAGAGGAGAAAAAAAGACAATAATGGTAGATTTGTAGGACTAAGGGGCTGCTGGCAAGGGAGGAGGAATACACTAGTATGTATTTATATTCCACCAAAAACTGCGATAATGGAGCTTTAAAAAATTCTGGGGGAAATAATCAGCTTTCAGCAAGGAATATTACTTATTAGAGGGGACTGGAATTTGATTTGCAAGTGTAAAGATGTGTCAGGGGGCTTAGAAGGGAAAATATCACAAAGTGGGTAAATTTCTGAAGAATTTTATGAAAATGGTTGGCATGGAAGATATGAATTCAATACTAGGAGTTCAGAGCAAATTTGCATATTATTCTCCAAGATACAAAATCTGGGTTAGGCTAGACAGAATTTATATCCCACAGGAATATGTGCATTTAATTGAAGGTCTTGATACACACCCAATAACTATTTCAGATCATGTGCAAATAACTTAAATAAAAAATCTGTGTAATGAAATAAAAATGAGTCACGGGCACTTTCCCACTTAATTGTTGCAAAGAGAGTAATTTAAGGCATGGGTACTGGAAATTATTCAGGAGCTATTAGAGAAGGTAGAAATTTCTTCTGAAAACATAGCTGGGGGTGGGATAAAGTGGAGTTTAAAAATGGGGTGGAAATAAAAGAAAGGAAGACATGGTTAATAAGTAACAAGAATTATTTAGAGGGACTGACAAATGTTAAAGTATTGCAAAATGGGGAATCTCACAGAACAAGAAGAGAAGCAACTGCAGAATGCTAAACAGAAAATAAGGGACTGCCTTGATAACATGTATGAGTTTAGAAAGATTGCTGTTAAGCAATTGTTTTTTGATAACAACTCGAGCACTAAAACCTTTAGCACAACTCAGGCAACAGAAAGTTGAAAGGACTGTCACACCAAGCTTAAGGAGCCTATAACAAGGAAGAGAGTAAGGGATCCTGTAAAAGTATTAGGAATATTTAAGAAATTCTATGAAAGTTTGTATAAAGCAGAGTAATGTGGAAGTCAAGAAAAGGTACAAATGGAAATGTTTATGGAAAAATTAAATATGCCAAGGTTAGAGACTGATGAGGTTCAATTACTAACAGGATAGGAGGAGAGGAGAGGAGATAAAAATGGTGATGTATAACCAATCTACAGGAAAGTCTCCAGGAATAGATGGTATCTCTGTGGAAGTCTGGAAGCTAGGAGGGAAAAAACTGATAAAGGTCTGGAATGTTTTGTTTAACAGTATTTTAAGACGAAGAGGAGAAGTACCAACATACTGGAAGAAAGCAGTGGTAGCTGTAATACCTAAAGAGGGTAAAGATCCAAAACAGCCAGCTTCATAGATCCCCATTTCACTACTAAATCATGATTATAAAGTGTTTATGTCTATTATGGCTAAAAGAATGGCAAAAGTGATACCAAAATTGATAGATATGGATCAATGTGGTTTTGTGGAGTGGAAGCAAAAATTTGACAACATTAACAGAACACTGATGATCAAGAGGGAAGCATAATGTAAGAAAATACTACTGTTGTAGGTGGGTCAATGCAGAGAAAGCATTTGGCAGATTAAGCTGGGACTTTAAGAGCACAGCAATGAAAGCATTTGCATTATCTGATAAAATTATAAGGTTGATTTGGAAGGATATATGAGGGATCACAGGGAAAAATTAAAGTGGGTGGAGTTCTCTCTAATATTTTCTGCTTAAGAAGAGGAACCAGCAGGGGTGTCCTCTCTCCCCCTTGTTAATGCATTATATTTAGAGCCACTGCCAAAGAAAATAAGGGACTCAGAAATTCAAGGATATAACTGGTATGGTAGTCAAGAAAAGCTGGCTCTGTTTTTAGATATTATTTTATACCTGACAAAACCAGAGAGGGACATTACAGTGTTGTGGAACATTTTGATAGTTTCAGATCTTTTTGGGATACAAAATTAATGAAGCTAAAACAAATGCAATAGAGGCAAATTATGTAGCCACACACAAACTGGTGCAGATATATCCATATTTAAGGGGACATGATAGGAGCATGGATTAAAAATTATTCTGGTGAGGCAGCTAAGAATACCTGGGAAGAGACTAAAAAGATGATACAAAAAGTAAGAAAATGGAATCGATAATAAGATACATGCAGGTAAAATGTTTTTAGTCGCTTTAGTCTTATAGACAGGTCAGATATACTTTTATCAGCCAGAAGAGAAGTTGTGGACAGCAATTAAAGAACTGAAGGAATTTTTCTGGGGTGGAAGATGGCAAGAGTCAAATGGTATAAGCTTATTCTTGCAGTAGAACAAGACAGACTGGGATTACCCAATTTGAAGGGCTATTTCACAGCAACACAGTTAAGGCTCCTGTACATAGCACAATTAGAAAAGTATAATTCAAAGTGGAAAGAGATGATAATGAAACAAGGGGTGAGCTCAAGAAACAAGGAGAGACTGGAACGTTGGATGCAGATTTTTAAGGAGGGTAACAATCATGCAGAACATTATATTCATAAAGTAGAAAGTATTATAAGAACTAAGCCAACATGGGAATGCAGAAAGGAGATTCTTCTGATAGGGAAGACTGCAATTACGGATACAGAAAACAGGCATGAGGGGGCTGGAATTTATTGGAGAAAACTGGCAAAGGAACCAAGGTATTGGGAGCAAATAATTAGAGAGGGAAAGGTAATAGAATGGGAATATGCCAATAATTTATTTGGACTGCAGGTTAGAGACTGATATCAATCCCTGATAGAGAAGGGAAAGCATAGGCAAAGAGAAAGAAATCGGGGTCCTAAACAAAAGACCAGCACTTGTAGAGTTTTATTAGAATCTAGAACAGAAGCCGGCATTAAAAAGGAATAATTAGTACAGCAAATAAAATATTGCATGATAACTATAAAAATCAAAATCAATCAGAGGAGGTTAGAATGGACTGGTTAGAGAGATTGGACAAGCAATTCACAAAGAAACAATAGGATGATATATGCTGTCACCCAAATATGTAAGAACATGCAGAAGATTTAGGATATTTTCTTGGAAATGTTTACATAGATATTTTTGTACCCCAAGTAGACTTCAGAGAATTTTTCCTCTAGTAGAGAGCAAATGTTGGAGATGTGACATGGAAGAAAGAAGGAATTGGGAACATATTTTCTGGGAGTGTGGCGAGTTGGTAGATTCTAAGGATTCCCTGCAGGATGAACACGGATGAGCCAGATGGAAAAAAAAGTTTTCATTATGGCAGCTAAGGATATGTGGGAAGAGACTAAAAATACAACTGAGAAACTGGAAGCTTTTGTTTATGGAAATGGACAGATATAAACAGTCAAAATGTTTTAGTCCATTTAGTTTTGAATACAAGTCAAGTATATTTTTGTCAACTAGAGAAGTTGTGGACAATAACCAGTAAATAGTTGAAGGACTTTATCTGGGAGAGGAATAGGGTATAGTAGCAAGTGGGATAAAGTGGAACATTCCAATTGAAAGATGTGGTTTAGGATTTTCTGATTTCAAGGCATATTTTAGAGCTCATAAACATAAGTAAAAGGATTCATAGTGGAAAAGGGTGATGATGAAGTGAGGAGTTCAAGAATTAAGGAGAAAGTAGGATTTTGGATACAGCTCCTTAATTAGAACAACCACACAGCATATTAAATTCATAAAGAAACAGAATGCATTTTAATAACTAAGCCAATATGAAAATGTAGAAAGGAGATTTTGACAATATGGAAGACTGCAAATAGGGGTACATAAACCAGACAATAGGGGGCTGGAATTTACTGGTGAAAACTGGTAAAGGAACAAAGTTATTGTGAGCAAACTAGAGAGGGTAAAGTAACAGAGTGGGATGAGTCAAAGAAGACATTTGTACTGCAGGCAAGAGACTGCCATCTGTACCAGTGACCCCCATCACAGTATAGGCAAAGAGAAAAAGAGAGAGGGATCATAAGTGAAAGACCTACTCTGGTAGAGTTTTTAGATGAATTTGGAACAGAAGCCATTGTTAAAAAGGGAATAATTAGTAGGGTATATAAAATATTGTATTACTAGTGTAAGAAAATTAGGATGTTAGAAACTATGTTGATTATAAATGGAAGGACATATGTATGAACTCCCAAGTATGTAACAAAGTCCAAAAGGTTTAGGTCTTTTGCTTGGAAGTATTTCTACAAGTAGTATTCCTCAAGCAGACTACAGAATTTTTTTGTCAGATTACAAAATGTTTGAGGTTTGATGGGGAAGAAAGGTAGTTGGGAATACATGTTTCTGGAATGTAATGAGCTGGCACACTTAAAAACAAATCCCTACAGCGTACTGTCAGAAATATTGGGTGAACAAATGGCTGCAATAAAGGAAATTATTCTTTTGAACGCAAAGGGTCTGAATTGCCTAAACACTGTAAGGTCTTAAGTTTGATTCTGTTGGCTGCCAAAAAAAGCAATTACTAGAAAATGGCTGTATTTGAAGGAGTGAATATTGTAAAAAAACTGGAAGAGATATATTTAGAAAAGTGAAGGAACAAATGACATAGAATTAAGTGGAAATTGTGGGAACAATGAACAATACATGCAGAATAATGTTGAGGAAGAGCAGTGAGATTTAAGGGACAGTTGGGAATCGAGCAAGTTATGTAATGTTGAACTGATGGTAGTTATAAACAAAGAAAATGTTATGCATGATGTATGTAAATGGAAACATGCTAATGTGTTTTCTTTTCTATTAATGCATGTTTACCCATGTCTTACATGATAATTATGGAAAAAAAAAAAAGATTTGAGCAGTTTCTGTCTTCCTCTCCACAGCTGGTTTTATACTGAATTCTTGAGCAAAGATGTTGAGTAGAACTGCTCACATATACACAGACATATTAATATGCATATACACACATTTCTTTTGTTTACCTTTTTGACTTGTTAAACAGTAAAGCCATGTTTAGCGATTGTACAAAAAAAATATGCATATTTGCTTTTCTTCTGTCCAAGCTTCATGGCAGCTTGAAGATGCTGCTGACAAGCAGGAGACCTTTTCTGTTGGGCACTATCAGTACATTAAGTACTCTGTTGGAGAGTGTTCATTGTCTTGTAGTATATTAGTATATGTTCAGTCAATTACTACAGTACCTTAAGACGCTGGACCTGAATTTCCCAGTCCACTAAATGTATAGTCCAATTTTATAGGTTCATACTAGGCTATCTGTCCTGGGGCATTTATAAGCCTAGCCCAATTGTATTTGGCTTACCCCATCCCTTGATTTGAGTATACTGTGACCTTTTTAAAGTTTAGTTTACTGTGCCTCTGTCTAATAGTGACACGGAAGTAATCTCTGGGACAAACCTACGATGGTTTAAAGGAAATGTACCAGTTTCCCACCTTACAATCATATTTCAAAGCAATTATTCCCTCAAGGATAAACTCCCTGCAACAGTATGTTTATTCTTAGCTATAATCTTTCAAGGCCCTCCTTTTTGTTCTTACTCCTGACTATCTTGTGTACTAGAGACTATTGCTCTTTACTGAAGTTTTGTGTGTTCATCTGTACACAGTTCACGAATTACTTTTAAGCAATCCTCCAATCATACTAACAAAACTAATGTATCATCACCAAAACTGAACCCCAACATTTGTTCTTCCTATGTTTTAACACAAGCCACCTCCAATAAACAGCACAAATTACAGTGAAATTTAACTCCTGATCTGTCTTCTTAAAACTGCAATCTCAATTCTGACAGCATTTCATCCTGTCAATGAACATCAATGATGCAGTCTCTCCTTTCTTCCCTGCTTTCTGCCCCACTAATAAAACGGTGATGGGAACAGACACCATCAGAAGGAAATCCACTTATTTTTACACCTGGTAATTTTGAATTAAGAGTTATGATGTTCTAAATATGAATGCCAAAAGCTCTGAAGTCAATAAGCACAGATAATGCCTATTAGAAAAAAACATTTTTAAGAAATAAAATGCAACCAATTTCACATGTAGATAGGCAGGCATGCTTACTGTGACATTTAAATATCATGGAGAAGATGCTGGAGGAGCAGATCAGCTGGTGCATGGGCTACAATCTTATTTTCCACAAGGTCATTGACTTTCACAGCCAAAAGACAAGCATCTTGACCTTGGAATAACTGACACCCAAATGTCCCAGATATTTAAGTCAAGATAAACCCCCAATGCTGACTAGGGTTACAGGGTACCACTTTTCCCAAACTGAAAAAAGCTTCTACCTGGATGGATACGCACAGTCAAGTGGGCAGTTTTTCAGCATTATTAAAGTACAGTTAGGCTGTTCAGGAGGAGGTTTTTCAGCACTATCAAAGTACAGTTAGGTAAGTAAACTTAACCTAACAGTAGATGTTTGAATAATCACTCCTGCAGTACCCTTAGCTATGTGGGTTATATCATGTCAAGGATATAACGAGCTTTAAAAGTGGAACAGTTAAGGGCACATTCAACACATCAAGACTGTTAAACAGCTTGAGCAGAGCTACAGGAAGTGTGTGGTTTGAGCACCAAGCCCTTAAGAGATTTTATGTCAACAGAAAGAGAGGCAAGAGCCCTGAAACTGTGAATGCTTGGAAACTTACAATAAAAGTCCTCACCCTAGCAACAAAACCAAAAAAATAAGGAGGGTGAAGGGAGGGAGCAGTTTCTGCAGCAGTGATCATCTGAATGTCCACTGTTATGATACGTTTATTTACACAACTGTACTATCTTCACCATTTGATCACTGCTGCAGTAGCTTTAGGCATATAGATAGACTACCATGGTTTATAATAATTTTGAACAGGCAGAAGGATTAGTGTCAAGGTGCACCTGGAGAATGGCCCTAGTAAAGCATGTCCTAAACCTGGAGAAAAAAATCTAATTTTTAGTGCTTTGAAAATGGATTCATAGAGGTCCAATTTGCTTTTTCTATCCTATTTCTATAATCAAATATTTTCAAAAAGCCACAGATGAAGCCAAGGTCCAAGTAGAGTAAGCAATGACCATACCTGGAATTGCCTTATTATAGTGAGTATTAACAAAAGGTAATGGCATGAAACAATTGTTTGGAGACTGTCTCCTTTGACACAGGTTGCCCTTTCTTACCTTCATAAGAAATAAATAACTTAAGAGTTTGACAGTTTTAATTCAGTCAAGATAATATCTGAGTTGTCTGTATACAGTGGATACCCAGAGCACATAGTATATCCTTTCTCCCTCATTTTTAGGCTCTGGAAAGAAGACTGGGAAGATGGATACGCTAACTGAAAGTAAACTCAGATACCACATCAGGCATAAAGGAAAAACTAGTTCTTAAGGAAAGATCTGTGGAAAATGAGAAAAGTCTGACCCATCATAAGTGCTTGTAACTCTAATATTCTTCTTGCAAAAGTCAGAGCAATCATCAGAATTTTTTTCATGTTAAGAACCTCAAATCAGCCGACTGTGTTGGTTCAAATGGAGCATGTGTTAATTTGTCTAAAAGTTAAGATCCAAAGAATGAGCCATTTATTTTACAGAAGGCTTTGTATGCAACACCCTTTTCAAAAAACATTTTGACACAGGAATGCAATGAAAGGGGAAGATCCATGGGCAGACAAGCTGAAATGGCTGACAAATGTGCCTTTATAGAGGAGTTAAGAAAGGCCACTAGTAATAACTCGCAAATATTGCAAAATCAGAGAAATACTAGCCTTAAAAGGAATCTGGTTCTTGTCTTGGCAAGAACTACAGAATATTTTCTATTTGCTAATAAATGATTTCCAAGTAACAGGTTTTCTTGTCTCCTTTAATAACTGTTGCACGTCCTCAGAAAATAATGTAAAAAGTGCCAAGACTACCACTCAGGTAGTTAACTGAAGTTGTTCTGAACTGGGATGCATCAACCACCATATTGTCTGTGTGAGTGGGTACAGTCTCTGTGAGGAAGCTTGTAGTAATTGCCCTTGATCATGTCCAAAAGACAAAAAACACTGTTGGCAGGACAAAAAGGAGTCCCAACAATGATTTCTGGAGACTTCTTTTGAATCTTCAAAATGACTCGATATCAGTGAAAATATTCTGGCTGACTCACTTTCCATTTGTAATGGTCAGTCCTGGCCCTGCTAAGCGTGTGACACAAAATTTTGCTTTGACTAGGTGCAACATCCCTGAAGTGGGCAACTGCCCTGAAAAACTAAACTCCAGGCTACCACGACTATTAGGCACAGAGGCTAGTTTCCCCATCTGTAGTGGACATAAAAAGTGTACACAGCCCTGTTAAAATGCCAGGTTTTTGAGATATACAAAAAATGAAAACACAATAAATCATTTCAAAACTTTTACCACCTTTAATGTGACCTAAATAACCTGTACAATTCAATTGAAAAACAAATCTGTTAGCGGAAAAAATACAAAAATAAAAAAGTACAATAAGGTGTTTGCATAAGTGTGCACACCCTTAAACTAATATTTTGTTGAAGCACCTTCTGATTTAATTATAGCATTCAGTCTTCTTGGGTGGGAGTCTATCAGCATGGCACATCTTGACTTGGCAATATTTGCCCACTCTTCCTTGCAAAAGCACTCCAAATCTATCAGATTGTGAGGGTATCTCTCGTGCACAGTCCTCTTCAGGTCACCCTACAGATTTTCTATTGGATTTAGGTCTGGGCTCTGGCTGGGCCATTCAAAAACTTTAATTTTCTTCTGGTGAAGCCATTCTTTTGTTGATTTGGATGTATGCTTGGGGACATTGTCATGCTGAAGGGTGAAATTCCTCTTCATCTTAAGCTTTCTAGTAGATGCCCAAAGGTTTTGGGCCAAAAGTGACTGGTATTTGGAACTGTTCATAATTCCCTCCACCTTGACTAAAGCCTCAGTTCCAGCTGAACAACTCCAAAGTATGATACTGCCACCACCGTGCTTCACCGTGGGGATGTTCTTTTGGTAATGAGAAGTGTGTTTTTTGTGCCAAACGTACTTTTTTGGAATTGTGGCCAAAAAGTTCAGCCTTGGTCTCATCAGACCATAACACATTTTCCCACATGCTTTTGGTAGACAATGTATTGTTCTAGACATTTTAGCTGGGCCTGGATGTTTTTCTGTGTAAGAAAAAGCTTCCATCTTGCAACCCTACCCCACAGTCCAGACATATGGAGAATTCGGGAGATTGTTGTCACATATAGTACACAACCAGTACTTGCCAGAAATTCCTGCAGCTTCTTCAGTGTTGTTGTAGGTCTCTTGGCAGACTCCCTGATCAGTTTTCGTCTTGTCTTTTCATCAATTTTGGAGGGACATCCAGTTCTTTGCAACATCACTGCTGTCCCATATTTTCTCCACTTTATGATGGCTGTCTTTACTGTTCCACGGTATATCCAATGCTGTGGAAATTTTTTGTACTCTTCTCCTGACTAATACCTTTCAACAATGAGATCACTTTGATGCTTTGTAAGATCGCTGTGAACCATGGCTTTTGCCATGCAACTGAGTAAATGTCAGGAAAATCCTACTAGGACAGCTGAACTTTAGGGTTAATCAGAGCCTCTTTAACTGATGGCAGGTGTGTGCCTAAGACGACTGAATGATGTAATTAAATCAAAAGGTGCTTTAACAGAGTATTAGTTTAAGGGTGTGCACATTTATGCAACCAGCTTATTGTACATTTTTTTATGTTTTTTCCCTAACAGATTTATTTTTCAATTGAATTGTATAGGTTATAGCTCACATTAAAGGTGGGAACATTTTGAAATGATTTATTGTGGTCTCTTTTTATATCACAAAAACCTAGCATTTTAACAGGGGTGTGTACACTTTTTATATCCACTGTGTGTACATTACAGGGGGTTACAGACAATACCCAATACCTCAGTAAAAGTTCTGGGACCCAGAAATAACAGAGCATGTATTACTGCAAAATCTCTCTTATGTTTTGTGTGTTCTGGCCTGTCTTTTTTTGTTCCAAAGACCCTCACACTTTTACTCCCACAGTCACCATTCCCTAAGCAAAGAGTCTGAGGTGTCTAGTCATAGTCTAATACTGGAACTAGAAGGAAACATGGGAGAGCTAGATTCAGATAAATTGGGTCTCTCCACCAAAGTTGCTCTCTTTTCTCAAATCCCAAAACAGGAATCTGGAGTGTTAGGTGATGGTGATGTTGGGACCATACAGGTTTTAAGTCTCACTCATTTTTTCTCATATGGAGTCTGGTTAAAAGAATCATGGAAGCCATAAAACAGAGTATCCTGAGTAATTACCATGCTAATGCCTTGGTTTGACTGGAAAAACAGGAACAGATCAAGAAAGAGATTCACTTTTTGTGGAAGAAAAGCTCTTTAAGCTTAAGTATCTATGAAGCACTCCAAGAAAACAATCCTGTGAGGAGTCATTGAAGACTTCTGGATGTTTTCCTGACCCCTCAATTTAGGCAGGAGATGTCTCTCCCTGGTGAAAGACTAACACCTTGAAAAAAACTCAGATGTTGTCTGAACAAGGAAAAATGTAAATACTAAGCAGTCTTCAAGCTGAGCTACACACTTGAAAATATCCTTCAGCAGTAGATGACAAAGGCTGTGTGATGGAGACACAGAAAACCTTAAGAAACGTCTGAAGCTATAGGCATGTGGTGATGATCATTTTTTTTAAATTTAAGGTCACCAAAAGAGGAATGAAAGGTAACAAATTGTGAACAGATAACATTTTCACTTGAGCACCATCACAAATGTACAATTATGTTTGTAACTTAGAAATTTTAAAGAAAACAGAGCATGTGCTCAATCCTATGCAACTTGCCTATAGTCCACATAGAGGTGTAGAGGATGCAACAATTACCTACCCAACTTACTTGTTAAACATCTGAAAGATAATGTGTCACGTCAGACTCAATAGTTGATTTTTCTTCTGTCTAATACAATTCAACCACGTTTTAATTGGCAGACTGCAAGAAAAGGTTTATTTGAGCAATATTATGGGCTGGATTCTAAAATTTTTGACTAATAGAACACAGAGTTAGAGCAAATAAAACTTTGATCAAGTGTATTCTTCAACTGGAGCTCCACAAGGATGTGTACTTGCAGCCCTTTTGTTTATTCTTTATACAAACATGTGCAGGAGTATGCATGAAAATATGACCATTTTGAAATATACAAATGATGCTGTTGTAATTAGAATAAAGGTAATGAGAATAGGTATGGTCAAGTTATTACTGATTTTGTTAAAGTGTGTGATGAGTCTTATCTAAAGTTAAATGCATCTAAAACTAAAGATATAACAACTGATTTTAGAAAACATGCTAATATACATGATGTAACAGTTATAAAGAGTCAGTTGGTTGAATGTGTACAATCCTAAATCTTGGGACAATTATAAATTCAAAGTTGAATTTTGAGGAAAATTGTGAAGCTGGGTGTAGAAAATGACATCAAAGACTGTTTTGTTTGTGAAAATTGCCCCAATTACAGGTAGATAAAAAAAATGATCTTATTTTACCATGCATTCATTGAATCGATTCTAGCATTTTCTTTGGTAGCATGGCATGGATATTTGTCTATGAAGAATAAGAATTCATTGAATCAGATTATGAAATGGTCTAGTAAGTTAATTGGAGAACAACAATTGAACCATATGTCTCTACATTCTAGAAGACTGGAACAAATAACTGGTTCAATTTTGAATGATGTTTTACATCCATTATACACTGAACTTCAACTTCTCTCATATGGAAGGTTATTTGTTCCCATAAAACAAAATGGTATAAGAACAGCTTTATTCCAGTAGCTATTGCTCAAATCAATAACAGATGTGTTTAAAGAGTAATTTTCATTTGTAGCATGTTTGAATCCCAGCTTTTTGCCTGATTGAAAATATAAGCTTTGAAATGCAAAGCAGATAGGTATAACAATGGTACTTTAAATTAGTAAAGGTGGGTAATATAGGATGTGGAAATGTGCAATATAGGATGTAAATTCCTTGTCTTTAAAAGTGTTGTCTTTACAATTGTTTTTAAATGTTTTTTGTTAAATGATGGATGTTATATGTTCAAATGTATTTTTTAAACACTACTGAATTTCCATGTGTGACATAAGCAAATTTACATTTAAACAAAAGTAATCAAACTTTATTAAATTAACATTATGCTTCACATATACTGTTATATATCATATAATCTAAGCAACATTACATGTATTATTCATGTCCCTTTTTTAAAACTTGAAACATCTTTATTAACCATGTACGACATAAGCAATCATACATCTATATAAATGAAAGCGAACCACTCAGACACAATCATAGTTATAAGCATTTTACATCACAAACCATACTTACGCACTCCTAGTGGCAAACATAATACATCACTTATAATCTACCCAATCTTTTTTCAAACATTACATAGCTCATTTAAGTCCTACCTTGTTTTAAAACCCATTCCTCCCCTGTAGCTGTTTCCACAATTCCCCTTTTTTTCTGTGTAGTTTGCTCCTACTATTTTCTGAAGATCTCAATTCCAGTTGTTTTCTCTCTTTTACTATATTCACTACTTCTAATATAGTTGCTTTAGATTTTGATTTCCATTTTCTAGTAATTGCTTTTTGGCAGCCACCATGTCTAGGCAATTCTGATTCTGTGTCATAGCTCAGAAAAATCATCTCCCTTGTCATACCAATCAACCCACCCAGCATCACTGACAGTACATCACGCAGGTAATCCTTAAAGTCTGTCAACCCACAGCACTCCCTATATGTTCCCGAGTACCTCGTTATTCCCCGTCACACCTTCACCATTTGCTGTCCATTGGAGGAAAAATTCTCTGGCGTCTACTTGGGGTATAAAAATACCTATGTAAGCATTTCCAACCAAAACCCCTAAATCTTCTAGATTTTGTTACATATTCGGGCAATATACATATATCCACCCATTGTTTCTTTGTAAATTGCTTATCCACTATCTCCTCCCAATCCTTTCTAAACTCCTCTGATTTTCTATAGTTATCATGCAATATTTTATATGTTCTACTAATTATCCCTTTTTAAATAGCAGCTTCTGTCCTAGATTCTACTAAAAACTCTATCAGTACTGACTTTTGTTTAGTACCCCCTCCCCCAATTTCTTTCTCTTTCAATATACTCCAATATGAAGCCTTGATAGGGAAGGCAATCTCTATCCTGCAGTCCAAATAAATATTTGGCCTTTTCCCATTCTATTACCTTTTCTTTCCTAGCTGCTTGCTTTCAATACATTGGTTCCTTTACCAGCTTTCTCCAATAAAGCCCAGCCCCCAATTGCCTACTATCTCCCTAATTGCAGTCATCCCTATTGGCAGAATCTCCTTTCTCAATCCCATGTTGGCTTAGTTCTTAGAATACTTTCTGCTACTTTATGGCTATAATATTCCGTATGATAATTGTTACTCTCTCTAAAGGCCTGCATCCAAAATCCCAGTCTCTCCTTATTTATTGAGCTTCGTATAGAAGCCTTAACTGTGTGGCTCTTAAATACCCCTTCAAATTGGGTAATCCCAATCTGCCCTGTTCTACTGGAAGAATCATCTTATCCCACTTGACTCTTGCCGTCTTCTCCCCTCAGATGAAGTCCTTCAGCTCTGTATTAATTGCTATCCAGAACTTCTCCTCTGGTTGCTCAAAATGTGCCTGACCTGTGTATAAGACTAAAGGGACTAAAAACATTTTGACTACTTGTATCGTACTATATATATATATATATATATATATATATATATATATATATATATATATATATATATATATATATATATCCATAAAACAAAGCTTTCCATTTTCTCAGTTTCTGTATTATCTTTTGTTTAGTCTCTTCCCACATATCCTTAGCTGCTACACCGGAATCATTTTTATTCCATACTCCTAAATATTTAATTTTATCATGTCCCTATATATATATATATATATATATATATATATATATATATAGATAGATAGATAGATATTGCTGAACCAATTTCTGTGTGGGGACATAATTTACCACTATTGCCTCTGTTTTAGCTTCATTAATATTATACCTCAAAAAGACTTGAAACCGTCTCAATGTTCCACAATACTGTAATGTCTCCTGGTTTTGTCAGGTATAAAATATTGTCTGCAAGTAGAGACAGCTTTCCTTGACTACCATACCAAATATATCCTTGAATTTCTGAGTCCCTTACTGCCTTTGCCAGTGGTTCTAAATATAATGCAAATAACAAAGGGGAGAGGGGACACACCTGCCTGATTCTTCTGCTCAAGTAGAAATTATCAGAGAGGACCCCAACCACTTTGTCGCCTCTAATCCCTCATACAGCCTCCTAATCAACCTTACACTTTTTTCAGGAAATGCGAATGCTTCCTTTGCCCTGCTCTTCAAGTCCCAGCTTACTCTGTCAAATGCTTTCTCTGCATCAAGACCCACCAACAACAATGGTATCTTCTTACATTCTGCTTCTGTCTGGATCATCAATGTTGTTAATGTTGTCAAATGTTTGCCTGCCCTCCACAAAACCATGCTGATCCATATATATTACAACTGTCATTCTTTTAGCCACTGTAGACATGAACACTTTATAATCACAGTTTAGTAATGAAATGGGCCTGTATGAAGCTGGGTCTAATGGATCTTTACCATCTTTGGGTATTACAGCTACTACTTTCTTCCAAGATGTTGGTATTTATTCTGTTAAAATACTATTAAACAAATCCTTTCAGTACTTTATCAGTCTTTTCCCTCCTATCGTCCAAACTTCCACAGGAATACCATCTATTCCTGGGGACTTTACTGTAGATTGGTTATACATCACAATTTTATATCTCATCGCCTATCCTAACAGTTAGTAATAGAGCCTCATCTACCTCTAACCTTGACATATTTAATTCTTCCATAAACATTTCCATTTGCATCTTTTCTTAATTTCCATATTTCTCTGCTTTATACAGACTTTCATAAAATTTCTGAAATACTTCAATACCTCTAAAGGATCTCTTGTTACCTTCCTTGTTAAAGGTTGCCTAAACTTGGCGACAGCCCTTTCTGTTTTCTGTTGCCCGAGTCATTGTGCTAAAAGTTACTGCTCTACAATTATAACAAAAAAAAAATAGTTGCTTAACAGCATTTTTTCTAAATGCATATTATCTATGGAACACCTTACTTTCTGCTTAGCATTCTGAAGTTGATCCTCTTCTTGTTCTGTGAGAATCCCCCTATTCTGATATACCTTAATATTTGTCAGTCCCTCTAAACAATTCTTAGCCATACCCCTTTCTTTTATTTTCGCCCTATTTTTAAACTCCACCTTACTTTTATCCCACTCCTTAGCTATATTTTCAGAAGAAATTTCTATCAAGATGCATTCAAACACCATGGTTTTGGGTGACTAACTACCCATCCATTAACTGGGCAAATTACTCATGCTCAAACTCACTTGCCTAAAGATTCCTCAATTTCATTAACTCCAATGCCTTGGACCAGCTGGTTGACAACCCCACAAGGAGTGCCAAAATCCTGAATCTAGTGCTTGCCAATATGGGGACTACTATAGCACCCTACTATGAGGTCATCTCTGGTGAGATCAGACCACAAATCAGTCTCATCTGAATTAACTATCATACCTGCCCCCCCCCCCCCCCAGCAGCAACTAAACTAAAAAAAAAAATTCTCCAGAGCAGATTATAACCTCTTACAGGATTAGTATAAATAACTTCTCTGCACCTCCCCCCCTCAGATGGAAGTGGCAACTACACAGAGTTCTACACAATGCTTTATACAAACACCTGTATAACTGCACTGATTTGGCCGTACCTGATCGAGACCAAAACAAGCTCTTCAAGGAAAGCAAACCTGCCTGGCAGCCAACTGCCATTAACAAGCTTTACAATAAGTGGAATAAATTGCTATCCAAGAGTAAGAGGGAGCGAGCCCTAAATTGAAAATACTCCCTCATCAGCTTAAACGAGCGAACAAGACTTCTTGTGAAGTCCTCCAAAGAAAACTACGAGTCCAAATTAGCTTCAACTAAAGACAACCATAAGGCATTCTTCAGTTACATCTGTAACCTATAAAGAAAGGCCCAGATTTATGCCAAACTGGTAGTTAATACCACATATACTGAGTCTGTGGACATAGCTATCCTGTTGGCTGACAGGTTCTGTGAAAACTACACTCTCCTGTCCTTGTCACACATACCCTCATAACATCTCTGCCACCTGTCCCCTACCTTGCATCATTAAAGAGCAGGTTATCACCTTCTCTAAGGCCAAGAACACAGCATCTATGGGACCTGATAACATCCCAGGCTGCGTCCTATATGGACTCCAAAAAGAATTAGTAACACCATTGGGTACTCATTTCAATCGTAGTCTAAGCACTGGCTTCGTCCCAGCTGAATGGAAAATGGCCACCGTTATTCCCTTGCACAAGGGTGGTGCTTCCACTGCCACAGGAACTACAGACCAATAGGTCTATACTTTCCATCATTAGCCTGACTAGTCTTATATGCAAAGCCATGGAGTGACTCATCATGGACCCTTACCAACAAAGAAATAGGTAATCTCTACACAATTGCCCCTATTCAGTTTGGATTTGTCAAAGGGAAATCTTACCTGTTAAACCTGGTGGACTTCAAGACAGTCACCACAGCCCTGGACAAGGGGAAATCTGTGCATACAGGCAACCTAGACTTAGCCAAGGCATTTGACACCATCCCCCACTCAGGCATCATTGACAAACTCACCCAGCTAGGTAACAACCCTTATATTGTTAGATGAGTTGCTAACTGGCTCACTGATCAATCCCATATAGTCAAAAAGTACAGTTTTGTACCTACCATAAATGTAGATGTCCGATAGGAATGCATCTGCAGTCCTTACAAATGGGTTGTCCTGTCGTCAGGCAGCCCTTCGGTCGGCCGGATTCCAAAGTCTGGGTCTGGCTTCGGCTGGTGTCGCACTTCACCCGACGTCATTGCTGCAGTATTTCGGGTATAAAGGCATCAGCCAACGCCATTTTCCTCAGTGTTTCTTGCCCCAGATGCCAGGTGCCCTCTAGGAAGGCTAGATTTGGATAAATGCCAATGATTCCAAATATTAGAGAGCAAACAAAAAATAAGCATGTATGTACATATATACAAACAAATACACCATAATAGATTCCCCCAGCTAGCTATAAGAGGGGCAAATACCCTAGGAGTACCACAGAGGGGAAGGAGGGTGGGTAATCCTGACTGCAGATGCATTCCTATTGGACATCTACATTTATGGTAGGTACAAAACTGTACTATGTCCTTCAAGGATGCATCTGCAGTCCTTACAAATGGGTAGAATACCATAGCCAAACTGGGGGAGGAGGAAAAAGAAAATTATGGTGTAGTTAAGATCCCTTGCAAAACAGCAGTGGCAAAACCTGCTCGGGATCTAGAGTATAAAGGTAAATTATACTGCTTGGCAAATGTATGCACGGAGCTCCAAGTAGCAGCCTCTAAAATGTCTTTGGTAGCCACTCCTCGTAGAAAAGCTGTGGTAGTGGCTGTAGCTCTTGTAGAGTGAGGCCTGGTGTTTTCTGGAGTTTTCTTTCCATGGTAGGAGTAACAAAATCTAATGCAATTTCCTATCCACTTAGAGATTGTCTGTTTTGAAATTGCTTTCCCTTCCATTCCTGTTGCATATGCTACCAGCAGCTGGTCAGTTTTTCTATTGCTCTTGGTCCTGTCCAGGTAGTAGCGTAATTGTCTATGTACATCCAAGGTATGCAACAGTCTTTCTCCCCTGTTCTGTGGGTTGGGGAAAAATGTAGGTAGGTGGATAGCCTGATTTAAAGATACTCTGGAGACCACCTTAGGCATAAAAGTAGGATTTGTTCTCATGGACACTCTATCTTGATGGAAGATCAGAAAGGGCTGTACTGCCATTAATGCCTGTAGCTCAGATACCCTTCTTGCTGAAGTGATTGCCAGCAGGAAAGCAGTTTTCCATGATAAGTATTGCAATTCTGCTGTTGCTGCTGGTTCGAAAGGAGGAAGTGTCAATTTTTCTAGCACAAAGTTCAAGTCCCATGCAGGTAATGGTGGCTTCCTAGGTGGTTTTACATTTTTAATTCCTCTCAGAAACTGCCTGAGCAGAGGATGTGAGAAGACTGGAGGATCCAAGTCGTATTCTGCTGAAATAGCTGATGCATGAATCTTAATGGAAGAATAGGACAGGCCTTTGTGGAAGAGCTCTGCCAAGTATTCCAGGATGTTGGCTATGTTTACCAGTGACACATCTTCTCCTTTAGCAGTACTCCAAATGAGGTATCTTTTCCATTTTGCTGAATAGGTTTTTCTTGTTGAGGGTCTGCGAGCTTCCAAGATAATGTCTTTAACCCTTTGGGATAAATTTGGGTTAATTTGTCTTATGCAATGTTCCAGGCAGTCAGCTGCAGAGTTTTCAGGTTTGGATGCAGGGTGTTGTAGTTGTTCTGAGTTAACAGCAAGGGAACTAGGGGTAGGGGCCATATTTGTTCCCGAGACATGTTCCTCAGCAATGGGTACCAATGTTGCCTTGGCCAGTCTGGAGCTATTAGAATGATCCTTGGACGGTCCTCTTTGATCTTCAATAGCACCTTGTGCATCAAAGGAAGTGGTGGGAATGCATATGCTGTCAGGTTTTTCCAACTGAAGGAGAGGGAGTCCACCTTCCAAGCAAGTGGGTGGTACGTCCTGATGCAGAATGTCTTTAGATGGTGAATGCGTGGGGATGCAAATAAGTCTATTTCTGGGAGTCCCCATTTTCTTGTAATGGTTTTGAAGATGTCCGGATGCAGCATCCATTCGTGGGCATCCGTGGTAGTCCTGCTTAATATGTCTGCTAGAATGTTTTCTTTTCCTGGTACAAAAATTGCTTGTAACTGAATGTTGTAACTCAGGGCCACATTCCAGAGGTCCAGTGCCATCCGGCATAGAGGGTACGAATGTGTGCCTCCCTGCTTGTTGATGTACCACATAACTGTGGTGTTGTCTGTCCTTATCATCAATTGACCTTGTTGAAGAAATGGTCTGAATGTCTGAATTGCCAGTTTTACTGCCAGCATTTCCTTTAGGTTTATGTGTAGGTGCAGCTGATCTTGAGTCCATAAACCTTGTATGCACTTGCCCAGCATGTGGGCCCCCCAACCGAGGTCTGAGGCGTCCGGTGTGATGGTTTGGCTTGGTTGAGTGTTGTGGAAGGGCAATCCTTTGTTTGATTGACAGGCCTGAGCCCACCATTGGAATTCTTGCTTCAGGCATGGAATTATTGGAATTTGGGTTTCTAGGCTGTGCTTGTGTTGAGACCATAAATTCCTTAGGTACCACTGTAGCTTTCTCATATGCAGTCTGGCATGTGGGACCAATATTATGCAGGATGCCATGAAGCCCAAGGCCTGCAGGACTTTTCTTGCTGTTAGATGGTTCTGCTTTGTTAATGCCAAGAAGTAGAGCGGGAGTTGCTCCTGTTTTTCTACTGTTAGGAATGCCATTGGTTTGGATGTGTCCAGCTCCGCACCCAAAAAGGTTATCCTTTGGGATGGTATCAGCCTTGACTTTTTTAAATTGACTGTATATCCCAGGGCTTGTAGAAGGTAAATGACCCTTTTCAAGTCTTCTGCTAGCTTGTTTTTGTTGTCCGCTTGTATCAGGCAGTCGTCCAGGTAAGGGTAAATTTGGATTCCCTGAAGCCTGCAATGAGCGATTACTGATGCCAGGCATTTCGTGAACACTCTGGGCGCAGTAGATAAGCCAAAGGGCAATGCTGAGAATTGATAATGCTCTGATCCTGCAAGAAATCTGAGGTATCTTCTGCAATTTGGTCGTATGGGGACGTGCAGGTATGCCTCCTTGAGATCTAGAGTTACCAGCCAAGACTCCTTGCCCAGCATGGGAAGAAGCTGCTGTAGGGTCAGCATTTTGAATTTTGGAACAATGAGGAATGTGTTTAAAGCGGACAGGTCGAGAATAGGTCTCCATTTGCTTTCTTTTCTTAGTACCAGGAAGAGTCTGGAGTAAAATCCCTTTCCTTGCTCCATAAGTGGTACCTTTTCCACAGCTCTCATCCTTAATAATTGAGTTATTTGTTTTAGAGCTTCTGCCTTTTGATTTGGAGGTAGGTTTGGCATTCCTCTCTTCCCTGGTAGAGTATGGAAGTGAAACCTGTAACCTTGGTCTATTGTCTGCAAAATCCACTTGTCTCTTGTGATGTAATGCCAGTTTTTTGAAAATAAAGCTAGCTTCCCGCCTAAGGGCGCTTCTAGTTGTTCCCTGGAAGGCGGTGCCAGAGCCAAGTCACTGTGATTGTCCTGTAGTAGTGGTGGTGGCTGTGTCTGTACCTCGCTGGTTGTTACCCTGCCACTGGCGTCCCCTGTAGGCACCCCTGGATTGGCTTCTGCCTCTTGAACGCCTATTCCTGCCTCTCTGAGCTCTGGAGGAGTCTGGAAAGGACCAATTCTTTGAGGGCCAATTCCTGCTAAACCTTGGAGGTTGGACCTGTAAGAAATCTTTCACTGTTTGGACAGATTTTGCCTACTCTTCCATCTTCTTCAGCACCTGTTGTGCAGGAGAGCCAAACAAATTGATCTTGTCCATGGGAGCATCTAATAGTTTTGATTTGACATGGTCTGGTAAGGCCTGCTCTTTTAACCATGCATGCCATCTGATAACTGTGCCAGTCATGGCTGATCTAAAGGAAGCCTCCAGTGCATCATAGCCGCATTTTAAAGAATGGTTACTGACTTGCTGAATGTTATGTACCATTTCCTGAACATATTTTTTGTCTAAAGGTTCATCCGAGGACAGCTTTTTGGTTAACTGGTCTAGCATAAATTCTTGATACTGGATCATGTGAAATTGACAGTTCAAGGCCCTAGCTGAAAGAGTAGCAGAAGTGTAAACTTTTTTACCCCATCTCTCTAAGGACCTGGATTCCCTTTCAGAGGGGAGGGTTTTTTTGGCAGAGTTAGCTGCTACAGCCTTAGGTCCCTGGGAGATAGTCTCGGGATCTGCAAAAGGAGCCTCGTACAAATGGTAATGCGTGTCCGGGACCCTGTAGTACCTATCGGGCTTAGCAGGGGCCAGAGGTAGTGAATCAGGAGCAGTACAAGCATCATTAAATGCATCATCTACAACAGAAAGAACTGGAGGTATGGCTAAAGGCCTATGTTGTGGTAAATGCAAAAAGGTTCTAAGCCTTTTTCTGGAGTCTGAAAAATCTTGGCCCTGCCACTGAAATTGTTCCCTCATAGCATGCAAGGTTTCCCCAAAGGAAAATTTCTCAGGCGGAGAGGCAGAAGGGATGGACTCAGAGTCTTCATAAGGGGAGAAAGGAGCCTCTGGAGGGTCTGTATTATCTGAATCATCAGAGGAATCATCTGTGGAAACTGGCTCAGGGGGCTCTGCTCTAGGCCTCTTCTCTGGAGGTGGGTGAGAGGCCCTGTCTGGGTGAGGTTGAGATCCCCGGATTAAAGAAATGAGATCCTCTGCTAGACTAAGCATTTGAGAACTGGAGCTAGGCCTGTGAGAGGGGGTTTTAACAGGCACAGATTTAGTAGCTTTAGCTGCTTTAGCCCTGGCAAAGGCCTTAATGGACATGGCTGCAGGTGGCCTAGCAGCTCCACGTGCAGGGGTTGAAATATCCAAGGGAATAGTGTCAGATAATTCCTGAGAAACTGCCACAGCAGGTTGGATTTCAGAAGCCGATTCCACCAGGTTGGAAGAGGCCTCGGTAGAAGGCAAGTTTTCGGCTGAAGGAAGAACCGCTTGCTCGGTTTCAGCTGAAACCGAGACACTCGCGGTTGGCTTAACCGCGGTTTCGGCCGAAACCGCGGACCGCGAGTGTCGGTCCTTTTCCTTGCGCTTTTCGGATATTTGCGAAGTCGGAGGATCCGACGGCATAATATAAGCAAAATTGGAGCCGAAAAACTGCTCAGCAAATTCCGACCGACGTCTAAGCGTCCGTCGGTTAAAAGAAGCACAGGCTAGACAAGCTGCTACGTCGTGGTCTGGGCCTAAACAAGGTAAGCAGTAAGAGTGGAAATCTTTATGAGGTATTTGTTTCCCACAAGTTAAACAGTTATTCACTTTTTCTGACATCGGCTGAGGCAAGAAAGGGTCCCCAACGGGGTACTTAGCTTTTTAGAAGTCTTCGGTAGTAGAAGTATTCGGTAGTAGTAATCTCTGGTTCTGACCGACCGGCACTTGCGAACAGCTTCTGCTTCGGGCGCCACGCGGCAAGAAAGACTGAGGAAAATGGCGTCGGCTGATGCCTTTATACCAGAATAACTGCAGCAATGACGTCGGGTGAAGTGCGACACCAGCCGAAGCCAGACCCAGACTTTGGAATCCGGCCGACCGAAGGGCTGCCTGACGACAGGACAACCCATTTGTAAGGACTGCAGATGCATCCTTGAAGGACATCAGGGGAATCCACCTCCAACAGCAGACCTGCAACCAGCAGTGTTCCACAGGGATCTAGCCCTGAGACCTCTGCTGTTTGGAATCTATTTCTCCAAAGTACAAGCACAAACTAAAGTCTGTGGCTGACAAGGTTTGCTAATGACTGCAAACTGGGAGCAGTCATAGAATGTCTAAATGATGCCAACATCCTACAAGAGGATCTTAAACAAACAAATGATTTGGTGCCAAAGTCATAGTCTTAAACTCAGTGCAAAAAAAAATGTATTATCCTTTTTTGGTAAGGGCGATGTTCTTAACTACCACATCAATAGCAACACCTAAGTATGCACTCAATGGTGAGAGACCTGGGCATTCAGGTTGATAGCAACCTCACCTTTGACCACCATGTCTCCACAGTGGTAAGAAGGGCGTTCTATGTTGCTAATCTCATAAGTAAGGGCATTGCCCCCCCCCCCACCACCACCAAAAAAAAAAGTTAAAACCTCCCTGTACTCTTCCCTCAACAAGCCATTAAATGACAACACCCTTTTGGTGTGTACCGTTCCAAGCAATTGCAGAGTTGGAGCATGATCTGAAATAGTTATTGGGTGTGTATCATGACCTTTATTAAATGCACGTTCCTGTGAAATGTAAATTCTGTCTTGTCTAGCCAAGCTTTTATATCTTGGGGAATAATATATAAATTCACTCCAAACTCCTATTACTGAATTCACATCCTCTACACCAAATATTTTCATAGGTTTCTTTAAAAATCTACCCATCTTTATTAAACTTTCCCTTCTGGGCCCTCCAACACATCTTTGCAGTTCCAAATCACATTCCAGTCTCTACTTACAAATCTACCATTATCCTCTTCTATCACTATCAGAGCTCCTCTTGCAATTAATTTTACTCCTGTTTTCCTTTGTCCCAGATATTCTGCTGAATAACTATCCTGCAAACCTTTCCTTATCAAATTCATATGTTCAGTTCTAAGAGTCTCCCCTGTAACATAGCTATTTGCACTCTACATTTTTAACATAGCTCACCACTATTGCTTTTTTGTATTTATCTGGGAGACCATTAAAGACATTATAGAAAGCTTCATTGCATTAAAAAGTTATTCCCACCTTTTATGTACAACCCATTTTTATTAAATGTCTAGTTCCAGCTTTTATGTTCATACCTCTCAACTGTACCGAATTCCTCAGACTTTCATGGTTTTGAGGCTTAAATAATGGGTTGCCACAAATTCCGGACTGGCCCCTTCAAATCACAATTTTTTTTCCCCTTTATTTAATTTTTTCAATAATGCTGATTTGCCATGGTCTGGTCTCATTTCTCACAGGACTTGCAGTTGATGTAGAACTATAAACAACACACTAATCTAATAGGAATGCACCTATAAAATAACAGTTTTATTAAGCGGCAACACTTGAAAACTGTGTGCCACTTTCTGACGTGATGTTTATTGAAGCTAAATTTTGAGGGCTGACGGACAAGTATATTTTTTTACTTGATAAGGTATGATGTCCGACTGCAGTCTGCATCCCTTACAAAATTAACATAAAATCTCATAAGAAATATGTACCCAAATACTCATCCAAAATGTATTGGCATCTGGGTCAGGCACTGCTGTGCTGGAATATCACGCTGCACGCATGCAGCAATGCCCACCGTGTGGCTCTTGAGAGAGAAAACTAGTAGATTGCAAACGTCAGCAAACTCAGCATTCATATTTCTACTGCATTTCTTAAACAGGGTACAGGGATGTTGCGTTTCTGTTAAATGAAAAAATACTGTAACAAAAAAGATCAATACACAGGAGGTTCAGGTTCTTTACTAGTGTACACCAGGAGGCAAAAAACGTACAAGTACAGAATTTTGTCTGAATGAAACAGGAAGAACACAACTTTTATAGTATTTCTTACTAGTATTAACCCATCAGGCTGACGTAGTCAGTCACAAGGGGTTTTACATCACTTTAGCTTACAATATTCTATTCATCTAAAATGCTGATACTACGTTTTGCTTAGAAAGTTTTTCTGGTAAACAACGTGGCCTTGCTAGCCACCTGGTTAGTTACAATACCATTTTACAAAAGTTTCCACTCAAGGTTCTAAATTAATTCGAACATAATAGTAGATACAGTTCTCAATACATTTCTCTTGTTACATGTTATCACTTCCTCCTTGCAGCCGGTGCATTATCTAGCAACATATACAAGGTCAATTGCTCAAGCAGAAAAGAGCAGAAGATTCTCATTATTTCACACATTTAATTTCCTGACCCAGCAGATAATCACTTGTGAGAAGCATAAACATTAATTCTTGCTGAGCTAGCAGCTGCTGGGGTCAGAGGCCAACTTGCAAAAAGCACACTGCAGTTTCCAAAAGCTTCTTGCAGTTTCATATGAATTCATTTTTCTTGTCATAACATTAATAGAATAAAATGCAATACATTTTTCTTATTTCTTAATAAGATTGCCTGAAACACCACAAGAGAAGCTTGCACTCCACTGGAAAACTCAGTTTATTGCAGTACAACAGGAAAAATCTAAATAATATTGGCATATGTTGGGGCACATTTTGCACCCATGGCAACACCTTTATTTTGTCTGAAAAATTCCCCCTGAAAGTACATGTAATTGTTTTTCAAAATAATTTCCATAAATAAAAGGCAATTGGTAAAATCACCATGGGTAAATGTACCATTATCTACCATTGCCTGTTCCAACCATAATAGACCAGTCTCATGTGGGATAGAACCAAATAGGTCCACTATGTCCAAAGTAACAAAAATAATTTGTGGGGAATAGAGATGTGTTTTAACACACCTCAATAAGTCCCAAGAATCCTTAAGGACGGTGTCCCCAGAATATGACAAAGCCTTGAGTTTGTCGTCCACAATTGCCAAAGCAGTGATAGATCCTTCTGCTGAAACTATAAATCTCAAAGGTGGATCCATTGGATTTTTATGAACCTTGGATATGCCAAATACTGTCGGAACCCGTGGATGTTCGTTGAACAAAAACTTGAATTGTTCATTACTAATAGAACCGTCCAACAGTAAATCTTGTAACATTAGGTGTATTTTACTTTTGGCTATATTAACTTCATTAATTGAGGCCTTGGAATATTTACTAATATCATGTAAAGAGTCCCTCATCTTGGATTCATAACAAATGTTATCCATGAGAACTGTTCCAACACCCTTGTCAGGCTGCACCACTCTCAAATTCTCATTCTGTTTTAAATCATTTAATAATTTTTTCTCCGCCTGAGTTAAATTAGGAATGGCATAATGTTTTGTGATGGTATTCCTTAGCTCTCTCTCTAACAAGTTACCAAAATTCCTCAATTGGGGATGTAGGGGAGGGTTGAAAACACTCTTCCTTTGAAGTGCAGATGTTGAAGGTGAAGCCTTTTCTTGCCCTTTAAATAGTAAATGCAAATTTTGCTTTCTCAAGAATAGTTTTAAGTCTATAATAGATCTAGGAATACTAGCCTTCCTGTTTGGTACAAATTTAAAACCTTTGGAAAATAACTGAAAGTGTTCAGGGTGCACTTCGATGTTGCTGTAGTTGAAAATTTTATAATTATAAAGTTCTCAAGTATTCCCTTCCTGGGTAATGATAAGATTGTCATCTATCTCCTGTTGCAACCCCTCTGGTTGTAATAAATCTGGTTCTGATTGCGGATCCGATTGGATCGACGAAGCGGGGGACCCTGTTCTAAAGGGCATACTTCTTCTTGGAAGGAATTATCTGTAATTTCTCCCCTTGTATCATTGTTGGGGGTATACTGTTGGTAACCACCTTTGTCCCTAGTGGTCCTAAGATCTTGAAAACTTGAAAAAAACCTAGGTTTTGGGTATGCCAAGTTGTCCCTATATTCTTTAAGGTCCCTAGCTAGCTTACCACGTTTCCTTTTCATGTTATTAATGCAGTCAGAATCAATTTTCAAAAAAATATCATGATACTGTTGCTTTTCTTTTTTACCCTGAAATAAAAGGTCATTAACTATCTTGTCACTAATGGACTCCATTTCTTTTAAAAGACCTGCCATCACTCTCCCATTTTCTGTTAAAATTGCTTTAATAACCTCAAACCCACACTGGTCAAAAATCTTAATTAGATTTGAATGAAATTCTGACCCCTCATCCACTTTATTGGGAAACTTTGAAAGCCTTAAACCCTTGGGTACAACTTGCTTATTTAGGCATTCCTTAAGATAATTACAATCACATTCAAGCCTTTTGTATTTATCAAGAAAAAAGTACAAATCATCGAGGCTTTGCCTGTAAGTTTTAAAAGCATTGGCCGCTTTATCACAAGAAACATCCTGCATACCATAGTTTTTGTTCAAAAAACCTTGAAAATCAAGGTTTAGCTGTTTATTGTTAATGTCCCCTTGGTTAAAGATGTTAGAAGATTCCTGCCCCAATATCGGTTCACCACATCGAGTAAACGGCTCCGATTTACAAGGGAGCCATAACTTCAACGATTTTCCGAGACTGTTACGTTCTAACAATTCTCAAGCTGACGGCAACGGGACGCCATTACTCATTCCAACAGAGCGTTCTTCTAACATCTTTAACCAAGGTGACATTAACAATAAACAGCTAAACCTTGATTTTCAAGGTTTTTTGAACAAAAACTATGGTATGCAGGATGTTTCTTGTGATAAAGGGGCCAATGCTTTTAAAACTTACAGGCAAAGCCTCGATGATTTGTACTTTTTTCTTGATAAATACAAAAGGCTTGAATGTGATTGTAATTATCTTAAGGAATGCCTAAATAAGCAAGTTGTACCCAAGGGTTTAAGGCTTTCAAAGTTTCCCAATAAAGTGGAAGAGGGGTCAGAATTTCATTCAAATCTAATTAAGATTTTTCACCAGTGTGGGTTTGAGGTTATTAAAGCAATTTTAACAGAAAATGGGAGAGTGATGGCAGGTCTTTTAAAAGAAATGGAGTCCATTAATGACAAGATAGTTAATGACCTTTTATTTCAGGGTAAAAAAGAAAAGCAACAGTATCACGATATTTTTTTGCAAATTGATTCTGACTTCATTAATAACATGAAAAGGAAATGTGGTGAGCTAGCTAGGGACCTTAAAGAATATAGGGACAACTTGGCATACCCAAAACCTAGGTTTTTTTCAAGTTTTCAAGATCTTAGGACCACTAGAGACAAAGGTGGTTACCAACAGTATACCCCCAACAATGATACAAGGGGAGAAATTACAGATAATTCCTTCCAAGATGAAGTATGCCCTTTAGAACAGGGTCCCCCGCTTTGTCGATCCAATCGGATCCGCAATCAGAACCAGATTTATTACAACCAGAGGGGTTGCAACAGGAGATAGATGACAATCTTATCATTACCCAGGAAGGGAATACTTTAGAACTTTATAATTATAAAATTTTCGACTACAGCAACATCGAAGTGCACCCTGAACACTTTCAGTTATTTTCCAAAGGTTTTAAATTTGTACCAAACAGGAAGGCTAGTATTCCTAGATCTATTTTAGACTTAAAACTATTCTTGAGAAAGCAAAATTTGCATTTACTATTTAAAGGGCAAGAAAAGGCTTCACCTTCAACATCTGCACTTCAAAGAAAGAGTGTTTTCAACCCTCCCCTACATCCCCAATTGAGGAATTTTGGTAACTTGTTAGAGAGAGAGCTAAGGAATACCATCACAAAACATTATGTCATTCCTAATTTAACTCAGGCGGAGAAAAAATTATTAAATGATTTAAAACAGAATGAGAATTTGAGTGTGATGCAGCCTGACAAGGGTGGGGAACAGTTCTCATGGATAACATTTGTTATGAATCCAAGATGAGGGACTCTTTACATGATACCAGTAAATATTCCAAGGCCTCAATTAATGAAGTTAATATAGCCAAAAGTAAAATACACCTAATGTTACAAGATTTACTGTTGGACGGTTCTATTAGTAATGAACAATTCAAGTTTTTGTTCAACGAACATCCACGGGTTCCGACAGTATTTGGCATACCTAAGGTTCATAAAAATCCAATGGATCCACCTTTGAGATTTATAGTTTCAGCAGAAGGATCTATCACTACGCCTTTGGCCAAATTTGTGGACAAACTCAAGGCTTTGTCATATTCTGGGGACACCGTCCTTAAGGATTCTTGGGACTTTTTGAGGTGTGTTAAAACACATCTCTATTCCCCACAAATCATTTTTGTTACTTTGGACATAGTGGACCTATTTGGTTCTATCCCACATGAGACTGGTCTATTATGGATGGAACAAGCAATGGTAGATAATGGTACATTTACCCATGGTGATTTTACCAATTGCCTTTTATTTATGGAAATTATTTTGAAAAACAATTACATGTACTTTCAGGGGGAATTTTTCAGACAAAATAAAGGTGTTGCCATGGGTGCAAAATGTGCCCCAACATATGCCAATATTATTTAGATTTTTCCTGTTGTACTGCAATAAACTGAGTTTTCCGGTGGTGTGCGAGCTTCTCTTGTGGTGTTTCAGGCAATTTTTTTGTTGTTACCAGTTTACCTTATTGCCTTCATCTCTACATTTGGTTTACGTTGATTTATTTCTTAATAAGCACTAAACATATGCATTAATACATATTTTTCTAACAGTTTTCCAAGTCAAACCCCTGTATTCCATTCAGATTGCTCCAAGTCCACTTCCTACAGAGGTGTGAGACATCCTCGTGTTTATTCTGGACACAAGATAGGACTAGAAATGTTCTTTTTTTTTTTTTTTAATTTTGCTAGTTGAAGTTTAGTATGTTGCATTATATTCTGTGCATTGTTTTGTTCATTACTATACTGGTCTGTTACGTGATCGCAGCCGGGGGGGTTGCATGAGTTTATAGTCATGTTTATTGCCTTTTTGTTGCCGGTGTTATGTTTTGTCATGTTGTGGAAGTGCATTTACTGTGCTGTACAATAAGCAAGCACTAGCTCAGCAGAAAATAAAATTATTTATACATCTGATCTGGAAACTCACAAGGAGTGTCTCATTACCACTTGACAAATGCTTATATTAACACATAAAAAACAGCTATTTTCTCTTCATTATTTAAATGCACACTGCTGTTTAAACAGTTAAGTGATGGCGAGGAAAAACTGGCCTACAATGCAATAGTTAGTTCAGTTATATGCTGTTTTGATCCACAAAACTGATTAGCTCTGAACAGATTTTCATGCCTGTCTCAAAATGCGTTTTAAATGAGCAAACGTTTTAGAGAGAAGGTGAACACAAACCACTTGGGTTATTGATCCTTCTCCCATTGTAATTCAGTACAGTGGCCATAAGCTTTTTGTGTTTTCAGCAGAGATGCTTCATATAGTGCTGCTTGGGGAGTGCGTGATGACATCAGCTATCATTAGACTTAGACATTTGGAGGGAATATAGCAGCAATTGGAGCTTTTACTGAGTCCACCCAGCACCCACATCAGGATGAGGAAAAAAAGTCAGCCTCCACCCTCCAGGTAAAAAAAAGTTAGAGAAAGACCCCCTTAAATTTGTATATAAAAGGGGTAAAAATTTGAAGAATTTTTTGGAAGCTAATAGTGCGGAAAATTGGATTCCCAGTAATAGACATAAAGGAACATACAAATATGGGGGGTGTCAACAATGCCAATTTGTGTCCAACAAGGAGAGTCTTGTACTGACAAGCCAGGGTAGAACACTTTGTAGTTATAAGTACTACAATTGTAATAGTGAGAGGGTGGTTTATTTGGTGACATGTAGCCAGTGTGCCTCATTTTATGTAGGCAAAATGGAGCGCAAACTAAAGAGACAGATTTACGAACATATATATGACATTAAAAATAAGAATGAGACCAGCGTCCTTTTTAAGCATACAATTATATGTAGACAGGCCAGTTTTAGTTTCTTTGTCTTAGAAAGTATCCCCCTAGATATCAGGGCAGGACCTTGGGAGAACTGTCTGGAGTACAGAGAACTGTACTGGCAGGTATTCTTGGATGCAGAAAAACAGCCCGGATGTAATGGGCTCATTTCTATTTTATCCTTATTAAAATTAAGATCTGCCAAGCACTAAATTTAGGGTAAAAATGGTGCATTCATATTTGGCCCTTAAATTTTTCTTAATACCCATGGTTCAGTTCTTCTTGACAATAATGTCTTTGTATTATTTTCAGACCATAATTTCTTTTACTAGAAATAGGTTGAAGTTAGACCTGTAGATGGTGCCTAGAACATTATATTTATAGTATACCCTTACACATATGCATTGAATTTCTTTTACAGTATGAAATTTTAAGATGAATGTGTTTTAAATTAAGTACATTTATTGGGGAATTTTAATTGAAGAATTTTTTATAGTACTTGTGTCACTTTGGGTTCTTGTATTATTTATGCATATGAGTTGAAAATAGAGTTGAGCAATTAAAAAAATGTCTCTTTTTAAATGAACACCATTATGAATGTTTTAATTAGGAGGGGAACCTGATTGGTGTGCCTATATTATGTTCAGTATATTAGAGCAGTGATTTTATTGTGTGTGTGTTATTGTCTGACAAAGTCTGCTGTGGTAGACAAACGTGTAAAAAGTGTGTAGCTTTAATAATAATGTGCTGCTGGAGTTTTCTGTTTCACCTTGTTGTGTTTTACTGGTTTTATCTTTGGTGAATTTCCTCATTACTTTGTGTGTTAAAAAAAAGTTATCTTAACAGGGCCCAGCTTCTGCAAACAACAGTTTATTTGTAGGCAACAGTGACAGCAGTGTTCATTATGGGCGATCTACTAAGGCGAGATGGGAGTTTGTATTTTATCTGAGTCACTAGTGTATTCTTTTTGCTGTCATCACGCTAAAAGTTGCAGCCAATCTTGTAGAATGTTAAGCAGACAGTTAGTGATGCTTACTTTCTCATTAATGGCCCTTGCAGAATTAAGCATTATTATTTGTTATTTTCTCAGCTTGCAGAATGCTTTCGCATTATTTGTAAGCAGAGATTTTTTTCATAATGGGCAGACAGTGATGCACGGGTTGTGTGTGTGTGTGTGTGTGGACTGGACAATGATGTTTAGTTTCTCATTAACGGCCCTTGCAGAATTAAGCATTATTTGTAATTTTCTCAGCTTGCAGAATGCTTTCTCATTATTTGTAGGCAGAGATGACTTTTACATCTGCAGAAATTGTGCATAATTACTGATACTGGTGGATCGTAGAAGTCTGAGTAGACTTATGATGGAAATGTTCTGAACTGGGCAGTTTTGTCATTACTGGTTCATTAATTTTGTTTCATTGCTTACTGGAAAAATGTTCAAAACAATAAATTTAAAACATGCTCTAACAAGTGTGCTGTATTATACAAGGAATATAATTTAATACAGTCAAGAAGGTGCATCAAAAACCACATGTATGTCTGGTGTGCAAGGGGCTATGATCTGAAAACAGCCCAAGGATAATCTTTATCCACCATTTGCCAGATACAGTTTCTTTGGATGTGGGTTTCAATGCTGTTTCAATGAATGTGAGTTTCAAGGGCAGAGATGTTTTAATGCTAAGTCTATTTTCATTGTGAGACTGTATTGCTTTGTTTAGCAGATGCCTATTAGTGTTTATGCTATAAAATGTAAAATAAAATCCAAATCATTTAAATAAAGCTGTATGCACATTACAGTGTTTATGGTAAATGGGGCTAAATAGCCAAGTAATGGGACAATGGAATTGCTGTAGGGGGACTCTGGGCTGGGGCCATATTTTGGTTGTCGGTTCTTCAGTTTGTGTTTGAATGTTGGTATCCCGCAATCCCACTGGAGTGGGCAGGGTTAAATAATTGTGTACGCAAATATGTTAACCAGCATACAGATTTGTAAATATTTTTCATGGGCCTTTGTCCATATTTTTGATGCTTCCAGGTTGAGAAGTATGTTTGTGTTACATGCATACACTGACAGGCTGAACTTTTATACAGTTGTTTCTTTTCATAACCATTTGAGACTATGTCACATTTTACAAAACTTTTTGTTTTATTGAAAACCCTTAAAAAACACACCCCAATATCCCCATAAAACCTATTAGCTTAATACTAACACATGCAACTATGTATATCTTCGAATACTTGTTTTATCCTCCTAATAGGAACAAAAGTCACAATGACAGCCAAACTCACAGACTTGACAACCTAAAAGAAAGGTTAAACATGCTAAGATGCATGGTTCAGCCTGTACATCCACTACGTGCTAATTGGTTTTGTCTTTCCTTTATAGCTCTCCCAGCAGGGAAAACTCCTGATTATATTCAAAGAACATTATATACTAGCCAATTTCTCTTCTCAGTTTTCTTTTCCTTCAGGCAATCATTCTCCACCAGTGTACAGACAGTTTCTCTATCAGACTGTTTCCATGGAAACATGAAGACCAGCTGCAGAAGTGCTACTGAGCATACATGTTTTTTGCTAGAAAAAAGCCTTAGTCTTCAATATTTTTTTCATTTACTTGCTTACTCTTAAAACCTGTTACTAAATCAATCTAAGATCCTTACTGCAGTCACTTCCTCATACACGGATGAGAAAAAGCACATTCATTTTTCTTTTGTCATGCTCTTTTAACCAGGCTCTTTTCATTGCATTGCCTAGATCTCCTATAACTGAAGAAGAAAGAAAAAAAAAAAAACTAGACCTGTTACAATCTCCATTACTTTTAAAAATAACTGAGAGAACTTTATAGCATGCAAAGAAAACCATACACCACAAAAATAGTGCTAGTAAGATAAATACTTATTTACTTACAGTTAACTTCCTCCCTCCTCTTCCCCTCTCCAAAATGTTTTTTGAACATTAATGACATGAATTATGGCATATGCTTTAGAATCCCCCACAAGAACAAATTCTGAAAAAGTCCAATATTTCCAGATTTTATTGTTCTGTCATATTTCACATATACACTTATTGCACTGTAATCTCAAATTAAGTTTCTGGTTTTATTGCTGTTCATCTCAATCTCCCAAATCCTGTCACTGCTTCATTTTCAACGTACTCAATTCTTTTAGTCAGCTCTCATGCTCCCTTCCTTCATTCCAACATTTTCCATTGAATCACTGGAAAAAGGTATTACGGGTACAGTCTCTCTGTGGTCTTCACTGCCAGAAGAACAAGCAGCAGCATCACTGTTTCACAGCTCACATTTTGTTGGACAAACTTTTGTATTTCCTCCTTAGCATGTAATTCATCAAAAATGTCCCTTCAGGGAAGAATACTTTGAAGACAGCTGGGTATAGCAGTTTGAATCGCACATCTATGTCTCAACATTCCTTCAACAGTGGAATAAACTTGCTTCTCTTCTGCCTGGTGTACAATGAGTAATCTCTCTCCACAAACACTCTGCTGTCTCCCACTTTTAGTACTTTGTTGTTCTGCCAGTTTTGTCATAATCAACTCCTTTTGCTGGTAGGATTGGATCTTTACCATTAAAGGTCTAGGTTGCTTTCTCATAGCTAGGTTTGGAGCATACACACAATGTACCCTTTCAACTAACTACTCCTGCTGTAGAATATCAGTCCAGCTGCTTATTTGTGCTTTCATAAAATTAATGCCGTCTGTTCCTTCCAGCTTCTCAGGTTTTCCCCAAGTGCTCTGTCCTCTAACTCTGTTTTTTTTTTAAAACATCTCTTCCTGAGCAGTCTCTCATTCAGCCAGCCTTTTCTTCATTTCGACCTCTGATTTTTGTAGCTTTACTAGCTCATCTGAATATTTGCTTAAAGCATCTTTCATTTCTCCAGCCTTGTTTTGTTTATGTTGATATACTCCATCAGTGTTTTGTTTATTTTAATCAGGTCTGTGTGCAGGTGTCCTATATCTTCCTGTAGGTTAATGGAATTCATGTCTGGAGGTTGCATTGCTTTTTGCTGAACAGCTACAGAACTTTCCCCAATTACTGTTTCTTCCTCACTTTTTGTAGCTGAGTTTTTTCCATGTCCTCTATTTCTTTTTTCCTCCCACCAAGCAGTACACATACTAGCCAGTTACTTGAAATTTGCCCATAAACAAAAGTCTACTGCTCTTCTCTGTTGAGTTTCTGCTTTCACACTGGGAGAGCTAGAATTAAGCTGTTACTCAATGTGCAGCCATCTTGGAAGTGTTTAAATATAGATTTTGTGACCAACGGTCACTCTGTGACTGTAAACTAAATGTACCTAAGAGTACAAATAAAGGAACTAAACTGAACTTAATAATTGCACATGTTCAACTAGATCAGTATTGTAGTACTACAGCTTAGGACTTCCTGCCATGCACAAGTTCAAGGCCAGTTCAAACTCCAATCTCTTTCAACACCACCTTCCCATCTGGCAGATGTCTGCTGCTGTTGAGTCAGGACACTAGGGTATAAAAAAGGGGGCATCAGCTGATGTCATCTTCATGCCTTTCTTGTCCAGGATCTAAGTAATTTGATGGTCATGATGTGGAGAATGACCTGCCCAGCCATTCCTGCTATGAAATAGGATCCCTGAATTGAGGAGTAGGAAATGAAGGAAGGGAATGAGGGGATCAACCCCAACTCAGGGTAGAGATACAGAAAAAGTACTGCAACGCTGATTTACTCAATTAAAATTATGGTGTGAATTATATGCACAACTGTACTATATTTACTGTAGTCAATGTTGCAGTACTGAGTCTTAGGAATGCTCTGAAAGCTTCTAGTAGGGTGAATGGACTGAAATCTGATATGGGGACTGGAGGCTCTGCAGGATGGTACAGGTAAACCTGGCTCTTGTCCTAGAGATGGACCCCAACTGGTAATGTTTGTTGAAAGAGTAAAGAGAGGACCCAGTGGCAGACCCTAGAATGGTCTGTGTGGGCACTCCTTTCAAAAAGGCAGCAGTGGTAGCTATTAGTAGTGTACTCTAACCCTGCCAAGAAGCTGGTTACCATGTTGAGTAACAAAAATAAAGGCTACATGCCATTTGGAGACTGCTAGCGGTTTACACTATTTTCTCTCTATGAATGTTACCATAAACTGGTCATATCTGTTTAGGAAGTTTGCCCTGTGGTGGTAAAAAGTTTGGTTGTCTATGTACATCCAGGGGGTGCAAGATTCTCTTTCCTTTGTTTTTTGTTTTTTTTTGGGGGGGGGTCTGGGAAGAAAGTACAGTTTTGTACCTACCATAAATGTAGATGTCCGATAGGTATGCATCTGCAGTCATCACATATGGGTTGTCCTGCCTCAGGCAGCCCTTCGGTCGGCCGGATTCCAAAGTCTGGGTCCGGCGTCGGCTGATGTCGCCCTTTCCCCGACGTCAGAGCGTCTGGGGTATAAAAGCGTCAGCCGACGCCGTCTTCCTCAGTTTTTCTTGCCCCAGATGCCAGGTGCCCTCTAAGGAAGGCTAAATTTGGAGAAATGCAATAAAAATCCAAACATGCACAATAATATATATATATATATATATATATATATATATATATAAAAACAAATACACCATAATAGATTCCCCCAGCTAGCTATTAGCGGGGTAAGTACCCAAGAATACCACAGAGGGGAAGGAGGGAGGGTAAACCTGACTGCAGATGCATACCTATCGGACATCTACATTTCTGGTAGGTACAAAACTGTAATATGTCCTTCAAGGATGCATCTGCAGTCATCACATATGGGTAGAATACCATAGCCAATCTGGGGGTGGAGGAACTAAGAAAAGGATGGTGTAGCTAAGATACCCTGCAGGACAGCCGTAGCAAAGCCTGCTCTGGATCTGGAATATAAAGGTAAATTGTAATACTTGGCAAATGTATGTATGGAGCTCTATGTGGCAGCTTCTAAAATGTCCTTGGTAGCCACCCCTCTTAAGAAGGCTGTGGAGGTGGCTGTGGCTCTCGTGGAATGAGGTCTAATGTTAGTTGGTACAGTCTTTCCATGAAAGGAGTAACAAAAGCGAATGCAATTTCCTACCCATTTTGAAATTGTCTGTTTGGAAATTGCTTTTCCTTGAGTACCAGGAGCATATGCTACCAACAGCTGGTCAGCTTTTCTGAAACCTTTAGTTCTGTCCAAGTGGTAGCGCAACTGTCTGTGAATGTCCAGGGTGTGCAGAAGTTTCTCCCCTTTGTTTTATGGATTTGGGAAGAAGGTAGGCAAGTGAATGGCTTTATTTAATGAAACCCTGGATACCACCTTTGGCATAAATGTAGGATTAGTTCTCAATGAAACTCTGTCCTGATGAAAAATAATGAATGGCTGTACTGCCATCAGGGCCTGCAACTCCGAAACTCTTCTTGCTGAGGTTATGGCCAGAAGGAAGGCAGTCTTCCATGAAAGGTACTGTAGATCTGCAGATGCTGCTGGTTCAAAGGGAGGCAGCGTTAGTTTTTCCAACACGAAGTTAAGGTCCCAAGCAGGTAGAGGTGGTTTCCAAGGAGGTTTGATGTTTTTGATTCCTCTTAGAAACTGTCTTAGGAGAGGATGAAAGAAGACAGGTGGATCAGTATTGTACTCTGCTGAAATTGCTGAAGCATGAATTTTAATAGAAGAGTAAGATAGACCATTGTGGAAATTTCTGCCAAATATTCCAGGACATGTGCCATGTTCATCACTGTCGCATCTAGGCCCTTTGTGGTGTTCCAAATGAGAAATCTTTTCCATTTTGCTGAATATGCCTTTCTTGTGGAAGGGCAGCGAGCTTCCATAATAATATCCTTCACTCTCTGGGATAGCTTATCCTGAGGACGAGTCAAGGTATTCTCCAGGCTGTTAGTTGCAAGGTTTTCAGGTTGGAATGTAGAGTTTTGTATCTGTGCTGTGTCAGTAGAAGTGGCCATAGAGGAAGAGGCCATGGTTTTGTACATGACATGCTCCTTAGCAGTGGGTACCAGTGCTGTCTTGGCCAGTCTGGAGCTATCAGAATTACTTTTGGCTGCTCTGTCCTGATCTTCAGTAACACCTTGGTCATTAATGGGATAGGTGGAAATGCATACACTGTTAGATTTCTCCAGCTGAAAGAGAGGGCGTCCACTTTCCACGCTTGTGGGTGGTATGTCCTTGAGCAGAATTTCTTCAGTTGATGATTGTGGGGGGATGCAAATAGATCTATGTCCGGCCTCCCCCAAGATTGTGTTATCTGTAGGAAGATGTCTGGGTGCAGCATCCATTCGTGCGCATCGATGATATTTCTGCTTAAGCTGTCCGCCAGTGTATTGTCTTTCCCTGGCACTAACTGAGCTTGCAGCTGTATATTGAGTTTCAAGGAAAGATCCCATAGTTTCATTGCCAGTCTGCAAAGAGGGTAGGAATGGGTACCTCCTTGCTTGTTTATGTACCACATAACTGTGGTGTTGTCTGTCCTTATTAGTAGGTGGCCTTGATGCAGAAAGAGTTTGAAGGCCTCGATTGCATGTATCACTGCTAGCATTTCTTTTTGATTTATGTGCATGCGTAGCTCCTTTTGTGACCACTGTCCTTGAATACCTCTGCCCTCCATGTGTGCTCCCCAACCTAGGTCTGAAGTGTCCGTTGTAATAGTTTGGGAAATTTTTGGCTTTGTGAAGGGCAACCCCCTGTTGGACTGGCTGGCCTGAGCCCACCACAGAAATTCCTTTTGAAGGCATGGAATGAGTGGAATTACAGCTTCTAAACTGTGACTGTTCTGAGTCCATAAACTCCTTAGGTACCACTGTAGCTTCCTCATATGTAGCCTTGCTTGTGGGATCAAAAGAATACAGGATGCCATGTAACCCAGGGCCTGCAGGATTTTCCTTGCAGTCAGCTGGGTTTGTCTTGTCAGATTCTTGAAGTAATCCGGTAGTTGTCTTTGTTTTTTTTCTGTGAGATAACTGTAAAACGAACTATGTCCCAAACAGCAAAGAAAGAAATGCAGAAGCACTGAAATCCAATAAACTCTTCTCAACGGGATGCCAAAAATCTTCAAAATGTAATGAAAAAATTCTTTTATTGCGATGCCAGACAAACGAAAAATGCACGAACAGACAACAGGATAAAACACAGTGTAAATCCAAGGTAAAACACAGTTTAAATCAAGCGCTTTCACCCGTACTATGACAGGCTTTTTCAAGATGAACCACAAGCAAGGAACTGTGCGCTTATAACACACCATCAATTTTAAATTATACAATTAAAAACCACTTAATGGTTTGATTGAATACTTCAAGTTAAAGTGCTACGTGCTTCAGATCTTATTTAAAACAACACATAGTTACAGTTGTTCTTCGGTGTAGTGAGACTAGTGAATATGTTAGATTTAATTCACAAGATAAACAAAGAAACAATTCGTTATAGTACTAAAGTTTTTTGTGATTGTGTGTTTAAAATCAAAACCAACCAGCGTGTTACAGGTTGTTGAGACTTAAAAAGTTTAAACTATTAAAGCGGGTGCCTTTGTAAATCGCTTAACTTTAGATGTATCATGGTATACATAAATATTACTGAAATAGATCGCACTTCGTTTAAAGCCAACAACTGAGAGCTGGATAATAAAAATTAATAAATAGGTAAAAGTGCAAAAAGATGTAATGTGCCACGGAAAATAAAAAATATGTACATTTCATTATAAAACAAATTCCAATATAATATAATATATATTTTATATTTTAGTTGATTTACACCATTAAAAAGATTAATTCCGTGTAACCACAGGACTAAAAATAATTCATTAAAATCTGAATATCAAAATCAAATAATGGTGAATATGTAAATGTGTGTGTAAATTAATGAGTTGTTGAATATTATATTAAAAAATATGTTGTAAACAAATATAATAATATAATAAATGTATAATAAATTGTGTACTAAATGTTGCACATAATAAATATTAAACATGTTAAAAATGTTAAAATGGACATTTTAATAAATACTAATAAAATACATATCATGTGGGGCATAAAAATGTGTGTGTGTGAATGGAATAAATGAACAGTACATGAACAAATAAATGTACACCCCAATTAAACGTGTCGTAACAAAGGGAGTACATTAACTCCTTAAAGTTGAAAAACAATGTCGAAATTTCAGGGTTGTTTAAAAACCTGATCATATCAAATAAATCTGATGAGGTAATAAAACAATTTGCAACAACCTTAAAATCAGTTTATAATTAATGTTAATCCTGTTGTTTGACCCAAGTGTTTTATGAATCACAAACAGTACAAAATTACATTGTGTCAAGTGAATAATATTGACTACAACTTTGCCCTTCTTAGTTTCAGGAGGCTGGTGATACTAATTGCTTCATTTAAACCTGGAGGTTTTGATGCATTTAATCTTAACTGCCAGTTCAGTTCTTTAAATTCTATCGATGTCTCCCAGTCTCCTCCTCTAGGGTTTAATGGAACCTGTTCAATGACAAGAAATTTTAGTGTCATATTGGGGCAAACTCTTGAGTGTTTGTAAAATGCATTTGTCTCTTTCTTTCTACGAATGTCATAAAGATGTTCGTAAATCCTTTTACGTAGCGTTCTCTCTGATTTACCTACATAAAAACTCTCACATTCTTGACAAACTCCTAAATAAATAATATCTTTGGAGCCACAATTGCAATACCCTGTTGATTTTAAATTAAATTTTCTAGACTTAATATAATAAACATTAGTGTTCATAATATATGGACATTGTTTACAACAATTACATTTGTGGGTACCTGTTATGCCACTTTTATTCAAAGTTCGTGGTGGTAAATGTCTCTCAAACATATTTTTTAAGTTAGTATTTCTTGCGTTGACAAATATAGGTTTTTCAGGTAGCCATTTCTTTGTATCTTCATTTGATGTTAAAATGGACCAGTATTTGTTAACTGAATTTTTTATTTTGTTGGTGTCATTGTTAAAAGTACAGCTAAAGGCTGTTTGAACAGAAGGGGTGTTGTTTTTATCCTCAGACAACAAATTGTGATTTGAAGCTGCTTCTGATGCAGTGCCTAACAAGGGACTGTATAGGTCAGTTCTTTTCTGAAGCACTTCTTGGTACATTTCCTCTATTAATGGTTTCGGATAACCCCTTTCTGAAAATAATTTGGTCAACATTTGAACTTCATTAGAAAACATATTGTCAGTATTACACATTCTAGAAGCTCTAATGAATTGACCTTTCAAAATACCTTTCTTCTGGGAAAAGGGGTGAGCACTACTAAAATGTAGATATGCATTAGAGAAGGTGGTTTTTCTGAACACTGAAGACTCAAACTTTTGCAACTCAGTGTTCTTAAATAATACCACATCCAAGTAGTTCATAACATTTTCACTAACCTTGGATGTAAATCTCAGAAAATTTGTGGTCTCATTAATGTAATGCAAAAATGCTTCAAGGTCCTGCCTACTGCCCTCCCATAAAATGCATATGTCGTCCAAGTACCTCTGGTAGTATAAAATGTTTTTTCTCCATGGTGATGTAAAAACAAATTCATTTTCCCAGTGGAAAAGGACGATGTTCGCGGATGCACATGGTGAACCCATGGCCACCCCTTTGTTTTGTTTAAAAAACTCCCCATTAAAATAAATAAAATTGTTACTTAAAATAATGTCCATGAAATCTGACAATAAATTAATTATACTGTTACTAAAATTTGAAAATTTTGCTAAAATTTCATTGAACCATTGTAAACCAATATCATGCGGAATGCTAGGAAAAAGCTCTATCACATCTATTGTGACCAGAAAATCAGTTTTTGAAAAGTATTCTTTTTTAATATTTTTCAGGAATTCCCAAGAGTCTTTACAAATGTGCTCCATTGATGCTATAGTCTTTTTAAGTGTTGAATCAACAAACTTGCCCAAGGGTTCTGTGATGCTACCCGCACCAATGGGTCTAAACTTCAATGGCTGTAACCCTTTATGGACCTTGGGAATCCCAAAAATAACTGGTGTGAGGGGTTTATTCACTGCTAAAAAATTGTAAAGTTTTTCATTAATTACACCCTGCAGTAACAGATCGTGTAATAGGAGTTTGATTCTAGCATATGCAATGTTCAACTCATTTAAAGAAAGAGTGCTATATTGTTCTGTATCTTGAAGTATGTTGTGAATTGTTTCTTCATATTCATTCCTATAAATTAAAACCACTCCACCCCCTTTGTCAGGTTTCATCACACGTATCTGTTCATCTCTGAGTTGTTTTATGAGAGCGTGACAACATTGGGGTAGGTTCTGTGATTTAATACCTTTCCTAGGTAAATTTCTTATGTCCACTTCCACCAGTTCATCAAAAATCTTAATAACAGGATGTAAGAGTGGATTAAAAGTACTAGACCTATTGACTAAGTCTCTTGAACAATTTTTGCCTTTAAAGAAAATATCTAAATTTAACTGTCTTGTAAAAAGTTTAAATTCCAAAATAGCTTTGGTAGTGTCAATAGGTTTAGAAGGAACAAAATGGAAACCCTTTGTGAACAACTCAAAATGTGTGTCATGTATAAGGCTCTCTGTGAAATTGTAAATGGTAAAGTTGTTCTTACTTTTAACCAGACATGGGGAACAGGATACTTCAGATAAGCTAATATTGTGTGACGGTACAATCATCTGCGTTGTTTCCCCCACGCTTGATGGTTCTGGAACTGTGCTCTGTTCCCTTGCCTGCGTTGGGGAAAGAAAAAAACCTGATTGTCATCATTTTTGGGGGTGTTGTTACTTGTGTTATTACTATTGGTGTGTTTTTGAGCTAGTCGCTCACTACGCCTTAAAGTTTCAACTGATGGAGTATCATCATTGTGATTCTGAAAAGATGTAGCCCCACCATTGTTGGTCACATATTTGTTAGACCATTTTGGTTTAGTTGTGTAACAATAGGCTATCCCATTCTTATAATCATTTAAATCTCTCTCTAATTTTTTAACTTTCCTTTCCATAATTTTGGAACAATACTGATCAACTTCATAAAAAACATTATTGTAGTCCTTTTTAATTCTAGAAAAAGAATTGTCACTGTTAATAGAGTCATTAAGCATGTTAAGTTCCTCTAAAAGGTTGTCGGCTTTCCTTTCATAATCTTTAACCATCAAGTGTAACATGTCCAGACCCGTTTTATCAAACAATTCAGAAATGTCTTTGTAGAGTTCTGAGCCTGCGACTGCGTTGTTGGGAAATTTGTTAATCCGGAGACCTCTAGGTACTCTCTTAACCCTGATGCATTCTTGCAAATAGTCTATCTCCATTTTCGCAGCCTTAAAAGAATACAATTTATCACTAAATACTGAAAAGTCAGAGTCAATCTTATTAGCTGAAACATTGTTGTTAACAGTACCTGCTGAGAAAGTAAATTGTTTGTTGGACCAGACATCGAAATTGAACGATCTCTGTGCATTCTCCATTGCATTTGAACCCAAATGCTGCTGGGATAGTAAGCCCTTTCTCTGAACGTAACCCGCCAAATTCCTGTTCTTGGTTAGCGGCAATTCTGCTGCCGGAATTTGCATTGCTTTCTTTAATCGAATTGGAAAGCTGTGTGAGCAAAGATATGACCTGCCGGAATTCGGATCTGGTTACCGGTAGGTCTTCTGCTGCGTCACTCAACATTAGTGGTGTCCCTGGAAAGTCGGAAACCTCAGTGCCTTCTGCCATAGCTAACTCAAAACACAACTGTAAAACGAACTATGTCCCAAACAGCAAAGAAAGAAATGCAGAAGCACTGAAATCCAATAAACTCTTCTCAACAGGATGCCAAAAATCTTCAAAATGTAATGAAAAAATTATTTTATTGCGATGCCAGACAAACGAAAAATGCACGAACAGACAACAGGATAAAACACAGTGTAAATCCAAGGTAAAACACAGTTTAAATCAAGTGCTTTCACCCGTACTATGACAGGCTTTTTCAAGATGAACCACAAGCAAGGAACTGTGCGCTTATAACACACCATCAATTTTAAATTATACAATTAAAAACCACTTAATGGTTTGATTGAATAGTTCAAGTTAAAGTGCTACGTGCTTCAGATCTTATTTAAAACAACACATAGTTACAGTTGTTCTTCGGTGTAGTGAGACTAGTGAATATGTTAGATTTAATTCACAAGATAAACAAAGAAACAATTCGTTATAGTACTAAAGTTTTTTGTGATTGTGTGTTTAAAATCAAAACCAACCAGCATGTTACAGGTTGTTGAGACTTAAAAAGTTTAAACTATTAAAGCGGGTGCCTTTGTAAATCGCTTAACTTTAGATGTATCATGGTATACATAAATATTACTGAAATAGATCGCACTTCGTTTAAAGCCAACAACTGAGAGCTGGATAATAAAAATTAATAAATAGGTAAAAGTGCAAAAAGATGTAATGTGCCACGGAAAATAAAAAATATGTACATTTCATTATAAAACAAATTCCAATATAATATAATATATATCTTATATTTTAGTTAATTTACACCATTAAAAAGATTAATTCCGTGTAACCACAGGACTAAAAATAATTAATTAAAATCTGAATATCAAAATCAAATAATGGTGAATATGTAAATGTGTGTGTAAATTAATGAGTTGTTGAATAATTATATTAAAAAATATGTTGTTTAAACTTTTTAAGTCTCAACAACCTGTAACACGCTGGTTGGTTTTGATTTTAAACACACAATCACAAAAAACTTTAGTACTATAACGAATTGTTTCTTTGTTTATCTTGTGAATTAAATCTAACATATTCACTAGTCTCACTACACCGAAGAACAACTGTAACTATGTGTTGTTTTAAATAAGATCTGAAGCACGTAGCACTTTAACTTGAACTATTCAATCAAACCATTAAGTGGTTTTTAATTGTATAATTTAAAATTGATGGTGTGTTATAAGCGCACAGTTCCTTGCTTGTGGTTTATCTTGAAAAAGCCCATCATAGTACGGGTGAAAGCGCTTGATTTAAACTGTGTTTTACCTTGGATTTACACCGTGTTTTATCCTGTTGTCTGTTCGTGCATTTTTCGTTTGTCTGGCATCGCAATAAAATAATTTTTTCATTACATTTTGAAGATTTTTGGCATCCCGTTGAGAAGAGTTTATTGGATTTCAGTGCTTCTGCATTTCTTTCTCTTCTGTGAGATAAGCCATTTGGGTGGTTGTATCTAGATCTGAACCCAAAAAGGTTATTCTTTGGGATGGAACAAGTCTTGATTTGTGCATGTTGACTGTATATCCCAAGGCCTGCAGAAGATTGATGGCATAATTTAAGTCCTTTACCAAAGTTTGTTGGCTGTCCACTTGTATAAGGAAGTCGTCCAGATATGGGTATATTTGAATCCCCTGAAGTCTGCAGTGTGCTATTACTGATGCCAGGCATTTCGTGAATACTCTGGGTGCAGTAGATAAGCCAAAGGGCAATGCTGAGAATTGATAATGCTCTGACCCTGCAAGAAATCTGAGGTGTCTTCTGCAACTTTGTCTGATAGGGACATGCAGGTATGCCTCCTTGAGGTCTAGAGTCACCAGCCAAGACCCCTTGCCCAGCATGGGAAGGAGTTGCTGTAGAGTCAGCATTTTGAATTTTGGCACAATGAGATAAGTATTCAGAGTGCGGACAAGTCGAGAATTGGTCTCCATTGATTTTCTTTTCTTGGAACAAGGAATAGTCTGGAGTAAAATCCTTGGCCTTGTTCTGAAAGAGGAACTTTTTCTATGGCTTTCATTTGTAGTAAGCTTGAGATTTGTTTCAAAGCCTCTGCCCTGTGATTTGGTGGTAGACCGGGCATGCCTTTTCTTTTTGGCAATGTGTGGAAATGGAACCTGTATCCGTTGTCTATTATTTGCAGTGTCCATTTGTCTTCTGTAATGCTGTGCCAATTTTTTGAGAATAAAGAAAGCTTTCCGCCCAAAGGTGCTTCTAATTGAGCCCTGGTTGGCAGAGTCAAAGCAAAGTCATTGAGTTTGTCCTTGTTCAGCAGTTGCAGGTCCTGCACTACCTGTCTGGTTTGGAGGTTGCCATTGATGGCCTCTGTAGGAGCCCCTAGCTTGCCCTCTACCTCTGGCACGCCTGTTCCTTCCTCTCTGAAATCTTTCTGTGTCCGGAAAGGACCAATTCTTGGAAGGCCAATTTCTGCTGAATCTTGGTTGGACTTGAAGAAAATCCTTAACTGTTTGTACAGATTTTGCCTTTTCCTCAAATTTCTTTAGGACCTCTTGAGCAGTGGAACCAAATAACTTTTGCTTTTCCAGTGGAGCATCCAAAAGCTTAGCTTTAACATGGTCTGGCAGAGATTGTTCCTTCAGCCAAGCATGCCTACGTATGACTACACCTGTCATTGCTGACCTACATGAAGCTTCCAATGCATCATAACCACACTGCAAGAAATGGTTGCTAACCTGCTGGGAATTATGTACCAGATCCTGAAGGGATTTGCGATCAAGGGGTTCAGTAGAAGACAGTTTCTTATGCATTTCTTCTAACACTCTTGGTACTGTATCATATGAAATTGACAATTTAATGCCCTCATGGAAAGAGTGGCAGAAGTATACACTTTTTTACCCCATCGCTCTAAAGCCCTGGATTCCTTTGCAGAGGGGAGTGGGTTCTTAGTAGTAACAGCTGCAACCCCTTTAGGGCTCTGGGAAATAGTTTCAGGATCAGCAGAGTGGGCCTTGTAAAGAAAATGATGCGAGTCCGGGACCCTGTAATACCTATCGGGCTTAACAGGAGCCGGAGGCAGAGTGTCAGGGGTCATACTAGAGTCAGAGTACACATCATCAATGACATTTAAAACAGGAGAAATAGCCAAAGGTCTATGCCGAGGTAAATGAAGAAAAGTTCTTAGTCTTTTTCTGGAATCAGAATATTCCTGGCCCTGCCATTTGAAATGCTCTCTCATAGAGTGAAGGGTCTCCCCAAAGGAAAGCTCTTCAGGAGGGGAGGCTGAGGGGATAGATTCCTCTGCATCTGAATCCTCATAGGCGAAAAAGCCTCCTCCTGGTAGTCCGAGTGATCTGAGCCATCAGAGGGCTCCTCTGAGGAGAGGGGATCAGGGGGATGTACCCTGGGCCTTTTGTCTAGAGGAGGTTGGGAGCCCCTGTCCGGATGGGGCTGAGATCCCCTGATTAGAGAGATAAGGTCCTCTGCCAAGGTTAGGATCTGGGAACTAGAAGAGGGTCCCTGAGGAATAACCCTGGGAGGCATGGCTTTAGTGTGCTGAGCAGCTTTAGCCCTGGTGAAGGCCTTAATGGACATGGATGCAGGAGGCCTGGCTACACCACGTGCTGGTGTAGCTTTGTCTAGTGGTATGGTGTCGGAAGCTTCCAAAACACCAGTTTCTGAAGGCAATTCCATAACCGACTCGGCGGGAGCCTCCGGGGCCGAGGCTGTCGGTTGTACTGTTTCAGGGTTCGGAAGTTCCAAGGACTCGGTATCAGCCGAGACCGAGACACTCGCGGTAGGCCTAGCCGCGGTTTCAGCCGAAACCGCGGCCCGCGTGTCGGTCCTTGTCTTTCCGTTTCTTAGTTAAATGTGAAGTCGGGGTCTCCGACGGCATTTTATAAGAAAAACTAGCCCCAAAAAACTCTGCGAACTCCGACCGACGTCTAAGAGTGCGTCGGTTGAAGGAAGCACAGGCTGAACAGGCCGAGACGTCGTGGTCTGGGCCTAAGCAGGGGAGGCAGTAAGAGTGGAAATCCTTATGAGGTATTTGTTTCCCACAAGTTAAACAATTATTAACTTTATTTGACATCGGCTGAGGCAAGAAAGAGTCCCCAACGGGGTACTTAGCTTTTGAAGTCTTTGGTTAGCTGAATTACAGGAGCTGGCCGACCGGCACTTGCGAACTGCTTCTGGCACCACGCGGCAAGAAAGACTGAGGAAGAAGGCGTTGGCTGACGCTTTTATACCCCAGACGCTCTGACGTCGGGGAAAGGGCGACATCAGCCGATGCCTGACCCAGACTTTGGAATCCGGCCGACCGAAAGGCTGCCTGAGGCAGGACAATCCATATGTGATGACTGCAGATGCATCCTTGAAGGACATTAAAAGGAGTACAGCTTGATTCAAAGAAATCTGAAACCATCTTGGCCATAAAAGACTGACTGGTTGTCAGGGCGACTTTGTCCCTGTGGAAAACAAAGAATGGGTTCTACACATCAAGGCTTGAGGTTCTGAAATAAACCTAACTGATGTGAGTGCTAACAGAAAAACTGGTTGCCATGTTAGTAGCTTAATAAGGATGGAGGCTGCTAGCTCAAAGGGTGGCAGAATACGTTTTTCAAATACTAAATTTAGGCCCCAGGGGATGGATGGAGTCAGCATCCAGTCTTCCAAGCTGTTAGGTTGAGTCTCTTCAGATTTTGATGGATAAAAGACCATTTATTCTGGGTTAGAAGGTCCATGAGCAGTGGAAATTTTCTGGTTTTACCCCTGTTGAGAGTCAGAAGAGGAGAGCATGTGTTGGCAGAGTAAGTTATCATTTTGGTTTTGTCTGACTCCACCTTTAGCAGCACCTTGGGGATGAAGGGGACTGATGGAGAGGCAAAGAAAGAGGTCTATCCATTTGAAGGTGTCCTCTCTATGACCCTCTATTCTGGGTTCTCTAGCAGAATTTGCTTACCTGCCTGTTTTTTGGTGGAGCAAAAAGATCTACCTCTATTACTCCTCAATGGTGTATAATGTTCAGAATGCCTTCCCTTTTCAGCATTCATTTGTTTCGGTATAGAAGAGTAATGCTTAGAGAGCTTGTCAGCAGATTGTCCTGAACAGGAATGCAAGAACCTATGGCTGCTACCTTCAGCAGCAGCGCAACCAACTAAAGAGCTATTGCTAGTCTACATAGAGAGTATGAATATGTTTTTCTGTTAATGTACCAGATGACTGCGGTACTATCTGAAGAGGTCAGCTTGTCTTAAAGCTTTCACAGCCAAGATGACTGACATAATTTCCTTCAAATAGATGTGCATTTTGCTTGCTGCGTGCTCCACATCTCTTGGACTCTGAATTACCCTAGATGGGGGATCCCTGGGCACTGACAATAACGGTCTGTTGTCAAGTCTGTATTGTCTCTGACAAGTGGAAGGGCACACCTGGATTGTTGCTAATACTTCCGCCACAGAATACCCCTTTTATAGGCATGGGACCATGGTTTCCAAGGATGGCTAATGCTGAGCTCAGGTATTTTTTTTTTTAGAAATGTCTGCAACTTTCTTATATGGTGTTTAGCCAAGGGGATCATTAGAATGCAAGAAGCCAGGTAACCTTGGGGCCCTGAGAAATTCTCTTGTGATAATACACTGCCTGGAAAAAGAAGTTATGTCCTTACCATAACGTTCCATGTGGAGTGTTCATCTCGCCTTGGTTATTACACATGGGTTCGGAGCCGATCCTCGGCTCCGTGCCGGCCGACTGCAAGCTCTGCATCGAGAAGAAGCTCGAGGACATCTATTACCCACAATCCCCCTCTGCCTTTACCTCAGATCTAGTTTGCAAGCAAACCATACATAAAGCACGCACACATGCCAAACTATATACATAGAAGTACATATATACAAACATACCAAGGGTATGATAGTAACACTAATAATGCAACAGCAGAAGGAGAATACTCCAGACCAGGCACCAAATCGAACGTTCTTCCTAAGGGTGGGAGTGTAATAACCAAGGTGAGATGAACACTCCACATGGAACGTTATGGTAAGGACATAACTTCTTTATGTGAGAGTGTTCAATCTCGCCTTTGTTCTTACACATGGGTAGCCCTAGCTCCATGATCCTGAGGAACTCAAGGGAGAACGTTCTTGAGCACAGTGGAACCAAAGGTTGCCCTATCCCTAGAAACCCTGTCCACTTTGTAATGAGAGATAAATGTATGTGGTTTAGCCCAAGTAGCAGCCGCACAAATAGTGTCTAGTGGTAAGCGAGCTGCGTGAGCCAAAGATGTAGAAACTGATCTGGTGGAATGTCCTTTGGGTTTTACTGATAATGTTTGATCAGAGGCCTCATAAACATATGTGATACAGTCAGTTAGCCATTTAGAAAGAGTTCGTTCGTAACTGCAAGACCCTTTCTGCTGTCAGCAAAAGCTACAAATAGTTGATCAGATTTCCTGTGATCTTTTGTTCTATCCAAATAAAATCTGAGTTGTCTATGGACATCCAGTTTGTGCAACATATACTCCAATTTATTCGAGTGGTTCTTAAAGAAAGTGGGTAATTCAATGGACTGATTAATATTACTAGAAGAGCAAACTTTGGGGAGAAAGGAAGGATTAGTGCGTAGGGATACTCTGTCAGAATGAAATATTAAATAAGGATGTTTGACAGAAAGGGCCTGAAGCTCAGACACTCGTCTAGCAGATGTAATGGCCACTAGAAATAAAGTTTTCCATGACAAAAATTTCAATGTGCAACTTGAGGCTGGTTCAAAGGGTGGCAACATCAATTTAGAGAGCAACAGGTTCAAATTCCACGGTGATGTCGGACTTCTGACTGGTGGTCTGATATGAAAAGAACCTTTTAAAAAGGCTTTACAAAGTCTGAGAGCCATAATAGGCGCACCACATTCCTCTACATGATAGTTAGAAATGGCAGCTAACTGTACTCTTAAAGTAGCCGGGGAAGCTCCTTCATGAAATAGTTCGGTCAAGAACTCTAAAATCTTGTTTAACGGAGCTATAACAGGGTCCAAATGATGTGACTCTGCCCAAAAGACAAAACGTTTCCACTTACTGGTTTAAGTCTTTGTAGTGGAAACTTTATGAGAAGCTACTAAAATATCTTGAACCGCCGATGTAAGGGGAACCGACCTGGCTAGAAAGGGAAGCGGAGCAGCCAAGCTGCTAGATGGAGAGATTCTAGAGATGGGTGAGGAACTCCTGACGAGTGAGTCAGTAGATCTGGCTCTGGGTCCAGCATCCAAGGTCCCCGAATGCGGTGATGCAACAGAAAGGGGAACCAAATTTGACGAGGCCAGAACGGAGCAATGAGAATAATAGTCCTCTGAAGGTTGTTGGCTTTCTGTAGAAACTTTGCAATCAGGGGAAATGGAGGAAACGCAGATAGGAGACCCAGGGGCCAATCGTGCACCAGCGTGTCCCTGGGGACTTCCCCTGGAGGGGGTAATAGGGCAAAGTAGCTCCTGCATTTGGCGTTCATTGGAGACGCAAACAGATCGCAGGTAGGCTGGCCTCATTTGCGAAAAATCCTTCTCGCAACTGACTGTTTGAGGGACCACTCGTGAGGCAATAGTATTGCCCTGCTCAGCCTGTCGGCTATGACGTTGGATGACCCCGGGATGTGCGTTGCGATCAGAAAGCGACCGGTGGACTCTGCCCATTGCCAAATTCTCATGGCCTCTCTGCATAGTTGGTAAGACCTGGTTCCCCCTTGCTTGTTTATGTACCAGACTACGGACATGTTGTCTGTCTGAACTGCAATGGTCCTTGGAGGAAGAAGGGGAGCAAAGTGTTGCAACGCCAAAAAACTGCCCTCAACTCCAGAACATTGATGTGCAGATTGTACTCCAGATTGGTCCATTCGCCTTGGACTGTCTGTCCCTGAAAGATGCCCGGCCACCCTAGCAGGGAAGCGTCCGTGGTTATAAATAAGCTGACGGCGGGTAGCACAAATGGTCTTCCGCTGGATAGGTTGCAAGTCTGTAACCACCACATTAGGTGTGATTTGCATGTTTTCGTTATCAATATTTCGTGAGTCAGTGGAAGTTGTTGGAATGACCATTGTGCAAACAGAAGCCATTGTAGCACTCTCATGTGCAGTCTTCCCAATGGTATCGCAATGAGAGAAGCTGCCATGAGACCCAATACTTTCAGAACAATTTTTGCCGGGGACTTTCTGGACGACAGCAGAAGAGAAATGTTGATTTGAAGTGCTACTATTCTTTCTGTAGGAAGTTTTAGAACTAAATGGTGCGTATCTAATTCCGCTCCTATGAATAAGATATGCTGTGATGGCTGTAGTAAAGATTTTTCAAATTTACTGAAATTCCAAGGTGTGTACAAAGTTGTAGGGTGTAATCCCTGGCTTGTATCAGTTGACGCCTGGTGGTGGCAGACAGGAGCCAGTCGTCCAGATACGGAAACACCTGGAATCCTAGGCGCCTCAGATGAGAAGCTACCACTGCCATGCATTTGGTGAAGACCCTGGGGGCTGTAGTCAGACCAAAGGGCAGGGCTCGAAACTGATAGTGACTGGCTCCCAGCCGGAAGCGCAAATGATCCCTGGACGCCCTGGCCATTTTGATGTGGTAGTATGCGTCCTTCAGATCTATCGAGCACATCCAGTCGTCCTTCTGTAAGAATGGAAGGATCGATTGAAGCGTGACCATTCGGAACTTTTCCTTCTTGACAAAGGTGTTGAGATGGCTTAGGTCCAGAATCGGCCTCCAGTCCCCTGTTTTCTTTGGAACTAAAAAGAACCTTGAGTAAGTTCCGAATCCTATTTGGTCCGCTGGGACTGGTTGGATGACTCTTTTTTCTAGCAGCTTTGAAATTTCTGTAGCTGCTGGGTTTCGCAGATGGGGTGGTACATCTGGGAGCTTTCTCTTTGGAATGGGTGTGGATAGAAATGGGATTTTGTAACCTCTGGTAACAACGCTTTTTACCCAATTGTCTGAAGAAAGGTTTTGCCAGGCCTGAGGGTACAAAGCTAAGCGACCCCCGACTGCCTCCAGAGCAGGACAGTCGGGCCTCCTCTCAGGAGTGCTGAAAAGGTTTGCCAGGGAGGTTATCCCTGTCACCTTGGTTTTGCGGACCCCCTCTGCCGCCAGGGCGGCGTCTTCCACCTCTGCCCCCCCCTCTGCCTCTAGAGGGGGCATCATCCTGTGTGTTTGGGAAAGATCCTTGGGGTTTTCGAAACCACATTTTCCCACCACGTTGCCCTTTGGGGTACGGTCTGGAAGGGGTGGAAAAACGGACTCCGACAGCAGACAGAGTCTTTCCCTCCTGTTCACACCGGGTAAGGGTCTCCTTTACTTTAGGGCCAAAGAGTGTGGCTCCATCAAATGGGGCGTTAGTAACGGAAGACTTGAAGGCTTCCGCAAACGAACATAAGCGCATCCAGGATTGCCTACGAAGAGCAATCGCTGAAGCTGCTGCCCTACTCGATCCCTCGGCTGCGTATGATATCAGCCTCATGGACGAGTTTACAATGGATGTAAGGGTGTTGAGATGTGCTGTAACTTTCTCTGAAACAGCAGCATCTGTAGTACCCTGGAGGGTATCTCCCAACTCTTTGACTAGATCCCTCTGTAAGCGAGTAAAATGAGTCAAATAGTTCAGGGAACGCATAGAGAAAGCCGCTGAACTGAAAATGCGCTTCCCGTATCTGTCCATGGTCCTAGAATCTTTGTTAGGCGGATGGACAGATGAGGAAGACTCCGACATCTCCTTTTTCGTGGCCGCTGCCACCACCATGGCGTCTACTGGAACTCCTTTGGTGAGGTAAGCCTTGTCCTGTGGTGCCGTAATGTACTTATTTGGCTTCCTAGGGACTGGTTCCACCGTGTCAGGTGTCTCCCACACCCTTCGAGCAATCAACTCCATTAACTCATCGAAGGGCGGAGTGACCCAGGAGGAGGAAGGGCGAGCACCAAATGCCTTCAGCAAAACTGACTCATCCTCAGAAGGGGGGAGGGATTGCCAGTCACCTCTCTGTTTTAGGATCTCCAAGATGTCAGAAAAGGAGACATCTTCTGAAGGTGACTTAGGGGACCCTTCTGACTCATCCAAGTCAGTATCGGATGTCAAAGATTCTTGTGGAGAATCCAAGTGTCTCCTCTTACACAATCGTTTCCTAGGGACTTCTTCGTGGGGAACATCTGAAGAAGCCTCCGAGGAAGAGGGGGCACCCTCTAGGGGTGGCTGAGACACCGGTGCTCGACGCTTGGATGTAGCCGTGGGTGCAGAGGAGGATAACGGTCCTTTGTGGGGAGGAGAAGCTGTTCCTGCTGATGTGGTTGTCTGTGTAGACAACACCTTCCTCATGAGGTCGAAGGCCCCCGGGTCCCGAGTCGAGGTATCTCCCGGTTCCGAAGAAATGGGAAGAATCCCCGAAACAGGAACCGAAGGCACCGACCCCGAGGACGGAACCGAGTCGATCCGCCGAGGCTCCGAGAGGGAGTGTCGGAACCGAAACATCGGTCCGACTCTCGGTCCCGGAACCAAGGATGGATCTTCGGCCCCGAGACTCCAGTACCGGATCGGATGGAGTCGAGGTGAACGGTGCCGACCGAGAAAAAGACGGTTCTGGCACCGAGGGCTCCACAATCATCAGTTCAGCTTCTTCCGGCTCCGAAGACTGGACAGGTCTCGGAGGAGGAACAGATGGAGATAGTGGCAGGCCTTCAAGTCTCGACATCAACTGAGAGGAGACCGAGATAAGCTTGGATAAGGCCGTATGCTCCATCAATTTCTGCACCACACGGTCCACATCGGTGTCGGAGAGGGGCCTGGAAGAACGAGTCGAAGGGATCGAAGACGGAGCCGACCTCAACAGAGTCGATGGAGGGAGCTCCGTCACCGGTTCCAAGACTCGAGGCTCGGAAACTGCCAACAGTTGAACACTCGGCCCAAGTCTGTGGAACCGGTGATCTAACTTTGCAAGAGCTCGGAGCCGATGACTTGGGCTCCGACGTCTTCGATTCCTTCGAGGATTTGGATGCCTGGTCTGAAGCATCCAGAGCCTCCTGGAAAGAGGGTTTCAATAAACCTCTGTCCATCAGTTTCCTGCGCCTATCTGTCATGACCCTCCCACTAAAAGAGTGACAAATAGAACAGTCCTCTTGTAAGTGGAGAGGGCCAAGGCAGTAGACACAGGAACTGTGGTTGTCCGTGACCGACATCTTTTGGCCACACTGGCAACGTTTAAATCCAGATTTCATTTTCTCAGACATTTTGTAGTAAGAGAAAAAAGTCAAGTCCAGTAACAGTCAATCCAGAGAAAAAAAGGGTCAAATCCGGTAAATGTCAGTCCGTTTGTCAATCCAAGTAGGGGTGGTAGGCCCCGAAAAACTCTATACCAGTTAAAAGAAGTTAAACTAAGTTAACGGTACCGAGAATTTCTCTCTCTACACACACACCATACACTAAATACAGTACTAGTGATTTTGAACAAGATCTCCTGAAAATTTAACAAAAAGAAAGTTAAATCTTATCTGAAAACCCTCGAGCTAGCCTCCAGCGATGCGAATGCAGCAGCGGCAAACTAGATCTGGGGTAAAGGCAGAGGGGGAGGGGGATTGTGGGTAATAGATGTCCTCGAGCTTCTTCTCGATGCAGAGCTTGCAGTCGGCCGGCACGGAGCCGAGGATCGGCTCCGAACCCATGTGTAAGAACAAAGGTGAGATTGAACACTCTCACATTAAATGGTTCTGAGATATTCTGAGAGGAATGCCTTCTACTGGACTGAGTCTAAGACTACCCAAGGAAGGTAGACATGGTGTTTGGACAGTTATGACCTCTGGAAGTTAAAGGTCAGACCCACCTTCTGAAAGCTATCCATGGTGATCTGCACAGTTACCTGTTGTTTTGGGGGTGACTTTGCCTGAATCAGGCAACTGTCCAAGTACGGCTCAGTATGGACCCTTTGTACTCAGCAAAAATGCAATGGTTGAGGTAAGACATTTGAAGACTATGGGAGTGGTAGATAAACCATATGTTTAAGCACAAAAGTGGTAATGCAATTCTCTTGCCAAAAATTATAGGAATTTTATGTTTTCCTGAGGCGTAGTGACATGCAGGTAGACATCCTTCAAATCCAGAGTCTGCATCTACACCCCTGGGAAGACGAGCAGCAGTAAGCTCTGAAGAATTAACATCTTGAATTTTGGTACCACTAGAAACTTCAGTCTTGAGAGAGCTAGGACAGGCCTCCAAGGAATCTGCTATCCTGGATATGTAAAAAACATTGAGAGTAAAACCATGAACACACTCTGAATGGACCCTTGGAGAAACAGAACTTTCAGAATGGGTAGTATGTTTTTCCTGCAGTTTTGGTGGGAGGGGATCACTGGAAAGGGTGGAGATTTCTAGAATTGGATGTCGCAGCCCCTCCTTATAAAAGGTAAAACTGATTTGTCTTGTGTTTTCTCTCCCTAGTGAGGGTAGAAGGAAGAAAGCCTTCCTGCCAGGTGGAGGGAATTGGGGTATGATTTGGGAGAAAGGAGGGAGGCGCTAGGAGTCAAAGCTGCTCTGGGGCAAGACCTTTGAATCCCTCCTGGTCTCAGAGGAAGTAAAGGCCTCATATGTTGAGGGTGCTATGACCTCAGTCTGGTTCTTAGGGTCATCTTCCCTTACCATAACCAAAGGTATACTGCCCTCACCTTTGATCACCAGAACTCTGGTATCAGAAACTGTGGCCTGATCAGTGGCTTCAGATTGAACTGAAGTCAGTGTATTCTCAAGTTCTCAGTTATGGGCCTGAGTCATGGTGGCCTATTGAGGGGACTTATCAGTGGACTCAGACTCCCATGCATCAGACCAAGGGGCTACAAAGACAACTCGCCTGTGTCAGTGACATTTTTGTCATGGTCCCTGCCACCAATGTCCTGTGTCCAGATATACTTTTCCTTTGGTCGCTTATCATTATGCTTCTTAGGTATGATATTCGGAAAACTGGTGGACTCCATAGTTAGCGAAAGCCATGCCCTACTGGAATCAATCTGCAATTGAAGGAAGTTGGCCCTATGTTTACTAGTTTTAGAATTAAACCTAGCATGGAACAGACAGATGAAAACATGCTGTGGATTTAAGCAAAAGTAGTAGTACTAACTAGTAGTAGTTAAAATTTTAGTGGGAATCTGCTTCCTGCAGGAAACATATCAGTTCATTTCCTTAAACTCTGAATGTACAGAAACAAAAAGCTGAAACAGAATTTCCCCAATGGGGTACATATCTGAGACTTTCTTAATGTTTTGGTAATTCAAGCTGACTGATGGTGCTGAGAAAAGAGCAAAAAAGAACTGAAAATGGCTCTGGATGGTGTCCTTTTTATATGCCAATGTCCTGATGCTGGACAGCAGCAGACGTCCACATGCTGGGAGATGGTGAAAGAATTTGGCACTTAGGCCCAACTCAGAGTTCTGCATGCAGAAGTTCCAAGACTCTGTACTGCAACACAGATTATGATGAAAACTCTTCTTTAAAAAGGAAAGATCTACAACTGGGGTCTTCATGATGCTTCTTTCTTTGGCATCAGAAACATTCTTGAATAAAAACCTATCTAGAACTCAGAGTCAGCTGATGGTGTATGACAGGGAGGAAACAGAAGTTTGGTTGGATGGATGAGAAGGAATTATTTGAGAGAGAGGGAGAGATTCCCACTGCCATCTATACCTATATAAAGGCTCACATTCACAGGCCATTTGTCTGTTATCAGTTGTCAAAGAGAGAAATGGAGGTTCAGATTTTTTGGAAGGATTAAAGGGTTGTCAAGGTGGGAAGTGGGGGGAGATTTTTGAAGACAGTCATTTAGAGTTGCTACTGTCTTTTATTCTAGGGGACAACTCCTTTTTTCTTGGAGGGTCCCTGCCCCCACTTTCTAAAAATTGGCTTACCATCAGTCTACTGCCTCTGCTTAATTTTTTTTTTGTAAAAAGTTGTAGAGGTAGAATTAAACCCCTTGACAAACTTGCAGCAAGAAAATGGAAAAATCTGCAAAATTCCCTGTATTAAGTTACCCCTCTCATCACATTTAAGGACATCTACAGCACATGATCCAAAAAAAAAAACTCTCTGCTTAAGGGAGAATTCAACATTTCAGCTTTAACATGTGCAGGAAGGTTTTGAGTATGCAACCAAGCAAATCTCATCATAACAGTCCCAGTTAGCAATAGCCTTCAAAGTGGCATTAGCAGAATCATAAGTACATTTCAAAGAACGGACATCCACTTGACAGAATCAGTAAGATTACAAGATGATGTTTTCTCCTTAGATGAGCGGAAAAGATACCACAATGTTCTTTATACTCTCAAACAAGTCTAGCATAAACTTCAACATGAGCTCGACAACTGAGAATGCTTAAGTGTTGCAGAAGAATGAATTTTTTCCCAAATCAGTTAAAAGCTTTACCACCTTTAACATAAGGGGAGAGATTAGCATTAACCAGATGGCAAGCAGCAGCTGGGTTTACGAGAGAAAACACTGCTTTGTCCAAACTGGTGTGACAATACAAAAAAGTTTGAGGAACTTATTTTTTGAGGCAGCAAATCTGTCAGGCAAGTTGTTGGTTGTAATAAATACATACTCCAATGTAGGAACTCAGGTAAATCACATTTTGTGACAGTGGAAGATCATTATGTTCCCAATGAAACAATGGATTCATTCTGGAAACTATTTCAGAAAAAAAATCCTTCCAAGGGACTGTTAGAAGCCACACTTTCCTTGAATCAGGAAATTTGATGGGGAAAAAACAAGAAGTTATGTACTCACCATAACGTTCGATGTATGTAGTCCATCTCACTTTCATTCTTACCAGTGGGACAGTGTCCCTAGCACCTTGATCTTGGGTGGCTCAGTGAAAAATACTCTTGAGCACTGTGGAACCAAAGGAAGACCTGCCTCTAGAGACCAGATCTAATTTGTAGTGACTAATAAAGGTATGAGGCGAAGTCCATGTTGTTGCAGCACAAATATCCATAGACATCCTAGCCTGAAAAGCAGATGAGATAGCCACAGATCGTGTAGAATGAGCCTTCACTTTAAAAGGGTAATTCTTTTCCATTGGAAGCATAAATAAATGAGATGCAATTGAAGATCCAGCGAGACAAGGTTACCTTCGAAACTGGAACCCCAAGTCTAGTGTCTGAAAACGAGACAAACATTTGATCAGATTTCCTGAAATCTTTCGTTCTATGTAAAGAGAAACGTAATTGTCTGTGAACATCCAGCTGATGAAACTTAAATTCTGCCATGCTGGAGAATTCGGGAAAAAACAGGCAACTCAATGGATTGATTGATTGATATTGACAACAGAGGCAACCTTTGGAACAAAAGAAGGGGTGGTTCTTAAGGAGACCCTATCCTTGTGAAACACCTAATAAGGTGGTCTAATCAATAATGCTTGGAGTTCAGAGACCTCCCTAGCTGAAGTTATGGTTACCAAGAATACTGTCTTCCATGACAAGAATTTAATGTCACACGTAGCTGCGAGCTCAAAGGGAATTGAGGTGAGCTTCTGTAGTACAAAACTGAGGTCCCATGGCTTCACTGGATCAAAGACTGGAGGTCGAAGTAACAATGTCAGTCTCATAAAAGCCCTACAAAGCCTATAAGCCATAAGTTTAGGCTCATTAGCAATGTGAAAGGTAGAAATTGCTGCCAACTGCACTTTAATGGTTGCCGCAGCTGAACCTTGACTAAACAGTTGAGAAAGAAATTCCAATATTGCGGAAATAGGTGCTGTATAAGGATCAATATGTCTCTCATGGGCCCAAATAGAAAATCTCTTCTACTTACTGGAATACATCATCTTGGTAGAAGGCTTGTGGGAAAATGATAGAATATGGACCACTTCCAGGGAAAAATTATGACGCCTGACTAAGGACGGAAATGGAGCAGCCAAGCTGTCAACCTGAAGGTCTGGATGGAGGGATGGAACTGTCTTGACATATGAGTCAGTAGATCTGGAACTGGGTCCAGAATCCAGGGCTTGTCCATTAGATAGGGTTGAAGGAAGGGAAACCAAATCTGACGAGGCCAGTGTGGGGCAATGAGGATCATTTTACTCCCCACAGACTGTGCTTTCTGAATGTCCTGTGATATCAGAGGCAACTGTAGAAAGGCGTAGAGAAGACCGGAGGGCCAATCGTGAGCCACAGCGTCCCTGGGAGTCTCCCCTCTGGGGGGGGGATAAGGGTGAAGTAGCTGCTGCATTTGGCATTGAGGGGTTGAGGGGGCTGGCAAATAGATCACAGCAAAGCTGACCCCCATTTGTGGAATATCTCTTATGCAACCTAATTGTTCAGGGACCACTCATGAGGCATTAGGATAGCTCTGCTCAGCCTATCAGCAATCACGTTGGACTTCCCCGGTATATGCGCTGCAACTAGAAAGCACTGGGAAGACACCACCCACTGCCAAACTCGAAGAGCCTCTCTGCAAAGGGGGTATGATTTGGTTCCTCCTTGTTTGTTCAGGTACCACACCACCGACATGGTGTCTGAGTGGATTGCAATTGTCCCTAGAGGGAGAGAGCTCTGAAGTGCTTGCAACACTAATAGCACTGCTCTCATCTCCAAGCCATTGATATGCAAATGGGTCTCGTGATCCTGCCATGTGCCTTGGACAGTCCTGCCAAGATAATGCCCCCCACCCGATCTGGGAGGCATCCATGGTCACCATGGCAACTGGAGAAGATGGGACAAAGGGCTTGCCCATGTTGAGATTGCTGGCCTGAAGCCACCCGCGTAGATCCTGCTTGCACGTGTCTGCAATCAGAAAAAAAAGGGAGAGTGGGAGATGCTGCATTGGGTGAAAAGCAGCCACTGAAGAACCCTCATGTGCAGTCTGGCAAGGGGAACTAGCATGATCATGGCCGCCATGGTCCCTAACAACTTGAGGACTACATTTGCCCTGACCTTCCTCAATGGTAGTAAGGCGTAGACCTGCTGTTGTAGAGCCTGAATTCTCTTCTGGTAAGAAGGCCCTCATCAGCACCGTATCTAGTTCAGCGCCGATAAAAGTGACACACTGCGAGGGCAACAAGGCAGATTTTTTCCAATTTAGAATAATTCCTAACAGATGGCACAGTGCAATGGTGGCACCCCTGGTCTGTAACAGTAGCAGCCTGGTGGTGGCAGAAAGGAACCAGTCGTCCAGGTACGGAAACACTTGGAATCCCTGACATATCAAGTGAGCCGTTACCACTGCCATGCATTTGGTGAACACCCCTGCGGAACTTGGACTTCTGTACACGAAGGTTCAACCGGCTGAGATCCAAAATGGGCCTCAGGTCCCCTGTTCTTTTCGGCACCAGAAAGAATCTGGAGTAAGTCCCTAATCCTACTTAGTCTGCGGGGAAAGGCTGGATGGCTCCCTTTGAAAGCAACTTTTTTGTTTCTAAAGTTAGGGATTCCCTGTGACTGGGTGGGACGTCTGGGATTCTCTTGCATAGCCGGGGAGGAGAAGAGAAGGGGATATGATAATCTCTGGAAATGATCGGTAATACCCATTCGTCTTGGGCGACTTCTTGCCAGGCTTCTGGGTATAAAGAAATGTGACCCCTGACCGGCTCCAGAGATGCACAGTCGGGCCTCCCTTCAGGAGCACTGGTAGGGAGAATAATGAAAGGAATCATGGTCCCACTGGTTACATGGGCCTCCTCTGCCTCTAGGGCGGCGTCTACCTGAATTTCAACCCCTCCCCTACCTCCGGAGGTGGAATCACTTTGTGCGCCCTGAAAAAATCTCTGCGAACCACATTTCCCCAACCTTCTGGCCCTTGGGGTAAAGTATAGAAGGCATGGAAAAATGGACTCCCACGGCAGACAGGGTTTTTCCTTCCTGCTCACACCTAGTGAGAGTATCCTTCACCTTGTTCCGAACAACGATGAACCATCAAATGGGGCATTGGTGAATGTAGACTTGAAGGCCTCCGCGAAATTGCACAGGTGCATCCAGGAGTGTCTCCTAAGAGGGAGACAATGGAATCCGCAGGCCTACTCGCTCAGTCGGCTGCATATGAGATCAACCTCATGGAGAAGTTGGTAAGGGAATTTAGGGTAGACATCTGTGCATTGACCTTCTGTGCCACGGCATCAGAAATGTTTCCCAGTAGAGAATTTCCTAGCTCTTTTCGGTGATCTCTCTAGTGCCTCGTAAAAGGCGTCAAGTAGTTCACTGACCACAGTATAAAGGCCGCTGAGGTAAACACACGCTTTCCATACCTGTCCATAGCCTGGGTCTCCTTGTGAGGCAGACGGATGGTAGACGAAGTTTCAGCAAGTTCCTTCTTGGTGGCCGCTGCCACCACCATGGCATCTACTGGAATGCCTTTAAATAGATACTCCTTGTCAGAGGGGGTGGACAAAAACTTATTGGGTCTCCTTGGGACTGGTTCCACAGTGTCAGGAATTTCTCACACCTTTCGACAGACAAGATCGAATAGCACATCAAAAGGGGGAGAAACCCAAGAGGCGGAGGGTTGAGACCTGAAAGTCTTCAGGAACACAGACTCCTCATCAGAAGGGGATTTGGATGGCCAGCCACCTCTCTGCTTCAGGATCTCCAAGATATCTGAAAAAGAGATATATTCAGAAGACGACTTGGGGGACCCCTCTGACTCCTCAAGGTCGATATATAGAAGTTATGTTCTTACCATAACGTTCCATGTTAGTTGTCTTCTTCTCGCCTTCTTCTTGCTGGATGGGTTCGGAGCCGACCTCGGCTCCGACTCGGCCACTCTAAAGCTCGAGAGTTGGTTCCACCGGCTCGAGGCTCCCCTTATATCCCACAATGCTAGGCGAGAGTTACCTCAGATCTCGTTTGTAAGCTAACCCCAGCTTAAGATAGTAACAGTATAAAACAGAATAACTATAACAGAGACCACCTCTAACAACAGGGAGAAGAAGGGTGACCTACATCCTGAAACAAGAAATATGCATAATAGCATATAGCTAAGAAAGAGGTGGTAGAAAGAGAGGTCACGATCACAACTCCTCTAGGTCTGTCCAGGCCAGGGGGAAGGAGGGTGGGACGCGAGAAGAAGACAACTAACATGGAACGTTATGGTAAGAACATAACTTCTATATGTTAAGTTGTCTATCTCGCCTTCATTCTTGCTGGATGGGACCGTCCTAGCACCTTGTCCCGGTGGCCTAACGGAACAGACTCCTGAGAACAGTGGAACCAAAATTAGCTCTATGCCTAGAAGCTAAATCCAACTTATAATGGGAAATAAAAGTGTGAGGAGTAGCCCAAGTAGCCGCTGCACAAATGGTGTCAATAGGCAGTCTGTCTTGGAAGGCTAGAGAAGTAGCCAAAGCTCTGGTGGAATGGGCTTTAGGCTTATTAGGCAGTTTTTTGTGTCTAATCTCATAAACAAGGGTAATCAGAGATGTTAGCCATCTGGATAAAGATACCTTTGAAACTGGAAGTCCCTTTCTGCTTTCCGAATAGGAGACAAACAGCTGATCAGATTTTCTGAATTGTTTCGTCCTGTCCAAGTAGTACCTTAATTGACGATGAACATCCAGACAGTGTAATTTTTGTTCAGACCTATTTGAATATTCCGGGAAAAAGACAGGGAGGTCAATGCACTGGTTTAGATTTGATGTTGAAACCACCTTAGGCAAAAAGGATGGGTTAGTTCGTAAGGAAACTCTGTCCTTATGGAACACAAGGTAAGGAGAACGACAACTGAGTGCTTGAAGTTCTGAAATTCTTCTAGCTGATGTGATAGCCACCAGAAAGAGAGTTTTCCATGATGATAACTTTAAGGAACATGAAGCTGCAGGTTCGAAAGGGGAAAGAATCAAAGAAGCAAGAACTAAATTTAGGTCCCAAGGAGAAGGAGGATTTCTTACAGGAGGTCTGAGCAGAAAAACTCCTTTCAAAAAGGCTTTGCAGAGTTTGTGGGACATTAGGGCGGATTCAGAAATACCCACATGGAAATTAGAAATAGCTGCCAATTGAACCTTAAGAGTAGATGGAGATGAACCTGCATGGAAGAGTTCAGCAAGAAAATCGAGGACTAGTTGGATGGAAGCGGTGAAAGGATCTATGTCCTTTCCTTGTGCCCAATATGAAAATCGCTTTCCACTTACTCAAATAAATCTTCGAGTGGAAGATTTATGGGAAGCTATCAAAATATCTCTAACAGAGTGAGATAATTGAGGAAGCCTGGCTACGGTTGGAAGTGGAGGAACCAAGCAGTGAGGTTCAGAGAGGGAGGGAGCGATGAAACTGACCCGACTGATGGATCAAAAGATCTGGAACTAGGTCCAGATTCCACGGTCGCTCAAAAGAAATCGATGCAGAAAGGGGAACCACACTTGTCGAGGCCAGTAAGGAGCAATGAGGATCAATGAGGCCTTCTGAGCGATAGCTTTCTGTATTACTTGAGAGATCAGTGGGAAAGGAGGAAATGCATACAGAAGTCCCGGGCCAAACTTGGACTAGCGTCCCTGCTGGGTTGGCCTGGTAAAGGGAATAGAGTGAAGTATTCTCTGCACTTGCTGTTTTGGGGAGTAGCAAAAGATCGCAGCAAGGCTGACCCCACTTGAGAAAAATCTCTCTCACTACAGAGTCTTTCAGAGACCACTCGTGAGGCATGAGAATAGCTCTGCTCAACTTGTCCGCAATGTGATTGGACTTCCGGGATGTGCGTTGCTATCAGAAACGCTGAGAAGAAATCGCCCATTGCCACAGTCTGAGTGCTTCTCGACACAGGGGTATGACCTGGTTCCGCCTTGTTTGTTGATGTACCACACTACAGACATATTGTCTGTCTGGATTGCAATCGTTCCCAAGGGAAGAGAGTGTTGAAGGGCTTGCAACGCTAAAAGCACTGCTCTCATCTCCAGAACATTTATGTGCAAGTGGCATTCATTTGGTTGCCATGTGCCCTGGACTGTCCTGCCCTGATAATGCCCCCCCCCACCCGATCAGGGAGGCATCCGTTGTCAGAGTAGCAACCGGAGGAGGTGGAACAAATGGTCTCCCCAACAGGAGCTGGGGGGAAGACATCCACCACATGAGATGCTTTTTGCACGCTTGCGTGATCATAATGGTGTGAGACATTGGAAGTTCCTGGTATGACCATTGAGAAAAGAGCATCCACTGAAGGATCCGCATGTGGTATCTGGCCAATGGAAGGAGGGTATGGCGCTGCCATGATTCCCAACACCTTTAGAACTAACCTGGCTTTGGCTCTGTTGTTGTTGAGAAGTAGTGATACCAATTTTTGAATGTCTGATATCCTTTGGTTCGTTAGTGTTGCAGACATGTTTACAGTATCTAATTTTGCCTATGTAGGTAATAGTACGACAAGGCGACAAAACAGACTTTTCGCAATTTATTGAGATACCCAGTTTTGACAGACGAAAAGTGTAATCTCTGGCCATCAGAAGGAGATGCTTGGTGGGAGCTGTGAGGAGCCAGTCGTCCAAATATGGAAACACCTGGAATCCTTGTCGTCTCAGGTGAGAAGCTACCACTGCCATGCATTTGGTAAACACCGGGGCAGTGGTGAGACCAAAGGGCAGGGCCCTGAATTGAAAATGACTGGTTCCCAGCCTGAAGCGGAGGAATCTTCTGGAGCGCCTGTTCATTTTATGTGATAGTACGTCCTGAAGGTCTATAGAGCACATCCAGTTTCCTTTTCCCAACAGGGGAAGAATGGATTGCAGCGTGACCATCCGAAATCTTGTTTTCTTGACCGATCTGTTCAAGATACTGAGATCCAAAATTGGTCTCCAGTCCCTGTTTTCTTTGGAACTAAAAGAACCTTGAGTAGATTCCGGATCCTAGTTGGTCTGCTGGCACTGGCTGAATAGCTCTTTTGCAAGCAGTTTTGAAATTTCCAAAGCTGCTATATCCCTTTGAGCGGTGGAACATCTGGAAGGGATTTTTTGACTGACTTGGAGAACGAAGAAAGGGAATAGAATAACCTTCGAAATGATGGACTGTACCCATTTGTCTTGTGTCAAGGATAGCCAGGCTTCTGGGTACAGTGACAATCTTCCCCCGACTGCCTCCGAAGATGGGCAGTCGGGCAACACCTCAGGGATGCTGAAAGGGCTTATCGGAAGACGTTTCTCGATTGCCCTGGTTCTGCGGACCCCCTCTGCCTCTAGGGCGGCGTCTACCATTGTTGTTCCCCCCTCTGCCGGGGAACCGACTCTGTGCGTCAGGCGAAGTCCCTTGAGATTGTTTACGGAACCACATCTTTCCCCCCTTCTGGCCTTTGGGGTAAGGCCTAGAAGGAGTGGAAAACGGACTCCGGCGGCAGAAAGGGTCTTGCCATCCGTCTCGCACCTAGTCAGGGTCTCTTTCACTTGTGGACCAAAAGGGATGATCCATCAAAAGGGGAGTTTGTGAAAGACGTCTTGAAAGGTTCCGCAAAATTGCATAGCCGCATCCAGGCGTGCCTACGTAAGGCTACCCCTGTTCCAGCGGCTCTGCTCGCTCCATCGGCCGCATAAGAGAGGAGGCATGGAGGAGTTGGAAATAGAATTAAGGATAGCCAGCTGCATGTTCATTTTTTCTTGGAAACCCGCAGCTGTAGGGTCCTTAAGCATTTCACTCGCTTCTTTGATCAAGTCCCTTTGAAGACGAGTGAAATGGCACAGGTAATTCAGCGAACGCATAGTAAATGTCGCTGAGGAGAACATCCGCTTCCGTACCTATCCATGGACCTAGATTCCTTGTTAGGTGGATGGACAGGCACTGAAGGATCAGCCAGTTCCTTCTTTGTGGCGGCAGCTACCACCATAGCATCCACAGAGACTCCTTTTGATAAAAATTCCTTGTCTGTTGGAGCTGTGATGAATTTGGAGGGTCTCCTGGGAGTGGGGTCCACTGAATCAGGAGCCGTCCATGCCTTTTAGCAACCACCTGCATGAGGGGGTCGAAGGGGACACCCAGGAGGTGGAAGGGCGAGAGCCAAACGCCTCAAGATACACAGATTCGTCCTCCGAAGGGTTGAGGGCTGGCCAATTTCCCTCTGTTTAAGGATCTCCAGAATGTCTGCAAAGAGACATCTTCAGAAGGGGAACGGGGAACCCTCAGAATCATCCAGATCTGTGTCGGACGTGATAGACTCAGGTGAGTCAATGTGCTTCCTCTTGCACTTCCTCTTCCGAGGGGCTCTTCTGCCAAATCAGGAGAGGCCTCGGAAGAGGATGAAATCCCCACAGGGGCTCCTGAGGAGTTGGCTCTCTGCGGTCCGGGATGAGGGAGTGAGTCGACTTACCCTGAGGCAGCATAGAGGGAGGGGCTGACGGAGCCGACTGTGGAGTAGAGCCAGGCTCTAACACACTCCGCATGACCTCGAGCACCCCTGTCAGGCAGAGCCAGAGGTCCCGCTCCGAGGAGCTAAAGACCCCCTCGGCACCGACAGTGATGGCTCCGAGGCCGATGTTGGAGCCGAACTCACCAGCGCCGAAGCACCGAGAGGGAGAGGGGGGTCGGACAAGGGTCCGATGCCACTCACCCCCTCGGAGCCGACGAGGGAAGTCCGGCGCCGAGATTCCTCCATGGAAGAAAACGGAGCCGGCAGCGGGCCGAAGACAATTGTCTCGGCTCGAGGTGACCACAGTCTCGGTTCCGACACGACCCGGCTCCGAGCTCAAGAGAGTCGAAGGAGGAAGGAGTTGATGGACCGGGACAGGTACCGACTGATGAGTCGGGCTCTGAAGCATCTGGGCTAGTGCCTCAGACTTGAGTAGTCGACTCACCACCCTCTGAAGGTCATGATCAGACAACCTCGATGACCTAGAGGAATGAGACCTTTGGCTCTGTTCAGACAGCAGGGGAGAACCTGGAGCCGAATGAACGGAGCCAAGAGAAGGTGACCTAGACCTCTTTCTGGTTGTCGGCTCCGAAGATCTTGTCGGAGCCGACACGGGTACCTCGATAACCTCGGCTCCGGCCGGAGCCAAGGGAGCCACAGAAACTGTGGACTGAGTCTTATCGGCTCCAGCCGGAGCCGATAAAGGCAAAGGTTGAACAACCTGAGGTCTCGGCTCAGAAGCCGGACCCGAAGACCTCGATGCCTTGGAGGGCTTCCCTGTTGAAACAGACAGGGAATCCTCAGGCTTCAACAAGCCTCTCAAAATGAGCTTGTTTTTTCTTTCCTGCAGGACCCTGGGGCTGAAGCCATGGCAGACAGCACAGGAGTCCTGCAGGTGCAAAGGCCCCAGACAATAGACACAAGAAGTGTGAGCGTCTGTCAGAGACATTTTCTGACAGCACGCATCACACTTCTTGAATCCGGAGACCTTTGCTTCTTTAGACATAGCCTAACTGGTGAACACAAACACACACTCAAACACACCAGTTATACCCTGTCACAATTATAGTAAAAGTATACTAAAAATAAGTAGAATAAGCAGTAGTACACTACACAAACACTCCCTAGGGAAGGGAAGGCCTAAGGCCCAAGGGAACAACTAAAAGTTCTTTTGACAAGAAACGGGAAGAAAATAGGTTCGGGGATAGAGTTTAATAAACTACACTAATTTAGGAATAATTAAACTAAAAAAGGGGAAACAAGAGTAACTTTTTATAGAAAAAGTTAAAACTTACCAGGAACCGGTAGAAAAACCAACCTCGAAGCTGTAGCGGCAAACGAGATCTGAGGTAACTCTCGCCTAGCATTGTGGGATATAAGGGGAGCCTCGAGCCGGTGGAACCAACTCTCGAGCTTTAGAGTGGCCGAGTCGGAGCCGAGGTCGGCTCCAAACCCATCCAGCAAGAATGAAGGCGAGATAGACAACTTAACATCTGACATTAGAGACTCATCCCGGGGAGTCAAGCTGTTTCCTCTTACACAATCTCTTTCTGGCGGGCTCCTCAGGCAAAAACTCTGGGGAGACGTCAGAAAGTTGGGGACCACTCATGGTCAATAGCTTGATTAATGGAGAAATCTGAATAACTTGTGGAAGAAAGGTAGGGTTGGTCTGGAGTGATACTCTGTCCTTGTGAAAGATTAAATAGGGCCATTTAATGCACAGATCGTGCAGCTGTGAAATAAGTCTAGCTGACGTGATGGCAACCAGAAAAAGGGACTTCCATGAAATGAATTTGATGTTACATTTTGAAGCAGGCTCAAGGGGGGGGGTTGAGTCAAAGACTGAAGAACTAATGTGAGGTTCCATGGTTCTACAGGTTGTTTAATTGGAGGTCTAATGCCAGAGGCACCTTTTAGAAAGGTTTTGCATAACCAGTGTGTAATCAGGAGAGAATTTCCAAAACCATTATGAAAGTTTGAAATAGCAGCTAGATGTACTCGTACGGTAGAGGCTGCAGCTCCATTCTCGAAAAATGTTGATAGATATTGTAGGACTACAGTATCTGGAACCGAAATGGATCTAGTTTTCTTTTCTTAGACCAAATAGAGAATCTCTTCCATTCATCTAGACAGCTTTCTGGTGGATGGTTTGTGTGAAGCCAGGATAATATCATGTACTGGAGAGGGAAGGTTAACCTTCCTGGTGATTTGCGGAAGTGGAAAAAGCAAGCTGTCAGCTTGAGACTGGTTAGGTTCAGATGACAATGCTTGGGGCTGAGAAATCAGGTCTGGAGATGGATCCAAAATCCACGGTCAGCTTAACAGTGAGGCCGGAGGAAGAGGAGCCATACTTGAGGCCAATAAGGAGCTATGAGGATCACTTTGCTTTTCAACTGAAGAGCTTTCTTCAAGAATTGTGGAATCAGAGAAATGGGGGTTATAAGGCATACAGAAGTCCTGTGGGCCAATCATGGATCAGAACATACCTCGGGGGACTCCACCTGCGGGGGAATTAGGGCAAAACAGCTGCAGCATTTGTGGTTTGATGGGGAGCCGAATAGGTCGCAGCAAAGATGGCCCCAGTAGCTGAAAATTTTCGCCACTATGCTGGAGTTGAATGACCACTCGTGAGGCATGCGAATACATCTGCTCAACTTTTCTGAAATCATGTTGGAATCCCCTGAGATATGCATCATCAGAAAGCGGTTGGAAGCTATCGCCCACTACCAAATTCGCATGGCCTCTCGACATAGGGGGGTAGGACTTGGTTCCTCCTTGTTTGTTGATATACTAGACTACAGACATGTCTGATTGATTGTGATTGTCCTAGAAGGAAGCTCAAATTGGAATGCTTGCAATGCTAAAAGCACTGCCCTTAGTTCTGGAACACTGATATGCAGTTTGGCCTCCATTGTGAACCATGTGCCTTAGACTTCATTCCCTGAAAATGCCCCCTCCCCCCACCCTTATCAGGAAAGCATCTGTAGTCATAGTGGCTTTGGATTGAGAGGGATAGAAAGGGTGGCTCCAAAGTTCTGTCTCTGGCCTCATCCACCAAAGTAGGTCTTGTTTGCAACGACTGGTTATCTGAACCTGAAAACACAGGGGGTGAGGATTTAGGAGCCATTGACATAATAGAAGCCACTGAACTATTCTCGTGAAGTTTTGCAAGAGGCACTATCAGTATAGCAGCTGCCATGGATCCTAGGAGTTGAAGGACTTCCCGTGCTGAGGCTTTGTTTTGGCAGAGTATCACCTGGCACTGAAGCCTCAGTCTTTGCAATCTGTGATCTGGGAGGGATACTAGACAGGAGCGGGTGTCGAAAACTGCTCCTATGAACTCTATGGTCTGGGTCAGTGTAAGATTGGATTTCTCCAAATTTATTATTCCCAATAGTCTTGTCAGGGAAAGAGTGCATTTCAAGGCTGTTACCAATAGATGCTTGGTGGGGGCGGTAAGGAGCCAATCATCCAAATATGGAAACACTCGGAATCCTTGCAGTCTCAAGTGAGCTGTGACTACTGCCATGCACTTGGTAAACACTCCGGGGGCTGTAGAGACTGTGAATGGCAGAGCACAAAATTGGTAGTGATTGGCTCCTAGCCAAAAGCGAAGTAGTCTCCTGGAGAGTTTGTCCACTTTGATGTGGTAATATGCATCCTGAAGATCCATGGAGGACATCCAATCGCTGTTTCCTAGAAATGGGAGAATGGACTGAACCGTGACCATCCAGAATTTCACCTGAGTGACAGACTTGTTTAATTTGCTGAGATCCAAAATTGCTCTCCAGTCCACTGTCTTTTTTGGCACCAAAAGGAACCTTGAGTAGAATCTGGATCAGCACTGGTCTGGGTGGGACTGCTTGGATGACTCTCTTTTGACACAGCTTTTTTATTTCTATAGCTGCTTCTTCCCTTTGACTGGGTAGAATGTCAGGAAGTCTTATAGGGGGTTTTGGGTTAACATTGAGGGGAACAGTGTAGCCTCTGGTTATAATCTTCTGCACCCAATGGTCTGTAGTTATTGATCGCCAGGCAGCGTGGTACAGAGAGAAACTTCCCCCGACTGCTTTCAGAGGAAAGCAATAGGGCCGCTCTTCAGGAGCGCTTATAGGACTGCCCAGAGAAAGAATTTCTGGGTCCCTGGTTATGCGGCCCCCCTCTGCCTCAGTAGGGGCATCTTCCAGAAGAGTTACCCCCTCTGCCCCTGGGGTATACTCACCATGTGTGTCACGAAAATAACCCTGAGACTTTGTGCCACAACTTTTCACTCCTCTGGTTCCTGGAAAAGGAAAGCTGCGGGGGTGGAAAAGCATACACCTATGGCAGACAGGGTCTTGCTGTCCTTTTCACACCTGGCTAGAGTGTCTTTCACTTTAGGGCCAAACAGGGAAGATGCTTCAAATGGGAGCGTTCAGGAAGGAAGACTTAAAAGGGACCACAAAATCACTAAGGCGCATCCAGGCATGCTGTCTCAACTATGCCTAAACCCGCAGCTCTGGTCACCCCTTCGGTTGCATGTAATATTAACCTCATGGACGAGTTAGAGATGGATTCCATGGCTGCAAGCTGTGAAGCAACTTTGTCCCTTACCTCGTCAGACACCTGTCCTGAGAGAGTTCCAGAGAGTTTGCAGCCTTGTAAAATGTGCTAAATAATTCAAGGATAGTATGATAAAGGTCAATGAAGCAAAGACTCGCTTCCTTAATCTGTCCACTGCCCAGGACTCTGTTGGATGGGTGAACAGTCAGACTCTATTCGAGTTCCTTTTTTGTGGTCACTGCCACCACCATAGCATCAACTGGTAAACCCTTAGACCAATGTGGGCTCTCCTAAGGAGGGGATAGGATCTTGTCTGGTCTCCAAAGGATTGGCTCAACAGAATCAGGATTCTTCAAAGCACGCTGCAGCACAAGTTGGAAGCCTGCAGAAAGATGGACTCCTTGGAGGAAGGGTTGGTGGACTTCGTCACCCCTCTGTTTCAGCATTTCAAGGATGTCCTTAAAGGAGATATCAGTAGGTGACCGTGGGGACCCTTCCCCTTTTCGTAATCTGCATCCTCTGTCAGAGTTGCCTCAGGGGAGTCTACAGCTTCCACTTGCATGACTTCCATGGTGGCTCTTCAGTGGGGACGTCTGAGGAGGACTTGGAAGAAGGGGCTCCCTGCAATACGATTTCCTGTGGCTCTCATGCCCAGTGTCCCAAGGCAGTGGCTTGTGTCAGCTGCAGCTCAGAGGGAAGGGATGCCTGGGGTTCCGATGCCGGAGGTATGCTTCCAGAAGCAAGTGCCCTCTCCATTGCCTGGAAAGCAGATCTGCCCAAAGAGGGATGGGAGCCTGGAACCAAGGAGGACAACCTCAAAACCGGGGTCACACCCGCTCCGCTGAACTGGCTCCTGAGGGAGGAGCCTCAATAAGGATTAGTGCCGACAGAACCCTTGGCACAGAGAAAGGAAACTTAGACAAGCTTGGAACCGTATTCAGAGCCTAAGAGCCTGCAACCCATTCCTGAACTTGAGGAAGGCTCAGTTACGAAGAGACCAAAGACCAAAGGGATGGTTCCAGGGCCACAGTGAGGTCCACCACTGGCACTGAAACAGAGGGTTCTGAAAAGGACGTTGGAGCTGGAGACTTTGAAACCGGCAAGGTCAAAGGAGGAGAGTAGGATTGAGTCCTTGGAGAAACAATTCTAGGTCTGGCAAGTGGATGGGTCTTAGAGTGGGGATCCCACTGGCTGTCAGCAGCTGATCCACAAGGTGCACCACATTAAGTTCCAAAAGACTCTTGGTGGATCTAGTGAATACCCCAGATGGGGAGTCTGGTCGCTCTAGGAAGGGGCTATATATTTGTCCTAGAAAAGGATCCACTGACAGGAAGTAACGGGTCTGTGCACTGGTGTCCGGAGGCACCGCTGTACTAGTTTGGAGACAGGAAGCAGCGGAGCTAATATAGGGGTAATGGGTACCGTAGACAGACTCAGTGCCGTAAGGGCACTCTGTACCAGAATGGACAAGGATGGCTCAGTCACAAATGGAGTCGAAGTGATAGGTACCAAAGGTATGCTCAGTGCTGAAGCGGCACTCGGTACCGAAGAGGATGAGGCAGTTTTTGAGGTATCGATCGCCAGTGTCGTAGACCAGGTCGGTGCCAAAACAGGCGCCAAAGGTGGTATAGCAGTTGGAACTGTAGAGATTGACCTAGATTCCGAAGACACCTTGGCTTGCCAGAATCACCAGAGGGTGAAGAGGGTGCAGCATGCGGTCTTTTCCTTTTTCTGGGAGGGGGAAGCCCTCTGTCGCAGAAAGGGCCTCTGAAAATGGTGTCTTAAGGAGGCCCTTCAGAATTAACTTATTTTGTGTTCATTCAATGTACGCTGAATGAATCCTTCACAAATAGAAAATGGAGGCTGAAGTGAGAGATGGGGCACCCCCAAACAATACACACAATCATGCGAGTCACTGTTCGGCATTTTCATTTTACAAGTGAGACACTACTTAAAAGCAGATGTAACTTTCTTTTCAGACAATGATACACACAGACACTCACAGGTTAAAAGTGAAGAATAAAGAGGAAAAAATAGAGATATTTTTTTTTGAAGTAAACAGAAAAGGGAAGAAATATCAATGATGGTTATTTAAGAAATACCACAAAGGGTAGGGAGAAAGGCTGTACCACCAATGGTACCAAGACTACCAAAAGGTAAAAGGCTAGCAATAGATTAAGATATGTAAGAAATTAGAAATACGAGAGAAAGACTAATACACTCAGTAAAATTCAGACAAAAGTCAAAAAATTTGAACTTAGCTTGAGAGCTGGCTTGAATGCAGCTTTACGGCTATGTGGCAAACGAGATCTGGGGTAACAAGGAGAAGGGTACTATGGGTAAAAGCTTAGCTTGAGAGTTTTTGGCTTGCGCGAGCTTGGTATAAAGCCGACTGGGTTCCGAGGACGGAACCAACATCCCATCAGTGATGAAGGGGAATGAAGATGAACAATATCAGAGCACATTTTAAATTAGTTTTGACAATGTTTTTCCGCAACAGTAAAAAAGTAACACTCCTAGTAAGAAGTCATGAGACAGTCAAACGATAAAAATATATACAACCTGTCCTGAAGGGAACTTCTCTCCCCAGCAATGGAACAGTGTTAGATGACCACTGATCTGCAGGCACCTAAAATCAAAACATTCCCAGCCACCAAGAGATGAAAATCAGTTTGTCATTCTTCTTTAATCTCTCCCATGAGACATGCAATCTTCAGGAACATTGAGAATGCCCCCAGGAATCTACCATGTCATTAGATTAAGATTGTATGTTGTCCACCACCTCCCCACTGAAGTGGATGCACCAAATAAATAGGGACAGGTTAAAATTCTCCTGAGAGATGAACAGGCTGATGTCTACTTACTTCCAATTCTTGAAGACCTTAACTATATATGGCCTCTGAAATTGTAGTTCAAGCACAGGACTAGAGACCTGACTATGAATCTGTCAGCTCACTTCCTCAGGGATGTGAACTGCAACAGCTGAGGAAGTAATGCTGCATCTGTGGCTCAGTGCCACATAAGCACTGCACCTCTACAAAGGAACAAAGTCATGTGCCCCTACATGCTTGCTCGGATACCATATTACACACTGGATTGATTGGGTGACAATCGCAGGAAGGAACTTTGTCTTCAAGGTCCTTCATGGCCAGGAAGACAGTTCTCAACTCCAAAGGGATGCTGTGGGTCTCACTCGTACCATGCCTTGGACTGTGTGGGAGTTGAGTCATCCAGCCTACAAAAGAAGTGCCCATCATCAGAATCAGCAATGGGTTTGGTTGTAGGAAAAAGACCCATCAGAAAAATGGTAGGGACCATCTTCCAGTTTACAGCCCAGTGATCAGGGATTAACACAAGCTGTCTGTCTGCAAGTTCATGGTGGCTCTGAAGCAGTTTACAACTCAAAGTCCACTGCAATACCCACATTCCCAAGCATTCCACTGGTAGCATGAATACTGTGACGGTCTAAGTCAATGAAGTGCTTATAGTCTAAGTCTGGACCCCGTACTGCATCCTCAGCTGACCAATGAAAGGGCAGTGTGAGAATGTTGGGATAAACTCCACCATGCTGTGAGCAAGGCACCACCTCCTTGGCCCTGACAACCTAAGCAGAAGAAAAAAAAATTATCAGCTGAAACAGCCACTACCACAGAGGTCTAGGCTATGACATGACCTACAAGTGTTTGCCCCTATGACATCAAGATGTATGGGATTGAGAGGAAGCCCCTTCCATTGGTCACTGTGGGAGAGGTGCTCAACAGCCAATATCTTTTTGGTTGCAAAGCAGGTAAAATCATCTCTTATGGCACCATTTGAGAAGCAAAACTGAACTGCAAGCACTTGTGGCACTTCTTAATAATATGCCTCTCTAGTGATGATAAAGGCATTCTAGTACAGGTCTTGGGCTGCAAACTGATGGCCATATGGAATTTTATTTTTTTATTTACATTTTTTTTTTTTTCGAGTGTAGATAAAACACTTTATCAATGATAAAGACTTATGATGTATATGACAGGCAAAAAAAGAATTGTTGGGTTCAGGGGATACATGAGCACATACCGGAACAGGTGCAGACATCTCGAACAGAGGATCTTCCTAGCATTTTGTTGAATGGTGAGTGGCAAAGATGAATCAAAACAGAAAGCCACCAAGGCAGGTTATTAATTCTTGGTCTTTTTGATTTACAGTCCCCGCTAAAATTTGATGAGTCACTTTTGCAGCAGACAGCTCACAGGTTAAACAAGAATCTTCCTGGAAAGCATGGACTCAGCTGTGAAAATGTAACACATACCAGGCGCCTGTTAAAAATGTCCAGTTATACACCAGTATCATTTACTTCCCAATATGTAACATGAAAAACACCAACAGAAACCAGACTCTAACTAAAAAGAAAATGATACACAAAACTTTTTTTTATATATATTTTAATAAGAACATGGAAATCCTAATCAGCCCTTCACAAAATTAAAATACAAGAGTGAAATCAGAAGTATTCTACAGTATACGACAAAGTTTCTTTTTTTCTTTTAAGAGCTTTTATTAAAAAATGAAATAACCATAAATGTATAAACAGAACTACACTTGGTACAACAGTACCAAATGACACAGTTCGTAAAGAAGCTTTTTCAGTGTGCTTACTGGACAGACCAGTCTTCGGACTTCTGCTTTTGCTCTCGAGTTCCAAATGCTTTACCAGTTCCATTGAGAATTTACAGATGACTAAGTCAGCCTCGAAAAGTCTGTGATCATCTGCCTTTTTATCAGCGTCAGATCAAGCAGCATGCGTCTAAGCGACAGCCTGTACGTCACTGTAGTAAAATAGCAGGGTCAGGCCTCAACCCTACTGCTATGCAAGGATGGTTTCCAGGAAAGCTGGGATAGTGGCTGTGCACCTCTCAAAGAATACAAGTTGTCCTGCTGAGCATAGCCACATCAAGTAAATTATTCCTTTGTGGAATTTTGTATCCCTCTAAAAGGAAGACTGAAGAATGCAATGTGCCCCTCTGCAACAATTTACAATTCCAACTGCGGCAATCAGTGATCTAAACAGCTCAATTTTCAGGCAAGAATAATGTTTCACTACAAACGTCTAGAGATTTCTAATGCATAATTTTCTAACCCTTTCTTGTATAATAAAATCTTATTTTCTCTATACTGCGGGACTTTTTACAGTATTAACCAATGCCTATTAGAATGAGGGGCTATGTTTTAAGATGTCATATCCCACTTTGAAAGTTGTTCCCGAATCCAATGTACAACATATAAATGTAGCACCAGGAAATGCATGGCAAGATGAGGATCACCCTTTCTCATTAAAAACAGGATTAACATCAAGTTTAACCCATTCACAGATAAGTAGCAGTAAGACACCAGAAGAACTGTTCTTGTAGTTCACTTCTTTCTGTAAAAGTGGGAGTCTGACCTCTCTGTTCAGATCTCATCAAAGCCCCAGAGCAAAGGGATGCGGTTTACTTCAACTACAGATACTTTGCCACTCTCTTCTACCATCACTAGGAGGCAGCACAAAGGAAACACCGTGTGATCTGGAATAGTTTGTGTGTTAATACTGCAGCACCTTCTCCCAGTAAGCAGTGCAGCGATTCAGGCAGTATTGTCCATCGTAGCACTTAAGAGTTCCCAGTATGTACTGGATAACTGAACAGCCAACAGATCAGCAGCAAATACAGATTCTAGGATTTCGCCAGTTTAGATTCATGGGCCTTTAATGTTCCTACTGCATCTTTCACTGCATGGTAAATAATGTTTTTAACCTAAGGAAAAAAGAAAAAAAAAAACAGAAAATGCATTCTGAAGCTATAGTTTTTTTTTTTTTTTTTTTTTTTTATAAAACAGATTACAAATGCAAACAATGCTACAGTTTCTGACATAAATCTGCAATGCACACATATAATATGCCATGTTCTTTCCATGCTTACAAGCAACACACAGACAATTCAAAGGTAAATTCATGACACCTGTCCTGTCTTTGTGTGCTATATTTATGCACAATGCAATAAACAGTTCCCACACAATTTATTTTCAGGAGTGCTTCTATTACATCACACACACAAAAAATGTTCCAGACGCATGCAGAGAGGCAAACAAAATATTTCACAATCATCAAGGGACCATTCCTTATTACATCATAAATCAAAGTCTTTCTAATCTGGAATAAATCTACAACTGGGAGAATAGATGCTTGCAGTAACTATTCACATAATGTTCATTCTGTTTATGGGTAAACTTTACAAATAAGGATTACATTCTAGGTCAGGTTTTTTTTTTTTGAACTGGAGACAGCACACTCGGTCCTGAATGGTCCACAACTGGGATCTATAAACGTGGACAAGTGCTTCTAACATCTACTTTTGTAGATTGTCCAAAGCTTCTCAGTACATTATGTGAAAAGATTTGGTGCAACAAACAAAAAAACAACAGACCTGATTTTGGGCTTGATTCTGTACCTGATAAATACATTTTGGAGAAAGAAAGTGAAGTCACTCTTCAGATATGTAATCCTCTACTTGGGAAGCCAGTAAACTTACACACAATGCACACAGACGGGCAGTTGCTGACTTCAACAGGAATCCGAACACAGAAAAAGAAAGGGTGTGGTTAATATTAGGGCAACACTAACCTTATCAGCGCGACTGGTCATACACCATTACAGATAATTATCAGCTATGCCAGAACAGCAGTCTATATGTTTGAGATAAACAGTGCATGCTCCAGATCACCACCATGCTCCAGCTCACAGATGGCATATCCATCTTATCCATTATCAGGATCACAATCATCATTAGGGTGCTATGTTTTCTCCACTATGACCTGCCTAACAACAAATCCAGGATTATTTACCAACCCAAGTTATTTGCAGAAGAGACGGATGCTTTCTCTCTCTTGCCACAGAAAGAAAATAACCTCGACAGTGATGCTAGATAACCAGGCACTCATCTCATTTTGAGCTTGGGGAATACTATGCCAAAATATACTCGGTTAAAATAAGAAAGACACCAAGTCCACAGGCATACTTTGAAAAGGCAAACCCAATGAATAAAAAATAAAGTACAAGACAGCATAAAGGACATAAAACCTATTCAACTTGGTTAGAATGGGAAAAAACGGCATTAGGTTTAGCATAATGGCCTTAAGACATTTTTATCAAATGGTTTACCCTTCGTCAGTGTCACTGTATTAACGTATTAGTGTTTGTGACAGTGTATGTATTAGGTAAATGCACATTAGTGCAAGATTTTACATACTGAACTTGTGCTTAAGGAACATCTCTTTCTCTCAATTTCTCTCCCTGGTGGTTGCCACTGTGTGGTCTGAAATGCTAGGAACTGATGAACAATCACCTGCCACATACATTTTACAAAAATAAACTTACTCATAGTTGAACTCATAACCAAATAAAATCTTCAGTCAAGCAAATCCCACATTTCACACAGGTCCATAAACACCTCGTGTTCAGCAATGCTTGGAGTTGAACTGCTGTGTTGAGTGTTGATGGCAGAAACAGAAATGTCAATAAAAGATTTAAACCACTTCTAGTAGCAAATAAAGCCACTAGTATAACGGAGTTTAGTAAAAATTGTGAGAAATAATTACAGGCTATGTGGTTTATAAAAATAGAAGTTATGTATTTACCATAACAATAGGTCCCTGTCATTCCAGTCCATCCCTTATGACTGCTGGATCTTTGAGATGATTGTCAGAGCCACACCAGCACACTCCAGTTTTGATTTCCTCAAACCTTTCCTTCCTAGAAAGCACCTGTCCTCTATACAGCAGCTTCCATCAGTTTGAGTTCTGAAGTCCTGAACAGCAAAAGGCTGGGGAATGGTGGTAATGCTGTTTTATCGGTTGGATGGGAGTGAATGCATCCATTGTTATGGCAAGTGCGTAACTTCCATATCCTTTACATTATATCCATCTGATATGACTATTGAATAAGTATCCCCAGGTACTGGAACTTTGGAGGGGAGTATCATGACAAGAGCCCTTTAAGGACAGAAACTCCAAAGGAAGCTTTGGACCTAGAGATCAAATCAAGATTTTAAGCACTTGGAAAGGGTATGCAATGTTGACCAAGTTGTCGCAGGATAAATACGGTCAATACAAGAATACCTGAATAATGTAGATGTGGCTACAGAATATATAGAGTAAGATTAAGGTTCAACTGAAACAGGCTCAGTGTGTTTTTTTCCCCAGTAAAACACCTTTAATGAATTATCACTTCTGACATAAGCAAAAGTACAGTTTTGTACCTACCATAAATGTAGATGTTCAAGTGTATTCACTGCTGCATTCATTACACTTGGGTTATACTGCCGTCAGGCGGTCCCGCAGTTGGCCAGAGTTCCAAAGTCTTGGTCCGGCGTCGGTTGCTGTCGCTTCTTCCCTGACGTCAGTGCACCAGGGGTATATAAGATGCAGCCGACGCCATTTTCTTCAGTTTTTCTTGCTCCAGATGGCAGGTGCCCCCAAATAGGTAGGCAATACATACTGCTAATAAAACATACATAAAAAGTAAAACCAAAACCTTCAGTTACCATCAAATACACCACATAGGTAGTATAGGGTAGAAAGGTACAGATAAGTCCCAGCTAAGAAAGAGGGGATGGAGGGAGGGTAACCTGGACTGCAGCAGTGAATACACACGAACATCTACATTTATGGTAGGTACAAGACTGTACTATGTTCATCGTGTTTCACTGCTGCAGTCATTACACTTGGGTTGAATCCCAAAGCTGAGGTAGGGTGGCTGGTTCTATAGAGGATTTGGGGTGGCTATGAGGCCCTGCAGCCCTGCAGCACTGCAGTGGCAAAGCCAGCTCTGGATTTAGAATAAAGAGGCAAGTTATAATGTTTGGTAAAGGTGTGCACTGAACTCCAAGTTGCAGCTTCCAAGATATCTTTGGTAGGTACTCCTCTAAGGTAGGCAGTTGAAGTGGCTGTTGCCCTGGTGGAATGTGGCCTAATATTGCTAGCTACAGTTTTCCCATGCTGTGTGTAGCAGAAACCGATACAGTGTCCTATCCACTTTGAAATGGTCTGCTTTGAAATAGCCTTTCCCTGTGATCCTGCAGCATATGCTACAAACAATTGCTCAGTTTTCCTGAAAGCTTTTGTTTTGTCCAAGTAGAAACGTAACTGTCTGTGCATGTCCAATGAATGCAGAAGTCTCTCCCCTTTATTCTGGGGATTTGGATAAAAAGTTGGCAAGTGAATAGTTTGGTTAAGAGCCACACTGGATACCACCTTTGGCATAAATGAAGGGTTTGTTCTTAAAGAAACCCTGTCTTGGTGAAAAATGATGAAAGGCTCCACTGCCATTAGTGCCTGTAACTCTGAGACTCTTCGTGCTGAGGTTATTGCCAGAAGCAGGTCAGTTTTCCATGACACATATTTTAATTCTGCTGAATTGGCTGGCTCAAAAGGAGGTAAAGTTAGTTTTTCCAGGACAAAATTGAGGTCCCAAGTTGGTGTTGGTGCTCTCCGGGGTGGTCTTATGTTTTTAGCCCCTCTGAGGTACTGTTTTAGCAATAGATGAGAGAAAATAGGAGGATCTGTGTTGTAATGAGCCGAGATGGCAGAGGCATGAATTTTAATGGAGGAAAAGGATAGGCCTTTGTCCAGCATCTCAGTTAAGTATTGTAATATCTGAGGAATATTTGGGACAAGAGGGGTCAAAGCTTTGAGCCTGGTTCCAGGCACAGAATCTCTTCCACTTTTCTGAATAGGATTTCCTGGTGTTAAGTCTCCTGGCATCCAAAATTACATCCATAACAGCTTTAGAGAGAGGTGTTGTCTGCGTGACTAAGGAATCTGCCATGCAGCCAGGTTTAAGGTTTTGAACTGGCTGTGCAGGATCTGATTGTTTTGTTGAGTCAGAAGATGCAGAATTTGAGGTAAAATCCATGGTGGGCCCTTGAGCTAAGTTCTGGCATGGCCAGTCTGGGGCAATCAGGATAATTTTTGGCTTTTCTTGTCTGGCTTTTAGGAGTACCTTTGAGAGGAAAGGCAGTGCTGGGAAGGCATAAACGTTTAGGCTTTTCCAGCTGAACGAGAGCGCATCCACTTTCCATGCTTGTGTGTGGTAAGTCCTTGTGCAGAAATTCTGTAGTTGGCAATTCATTGGGGAGGCAAAAATATCTATGTCTGGGCTCCCCCATTTTTGTGTTATCATGCTGAATACTTGTGGATTTAATTTCCACTCGTGAGGATCCATGATGTTTCTGCTTAAGTCATCTGCCAGAGTATTTTTCTTTCCTGGCAGGAATTGTGCTTGCAGATGAACTTGATAGGTTAGAGATGTGTTCCACAAGATCATGGCTTGTCTGCAGAGGGGATAAGAATGAGTGCCCCCTTGCTTGTTTATGTACCGCATAACTGTGGTGTTGTCTGTCTTTAGTAATAGTTGTCCTGGATGCAGAAGGTCCTTGAAAGCTGTTAGGGTGTTTTGTACAGCTAGCATCTCTTTTTGATTGATGTGAAGATGCATTTGGTCTGCGGCCCACTTGTCCTGAATACATTTTCCTGCCATGTGCGCTCCCCAGGCGTAATCCGAAACATTTGTTGTTAGTGTCTGCCTGGCTGTGGGTAGAGTGAAAGGCTGTCCCTTGTTGAGGTGACAAGCCTGTGCCCACCATCGAAACTCCTGTTGTAGGCAGGGAATAAGTGGTATTACTGCTTCCAAACCTTGACAGTGTTGAGTCCAAACACTTTTTAGGTACCATTGTAATTTCCTCATATGCAGTCTGGCATATGGTATTAGTAGTATGCAGGATGCCATGAACCCAAAGGCCTGCAGAATTTTTCTTGCAGGGAGTTGGGTTTTTGTTGCCATCAATTGAAAGTACTGAGTCAGTTGTCCTTGCTTGTCTGGTGTGAGATAAGCCATCTGGGCCATTGTATTTAAGCTGGCACCCAGGAATATTATCTCTTGTGAGGGCACTAGTTTTGACTTACTTTCGTTTACTGTGTACCCTATGCAAATTAGCAATCTTTTTACAAACACCATATGCTTTAGAAGAATGTCCTTGCTCTCTGCTTGAATAAGGCAGTCGTCCAAGTATGGCTATATTTGAATTCCTTTTTGTCTGCAAAATGCAATTACTGGTGCCAGGCATTTTGTGAAGACCCTGGGCACAGTAGAAAAGCCAAAGGGCAGTGCAGAGAATTGGTAATGCATTGAACCAGCTATGAATCTGAAGTATCTTCTGCAATTATGTCCGATAGCAACATGCAGGTATGCCTCTTTGAGGTCCAAAGTAACAAGCCAAGCCTTCTTGCCCAGCACGGGAAGAAGCTGTTGAAGAGTCAACATTTTGAATTTCGGAACATCCAGGTAAGTATTTAGAGTAGAAAGGTCCAGTATGGATCTCCAGGCTTTGTCCTTTTTGGGGACCAGGAAAAGTCTTGAGTAAAATCCTTGTCCTCTTTCCTGTTGTGGCACTTTTTGAATAGCTCTCATGTCCATGAGGGCTGTAGTTTGTTTTTGTGCCTCTGCCCACTGATTTGGTGGCAGGTCTGGCATTTCTTTTAGCCTTGGTAGAGTGTGAAAGTGGAACCTGTAACCTTGAGACACAATATTCAGAACCCATTTGTCTTGGGTGATTATATGCCAGTTTTGTGAAGAAAGTGCTAGTTTTCCCCCTAAGGGAGCTTCCAAAAGGTAAGTGCTTGGCATTTGAAGGGGGAAGTCATTGGGACGGTTTCCTATAAGGTTGTGACTTGTCTTCCCCTCCTTTTGGGGTTGAAGCACCCCACTGTCATAGTCTGTAAGAGCCTTGGGGCTGAGATCTGCCTCTTGGGCAACTGTATCCACCTCTTTGTGGTCTGTCTGACACTGGAAAGGACCAATTTTTTGAGGGCCAATTTCTACTAAATCGAGGTGGCTGTACCTGTAAGAAATCCTTTTTTGTATAGATTTTGCCTTATCTTCCATTTTCTTTAATACCAATTCTGCCTTAACACCAAATAAAATATCCTGCTGTAAAGGAGCATCCAATAATTTTGCCTTAACATGATCAGGTAAACCTTGTTCTTTTAACCAAGTATGCCTTCGTATCACAGATCCTGTAACTGCTGCTCTACAAGAAGCCTCTAATGAATCAAAACCACATTGCAGAGCATGTTTTCCCACTTGTTCAGCTGCATGCAATAAATCCTGCATTTCCTTAGTCAGGATGTTCTGAACTTGTAAGCATTTTCTGTTTTAACAGAGACATTAAATACTGTTGGTATTTAAGCATGTGAAACTGGCAATTTAAAGCCCTCACTGCTAAAGTTGCAGAAGTGTAAATTTTCTTCCTCCATCTGTCTAATGCTCTAGAATCCCTATCAGAGGGAACTGGATTTTTAGCTGTGAAAGCCTTTACCCCTTTGGGACCCTGGGAAATAGTTTCTGGGTCAGCAACAGGGTTTTTATAAAGAAATCTGTGAGAGTCAGGGACTCTGTAGTACCTGTCTGGCTTGACTGGAGCAGGGGGCAAAGAATCAGGATTTAAACTGGATTCAGAGAACACATCATCCACAATATCTAACACTGGCGGAATAGCAAGGGGCCTGTGCTGAGGCAATAAAAGACAGTCTCTGAGCCTTTTCTTGGATTCTGAGTAATCCTGGCCCTCCCAATGGAAATGCTCCCTCATGGTATGTAAAGTTTCCCCAAAAGAGTAATCCTCAGGACGAGAGGCTGAAGGAATCGATTCTTCAGCATCAGAGTCCTCATAGGGGCGTAAAGAGTATCCCTGGTCTGAAGAGGAATCAGAAGAAATGGAAACCTGGTCAGAGGAATCATAGTCTGTATCCTGCCTAGGCCTTTTATCAGGAGGGGGATGGGAACCCTGATCAGAGTAATTAAGTCTTCGGCCATTTTGAGCATCTGTTTTTTAGGCATAGAGGCCTGTCCAGGTGAATGCTGTACTTGCTTCTTTGTCTTTAATGGGGTTTTAGACTTGGCTGTAGATTTGATGGTAAGCTGTGAAGGTCTGAAAACACCCTCAGAAGCCGATGCCTGCTTAGCGGCTCCGGACCCATCTGAGGGGTTAGTTTCCATAGGCCCAATACCTTGAGTTTCCAGAGGCCTAGACATCTCCACGTGGGAGTCGGAGGCAGCCTGCGGCTCTGAGGTAGCAGGTGTCGAGCCTGCGAAAGCGCCTCACTGAGGACCAGTGACTGGCCTAGAAGAGGCTTCGTCATCAGTTTTGGGCCTCGGATGCCTGTCCTTATCCTTGTCTTTGCGTTTTTTGTGTATTCCAGTCGTCGGTTGTTCCGACGGCATGGTATAATTGAACCTTTGGCCAAAGTAAAGGCGAGCAAAGTCAAACCGACATTTAATAGTGTGCTTGTTAAATCTAGCACAAAACCGACAACTAGTGATGTCATGGTCTGCATGTCCTGGGTTTCCTCCGGGTGCTTCAGTTTCCTCCCACATCCCAAAGACATGCTGGAGGTGGATTGGACACTCTAAATTGGCCCTAGGTGTGAGTGTGTGCATGTGTGTCCCTTCTGTGGAAGGCTGGGCGCCTGGCTGGTAACAAGACACTGTAAAACTCCACTGCCAATCATGAGCGGACAAGGTGATCCGCTGTGGCGACCCCTAACCGGGAAAAGCCAAAAGAAGAAGAAGAAGAAGATTTCTTGTGTCTGATGAAAAAAGACACAACAGAGTATATGTTGACAGTAGTTACAGTGGTTACATTTGTACATACCTTTTGGTCTACTGGTACTAAGTTTACCGAATTCCTTTCCAGTAAACGTTCAAAACATTTATCTTTCCTAAATACTATCCTAGGTTTGGAACCAAATAGTACATTACCATCGTCGATGGAAGTAACAATAGGCCAAAACTGATTAATCACATCAACAATGTGGCAGGTGTTTAAAGAAAAAGTAACAATCAAGGCTCATTCATACGACTTGTCTGCAACAATTATTTTTCAATGCCCAAAGGGAAAATGTCTTCCATTTGCTCTTACAAACTTTCTTGGTGGAGTCTTTTTGTGAACATAATAAAATGGTACATACTGGTGAAGAAAACCTGAGCCGTCTGGCAATTATTGGAACTGGAGAAACCATGGGGTTAGTTTGAGGGCTGGAATATTGGGATGACTCATCCGTGACGGGTGTGAGAGGATATATGGAGTTTGGTCCAGTATCCTGGAAGGATAACAAAGATGAGACTAAAGGAAGGGGAACCACACCTATCAAAGCCAGTAAGGAGCAATTAGGACAACTTAGCTCTTCAACCGGAATGTTTTCTGTAGGAATTTTGGAATCAATGGAACTGGAGGATGTGTGAGGATGTGTGTAAAGGAGACCGGATGGTTAAACAATGAAACAGAGCATCTCTTTAGGGGAGATAACAGCAAAATACCTGCTGCACTTGCTGTGGGGGGGATGCAACCATGCTGCAGCAAGGTTGGCCATAATGACTGAAAATTTCCTCCACTACTGACTGCTTGAGAGACCATTCGTGAGGCATCAAAATGAACCTGCTTAACTTGTCCGGTAGTATGTTCATTGCACCGGAATGTGCTTTGCAACTACAAAGCCGTTGGTGGAGACTGCTCATTGCCACACGCACACACATTCTCAGCACAGAGAGGAAGACTGGGATCCCCGTTGTTTCTTGATGCACCTGACTACAGACATGTTGGTCTGAACTGCAAAAGTCCCTAAAGGAAGGGAATCTTGGAATGCATGCAATGCTAATTGGACTGCTCTCATCTCCAGAACACTGATATGACAATTGGTCATCTTGGGGGGACCATGTGCCTTGGACAGTCCTCCTCAAATAATGCAGAACAAAAGGTCAACGTAGATATAAGTCTGACTGGAACCACCAATGAATGTGGTGTTTGGAAATTGGTATAAGCTTGACTGGAAAGGACAGGGGTTGTCTAAGAATAAACCGCTAAACAGCTACAGTACATTGAAGAACACCATATAGTAAAGTGCTAAAGTAGTAATATTGCTTTGCCATAAACTCCAGTGCTTAAAGAATGAAGGGACTGGAGGAGACAGATGGGAAAGAATCTGATGAACCTGAGATGCGTCTCTACGTAATGAGTTGGTAAGGATGTAATTTGAGTTGTTTTCAGATGGGCATCAATAAACTCCAGGCTCTATACTGGTGTTAGATTCAATATGGTGTAATTGATCATTATTCCCAGTGAGTGACAAACAGTTTCTGGATTGTTAAAAGAAATACATGAGGGGGCGGGTGAGGAGCCAGTTGTTTAAATACAGAAACACCCAGAATATTTTGAGTTTCAAGAGAGCTGTCACCACCGATATACATTTCGTGGTCACCCCAGGGGCTGTGGTGAGTCTAAAGGGCAGGGTTCTGAATTGGTAATGAATGGCTCTCAGCCAAAAGTGGAAATATCTTTTGGAGCGCCCGTTTATTTTGATGTGAAAGTATGCATTCTGAAGATCTATACAGCACATTCACTCATCCTTGTTAAGAAATGGCAGGATGGACTGGACAGTGATCACTCAGAACTTTGACTTTTGCATGCAGAGAGTCAGTCTGCTCAGACCCAAAATTGGTCTCAGGTCCTCTGTCTGTAAATTCAGAATGCTATTTGATCTGGTGGGTCCTCTTGGACAACTTTTTTGTCTAGCAGCTTTTGAATTTCTTGTGCTGCTGCCTTCCTCTGACTGGGTGGAATGTCGGCAAGCTTCTTTCTTTTGTAGATTGGGGGCTGGAAAAATGGTATGGAGTAGCCTCTGGATATTATTTTTAGCACCCAGAAATATTTTGTTATAGAAGCCCAGGTGTCTAGGTGCAATGACAATTGTCACCAGACTTCCTCCAGAGGTGGGCAGTTGGGCAGAGCTTCAGGTGAGCTGAAAGGGTCTGTACAAACAGGAATTGCAGAAAAGCTGATTTTGCAGGCCTCATCTACCTCTGGGGCAATGTCTACCATTAGAAAGTAAAGTTGTGTACACTTACCATAAATGTAGACATTCGAGTGTATTCACTGTTGCAGTCATTACATTTGGGTTATCTGCTTGCAGGTAGCCCTCAGTAGGCCTGATTAACAAAGTCTTGGGTCCTACGTCGGTTGCTGTCCCTTCTTCCATGACGTCAGGTCGTCAGGGGTATAAAACATGCAGCAGACACCATTACATCAGTTTTCTTGCCCCAGATGTCAAGTGCCCCCCTAATGGGAAGCAATTAAATATAATAGTACAATGATATACCTCCAACAAAAAAGCAAATACACCAAAAAGCTTTTAAGCATAGTAAAGGAAAGTAGAAGTATAACCTAAAGAATTTAGGGGGCTGGAGGGAGGGTAACCAGGACTGCAACAGTGAATGCACTAAAACATCTACATTTATGGTTAAGTGTACACAACTGTACTATGTTCTTCGTGTTTCACAGTTGCAGTCATTACATTTGGGTAGATTCCCAAAGCTATGGTTGGGAGGAGGAATTTAAATAGCATTAGGACCAGGTATAAGGCCCTGCAAGACTGCGGTGGCAAAGCCAGCTCTGGATTTAGAGAAAATTGGCAAATGATAATGCTTGGTCAAAGTATGTACAGAACTCCAGGTAGCAGCTTCTAGGATGTCCCTGGTAGGGACGCCTCAGAGAAAGGCTGTAGAGGTAGATGCAGCCCTGGTGGAGTGAGGTCTGATCCCCTGAGGAATAGGTTTTCCATGGTGTGTATAGCAGAAATGAATGCAATGGGCTATCCATTTAGAAATGGTTTGCTTTGAAACAGCCTTCCCCTCTGCCGCTGCAGCAAATGCCACCAGCAGTTGTTCAGATTTCCTTTGAGGTTTAGTCCTGTCCAAGTAGAATCTAAGTTGTCTGTGCACATCTATGGAATGCAGTATCCATTCCCTTTTGTTCTGCGGATTGGGAAAGAAGGTTAGAAAATGAATGGACTGATTAAGAGCAACACTGGATACCACCTTGGGCATGAAGGATGGATTGGTTCTGAGGGACACCCTGTCCGCATGAAAGATGATGAAAGGCTCCACTGCCATAAGGGCCTGTAATTCAGATACCCTTCTAGCTGAAGTGATTGCTAAAAGGAAAGCTGTTTTCCAAGAAATAAATTTTTAAGTCCGCAGTAGCAGCTGGCTCGAAAGGAGGTAGTGTGAGTTTCTCCAAAACAAAGTTAAGGTCCCAGGCAGGGGTTGGAGCTCTCCTGGTTGGTCTCAAATGTTTGACCCCTCTGAGGAACTGCTTGAGCAGTGGATGAGAGAAGAAGGGAGGTTCTGTGTTATAATGAGCTGAAATGGCTGAGGCATGGATTTTAATGGAGGAAAAAGACAGGCCCTTGTGAAGCATCTCAGTTAAGTATTATAAAATCTGAGGTAAATTGGGCGCTGCTGTGCTCATCCCTTGAGACTGGTTCCAGGCACAGAATCCTTTCCATTTTTCAGCATAAGATTTTCTAGTACTAGGCCTCCTTGACTCTAAAATGATATCCATCACAGGTTTACTGAGGGATGGTAAAGGAGAGATTAGGTAATTAGCCAGGCTGCAAGGTTCAGTGTTAGAAGCCGAGGGTGCAGAATTTGGTTCTCCTGCTGGGACAACAGGGAAGGAGTCCAAGGCAGATGCCATGGGGGTAACCGTGACAGACTGCGAAGGAAGGGGTACCAGTGTTGGCATGGCCAATCAGGAGCAATCAAAATCATCCTTGGTTTGTCCTGTTTGATTTTTAGTAGTACTTTGGAAGGCAGAGGGGGAAAGGCGTAGACTGATACGTTTTTCCAGCTGAAAGACAGAGCATCCACTTTTCAGGCTTGTTTGTGGGGAGTCCTTGTGCAAAATTTGTCCAACTGGTAGTTCTGGGGAGAGGCAAATAGGTCTATATCTGAGCTCCCCCATTTGCTTGTCAACATGTTGAAAATCCCTGGTTCCAGTTTACACTCGTGTGGGTCCATGAGGTTTCTGCTTAGTCCATCTGCCAGTGTATTTAATTTTCCTGGCAGGAATTGAGCTTGTAGGTGCACTTGGTAGCTCAAGGCTGTGTTCCACAATTCCATGGCTAGTCTGCAGAGGGGGTAAGAATGTGTACCCCCCTGCTTGTTTAAGTACCACATAACAGTGGTGTTGTCTGTCTTTACCATTAGTTGTCCTGGAAGAATGTGGCCCTTGAAGGCTGTCAGAGCATTCTGTACAGCTAACATTTCTTTTTGATTGATATGGAGGTGCATTTGACTTGGGTTCCATTTGCCCTGAATGCACTTCCCTGCCAGGTGAGCCCCCCATGCATAGTCTGATGTGTCTGTTGTTAGGGTTTGAGCAGCAGGGGGTGGTGTGAAAGGCAGTCCCTTGTTTTGGTGGCAGGCCTATGCCCACTAAAGGAATTCTAGGCGTAGGCAAGGTATGATAGGAATCATTGCTTCTAGATCCTGGGAATGTTGACACCATAGGTTTTTTAGATACCACTGTAGTTTCCTCATATGCAGTCTTGCATATGGAATTAGAAGAATGCAGAAGGCCATGAACCCCAAGGCTTGTAGTATTGTCTTGCAGATAGCCGGGTTTTTGTGGCCACTTGTTTGAAGTAGGTTGTCAAATGAATTTGTTTCTCTGGCGTGAGGTAAGCCATCTGGGAAGTTGTATTCAAGCTTGCTCCCAAGAATATAATTTGTTGACAGGGTACCAGGTGGCTTTCTTTTCGTTTATGGTGTAGCCCAGACAGGTTAGAACCCTTTGTACAAAGGCCAGATAATTCAAAAGTATGTCCTGGCTTTCTGCCTGAATTAGACAATCGTCCAGGTATGGGTATATTTGAATATTTCTTTGCCTGCAAAATGCAATAACTGGAGCTAGGCACTTTGTGAATACCCTGGGCGCAGTAGATAAGCCAAAGGGCAGTGCAGAGAATTGACAGCGTGTGTAGCCTGCTTTGAAGCAAAGGTATCTTCTGAAAGATTCCCTGATTGGGATGTGCAGGTAAGCTTCTTTTAAATCTAGTGTTACCAACCAGGCATCTTTGCCTAGCATAGGAAGCAACTGGTGAAGAGTCACAGCAGCTTGAATTTTGGAATCTCCAAAAAGGTGTTTAGAGTAGACAGGTCCAGGAGAGGACGCCATGAATTGTCTTTTCTGGGTACCAGGAAAAGTCTCGAGTAGAAACCTTGTCACTTTTCCTCTTCTGGTACCAACTGAATAGCCCTCATGCTTACGAGAGAATGTACTTGGTTTTGAGCCTCTGCCCACTGATTTGGGGGTAGGTCAGGCCACCCGTTTGGTGTTGGCAATGTATGCAAGTGAAATCTGTATCCCTGGGACACTATTTAAAACCCATTTGCCCTGGGTAATAAGCTCCCAGTTCTTTGCATGAAGAGTAATCTCCCCCCCCCAAAGGGGCAGTCAAGTTGACAAGTGGTTGGAAATTTTAAAAGCAAGTCATTGTGACAGTTTACTATAGGAGGGAGTCTTATTACTCCTAGATTTGGAAGTGGAGGCCCCCCACTGGTTAGTCCTGTGTGTCCCCTGGGACTGAAACTTGGGGTTTCTGCTGTCTGGGTTTGGCTTGAGAAGACCTGGAAGGGGCTGGAAAGGACCAATTTTTAGAGGGCCAGGCATACTAAATCTAGGAGGCTGAACTTGTAAGAAATCTTTTAACAGTTTTCATAGATTTAGCTTCATCTTCCATCTTTTTAAGAACTTCCTCAGCCTTGTTGCTAAACAGGTGGTCCTGATTTAAGGGAGCATCCAACAATTTAGCTTTAACATGATCAAGTAAAGATTGCTCCTTAAGCCAAGCATGCCTTCTGAGCACAGACCCAGTAACAGCAGCCCTGCAATAGGCCTCTAAAGAATCAAAATCACATTGCAAAGTACGTTTTCCAACCTGTTCAGCAGAATGCAGTAAATCCTGTAATTGTTTATTTTCCACACAATCAGGAATCAATATAATTTTCTGTTTAAGCAATCCAATAACATGTTGCTGATACTTTAACATATGAAACTGGCAGTTTAAAGCCCTAAAGGCCAAGGTTGCAGAAGTGTAAACCTTCTTACCCCATCTATCCAGTGCCCTGGAGTGTCTATCAGAAGGAGTAGGATTTTTAACAGCAGAAGCCTTAATGCCCTTGGCCCCTGTGAAATAGTCAATGGATCCACAATAGGATTTTTAAAAAAGAACTTGTGTGACTCAGGGACCCTATATTATATGTCAGGTTTTCTGGGAGCAGGAGACAAGGAATCAGGGGCCAAACTAGATTCTGAAAAAGCAACAACAACAATGTCTAGTACAGGAGGAATAGCTAAAGGCCTATGCTGAGGCAGGAGTAAGAAATCCCTGAGCCTCTTTTTGGAATCAGAAAATTCATGGCTTTCCTAGTGGAAATGCTCCCTTAGAGTATGTAAGGTTTCACCAAAAGAAAAATCCTCTGGAGGGGAAGCAGAGGGAATAGAGTCCTCTTCATCAGAATCCTCATAAGTAGATAAGGGCAAATCCAGATCATTAGAAGAATCAGAAAAAAACAGAATACTGGTCAGAAGATTCATAAACAACTTCAGTCCTAGGCCTCTTAAAAGGGGGGGGGGGGGGGCTAGCCCTGATTAGATTTATTAAATCTTCAGCCATTCTTACTTATTTTTTAGGCATAGAGGCCTGAGCATGTGGCCTGGACGTCAGTTTTTTAGGCATGGTTCGAGATTTAGGCCTAAGTGAAGAAGGAGTCAGTTTAATATGCAAGTCCGTAGGCCTGAATACACCCTCAGAAGCCGGTGCCTGCACAGCGGCTCCGGACCCATAAAAGGTAGAGACATCCGAGGGTTCCATAGTTGAAGCATATCGTGGCATTCCGGACTCCGAATGGGTCTCAGTAGAGGCCTGCAAATCAGAAGTAGCGGGTATCAGGGGCTGCGAAAGCACCTCACTGAGTACTGGCGACTGGCTTAGAAGCGTCATCGGCAGTTTTAGACCTTGGCGGACTGTCTTTGTCTTTACCTTTGCGTTTTTTCGGAATCATGGTAGTCAGACGGTTAACCGACATTTCTGGATAATTAAACCGAGAACCGAAATATTTAGAGACGAAAATATACCGACGACGGATAGTGCGCTGATTAAATAAAGCACAAAGCAGACAGCAAGGTCAGGGCCTAGGCAAAGAATACAGTACGAATGAAAATCTTTATGAGGTATTTGCTTTCCACAAGTAATGCAATTATTAACTTTTACGGACATCGGTAAGGAGCAAGAAAAAGTTTCCCCAACGGGATACTTAGCTTTAGTTGAAGACTTCGGTTCTGAAACTCGAAAACAAAAATTTCAGGAGTTGGCCGACTGGCACTTGCAAACAGCTTCGGGCACCATACGGCAAGATAGACTGATGTAATGGCATCGGCTACACGTTTTATACCCCTGATGACTTGACGTCATGGAAGAAGGGACAGCAACTGACACAGGACCCAAGACTTTGTTAATCAGGTCGACTGACGGCTACCTGCAAGCAGATAACCCAAATGTAATGACTGCAACAGTGAAACACGAAGAACATCTGCCTCCTCTGCCAGTGGAAGAGTTGTCCCCATGCAGATCTTGGAAATTTCCCTGAGATTTGCGGAATCACATTTTCTTACCACCTCTCTGATTTCTATAGAGGGTTCATGGAGGAATAGAAAACTTGATTCCCACAACAGACAGGGTCTTTCCTTTTTATTCACTGGGGGTAAGTGCCTCTTTCATTGATGGACCAAACAGAGATGTTCCCTCAAAGGGGACGTTACTGAAAGACATCCTGAAAGGCTCCATAAAGTCGCAAAGCTGCATCCAGGTAAGTCTCCTAATGGCAATGCCTGAAATGGCAGCCCGTGAGGTGCCTTCAGGTGCGTGAAAGATCACCCTCACGGAGACAGTGGAAACTGACAGAAGAGTGGCCAGCTGAGAAGATAATCTTTTGAAATCCTCTGCAGACATGGGACTCAGAGAATTTGTTCTTTGGTCAAATCTCACTGTAGTCTTGTGAAATGTGCCAGGCACTTAAGAGACCTCAAGGCGAATGTCGCGAAGGCAAAGACTAGCTTTCCGAATATGTCCAGCATCCTAGACTCTCTGTTCGGTGGGTGGACAGTTTAGGTCTGCTCCACTAGGTCTTTTTTAGTGGCTGCTGCCACCACCAAACATCTACTGGGACTCCTTTGCTCCAGCTGAATCTATCCTTAAGGGGAGCTAGAAATTGGTCAGGTTGTCTTGGTATAGGCTCAACTTTACCTGGCTCCTTCCATGAGAGTGGGAAAGTAAATCAATGAGCTCATCCACTGTGGGAAGGCAACCCAAGATGTAGATGGGCCAGAGCCAAAAGCCTCCAAAATTACTGATTGCTCTGGAGAGAGATTATCAGAAGGCCAACCACCTTTCTGCCTGAGGATCTCTATTATGTCTCCAAAGTACACCTCATCTGGTGGTGATCTGGGGAACCCTTCTCCGTCCTTGAAATCAGCATCCTCAGTGACCGATTCCAATGGGAAATCTATGCAGCACCTCTTGAATGTTCTCTTCTGATGGATCTCCTTTGGGGATGTTCAGGGAAGGCATCAGAAGAGAGAGGAAGCTCTTCTACAAGAATGGACTGGAAGCTAGTTGGAACTGGCTGTCCCCTCCGGAATAGCCTGATGTACTCAGAGCTTGGACCTGAACAGGGAACTGGGAGTGGATCTGAAGGATGACATAACAGATCTCTAGAAAAAGAAAAAGCCCCTTCCATGACCTCTAAAACAGACGGACTTGAAGAAGCTGTGGCCACCTGCACCACAGCAGCAATTTCCAGTAAGGGTAGATCATGGCAGTTACCGAATCCATGCCTGGAGGAGAAAACCAGACCCGTGCTGTCCAGAGCTGAGGTTCCAAGGGGAGGGGATGGATCTTATAACACTACAGTAGATCCCAGCCCCACCGATCAGATGCTGACACTTAGGCTCCAGGGACCCATTCCAATTCAAAGGCATAGGTGCGGAACTGGTCAGGGATGCAGTTGGTAGAGAAGAAGTGGTTCTCTTCAGATCCGACTCCAGGGCTATGAAACCGAAGGACAGATCGGAGAAGGAGACAGTATTGTGCGAGTAGTGGTTAAAAGACTCTCAGATCCAGTAGGGGACAGAATGACCCCATCTGGATCTGAGCTCTGAGATATTTTCACATCATCCTATCCACATCTGCTTCTGAAAGACTTTGAGGACCTGGAAGATGTGGTGTACTGGGGCCTGGAATGCTTTTTGGGAGTTTGCATGCAGGGAGAGTGCAGAGTAGGAGACATCTCATCCAAGATGAATTCTGGTGAACAAGTTCTTTGTGTAAAGTACCAGGTAAAGGATCCGAAGGCTTGAAATCTGGGAACAGAGCTGTGGGACTGGCTGACCATCGGATATGAAAATTTATGATCTGAAGATTCTGGATCCATAGAATGAACTTTTGCGTCCGAGGATGTCGTATCCAATGATTTGGAAATTTTTGTAGAAGGTTCTAAAAAAGTCCTAGGGGACTTCAGCAGGGAGTGCACTTTGTAAGATCTGAAGGAGCAGACTTCGAAGTTTTGCTGGGGGGTTTGAGCCCTTGAAGAAACTGTTGAAGGAGGAGGGAAGAGACCTTTCAAAATAAGTTTGCTGCATCTGTCAGCTAATGCCCTGGAGATGAATGCAGCAGAAATACTACAATTAGTCTCCAGATCAGCTCCAAGACAATATACGCACTCTTTGTGGGCATCCGAGTTAGGGATTTTATGTTAACAAGAAGTGTATTTTTTGAACCCTGTTGGTCTGTCAGCCATGACAGGGAGAATAGGTATCGATAGTCCTATAGTAAAAAAAAAAAAAGTCTACTAAAAGGAAAAAAGGATAGAAAGACTTTTTTTGTAGAAAGGGAGTGGAAGAAGAAAGGGAAAAAATACCAGCAATGGTAATAAAGAATTACCCTGATGAGAAGGTATGAAAGAGAAATACCAATTATGGTAATAAAAGATAAGTACTACAATAAAATAGAATTTAAAAAATGAAAGTAAAGAAATGTATTACAAAACAATTACAATAAACACTTGACAGAAAGACCGTACGTCTGAACACAATGGTGGCTGCATTTATTACCGCTCATTAGAAGCCAGATTAAACTGCAACTGTTACTCTAAGCCTTTGGTTGAAACACTTGGGCTTCAGACCAGTTATTTTACATTAAGAAGGTGTGGTCTGCACTCTTGTCGGAGGAGAGGGTAGATTTTGCCCTTCTGAGCTGGGAATTTCTGGTTAAAGGCTTATTCTGCCTGCTTATCTGAACTGTTTCCTTCTGAAATTGGTATGCCTTGTTTGCTGTAGCATAGACTAAATTCAGACCTTCTGAATCTAGCTTTGTTTGTATAACTTGAACACTAATCCAGACCATCTTTTTTTGGAGAAGGTTACACTGCACCCTAGTGGCAGGAGTGTGCAGTTAGAACTTGCCTGATTGAAGACTGCTGGAACGGGGCTCTTTTTACTGGTTAATTTGTTTAAATCAGTTTGCTCATTTGCTACTGTTATATTTAAAAAAAAAAATACAATTTATGCATCGCCGCTTAGCTAGGGTTAAACTATTCCTGGTGCCATAAAGTCTGTTCTTCAAATTTTCCCTTAGAACTAGCCAGTTTTTTAGTTTTAGCACTCAAATATGTTTCTTTGAGCTCAGAACTTGTTCAGAACTCGTAAGCACTAAATAAGCTACAAATTACTACAATACTTAACTTTCCTCACATGTCTAGAGGATAACAGTTTTTAGTACTTAATAAATAAGCACCTATCCAGGCATGTCTAAGGGTCAGCTCCCGATGTTTTCTCCTGTCTACCTGATGAATCTGGGCATCTTGAGGCAATGCAGCAATTGCCTCATGTACAGACAACTCTCTCCTCCTACCACACAACACTACAACCCTGTGAGAGATGCACTTACATAGCCAAACTGGAAGCAAAGCTCTCTTCACCCCAAGACTGGACTAGACAGTTAAGAAGAGAAGGTAAACACTTGCACCACACCACAACTCATCACATAGTCCCTCAAAACTTACACCACCAAAACATACACATAGCAACACAAAACACACACCTACATTCGCGGAGGCTCTCAATAAAAATCTGCTAAAGCAACAGAGACCTCCAAAGCAGAAACGCATACAACCTCCAACCCCACCACAACCCAAATGACACAAAGCCCACAAACTCAGTGTGCCACTCAACCACAACCCATAAGGCACAACATACCCAACACTCTAGTCATAGGTGACTCTATAGTCAGGCACACTGATGTTCCACTCACCAGGCTAAACAAGGAGAAAGTTACTGTCAAGCTGCCTGTCGGGTGCCAGGATCTGCCACATAACACACACACTCAGGTCACTCCACAAGTACAAATATGACTCTGTCATTGTCCATGTTGGTGTGAATGACCCGAGACGTACCTCCCTGGACTACATGAAAAAAGACATGGAGGAGCTCTCTGATCTTGTAGCCCCGGCAGCTATGACACTAGCCATGAGTAGCATCCCGCCATCACCCAGAATGATACCACAGTACAAGAACAAAATGACTGACTTCAACAACTGGCTAAGCTTCTCTTGTCATTCTAAAGGGATCCAGTATCTGTCTGCCTGGGACGACATGATCGACAGACCACGATGCTTTGCCAGAAATGGCCTGCACCTGTTGCCCTTGGGATTCCAGATACTGGCTAAGGCTCTTGCCATTCCTATAGTGCCTTTTTTAGGCAAGGTTCAAATGAAAAATTCACCACCGTAACAGGCACAAGCAAACAAAATCTGAGGGTAATGCTACTCAATGCTAGAAGTCTAAACCTCAAAATGCATTCACTCGAGGCACTCCTTAAAATGGAGAACATCGCCATCTGTGCAGTGACAGACCTGGTTCAAGGCTCCAGAGAGCACCCCTGCATTACCCAGCTATAATTCTTACCACACTTTTTGGCAACCTAACCTAGACCGAAACACTAAAGGTGGAGGCGTGTCCATATTCATTAAGGATATCCACACCTCCAGGCTAGTTGCTTAACATAACGCATCAGAGATTATCCAAGTGCAACTAACTCTGAGCAAGACCGCCATCCAAACTGTAACTTGCTACAGATCCCCCACCATGCCCCTGGATTCCCACTCCTCATTTCTTGATACACTGGACCATATTATGGTACAACCCAGCACCTTAATGAGCGATTTCAACTATCCCCCCATTAAGTGGGAAAACTACTGACATACCAACTCTTTTGCTCAATGTTTTCTGGAATTCATAAATTCCAACACCTTGGATCAACTTATCCACACCCCCACCAGGGGCAGTAATATCCTAGACCTGGTCATTACCAACATGGGCAACCGGTGTTCCACACCAGAGGTCAACTCCTCGTTGGTCAGATCCGACCACAAGCTAATCAGCCTGAACATCCACATCCTGCCCCCACCCCCATTAGGGAAACTACTGTAAAAAATTTCTCCAAAGCCAGAAGTCACAGAATATTCCACACCAGAAATGCGAACCACAGTTCAAATAGTTAGCAAAATAAATCCACCGAAAAAGATAAAGCCACAATTGTATTTAATATGAATAAATACAGCAGTTTCAAACGTCAAGCGCTTTCACTAGTCTAAGCTAGCTTCTTCAGAACGGTTAAAACAGCTGATTCCACCTTGTTTTAAATAACAAAGCGCGCCAAAAAACTAAAAAGCCATATTTAAAGCTACAAAACATAAAGAATACATTAATCAAAAATAATAATAAATTCATTAATAAGAATATATAAATTGATAAACATATATATCAAATACATTCAATATTATATTTAAATAATTAAAAATGAATTTGAAAATTAATTAAATGCATGTGAATTGAATAAAAATATTGTTGTTGTTTCTATAAAATTATACAGGTACTGTAACAATGAAAACTTTTGTAAAACTCTAAGTATTATTGTTCAATTAATATTCAACATCAAGAGGGGCTTGATAGTAAAATAGTCGTTAATACCAGGTTTTCTAGTGGCGTCCGTTAGGATTTGCCAATATAACTCTCTGTAGGCTAGAAGGTTTTTCATATTGCCACCTCTGGGATTGATTTTAACCACCTCTAAGATGGCAAATTCAAATGTATGTTCATTCCCTTCTTTTGTAACGTGCCTAGCTAATGCATTTTTTGTGTCTTGATTTTTTATACAATATAAATGGGAATATATCCGTTGTCTTAAAAGTCTTTCAGTCTTGCCCACATAGAAAGATGGGCAGACTGTGCACAAAGCAATGTATACTAACATCCTAGATTTACAATTACCCTTAACCGGGTAAATTTTAGTGCAATTCTCATTTCCCAATATAATTGTACTCTTTGTGTAAATACTATGGCACTGTTTACACGTCCCACATCTCGATGTATATGTACTTCCAGTGAATTTTAAGTTACAACCTTTTTCAAGAATTCTCTTAACATTCATTCCCATTTTGTTGACAAATTTGGGTTCTACACCCAGTTTCTCAACAACTTCTGTGTCTTTAGTTAAAAGGTGCCAATTTTTAATAATAATGTTTTTGATGTACTGGCTATAAGGACCAAATTCCAAAATACATGCTCTATGATAAGTAGTGACTGTATCTACTGAGACATCTTGGTTTTTATCTTGCTTGTCTGTGATGTCATTATTTACTATTGTACTTACTGTACTGTGTGTCCCTAGTAGAGGTTTGTATTTAACACCCCATTGACTTATCACATATGCAGATATTTCCACCATCAAATCATTGTCATAACCTCTATCCAAAAACAGGGAAGTAATATAGTCAATTTCCTTGACCATATCATTGTAATTGGAACACATTCTAACTGCCCTGACGCATTGTCCTTTGTAAATGTTTCTCTTCACCTTTCTGCGATGGAAACTATTAAAGTCCACATACGAATTGGTAAAGGTGTCCTTTCTGTATACAGTAGATTTCAATGTGTCCCCCTCAGATGTGATCAAGGTATCTAAATATGGCACTCCATGTTCATTGACCACCGAGGTAAATTTCAAATAATTGGTACTACTATTAATATGGTTGATAAATACTGCAAAGGATTCAGGGCACCCATTCCATAGGATGTATATGTCATCTAGGAATCTGGAGTAGTATACAATGGAATTCTCATAAATCCCATTTAATACATGTTGTTCTTCCCATTCAAGCATGACCAGGTTGGCATATATGGGAGCACAAGCTGCTCCCATAGCCACCCCCCTGGTCTGCTTGAATATTTGGCAACCTAACCTAGACCGAAACACTAAAGGTGGAGGCATGTCCATATTCATTAAGGATATCCACACCTCCAGGCTAGTTGCTTAACATAACGCATCAGAGATTATCCAAGTGCAACTAACTCTGAGCAAGACCGCCATCCAAACTGTAACTTGCTACAGATCCCCCACCATGCCCCTGGATTCCCACTCCTCATTTCTTGATACACTGGACCATATTATGGTACAACCCAGCACCTTAATGAGCGATTTCAACTATCCCCCCATTAAGTGGGAAAACTACTGACATACCAACTCTTTTGCTCAATGTTTTCTGGAATTCATAAATTCCAACACCTTGGATCAACTTATCCACACCCCCACCAGGGGCAGTAATATCCTAGACCTGGTCATTACCAACATGGGCAACCGGTGTTCCACACCAGAGGTCAACTCCTCGTTGGTCAGATCCGACCACAAGCTAATCAGCCTGAACATCCACATCCTGCCCCCACCCCCATTAGGGAAACTACTGTAAAAAATTTCTCCAAAGCCAGAAGTGGCAAACTTCTCGACATCCATGCAGACGGACAATAGAGGTACGACTGCTGAATCCTACACAAATGTACTTTATAAGCACTTACATGAGTGCATGGATCATGCTATCCCTAACAGAACCAAGATGCTATCCACCAAAAAAAGGAAGCCAATCTGGTAGTCACCTGACATAAACAAACTCTACAACAGAAGAAAGAAACTGTTGCAAAGAGAGTAAAATCCCATGACTGGAAGAACTCCCTGGTCAGTCTCAGTAAGAAGTGGAGATCCCTCATAAAAACCTCAAAAGCTAGTTATGAAAATAAAATTGCCACTGATTGTAAAGACAACCACAAAGCATTCTATGGGTATGTCAAGAATCTCAATGGCAACACTCAGATCTGCTCTGAGTTACAGCACAATGGTACTAAATATACAGAACCAACCGATATTGCCAGCACCCTGGCAGATAGGTTCAGTGCTAACTTTACCCCCCTTCACCCCCTAAAGGGCCCATCTCTATACCTGAAGAATGCAAAGTTCCTGTAGTCATGGCTGCAGAGGTAAAAACCACACTCTCCAAAGCCAAGAACGCAGCATCCATGGGACCTGACAACATCCCAGGCTGCGTTCTACTTGAACTACAGAAAGAACTGGCATCCCACCTAAGCACCATGTTCAATCATAGCCTCACCTCAGGGTTTGTGCCCACTGAATGGCACACAGCGACAGTTATATCACTCCACAAAGGGGGAGCCACAATGGACCCAGGGAACTACCACCCCATTAGCCTTACAAGCCTGGTCTGCAAGGCCATGGAACGTATCATCTTGGAACTTGTAAACAAAAACATTGGTAATCTGCAAACTCTGGACCCCACCCAGTTCGGGTTTGTAAAAGGCAAATCATGTCTCCTAAACCGGACTGACTTCTTTGAAGAGGTCAACAAAGCCGTAGACGAGGGTAAGGTTGTTCGCACAGCCTATCTAGATCTCGCCAAGGCTTTTGACACCATCCCGCACTCTGGAATTACAGATAAACTCACTAAACTAGGTATAAATCCCTATGTCACAAGATGAGTTGCCAACTGGCTCACTAAGAGAATCCACACTGTGAAAATAGCAGACTCCAAATCTGACTTCAGACCAGTGACATGTGGAGTACCATAGGGTTCAGTCCTGGATCCTCTCCTGTTTGGTATCTACTTTTCTGGTACAGGCTAACACAGAAGGTCTTTGGCTAACTAAATTCGCAGATGACTGCAAACTAGGAGCCATAATCGAAACTCCTAACGATGTGGACATCCTACAAAAGGGCCTCACGGAGACAGATGCCTGGGGTCAAAGCCATGGTCTCAAGCTCAATGACAAAAAGTGCATCGTCATCCCCTTTGGTAAAAAGTCTGTACCCATGAGCTACCACATAGGTAGTAGTCTACTTAACACTGAAAGTGTGATAAGAGACCTTGGGACACAGGTAGACAGTAGTCTCTCCTTTGATAATCACATTGCCACAGTAGTCAGGAAATCGTTCTACGTGGCACACCTCATCACAAAAGGTTTCTCATCCAAGAAAAAAGAGGTCATTGTTCCCCTCTACTCGTCACTCAGACCCATTATAGGAGTACAATGCCCCTTTTGGTATGTACCTCACAAGACATCTACAACTGGAAAGGTTGCAGAAATAACCTCAAAAAGGGGATTACCGGCCTCAAACAGATGTCCTACGCAGATTGTCTCAGAAAACTCCAGCTTTACCCCATCGCATATCGCCTACTCAGAGGCGATCTCTGCCTAACATACAAAGCCATGTCAAACCCAGAGCTGTTGGACATGCTCCACTTAAAGAAATCCCAATCCCTCTGAGCAACATGTTATAGGGACGTAGACCTTGTCACCACAATAAACAGAACATGCTGGAGGGGATAGATTCCTGTCCCAGACACTTCCCATACTCTGGAACAAACTACCTATCTAGATCAAACAAAGCTCCTCATTACCACTCCAAGAAAAATCTTGATGATTGGATGGGAAATAGGAAATTCATCCCAGGGATCACATCTGTGGCTCTGCTCGACCGGGGCACAGGAAAATAATTTTCTTGGGTGGTGAAAAACAGGGTACCTTTTTGGCTAGGCTTGTATAGGCCCTAGGGCCGATAGCCTAGTACCTACCTATGAACCTATGACATCTGAGTTAATGAGATTGGACTGGGGTACTAATGGCAGAGGGAGGAGTCTGACAGTTGGATATGAAGTCTAAAGTATGACGCGCAGTCAGATCCGTATCTGTTGAAGAAATATCAGATCATTTTCCCTGCACCTGACTGTCAGTATGAGGCTCAGCAGTATCCTCCACTCACTAACATTTCTATCTTTATCTCATTTCACTGCAAAACATCAATTCATCACTCAGTTACTCCCAAAACCTGTTTTCCTATACTAACCCCACAATACAATTCATCTTTCCTCACCTCTTCTCACATAACATTCAACCATGCAATCCTCTACAACCTTAAATTTCCCTTTCTGGTTAAACTAGGCATAAAATTAAAACACTAATCTGGTCCAATATGGCTGCATACTGAACAGCAGCTTAATTGCAGCTCTCTCAGTGTGAAAAAAGAAACAGAGATATGGGCTAATAATTCTGCCAGTTTTAGAAAAATTCAGTTACTGGCTAGCAGGTATATTGCCTGGATGCCAACAAAGAAGAAATATTAGAAACCCTGAAAGAAAATCAACTAAAAAAGGTGAAGAGAAAAATGCTGACAGAGAAGAATCAAGCAGCTGTTCATCAAAAAGCAGTTCAAACTAAATCTTTGGTACAAGAGATGGCTTTCAATAATTTAGAGAAGAAAATAAATCAACTATGCTCAGAGCTGATCAAAATAAATGAAACAATGAAGTGGTATATCACCTCAAATTACAAAAGGCTGGAAAAATGGAAGAGGCTTTAAACAGTTATTCAGCAGAACTAATAAAACTGCAAAAGACAGGATTTGAAATGAAGACTGCTCAAGAAGAGTAGTTTAAAATAAAATGGTAGAGACAGAGGACATAGCACGTACAGAAAACTTGAGATTTTCTGCTCTACAAAAGAAACTGGAAGGAACAGAATATACTAATTCTATGAAAGCACAAATAACCAACTATACTGATGTTTCACAGCAAGATTTGTTAATTGAAAGAGCACATCCTGTGTATGCTTCCAAACCTGGCCATGGCCTGCATTAGTAAGGATAGTGTCATAAAAACAGAAAGAGTTGATCTTAACAAAATATTACAATTTGGAGACAATACAGTGTGTGTCAAAAGTAATTATTCATTGTACACCAGGAAGAAGAGAAGCAAATTTACCCTAGCAATCAGGGAATACTGACAGACAGGTGTGTAACTAAAGCTGCTGTATCCAGATATCTTCAGAATATTTTTTTTTCTGGAGAATCAGTGTCGTTTTTGATACAAAACAGAATAGGAGGAAATACAAAAGTTTGTTCAACAAAAAGTGAGCCATCAAACAGGAGAGACTGCTTCAGATTTTGATAAAGCTCATACAGAGACTTTGCCAGGGAAGACTTTTCCAATGTTCCAAAGGAAAATGCTCAAGAAACAGAAAAAAGCACAGAAGTTGACTAGAAGGAATCAGGACTTGAACTAGAGTCTGAGGCTGGGAAATGTAGATAAACAGGAAGACGACCAGCAACACTGAAATTAGTGTATTAATGAGACACTATAAAGCATCAATCACATTTGCGAAGTATGGTTTTGCAAGACAAAGTGGCTGAGAAAAATTGGACTTTCGTTGACTGTTAAACTTGTGGGGGACTGAAAAGTACATATTCTGCTTTGTATCACTAATGTTTGGGAGGACACTAAAAGAAAAAAAAATGTATAACTTTACAAAACATTTCAAGATATAAATTGCATGTTTTATAGTAAAGTATTTTCAGTAATTTATGTTATGGGATAAAGATACTATAGTAAACTTTTTTTTTTTAGTTTCAAGAAATGTTGATATTACAATGTTAAAGAAGAAAGGCTGGACATAAGCACATTTAAGTTAGTATGCTGTAATATTGGGCTACTGGCATGGGGAATGGGGTGTAAAAGTGCACAGATTATAATTTATGTACAAGTAATTAGAAGTTATGTACTCACCATAACGTTCCATCTGAGTAGGTACTTCATTTGTCTGCAACCTGTGGGTCCCGGATCAGACCTCGGATCCGACCGGCAGCTTTCCAAGCTTCAAGATCCGAGCTCCTAGCTCCTCCCCTCTACCCACAATCCCCTGTCACCACCACACTACCTCAGATCGGTTTTGCTGTATCACCTGAAAAAACCTGTAATAAACAGGTTCAGATATTCTCAAGAATCATAAAAGATCCTAGAAACCCGATGCAGGTTAGGGGGATGGCAGGGGCGGATGGTTGCAGACATATGAAGTACCTACTCAGATGGAACGTTATGGTGAGTACATAACTTCTAAATCTGAAGTAGTTACTTCATTTGTTCTGCAACCTGTGGGACAGAGTCCCCAGCTACCTAAACAAAGGAACCTGGGTGGTCTATGGAAGGATATTCCGAAGCACCGCGGAGCCAAAGGACACCCTGCTTCTAGATATCATGTCCAGCTTATAATGAGAAATAAACATATGAGCAGACGACCAAGTGGCTGCTGAACATGTCGTCCAACGGCATCCTGGACCAGAAGGCTGCAGAGGTTGCGATGGACATTGTGGAATATGCACGGATTTTAAATGGGGTTGTTTTGCCCGATGCCTTATAAGCCTGAGAAATACACTGACAAATCCAATTAGCCAGTGTCACTTTGGATATACGTTTTCCCATGGATGAAGGAGCAAATGACACAAAGAGTTGATCAGCCTTACCAACGTCTTTGGTCCTGTGCAGGTAAAAACGCAACTGTCTATGTATGTCTAGTGTATGCAACATGTATTCTCCCTTATTTTGAAAAATTTTGAAAAACACTGGCAGATTGATAGTCTGATTGATATTTGCCACAGATGCCACTTTTGGTAAGAAAGACGGGTTAGTCCTGAGAGACACTCTGTCAATGTGGAAAATAAGATAGGGAGGTTTCATGCACAAAGCTTGGAGCTCTGAAACCCTTTTAGCAGAAGTTATGGCGACCAAGAATGCTGTTTTCCAGGACAGAAAATTAAGGGGTACAGAAGCTGCAGGTTCAAAAGGAGGTTTCGTTAAGGCTTGCAGAACAAAGGTCAAGTCCCAAGGGGGAGTCACAGATTTCACTGGTGGCTTGAGAAGGAAAACGCCATGCAAGAATGTCTTACACAATTTTGTAGACGCTAGAGATCCTAATCAGTCTCCCACATGAAAATGGGATATTGCTGCCAACTGTACATTTACCGTTGATGCACTGGCCCCCTTGTTCAAAAATCATGGACAAAAAATCCAAGACTGTAGGAATCAGAACAGTAAAGGGGTTGAGACCTTGGCTGTTAGCCCAGATAGAAAATCGTTTTCACTTGCTATTATAGATTTTCCTGGTGGACGGTTTATGAGCCGCTACCAGAATAGTTTTCACTGGTGACGAGATACCAGGAGTCCTTGCCATTAGTGGAACTGGATCAACCAAGCCGCGAGCTTGAGGTTTACCATGTTCGGTGTTGGACACCCCGTTGGGTGCGATATCAGATCTGGAATGGGAACCAGGATTAAAGGGGAGGAGAGACTGTGAGACCGCAGGTATGGAAACCAGATTTGACGAGGCCAGAATGGGGCTATGAGGATAATTTTGCTCCCAAACCGTGCGGCTTTCTGAATGAACTTCGCCATGAGCGGAAGCGGGGGGTAAGCATAGAGTAGACCGGGAGGCCAAGCATGTATCAGAGCGTCTCTGGGGCTCTCCCCTTCTGGGGGAAGAAATGCGAAGAACTCGCTGCATTTTGTGTTTTGGGGGGTAGCAAAAAGATCGCAGAGAGGCCAACCCCACTTGTGGAAAATTTCCTTCGCAACTTTCGGATTGAGAGACCACTCGTAAGGACTGAGAATTACTCGACTCAATTCGTCCGCCAGAATGTTAGATCGTCCTGGAATGAGCATTGCTATCAGAAAGCAGTTGGTGGATATCGCCCATTCCCAAACTCTCATGGCTTCTCGACAAAGAGGGTAGGATCTGGTTCCCCCTTGTTTGTTTATATACCAGACCACTGACATATTGTCCGTCTGTATTGCAATCGTTCCTAGAGGTAGGTGGTCTTGGAGAGCCTGCAACGCTAGAAGCACCACCCTCATCTCCAGAACATTTATGTGCAAGGCGGTCTCCGACAAGGTCCACGTACCTTGGACGTTTCTGCCCAAACAATGCCCCCCCACCCTAGGCGAGAAGCATCCGTGGTTAACGTGGCCTGGGGGGGGGGATCGCAAAGGGTCTTCCCTTGCCTGAGTTCTGGGGAGTGAAGCCACCAAAGGAGGGATTCCCTGCAAACTCTGCTCAGGGGGATAGGAGTGTTCAATGGGTGGAGTAACAGTGAGCATTGAACTTGGAGTGTCCACTGTAATATATGCATCCTTAGGCGAGCATGGAGAGAGAGGCCGATAGCCGCTGCCATCGAGCCTAGTGCTCTCAGGACCAACTCCGCTGGCGGAGCTTTGGTGCGAAGAAGAGCCAAAACCTGGAATGAGAGGCTGGACAGCCTGTCCGAGGTCAAGAAGGCCCGAGAAGATCGGGAATCTAGCCTGGCTCCTATGAAATCTAATGCTTGCACAGGATGAAGAAAATGTTGACTGAAATGCCCAAGCTGTCGGCAAGAGACAGCACATAGTCCCTCACGGTATAAAGTTGATGCCTGTTGGTTGCTGTGAAGAGCCAGTAGTCTAGGTACGGAAAGACCCTTATGCCCTGAAGCCTCAGGTGGGCTGCAACCACTGCCATGACTTTGGTGAACACCCTGGGGGCTGAGGTGAGTCCGAACGGAAGGACCCTGAACTGGTAATGACTGGCCCCTAGCCGGAAGCGGAGGAACCTCCTGGACTGTCTGTCCATTCGAATGTGGTAGTACACGCCCTTGAGGTCTATAGAGCACATCCAGTCATTCTCCTGCATTAAGGGGAGAATAGATTGTAGAGTGACTATCTGGAACTTTTCTTTGGGGACAAACATGTTCAGGGCGGACAAGTCTAGAATGGGCCCGAGTTCCCCTGTCTTTTTTGGCACCAAAAAGAACCTTGAGTAGTAGCCCGATCCGGATTGGTCTGGGGGGACCCGCTGGATGGCTCTTTTTTCTAGAAGATTTGAAATCTCTACAGTCGCCGCCTCTCCTTGATTGGGTGGGACACCGGGGAGGCAACCACCTGAAGGAGGACGAAATAAGAAGGGAATTTTGTAGCCTCTGGATATAATTCGGAGCACCCATCGATCGTTCGTGATGGACTCCCACATTGACAAGTGCTTCGTTAAACGCCCGCCCCCCTGACTGTCTCTAGAGCTGGACAGTCGGGTAAGCCCTCAGGGCTGCTGCGCGGGTCTCTCAGAGAAAGGCTCCCTAGACCCGAAGTTACGCGGTCCCCCTCTGCCTCTGGGCCGGCGTCCACCCTGCCCTCCTCTGCCTCTGGAGGGCGCGGAGTCCGAAGCTGGATAGGATTGCTGAGACTTGCGGAACCACAGCTTCTTTTGCCCCCTCTCAACTACCTCGAACGCCGAGGGAGAACTACTCTCTTCCGGCCCAGAGAGCAGTCTCCTCGGCTCCGAGATAGGGATCGGGGTCGGAGCCGAAGCCATCGGATCCGAAAGGGAGGTGCTCTCCGACATAGGCGGCGCCGAAGATGCACCTGCTCCCACGGATCCGATGCCCGGCCCCGAGAGCTCGGATCCAAGATACTCGAGGGTATGGTCGGCGTTGAGAAGGCTTGGGCCACCGGCGCCGACAAAACTCCGGCTCCGAAAGGGCCTGGATCCGAAGACTCCAAAACCCGGATCCGGGTTGAAGGAGGAGAAATCGGGGCAAAAACTGAAGCTGCACTCCCCCCCTGTGGAGGGGGAGGCAGGAGCACCCCCATCTGCATTTGGGTCTGCAAAAACCGACGCATCATCCTGTCCATATCGGTGTCGGAGAGAGACCTAGTAGATCTAGAAGAGGTCGTAGAGGCGGGCCTGGAAGGCCACCTCGATGACCTCGAGGGTGATAGGAGCTCCTCCTCCGGCTCCAGCGAGAAGGAAGGAGATCAGAGCAGAGAAGGAGAAGGTCCGGACACCCTCGGAGGCGATTTAACAGTCTTCGAAGGCGGAGCCGAGCGATGAGGCTCGGCTTGCCTCTTGTGTCTGTGCTTCTCCCTGTGCTTTACCCTAGAAGGAGAAGACTGAACTTCCCTCGTACTCAAGGCAGTAGTGGGAGGTTGAGTCCCAGCCTGAGTCGAGGGAATCAGGGGTGCCGAAGCTACCTGGGCAGCCTGCACCTTGCAGGGAGAGGAGGAAGAGGCCTCCTCCGGGGGAAGCAATCCCGCCAGAATAAGCCTGTTCCTCCTGTCCCTCACAGCCCAGGGGTTGAACGCTGTGCAAACCTGGCAGTCTGAAGACAAATGGGCAACCCCCAGGCATATAACGCACTGAGTGTGGCCATCAGCTGGGGGAAAGCTTATGGCCACACCCAGTGCACTTTGAAAAAATAGCTTTATGGCCTTCGGCCATTTTCCTGACACACACACTCACACGCCCAAACACCTAGGGGAGGGTTAACTGAATAAAACGCAATCCTGAAAATAAAAAAGGGCAGAGAAACACTCTCAACACTCTTCTTTTTAACTTGTTAAAGTTTTAAGAAAATTTCTTGAAAAAAATTCACTTCCCTGTTACTAAGCTCAGGAGCTCTTCTCAAGATGCTTGTGATTCAAGCCTTGGCAAAAACTATCTGAGGTAGTGTGGTGGTGACAGGGGATTGTGGGTAGAGGGGAGGAGCTAGGAGCTCGGATCTTGAAGCTTGGAAAGCTGCCGGTCGGATCCGAGACCAACAGGTTGCAGAACAAATGAAGTAACTATTTCAGATCACAGGGTTCAGTCCTGGGTCCTCTCCTGTTTGGTATCTACTTCTCTGCAGTACAGGCTAACACCGAAGGTCTTTGGCTAACTAAATTCGCAGATGACTGCAAACTAGGAGCCATAATCGAAACTCCTAATGATGTGGACATCCTACAAAAGGGCCTCACTGAGACAGATGCCTGGTGTCAAAGCCAAGGTCTCAAGCTCAATGCCAAAAAGTGCACTGTCATCCCCTTTGGTAAAAACTCTGTACCCATGAACTACCACATAGGCGGTAGTCTACTTAACACTGAAAGTGTGATAAGAGATCTTGGAACACAGGTGGACAGTAGTCTCTGCTTTGATAATCACATCACCACAGTGGTCAGGAAATCCTTCTACATAGCACACCTCTTCACAAAAGGTTTCTCATCCAGAAAAAAAAGAGGTCATTGTTCCCCTCTACTCATCACTCATTAGACCCATTACAGAGTACAACGCCCCCTTTTGGTATGTAACTCACAAGACATCTAAAACAACTGGAAAGGCCGCAAAAATACCTCACAAAGAGGATTACTGGCCTCAAACAGATGCCTTACGCAGACAGACTCAAAAAACTCCAGCTTTACTCCATCGCATATTGCCTACTCAGAGGCAATCTCTGCCTAACATACAAAGCTATGTCAAACCCAGAGCTGTTGGACATGCTCCACTTAAAGAAATCCCAATCCCTCCAAGTTACATGCTCTAGGGACCTAAAACCTTGTCACTACAATCAACAGAACATGCTGGAGGGATAGATTCCTGTCCCACAGACTTCCCATACTCTGGAACACACTACCTATCTATGTCAAACAGAGCTCCTCATTAGCACTCTTCAAGAAAAATCTTGATGATTGGATGGGTAATAGGAAATTCACACCTGGGATCACTTCTGTGGTTCTGCTTGACAGAGACACGGGAAAATAATTTTCTTTGGTGGCGAAAGCCAGGGTACCTTTTTGGCTAGGCTTGTATAGGCCCTAGGGCCAATAGCCTAGTACCTAATATGAACATAAAATTTACATGCATAATTATGTAACCCCACCTGCTTCAATGGAATTATGGGATAAATGTGCAGCAAAGATGTTCATTGGGAAGGGAGAAGATGATGAACCTTAGGATTTTGTTTTTGGTGACTGCACCCCACTGCAGGAGTAGAACTCAGCCTTCTGCATCAAAAGCAAGCATTATACCCATTGTGCGACTACAGTAGCAACATAAACAGACTTGGCATAAGCAGCACTAAACTTCTCTCCCCCTGAAGAACTATGCAGCACACACACACCATTTGCCCATAGTAAATAAACACACACACATACACCAGTTCCCCTACTAAATAAACACACACACCAGTTTCCCCTAGTAAATAAAAACAGGCAGACACACCAGTTTCCCCTAGTAAATAAACACACACACCATTTTCCCCTAGTAAATAAACACACAAACACCAGTTTCCCCAATTAAATAAACAGACACACCAGTTTCCCCTAGTAAACACACACACACACCAGTTTCCCCTAGTAAACACACACACACACACCCGTTTCCCCTAGTAAATAAACACACACACACCAGTTTCCCCTAGTAAATAAACACACACACCAGTTTCCCCTAGTAAATAAACATACACACACCAGTTTCCCCCAATAAATAAACACACACACACACCAGTTTCCCCTAGTAAATAAACACACACCAGTTCCACCTAGTAAATAAACACACACACACACCAGCTTCCCTAGTAAATAAACACACACACACACACACACACCAGTTTCCCTAGTAAATAAACACGCACACACCAGTTTCCCTAGTAAATAAACACACACACCAGTTTCCCTAGTAAATAAACACACACACACCAGTTTCCCCTAGTAAACACACAAACTAGTTTCCCCTAGTAAACACACAAGCCAGTTTCCCCTAGTAAACACAAACACGCGCCAGTTTCCCCTAGTAAATAAACAAACAAATACCAGTTTCCCCCAGTAAATAAACACACACAAAGTAAGTAAAATGCAAGATGCAAATATTAGTAATTATTTCTCTACTACTCAAGTCAGCTCCATCAAGCCCTGCACCAGCAAAAAAGAAAAGTGGCTCATATTTCTTACATTCAACATCAACATGAAATTGGAATTAGCTGACAATAAGCCATAGTCAAGAAATTGTTAAATAACTGAATGAATGCATAATACAAAGTATTAGATAACATTATTTCTATAACCAATGCTGTTCCACTCTACACTAGGTTCAAATAAATAGAACGTTTAGTTACACACTCATAAATCATGTGCAGTTCTCAACGTGCAGGTATCACTAAATGTCACACGCACAAGACAGACACCTGAATGAGCAGCTTTATTAACAAAGTAGGTGAGTTGTACTTAAAACCCTAGGGCTTGTAGTATTTTTCTTGCAGAGAATTGGGTTTTGGTGGCCATTAGTTTGAAGTAATCTGTCACATAGACCTGTTTTTCTGAAGTGAGAAATGCCATCTGGGAAGTTGTGTCCAAGCTTGCTCCCAGGAATACAATCTTTTGACTGGGTACCAGTTGGAGATTTCTTTTCATTGATGGTGCACCCCAATGAAGTGAGAAGGCTTTTTACAAATGTCCGGTGCTGAAGCAGCAACTTTTGACTGCTTGAATCAGGCAGTCCAAGTATGGGTAAATTTGGATATTTCTCTGCCTGCAGTATGCAAAAACTGGAGCCAGGCATTTTGTGAATACCCTGGGCACAGTAGATAAACCAAAGGGAAGTGCAAAGAACTGATGGTGCATAAATCCTGTCCTGAAAAGTACAGTTTTGTACCTACCTTAAATGTAGGTGTCCGATAGACATGCAACTGCAGTCATAACATGTGGGTTGTCCTGCCTCAGGCAGCCCTCGGTCGGCCGGATTCCAAAGTCTGGGTCCGACGTCGGCTGATGTCGCATTTCTCTCCGACGTCAGAGCGGCTGGAGTACATAAGCATCAGCCGGCGCCATTTTCTTCAGTGTTTCTTGCCCCAGATGCCAGGTGCCCTCCAAGTAAGGCTGTAATCAAATTGGAAGACAAAAATAGGATTCCAAACAAATAAATGAGCAATAAAACAAATACACCATAACAGATATCCCCAGCTAAGAGTAACAGGGATAGGAGTGGACCCTAGGCATAGAGGGGTATGGAGGGAGGGAAAATCCGACTGCAGTTGCATGTCTATCAGACATCTACATTTATGGTAGGTACAAAACTGTACTATGTCCTTCAAGAATGCAACTGCAGTCATAACATGTGGGTAGAATACCATAGCTTAGCTGGGGGAGGAGGTATGCTCTAGGAAAGAGATGGTGTGGCAATCAAGCCCTGCAGGACTGCCGAAGCAAAGCCTGCTCTGGATCTGGAGTATAGAGGGAGATTGTAGTGTTTGGAGAATGTATGCACGGAGCTCCATGTAGCAGCTTCTAGAATGTCCTTGGTAGGCACCCCTCTTAAGAATGTTGTAGAGGTGGCTGTAGCTCTGGTGGAATGTGGTCTGACATTGGCTGGAACAGTCTTTCCATGAAAGGAATAACAGAATCTGATGCAATGTCCAATCCATTTAGAAACAGTCTGTTTTGAAATTGCTTTTCCTTGGACTGCAGGGGCGTAAGCTATAAAAAGTTGTTCAGACTTCCTACTGGCCTTGGTTCTGTCCAGGTAGTATCGAAGTTGTCTGTGAATGTCCAAGGTATGCAACAGTCTTTCCCCCTTATTCTCAGGATTGGGGAAGAAAGCAGGCAGATGAATGGCTTGATTTAAAGAAACCCTAGATACCACCTTTGGCATAAAAGTAGGGTTGGTCCTTAATGAAACTCTGTCTCTATGAAAAATAATAAAGGGTGGTATTGCCATTAGGGCCTGTAGCTCCGAAACCCTTCTTGCTGAGGTAATTGCCAACAGGAAAGCTGTCTTCCATGAGAGAAATTGCAAGTCAACTGAAGCTGCTGGCTCAAATGGAGGTAGAGTCAGTTTTTCTAAGACAAAATTGAGGTCCCAGGCTGGTACTGGGGCCTTTCTTGGGGGCTTAATGTTCTTGATTCCCCTGAGGAATTGTCTTAGTAAGGGGTGAGAAAAAACAGGAGGATCAGTGTTGTATCTAGCTGAAATAGCAGATGCATGTATCTTTATGGAAGAATATGAGAGGCCGTTCTTTAACATATCTGCCAAATATTCCAAGATGAGTGGGATGTTCAACAATGATGCATCATGTCCCTTGCTGGTATTCCAACTGCTGAATCTTTTCCACTTTGCTAAGTAAACCTTTCTGGTGGATGGTCTTCGAGCCTCTGTTAGTATCCGCTGAACTTCCTTGGAGAGAGATAAGCTGAAGTTATTTATGGGATCTCCCAGGCTGTTAGCTGCAGTGTCTGAAGATTTGGATGCAGTGTTTCGAAATTGTGTTGAGTCAAAAGTAGAGGCCACTGGGGGAGGGCCCACCTCCTGGTGTGACATATGCTCCGTAGTAGTGGGTACCAGTGTTGTCTTGGCCAATCCAGAGCTATTATGATTCCCTTGGGCTTCTCTGCTTTGATCTTTAGTAATACTGAGGTCATCAGTGGCAGAGGTGGGAATGCATAGATTGCTAGGGAGTTCCAGTTGAATGAGAGGGCATCTATTTTCCAAGCTTTTGGATGGTATGTCCTTGTGCAAAATTTTGGTAGAAGATGGTTGAGGTGAGAGGCAAATAGGTCCACTTCTGGCTTGCCCCATGTCGAAGTGAGTTGTCTGAAGGCCTTCGGATGTAACCTCCACTCGTGTGGATCTGTGGAATTCCTGCTTAGGCTGTCCGCCAACACATTGTCTTTTCCTGGAACAAACTGGGATTCTAACTGGATGTTTAGGCTCAGTGATTTCTCCCAAAGCTGCATTGTCAGTCTGCAAAGAGGGTAAGAGTGGTTGCCCCCCTGCTTGTTTATGTACCACATTCACAGTGGTGTTGTCTGTCCGTATCATTAAATGGCCTTGCTGGAGTTGGTGTTGAAAAGCCTCGATGGCATGCATTACTGCCAGCATTTCCTTTTGGTTTATATGCAGATGTGTTTCTTTTGGAGACCATTGTCCTTGTATACACCTGCCTTCCATGTGCGCCCCCCATCCAAGGTCTGAGGCGTCTGTAGTCACGGTCTGTGTTATCTGTGGTTTCTTGAATGACATACCTGTGTTTTCCTGGCTCACCGAGGCCCACCATAGGAATTCCTTTTGTAGGCATGGAATGAGTGGTATGATCGTCTCCAAGTTGTTGCTGTGTTGAGACCAAATGCTTTTTAGATACCACTGAAGCTTTCTCATGTGTAGTTTTGCTAATGGAACCAGTAGAATGCAGGATACCATGTAACCCCGGGCCTGTAGGAATCTCCTTGCAGTCATCTGGGTGAGTTTTGCTAAACCTTTGAAGTAACGAGTTAACTTCTCTTGCTTGTCTTCTGTCAGGTAAGCCATCTGAGAGGCTGTGTCTAGTTTGGCTCCTAAGAAGATTATTTGCTGGGATGGCTGCAGTCTTGACTTCTGGAAGTTGACTGTGTATCCCAGAGCTTGAAGTAATCGTATGACATAATCCAGGTTTTTTGTCAACAGCAATTTGTCGTCCGCTTGTATGAGGCAGTCGTCCAGGTATGGGTACATTTGTATACCCTGGAGCCTGCAATGAGCAATTACTGAAGCCAGGCATTTTGTAAATACTCTGGGCGCAGTAGATAAGCCAAATGGCAATGCTGAGAATTGATAATGCTCTGGCCCTGCAAGAAATCTGAGGTATCTTCTGCAGCAGTGTCTGATAGGGACATGCAGGTATGCCTCCTTGAGGTCCAGAGTAATCAGCCACGACTCCTTGCCCAGCATGGGAAGGAGTAGCTGTAGAGTCAGCATTTTGAACTTTGGTACTATGAGAAAGGTGTTTAATGCGGACAAGTCCAGTATTGGTCTCCATTGAGATTCTTTTCTTGGAACAAGGAACAGTCTTGAGTAAAACCCCTGGTCTTGTTCTTGTTGTGGAACTCTTTCTATTGCTTTCATTCAAGTCAGCAGAGTGATTTGCTTGATAGCCTCTGCCCTCTGATGTTGTGGTAGGTTTGGCATGCCTTGCTTTCTTGGTAAGGTATGAAAATGAAACCTGTACCCTCGGTCTATAATGTCCAAAATCCATTTGTCCTTTGTCAGTCTGTGCCAGTTTTCTGCAAACAGAAATAATTTCCCGCCCAAGGGGGCTTCTAGTTGTTCCCTGGTAGGCGGTAGTAGAGGAAAGTCATTGAGTTTGTGGTTGTTTGGCAGGTGAAACCCCTGCGTCACTTCTTTGGTTTCCTGGCTGCCACTGTCGTCCCCTGTAAGGGCCTCTGTATTGGCCTCTTCCTCGTCCACGTCTGTTCTTACCCCTTTGAAACTTTTCTGGATTAGGAAAGGACCAGTTTTTTGAAGGCCAATTCCTACTGAATCTGGGGGGTTGAACCTGGAGGAAATCTTTCACAGTCTGAACTGATTTTGCTTTTTCTTCGATGGTCTTTAACACATCCTTAGCATTTGCACCAAAAAGCTTGTTCTTTTCCAAAGGTGCATCCAGAAGTTTTGCTTTTACATGATCTGGTAGAGGTTGATCTTTTAACCAAGCATGTCTACGAATCACTGCCCCTATCATAGCTGCCCTACATGAAGCTTCCAGTGCATCATATCCACACTGCAGGAAGTGATTGCTTACTTGCTGAGTATTATGTACAGCTTCCTGCAAAGTCTTCCTGTCTAAAGGATCAGGAGAAGCTAATGTTTTTTGTAAATCTTCTAAGAGATAATCCTGATATTGTAACATATGAAAAAGGCAATTTAAAGCTCTCATAGATAAGGTAGTGGATGTGTAAACCTTTTTGCCCCATCTCTCTAATGACCTAGCTTCCCTGTTGGAGGGCAAAGGATTTTTTGAGGTGGAGGCTGAAACTCCTTTAGGCCCCTGTGAAATAGTTTCCAAATCAGCAGTATGGGCCCTGAATAAATTGGAATGAGTTTCTGGGACCCTGTAATACCTGTCTGGCTTGGCTGGAGCAGGAGGAAGAGAATCAGGGGTAGCACTAGAGTCAGAATACAAATCATCCAGAACATCAAGTACAGGAGGAATAGCTAAGGGCCTGTGCTGAGGCTTCTTAAGGAAAGTCCTAAGGCGTTTCCTAGAATCAGAATATTCCTGACCTTGCCACTTGAAATGTTCCCTCATGGTGTGCAGAACTTCCCCAAAAGAAATATCCTCAGGAGGGGAGGCCGAAGGGATGGAATCTTCTGTATCCGAGTCCTCATAGGTCTGGAAAAGCTCTTCCTGGCTATAAGAGTGGACAGAGCCCTCAGAATCTTCATCAGAAGGAGTAGGGTCAGAGGGTTCAACCCGGGGCCTTTTATCAGGAGGAGGCTGGGATGCTCTCTCAGGATGGGCCTGTGAACCTCTAATCATAGAAATTAAATCAGCAGCCATGGACATAATTTGTGTCTCCGGAGTCGGCTGAGGTAAGGATTTAGAAGTAATATGCTTTGTTTTGCTGGCTGCCTTAGCCCTAGTGTAGGCCTTAATAGACATGGTCATAGGGGGCCTGGCAGCTCCACGTGCAGGAGTGACCTTGTCTACAGCAATGGTCTCGGGCATTTCCTCGGTTTCGGTATCCGGAGGAAAATCTATAACTGGCGGAGTAATGTCTGGAATCGGAGTCGTCGGTAATGCGGTGTCTTCGGTTCGGAGCGGTGGAGAGACCGTCTCAGAGGGAACCGGAGCACTCGCGCTAGGTTTTGGCGTGGAGTCGGTGGTAGGCGCGGGTCGAGGATGTCGGTCCCGGTCTTTTCGCTTTTTGGGAGTTTGCGATGTCGGAAGGTCCGACGGCATGGTGTAAGCAAAATTATCGCCGAAAAAAACTTCAGCGAACTCCGCCCGGCGCCTGAGAGTGCGCTTGTTGAAGCGAGCACAGGCTACACAGGCCGAGACGTCGTGGTCTGGGCCCAGGCAAGGGAGGCAGTAAGAGTGGAAATCCTTATGAGGTATTTGTTTACCACAAAAAAGACAATTGTTAACTTTTTCAGTAATTTCTGACATCGGCTGAGGCAAGAAAAGGTCCCCAACGGGGTACTTAGCTTTTTTGATGACTTCGGTATTGTAGAATACAGGAGCTGACCGACCGGCACTTGCGAACCGCTTCTGCTTCGGGCACCGCGCGGCAAGAAAGACTGGAGAAAATGGTGTCGGCTGATGCTTATGTACTCCAGCCGCTCTGACGTCGGAGAGAAATGCGACATCAGCCGACGTTGGACCCAGACTTTGGAATCCGGCCGACCGAGGACTGCCTGAGGCAGGACAACCCACATGTTATGACTGCAGTTGCATTCTTGAAGGACATCAGAGATATTTCCTGCATGATTCCCTTATGGGGATGTGCAGATAAGCTTCTTTTAAGTCTAGAGTGACTAACCAAGCATCCTTGGCTAGCATAGGGAGAAGCTGTTGTAAGGTAAGCATCTTGAATTTTGGGACCACCAGGAAGGTGTTGAGAGTTGAAAGATCCGGGATTGGGCACCAAGAGCCCTCTTTTCTGGGCACCAGGAACAGTTGAGTAGAAACCCTGACCCCTTTGTTCTACTGGAATAGGCTGAATAGCAATGATATTGATCCGGGAAAGTACTTCCTTTTGAGCCTCTGCCCACTGGTTTGGAGGAAGTTCTGGAAACCCGCTTGGGGTTGGCAGTGAATGGAAATAAAATTTGTAGCCCTGGAATACAATGTTGAGGACCCATCAGTCCTGAGTGATAGACATCCAGTTTTCTGCATGAATGGCAAGTTTTCCTCCTAGGGGCGCAAGCACTTGGGCAGGGCTGGGAAGTAGAGTTGAGAAGTCATTGTGAACTTCTTCCATAGGAAGGTGGCTTACCACTCCCTGTTTTAGGGGTGGGGGCACTCCATTGCTTAGATCTCTGCATACCCTGAGACTGTAGTCTGGGCGGTCTGTTTCCCCTGGGTCTTGTCTGGGAAGACATGGAGGGGGCTGGAAAGGACCAGTGTTCTGAAGGACAATGCCTACTGAATCTAGGTGGTTGCACTTGTAAGAATTCTTTAACAGTTTGCATAGATTTAGCTTTTTATTCAGTCTTTTTAAGAACTACTTCTGCTTTGCTGCCAAACAAAGTCCTTATTTAAAGGAGCGTCTAGTAATTTGGATTTGACATGATCCGGCAAGGTCTGCTCCTTCAGCCAAGCATGTCTTCTCAGTAGAAAGCCAGTGACTGCAACCCTGCAAGAAGCTTCTAGGGAATCAAAGCCGCACTGCAAAGTATGCTTACTAACTTGGTTTGCAGAATGCATTAGCTCTTGCAAATCTTTATTTTCTGCACAATCTGCAAATACTACCACTTTTTGTTTGATTAGTTCCATAACATGTTGCTGGTACGTCAGCATGTGAAACTGACAATTCAATACCCTGATAGCAAGAGTTGCAGAGGTATACACCTTCTTACCCAATCTGTCTAAAGCTCTGGAATCCCTGTCTGAAGGGGTAGGATTTTTGGCTGTAGTAGTCTTAATGCCTTTAGGTCCCTGGGAAATGATTTGTGGATCAGCAGTAGGATTCTTGAAAAGAAACTAGTGGGAATCAGGTACTCTGTAGTACCTGTCAGGTTTCCTAGGGGCCGAAGGTAAGGTGTCTGGATTAAGACTGGATTCCATAAAAACATCATCCACAACATCCAGGACAGGGGGTATAGCTAAAGGCCTGTGCTGAGGCAACAATAAGTCCCTTTTGGGACTGTGGATAGTTTTGGCATTCCCAGTGGAAATGCTCTCAAAGTATGCAAGGTTTCACCAAAAGAAAAATACTCTGGAGGGGAGGCAGAGGGAATGGATTCATCTGCATCTGAATCCTCATAGGCTGATAAAGGTATGTCCTGATAATCAGAAGGGTCAGAGTCATCGGACTCCTGGTCTGTAGAATCTGAAGGTAACTCTATTCTTTATCTCTTAGCAGGGGAAGGCTGGCTTCCCCTAATTAGTGTAATAAGGTCTTCAGCCATTTTGTGGCATGGGAGCCTGAGCATGCGCTTTGGTCATCGGTTTTCTAGGTGTAGTGCATACTCTGGGCCTAAGAAATTCGGTAGTTTTAGCTAAAAATGAAGTCGGTTTAATTCGAACATTGACAGGACAGAATACACCCTCAGAAGCCAGTGCTTGCACAGTGGCTCCAGACCCATCCAAGGTAGAGACATCCGCAGGTTCCATAGTCGAAGAAGCATCTCACGGCATACTGGACTTGGAATGGGTCTCAGCAGAGGCCTGCAAATCCACATAAGCGGGCATCAGGGGCTTCAAAGGCACCTCACTGAGTACAGGTGAACTGGCAACTACCTTAACGGAAGCGCTGACCTATGCGGTCTCTCTCTCTGTCTTTATCCTTACATTTTTTTCGGAAGACCGGTAGTCGGATGGCTTACCAAAGCCATTTCGGAATACAGAGAACGAGAGCGAAAGAATTTAGCAACAAAGATAGCCTGACGATGAATGGTTCAGGTATTAAACAAGGCACAAAACTGACAGCGAGGGAAGTCGTGGTCTGGGCCTAAACAGGTGGCGCTGTAAGAATGAAAATCTCTGTGAGGTATTTGCTTTCCACAAGCAAGACAACTGTTAACTTTTTCTGACATTGGTTAGAGCAAGAAAAAAGGATCCCCAACAGGGTACTTACCTTTATAAGACTTCAGGATGATTAACTCGAAAACGAAAATTTCAGGTAGCGGCTGACTGGCACTTGCGAACTGCTTCTGCTTTGGGCTCTTCCTCGGCAAGAAAGACTGGGTAATGGCGTCGGCTGCCTGTTTTATACCCCTGATGACCTGACGTTATGGAAGAAGCGACAGCACCCGACGCAAAAATATTAAGACTCTGGTATTCGGGCCGACTGAGGGCTACCTGCAGGTAGATAACCCAAGTTTGATGACTGCAACAGTGAAACATGAAGAACATCAACAAAACGGGAGACTAGGCACTGCTCATTTTACTTACCTGTTGTCATACATACACAACAAGCTTCACTAACTGCACTTGGATTGGGCCACTATCAGCTTCTTTCTCAGCTTCCCGTCCCCACACAAATTCCATCCTAACAACTCAGGCAGTGACTGATTCAACTATTACAAGAAGAAACTTTACAGATGCTTAGCCAAGAATAAGTTAACAATTACAGCAACTTAGGGAAAATATCCACTCACTCCAGCAGGAAACAATATCTATCCCCTCCCATTCCATGTCATGTAGCAGTCATATTAACAGTTTACAGTACATTGAAACCAGCTCAGGCTATTTTGAGCCAACAAATTTGAGAGCGGCAACACACTGAAAGCCTCAGATCACCCATTTGAAATTTCCCATCCCATCCAAAATACTGCAAATAATTTCCCATTTACCTCTTTATGACAAATAAAGTATCCATTCTATCAATGAACAGAGGCAGAATATTAGATTAGCAGCTAGCTGCTGTTGTTTTCACCTGCCCTGATTTGATTTTGAATTTGAAGTCCATCCGACATGCAAGTCGCTGCTGCCCAAAACATAAACACTCCTTGAGCCCTCAGCTGAATTCCGACTGGCTAGCAGGCCGCTCGTGATGACGACAGCAGAAAATTGCCAAGGTGGAATTTTTTTTTAAAAAGGCCGGGAATTAATCGTGAATAAAGGGGGCGAATCGGAAATTTACGGCACCCCATTATTTGGACCTCGAAATTGTTAAATGCCGAGGAATTCAGCATGGTTGAGAGGTATGACACAGACTACAGAAAGTGAGACAGGAATTTTCTCCTTCGGTAGAAAACATTTCTCTACTGTAGTAATTGGCTGGATCCATATGACTACTACTTATGTGGCTGGAATCAGTCTTGGTTTTGGCAGTATGCTTAACATTTTATGAACATAACACTTGTTTAAAAGGGTGACATAGGTACATATACAGTAAAAGAAAAAAAACATTTCTTTTATTTTCACACAGCAAATATTTAACAATGTTCATTCTCTCTAACTTTACATAAATTGTTCAATTCCTGCCTTCTCTTCAATTTAACTCTTCCTACTTTTGAGCACTAGTCTGGATGTTTTCCACAAATTCCATTTATTTCTAATTTAACTTGCTCTTTTCCCCTTTATAAAAACCCCTCTTCCAGTTATTTTATTTCCTTTACTATATTCAGTATTTAAGTTAAAGCTGGTTTAGATGTGGATTTCTACTTTCTACTAAATACTTTTACTTTTTGTAGCCAATACCATAAAACTTAGTAAGGAGTTAACATCTCTAGGCAATTCGGATCCTATATTCTGGTTCAAAAGAACCATTTTCTGGGTTACAACCATTTGCTTCCTCAACACTTCTGCAAAGTACTCTGCAGTGAATACTTAATATCTACCATCTCATTACATTCCCAAAACACGTTTCCAGTTAACTTTCTGTCCCACCACACTTACATCCTTTGCTATCTATTTGAAGAAAAATTCTCTAAAGTCTGCTTCGGGTATAAAAATACCCATGCAAACGCTTCCAAAGAAAAATCCTACACCTTCTGGATTTTTTTTTTTTTTTTACATATTTGGAGACGTACACATGGCCTTCCATTGCTCTTTTGTCTACTGCCTTTCCATTCCCTATCTTAAATCTTTCCTAACCTCCTCCAATTGATTTTTACATATGCTTATTCGATATCTATTGCAATAATGCTGAGAGGTGGGATGTATTCTGCCAAGGATACCAGCTTATTCGACATCTGTTGCAATAATGCTGAGAGGTGGGATGGATTCTGCCAAGGATACCATACGTCTAGCTACCCAGAATTAAGTGCACTTTCTTCACTGGACAAGCATTCAACCTTTGATCTTTTCTAACCTCTTCTGATGGATTCTTATTGTTATCATGCAATATTTTATCTGTCCTACTAATCACCTTTTTTTTTAAACACTGTTTGCACTAGACTCAATTAAAAATGCTATTAGAATTGGTCTTTCATTTGATAATCCCATTCCCTTTATCTTTGCCATACTCTCATCAATACCTGGTAGAGAAGACAATCTCTAACATGCACCAAATTTCTTCTTAGCCTGATATCATTACCCTTCCTTTTCTATTTGTTCCCAAAACCTTGGTTCATTTGCTAATTTTCTCTAGTAAACTCCAGCCACCTCTTGCAAACTTTCTACACCTCTACATGCAGTCACACCTCTTGGTAAAATCTCTCCTGTCTCCATTTTCCTACTGGCTTAGTTCTTTAAATACCTTCTGCTACTCAACGATATTATGTATGGTTGTTGCAAATTCTGTGACAATATGGATAGAGAAGCTATTATACTTTATCCTATTATACATGGCAGTGCTTTTGAATGCACATTTTAACTTTTATCTCACGTGCAAACAATGTGCGTTAGGATATCTTGGGTAGCTGCTACTTCTCATCTCCATTTGAACCTATGTCACATTTTTTCAAGACCTTTTGCTTCACTGGAAACAAATAAAAGAACTAAATATATTTTCAGAACCCCCTCATCCCCCTTTGTCTAAGAACACACAAAAAAATGAAAGTTATATATTTACTGTAACAAGAGATCTTTTTCATTTTCACACATCCAATACAACTAATGGGACTAGAGCTGCTTGCCAGATCTGATCTGGCCATTTGCTAGTGATCTCTGCCTTGAACTCCTAATGTTTTCCCTCCCATAATGTTCTACATGTTACCTTACCTTCAGATCATGTTTTACCATACAGAACCTTTAAAACACACCTGAATGGAGGATCTGGATGGGGGTGGCTGTTGTTACTGGACAGATAAGGATGAAAAACATCTCTCATTATGTTAATTACATAACTTTTGTATTCTATTTTATCTATCCATCTGATCTGACTGTGGGACAGAATTCCAAACTACCTTCAAGTCTCAACAGATGTTGTAAATCTATAAATCATATCCAGCTTGTAGTGTTTGGCAATGGTGAGCAAGGTAGATCATGTAGCTGTTCCTTCAGTGTAGAATTTTTTAAAAATGCAGATGTATTTACTGATGTGGTAGAAAGAGTCTTTGGTTTAGCTGGAAGTACTTCTTAGTTACATAAACAAATGATTTAGATTCAGACAACCACTTGCAGAAGGTTTGGAAAATTTTTGACCCAATGTCTTGAGAAAAAAGGAAATGAATTGCAAATCCTTTCTGATGACATTCTTTGAGAGAAGAATCTGAGTTAACAGTGGACATCCAGGGTGTGAAGCAAATTATTTTCTCCGGTTGGTGTGACTGGGAAAGAATACTGGTAATTGAATAGTCCGAGTCAGATTAGACTTTGTGCCCACTTTAGGGTATAAAGGAAGGGCTGGTTCTCAAGGACACCTTATCTTTATGAAGCATCAAGCATGGAACTAGTGAGGATAGAGCATGTATCTCTAAAATTCTTCTGGTGTATGCAACAGCTACAAAGAAGACTTTTCCAAGAAAAAAAAGTTTTATCAGTGGAAGAGGCCAGCCCAAAGGGAGACTTTAAGGCCTCTAAAACTAGGTTAAAATCTCATGGAGGAGTAGGATCCTTTATGGGAGGGCGTAGAATAAAAAGTCCTCGGAGGAAAGCTGTACAAAGCTTATGGGAGGCCAGAAACTGATTTTGAAAACTTAGAAAAAGAAGCTAGCTGGATTTTGACAGGGAATAATACACCCCCCCCCCCCAAAAAAAAAAAATAAAAAAAAAAAGCTTCCACTTACTTTTGTACATTTTGAATAGATGGCTTCTGGGAGGCTGACAAAGTGTGGACCACTGATTAGAACTGGGAAGGGTCGGTGGGCACGATGAAAATTGAAGATACCATGAATTAAGTCTGAGATCAAGAAGACCCGGATAAGGCTGGCTGGATGGGTGTGAAAGAAGGTCCAGTTTCAGATACAGGAGTTAGGGAAGCTCCTTTAGAGGAGGGCTTTAGCAGAGGAAACTATACCTGTCTAGGCCACAGGGAAGCAATGAGAATTACAGTGAATCTGCACTGTATGGCTTTTTGAAAGTGGGGAATGAGGGGGATCAGTGGAAAGGCATACAATACACCAGGGGGGCAACGACAGACTACAGCACCTTGTGTGGTGTACTCCTTTGTGTGTGTGTGTGTGTGTGTGGGGTAATATGGCAAAATAGTGTCCCAGTGGCTGAATATTTATTAAGCCAACGATGGATTAAGAGACCACTCATAAGTCATCAAAATAGATCTGTTCAGCCTGTCCGCGAAACAGCTGGCTTATGAATGTGTGTTGCTAACAGAAAGCGATGAGAATGTAATGCTCACTGCTAATCATTCACTGCCACTCTGCAAAGTGGATAGGATTGGACTCCTTTTCTGTTTGGTGGTACACCAGACTACTGACATACTGTCTGACTGAATTGGCATCACCCTTTGGGGAAGGAGGTCCTAAAATCCCTCCAGTGTTAGGAGGGCTGCTCTCACCTCCAGGACACTGATGTGAAGATTGTGCTCTGTTTGAATCCAGTCATCCCCTTTAAATGCTCACCCCACAGATGAGACGTGTGTGGTGACTACTGCTGATGGGGGGAGGTAGAAGAAAGGGACAACCTAAAAGAAGATTTGAGTAGGTCAGCCACGAAGACAGACATGTCCTGCATGTTGGTGTCATACGTATCAGGAAGGGCAGGGGGTCTTATAGCTGTGACCACTGGGCTGAAAATAAAAACACAAGTATTCTCATATTCCGACAGATGTGAAAAATACTGTTAGGGAAGCTGCCATGAGACCCAACACTTTCAGAAGTAGTGCAGCTGGGGGAAAACATTTTGTGCCATGAGACCCAACACTTTCAGAAGTAGTGCAGCTGGGGGAAAACATTTTGTGAGAACTAAAGTACTGATGATCTCAAGACCTGAACTCTCTCTCTAGGAGACGACTGACAACAAAAACTCTTGTATTTAAGAAAAAACTAATGAATATTATGGTTAGTGTAGGATGGAGACATAAGAGATTATCAGACATACCTAAAGATTAACTCCAGGGTTAATGCAACCAGGAGCTAGTCATCTAGACATGAAAATATACAAATCCCTCTGAGCCACATGTGGGTTGTAACAACGGCCATGCACCTGTTAAAAACCCAGGTGGCTGTGGATACATTCAAGGGCAGGGCTTTGAACTGGTACTGACTAGATCCCCAGCCCTTTGATCTACACACTAGAGGAGAGCATACGTCCTGGAGTAAACTTCCAACCAACACAAGGTTGCACAAACTGGTAAAAATAAACCGCCTCAGCTCCCCAGACACTACAAACCTTTACTAGATCAATAAACAGCAAAATACACGTAAAAAACTGTACATTAAGGCATATGACTTAGCGCTTTCACCCATTTAAAATCTGGCATCAGAGTAAAGAAGCCCTTCTTCTTTGTTGTAATTAAAGCTTCAGCTTGCAAACACACCACTCCGTATAGCCTACCACAATCCAAATACAATTAGTGACTTAAAGCCACAGTAAAAATCAGCCTGTGTTTGTAAAACTTGTAACGTGCTTAAAAAACTAAGTAAATACATTTTGTTAAAACAAACATAATTAGTAAAAGGTAATATCTATATAAAAAATAAAAAAATAAATAAATGTACATATATAGTGTTACACAATTGACACACATTAAATACATGTAGATTTGTATTTTAAAATACTAGACGCCGAAATGTGGTCGTTATTACCTGGAGGTCTGGATGCATCTAGCCTTAACTGCCAGATGCACTCCCTCATCTCCAGTAAAATGTTTGCATCACCTCCATTGTCATTAAAAGGAATTCTGTCTATTACAAAAAACAAAAATTTCCTGAAGTTGGGACAGCTCACACTATGCATATAACAAGGCATTATTAGTTCTTCTGTTTCTGATATCTCTAAGGTGTTCCAAGATTCTGAGCCTTAACTTTCTTGTTGTTTTACCAACATAGAAAGTTGGGCAGCTCAAACATTTGGCAATGCATACAACCATCTTGGTGTTACAATTACAGAATCCAGGACACCTAATAGTTTTGTAGAAACCTTGTACCGCTACATAAGGACCATTATTGATACATTTACATGTGCTACGAAATCCACATTTTCTTATTTTTGAACTCTTATATGTCTCTGTGTTGGATTCTGCTTCCATCAGTTCTTTAAGGTTCCTGCCCCTACTATATGTGAAAGTTGGGGTATTCCCTATGATTTTTGTAGTGTCACTATCGAAAGAACTTTGCCATGTATCTCTGATAATTCTAATAATGTGACCTGCCTGCTCATTATACAGTAAAATCATAGCTTGTTTGTTATGTTTTATGTAGGAATCTGAAAGAGTCACTCTCCTCCCGAGGTTCCTTAATTAGGCCTCCGTGCAAAATAGGTTTAAAGGATGTAACTCTTTTCACTTAAATTTCTTTTCTAATTCTAGACAAGACTTCTTGTGGGTAACCCCTTTCTATAAACATACCAGTTAAACTAGTCAACTCAACCTGGATAGTCTTATCAATTGGCCTTTGACCAAATTCTTCTTCATGTAGTATGGGTGACAGCTTTGAAAGTGCAGAAAATTTCATTGATTTTCTTAACACTACTTCATTCTTAAAATTTACTTATACTATACATGGGAAAACCTGTAACTATTTGGACATATTGTTATATAAAAATTTACATGATGTTAACTTAAACTCGAATATATATCGCAAGAAAACATACTCTAATAATTTTCTGCACTTTCAAAGCTGTCACCCATACTACATCAAGAAGAATTTGGAAATAGAAAGGGGATACCCACAAGAAGTCTTGTCTAGAATTAGAAAAGAAATTGAAGTGCACGGAGGCCTAATAAAGGAACCTCAGGAGGAAAGTGACTCGGTTTCAGAGTCCTACATAAAACATAACAAACGGGCTATGATTTTACTGTATAATGAGCAGGCAGGTCAGATTATTAGAATTATCAGAGATGCACGGCAAAGTTCTTTTGATAGTGACACTACAAAAATCATAGGGAATACCCCAACTTTCACATATAGTAGGGGCAGGAACCTTAAAGAACTAATGGAAGCAGAATCCAACACAGAGACATGTAAGAGTTCAAAAATGAGTAAATGTGGATTTTGTAGCACATGTAAATTTATCAATAATGGTCCTTATGTAGCGGTACAAGGTTTCTACAAGCTATTAGGTGTCCTGGATTCTGCACAAAGGAGGTGATGCAAAAATCTTACTGGAGATGAGGGAGTGCATCTGGCAGTTAAGGCTAGACGCATCCAGACCTCCAGATATTAACGACCACATTTCGGTGTCTAGTATTTTAAAATACAAATCTACATGTATTTAATGTGTGTCAATTGTGTAACACACTATATATGTACATTTATTTATTTTTTATATAGATATTACCTTTTACTAATTACGTTTGTTTTAACAAAATGTATTTACTTAGTTTTTAAAGCACATGTTACAAGTTTTACAAACAGGATGATTTTTACTGTGGCTTTTTTGTATTGTGGTAGGCTATACGAAGGAGTGTGTTTGCAAGCTGAAGCTTTAATTACAACAAAGAAGAAGGGCTTCTTTACTCTGATGATGCCTGATTTTAAACGGGTGAAAGCGCTAAGTATTACGCCTTAATGTACAGCTTTTTACGTGTATTTCGCTGTTTATTGATCTATTAAAGGTTTGTGGTGTCTGGGGAGCGGAGTCGGTTTATTTATACCTCCTGGAGTGCTTGACAATTCTTAGATGAAGATAAGGATCCTGCTGGTCTACAGAGCACATCTAATTGCCCTCATGTGAGCAAGGAAGGATTGCTTGCACCATGGTCATCCTGAATGGGATCTTTTCTTTTTAATTGGCTTAGGCCTAGAATCGACCCGAGGTCATTGCTCTTTTTCAGAAATAAAAAAAAAAAATTCTACATAAATTCCCTCCTCTCTCTTGTCTGGTGGGACCTCATGGATGTTTTTTTTTCTGAAGTAGAAAAATGATTCCTTCCCTTGTTGCATCATATTGGCAGGGTGGACCATCCGAAAGTAATGCTTTCTGAAGGGGAGATGGAAAGGAAAAATAGAATGAAAAAGCCTTTGAATAATATACTCCTTACTTATTTGTCCTGGTTAATGGCCAACCATCCAGATGAGTAAAGGGATAGATGCCCCATGACTGCATATGGGCAGTCAGGCAAAGTATAAGGACACTGACTCTGCCCTCCCAAGAAGAGACCATGAAAGTCCAATTCTGCAAACAACCTCAACCTGTAGGTCAGTGTTCCTAGGAGGAACCACCTCTGCGATGCCCGTTCCTATCTGAAGTACGATTGAAGGCCTGAAGTTGAAGTTTTCTGAACCACGGGGACTCTTAGCCCTTCTGATTCTTATTAGAGAGTCTGAGAAGGTCCTCAAATCTAACTCCCACAGCAGAAAAGGTCTTGCCACCTTCTTTCTTTCTTATTTATTCAACATCTGATGACTGGGTTAGCCCAACTTGAGCAAAAGCCCCTTTTTCAGTGGAGGCCTGGGCAGCAAACCTCCACTAGTACAAAACATATAAAACAGCAAACTCTAAAGACACAGTATGATACAGAAATAAGTTACATAACAATGAAGCACAGTATGTACACACGAGACATTATATATAAAATTATACCAATGAATCAAGCAGTACAATCATCATAATTGAGGGTCACATATATATTCATGGAATGTTATACAATGATGAGTTGCTGATGTGCAGTTAACTTTGGTTAACACACAATCTTTCACTTTCAGTTGAAACAAGATGGTGCTATCATAAGGGGTGCTGGTCAAGGACACTTTAAAGTGATCTGTGAAATCATGTAAATGGAGTCAGACATGATGTCAGTCACTCTTACTGATCTATCTGCTGTATATGGAGTAACTGCAAAAAGAGGTTTGTGATATTCAACATAGTTCCCAGGGTAGCCTGCAATTGTTTCGAAGAATCCTGTTGTGGAAGCTCCTTCAAAGTACCTACAGTCTGGTTTGCCAAGTCCCTTTTAAAGAGATTCATGTGGGCAAAGTAATTCAATGCCCACAGTGCACATGTGCAAGAGACATAGGCTTGTTTCTCAATTCTATCAACTCAGATGCTCTTTTAGGAGGATGGACAATGGAGGATTCTTCAAAGACTTCCTTTCTGGTGACAACTGCAATGACCATAGAGTCAACTGGTGCATCCTTTGAAGGGAAAGTACAGTTTTGTACCTACCATAAATGTAGATGTTCGAGTGCTAATACAGCTGCAGTAATCACATATGGGTTCTCTGCCGTCAGGCGGTTCCTCGGTCGGCCGAATTCCAAAGTCTTGGTCCGGCGTCGGTTGTTGTCGCCTTCTTCCCTGACGTCAGTGCGACAGGGGTATATAAGTCACAGCCGACGCCATATTCTTCAGTCTTTCTTGCCCCAGATGTCAGGTGCCCCCAAAAGGAAGGCAATACAAAATTTATAAGGCTATATGCCTATATATATATATCTATCTATATCTATATATATATATATCTATCTATATCTATATCTATATATCTATCTATATATCTATATCTATATCTATATCTATATATATATATATATATATATATATATATATATATATATATATATATATATATATATATATATTTATTCCAGCAATGCAATGTTATCAAAAAAGAGAAGTTGCAAGCAAATACACCATAGGAGGATAACCCAAAATAGGATGTATGAGGGGGGAGTTAGCCACTAATCCTGTACCTAGAGGGGATGGAGGGAGGGAAACCTGTACTGCAGCTGTATTAGCACTCGAACATCTACATTTATGGTAGGTACAAAACTGTACTATGTTCATCGTGCATACAGCTGCAGTAATCACATATGGGTAGAATCCCAAAGCTACGCACAGGGTGGTAGGCACTAGGTGGAACTGGGTTGAGCCAGAATGCCCTGCAACACAGCAGTGGCAAAGCCTGCTCTAGTTTTGGAATATAAAGGCAGGTGGTAGTGTCTTGTGAAGGTATGTACAGAACTCCAAGTGGCTGCCTCCAAAATATCTTTGGTAGGAACTACTCTGAGGAAGGCTGTAGAGGTAGCTTTGGCCCTGGTGGAGTGTGGTCTGATGCCTAAAGGGACAGGTTTCCCATGGTAGGAGTAACAGAATCGTATGCAATGGCCTATCCATTTTGAAATTGTCTGTTTGGTAACAGGCTTTCCTTGAGCTCCTACAGCATAGGACACAAAAAGTTGTTCAGATTTCCTGAAAGGCTTTGTTCTGTCCAAATAATAACAAAGCTGTCTATGGAAGTCTAAGGAATGTAGCAACCTCTCCCCTTTGTTTTGAGGGTTGGGGTAGAAGGTAGGTAAGAGTATGGCTTGATTTAAAGCTACCCTGGATACCACTTTAGGCATAAATGACGGGTTGGTTCGAAGGGAGACCCTGTCCTGATGGAAGATGAGGAAGGGCTGTACAGCCATGAGGGCTTGTAGTTCTGAAACCCTACGAGGTGAGGTAATGGCCAGAAGGAAAGCTGTTTTCCAGGACAAATATTGCAAATCTGTTGAGGCAGCTGGCTCAAAGGGAGGCAATGTTAATTTTTCTAGAATGTAATTATGATCCCAGGCTGGCACTGGTTGTTTCCTTGGAGGTCTTATATTCTTAGCCCCTCTGAGGAATTGTCTTAAAAGTGGGTGAGAGAATAAAGGTGGATCCGTGTTGAATTCTGCAGAAATGGCTGAGGCATGGATTTTTATGGAGGAAAATGAAAGCCCACTGTTCAGCAGCTCAGCTAGATACTGCAATACCCGAGGCAAATTCAGTTTTCTAGGGTCCTGGACTTTTTTCTCATTCCAAGAGCAAAACCGTTTCCATTTTGCAGAGTAAGTCTTCCTAGTAGATGGTCTCCTGGCCTCCAGAATGACATCCTGCACCTCTTTGGTGAGTAGGGTCTGTTGAGGTGTTAAGGGATTTTCCATGCAGCGAGATGGAGTGTTTTCAGCTGACTGTGAAGAGTTTTGTAGCTGTGCTGAGTCAGCAGAAGAGGCATTTGAGGTAGTGGCCAGGGAGGAGTATGTGTTAGGCTCCTTAGGAGTGGGTACCAGTGTTGTCTTGGCCAGTCTGGAGCAATCAGTATCATCTTCGGCCTGTCTGCTCTTGCTTTCAAGAGTACCTTGGGTAGAAGGGGCAGAGGTGGGACAGCGTACACTGTCCATCTTGTCCAACTGAATGAAAGGGCGTCCACTCTCCAGGTCTTTGGGTGAAAGGTCATTGAACAAAACTTTTCCAGTTGATGATTCCTGTGGGAGGCGAAGAGATCTATGTCTGGCCTTCCCCACTCTTGGATTATCCTTGTAAACACCTGTGGATGCAACCTCCATTCGTGTGGGTCTGTCATATTTCTGCTTAGATTGTCTGCCAATGTGTTTTCCAAACCTGGCAAGTACTGTGCTTGAAGTTCGATTTGCCATTCCAGAGCCAAGTTCCAAAATGTCATGGCTAGTCTGCACAGGGGGTATGAATGTGTTCCTCCTTGTTTGTTTATGTACCACATTACTGTGGTGTTGTCTGTTCTTCTAAGCAATTGTCCTGGATGCAAGAGGTCCTTGAAAGCAATTGCATTTATCACTGCTAGCATTTCTTTTTGATTGATATGAAGGTGCTTTTCCTTTTGGGACCATTTGCCCTGAATGCACCTGTCTGTCATGTGCGCCCCCCAGGCATAATCTGAGGCATCTGTTGTGATGACTTGATTTGCTTGAGGCTTGCAGAATGGGAGGCCTTTGTTTGTTTGGCATGCTTGGGCCCACCATAGAAATTCCTTTTGTAAACATGGAATTATTGATATCATTGTTTCCAAGCTGTGGCTGTGTTGAGACCATAGGTTTTTTAGGTACCACTGAAGTTTCCTCATATGCAACTTTGCACATGGGATTAAAAGAATGCAAGATGCCATGAAGCCCAGAGCCTGCAGGATTTTCCTTGCAGTAAGCCTGGTGCAATCTGCTAGTGTTTTGAAGTAAGGAGTTAGTTGCCCTTGTTTTTCTGGCGTAAGATAGGCCATCTGGGTGTTTGTGTCCAAGCTGGCACAGGAAAGTTATTTTCTGAGTTGGTGTTAGTCTGGATTTCTCTTTGTTGATTGTGCATCCCAGAGAATTCAGTAAACGTGTTGCATAAGCCAGATGTTCCAGTAGTGTGCGCTTGCTGTCCGCTTGGATCAGGCAGTCGTCCAAATAAGGGTAAATTTGTATCCCTTGTAATCTGCAGTATGCAATTACTGATGCCAGGCATTTCGTGAATACTCTGGGCGCAGTAGATAAGCCAAAGGGCAATGCAGAGAATTGACAGTGGATTGAACCTGCAAGAAATCTGAGGTATCTTCTGCAGCTTTGTCTGATTGGGACATGCAGGTATGCCTCCTTGAGGTCCACTGCTACCAGCCAAAACTCCTTGCCCAGCATGGGAAGAAGCTGCTGTAAATTGAGCATCTTGAATTTTGGTACGAGTAGGAATGTATTTAGGATGGATAAGTCCGAAATGGGTCTCCAGTCAGTTCCTTTTCTTGGCAGCAGGAAAAGTCTGGAATAAAAACCTTGACCTTGTTCGTGAGTAGGAACCTCTTGAATGGCTTTCATTTCCATGAGTTTTGTAATTTGTATTTGCGCCTCTGCCCTTTGATTGTGTGGCAGGTTTGGTATGCCTCTCATTTTTGGAAGTGTGTGAAAATGAAATTTGTAGCCTCGGTTTATAATATCCAGGATCCATTTGTCTGTTGTGATAATATGCCAATTTCTTGTAAATAGTGCCAGCTTTCCTCCCAGGGGAGCTGCCAACTGGGAGATGCTGGGCTGAAAAAGAAGGAAGTCATTGGGTTTGCTTTCTGTATTCTTGTGCACTGTCTTCGCCACCTCTTGGGGCTTGAGTTTGCCATTGTCTGCCTCTATATGATCCTTGAGACTGTCCTCTGCCCTTGTGCGCCTGTATCTACCTCTTTGGGGCTTGTCAGTGGCTGGAAAGGACCAGTTTTTTTGATGGCCAATTTCTGCTAAAACGTGGTGGCTGTACCTATAGAAAGGCCTTGACAGTTTGCATAGATTTAGCTTTTTCTTCCATTTTTCGAAGTATCTCCACAGCATTAGTGCCAAATAACACATCCTTTTGTAAGGGAGCATTCTAGCAGTTTAGCTTTAGCATGATCAGGCAAGCTTTGTTCCCTAAGCCAGGCATGTCTACGAATAACTGATCCTGTAATAGCAGCTCTACTTGAGGCCTCTAAGGCATCATAGCCACATTGCAAGGTGTGTTTACCCACTTGTTCTGCACTATGCATCATATCCTGCAATTCCTTCAAATCAGGTTGTTCAGGCTGAGACATTTTGTTTCTTAACTGAGATAACAGAAACTGCTGATATTTAAGCATATGGAACTGACAATTTAAGGCTCTCATGGCTAGGGTGGCCGAGGTGTATACCTTTTTACCCCACCTTTCTAAGGATCTAGATTCTCTTTCAGAAGGAAGTGGATTCTTGGCAGTAGAGGCCTTCATTCCCTTGGGGCCTTGAGAAATGGTTTCAGGGTCAGCATTATGGCTTTTGTAAAGAAATTGGTGAGAATTAGGAACTCTGTAGTACCTATCAGTTTTGACTGGTGCAGGAGGCAGGGAATCCGGATTAAGACAAGCCTCCGAGTAAACATCATCAAGCATGTCCAGGGCCGGAGGTATAGCCAGAGGTCTGTGTTGAGGTAGTAAAAGAAATTCCCCAAGCCTTTTCTTGGAATCAGAAAAGTCGTGGCCTTCCCAATGGAAGCGCTCCCTCAAGGTGTGCAAGGTTTCCCCAAAGGAGAAATCCTCTGGGGGAGATACAGAAGGAATGGACCGTTATGCATCCGAATCTTCATAAGGGGAGTACGAGTGTTCCTCTACATCAGAATGTTCTGAGACAATGGAGTCCTGTTCAGAGGAGGGGGAATCTTCCTCTACTCTGGGTGTCTTGTCTGGAGGGGGCTGGGAGCCCCTGATAAGTGTAATTAAATCCTCAGCCATTTTAAGCATCTGCTTTTTAGGCATGGGGCCTGAGGATGGGACCTGTGCAACAGGCCTCTTGGGATGCATGGCTGATTTGGACTTAGTAAAGGCCTTAATGGAAAAGGAAGAAGAGGGTCTAAATACACCCTGGGTGGAAGTGGACTTATCCCCAGTAGGAGTTTCAACACTAACAGTGGCTTCGGAGGTTGTAGTCTGAGTAAGGGCCGAGGCACCTGCGGTCTCGGGTACAGAAGACACCGCCAAGGAAGTGTCGTCGGTAGTCAGGGACTGCACAGGCGTCTCGCTGAGAACCGGACCACGTGTAGCTGGTTTTGGCATCGTGTCGGTCTTTGTCCTTGCGTGTTTTGGACAAAATGGTAGTCGGAGTATCCGATGACATTTTATAATCAAAGGCTTTACCAAAATAATGTTGGGCGAACTCCACCCGATGCTTAATAGTGCGTTTATTGAAAGTCGCACAAAAGCGACAGCCCGAGACGTCATGGTCTGGGCCTAAACAAGGTATGCAGAGGGAATGGAAATCCTTATGCGGTATTTGCTTCACACAAGAAATACAATTGTTAACTTTGTCTGACATCGGTCTGAGGCAAGAAAAGTTTCCCCAATGGGGTACTTAGCTTTAAAGAAGACTTCTTTCCAATTTTTCGTAAATTCAGGAGCTGGCCGACCGGCACTTGCGAACTGCTTCTGCTTCGGGCACCGCACGGCAAAAAAGACTGAAGAATAAGGCATCGGCTGTGACTTATATACCCCTGTCGCACTGATGTCAGGGAAGAAGGCGACAACAACCGACGCCGGACCAAGACTTTGGAATTCGGCCGACCGAGGACCCGCCTGACGGCAGAGAACCCATATGTGATTACTGCAGCTGTAAGCACGATGAACATCTGTCTACTTTCAGCAGGACATATAATTTTGTTTGGTTTATGAGGTATGGCTCCTGTCGTGTCAGATTCTTGCCATACCCTCCAAGCAATTAGGTATGCAAGACTGTCCACTGGAGGGAAAATCAACAGGTAGATAGAGCAGACCCGTATGCCTCAAAGATCATTTTATCATCCAAAAACGGTGGGCCAAGCTTTCCTCTTTCTCATTAGCTCAAAGATTTTGCCAAAGATGGTGCCTTTGTGAGGGGACTGTGTGGAGCACATTTGATCATCCACGTTCATGCCAGAGGTGAAAGACTCTGTCAAAGAGACCACTTATCGTCTTTTACATGTCCTCTTACTGGGAATCTCTGATTGTGACTGATCCAAGTCCCTAGAAGAGTGTCAGTAACATATTCTTGCTCGAGAACATTTGGTCTGTCCTGTCCCTGTGAGGCATGAAATGAGGAATTAGAAAAAACTTGGTGGGCACCAGAGGGAAGAGCCAGTACAGAGGGAATCCTTGTGGAACGTCTCCTTAGAGAAGCTAATACATACTCCATGACTTCAAATGTCAATCCAGAATTCGACCCTGAAAATCTAACTCTGGAGCAGAGTCGACCCCTGACAACTTGATTCCCCAGAATAGAGGAGTCAGATGGATCCGAACTGGAGACAGGAGCTGAAACTTGAAAGCAGACAAGTCTAGCACTGAAAATGGTCACACACACACACACACACACACACACACACACACACACACACACACACACACACACACACACACACACACACACACACACACACAGCAAAGATCCAGAACCAAACTGTCAGAGCCATGACTCACTCAACCCAAGGGTCTTGGAGTCGAGTGCATTGCAGTGTAGGCAATGGGACCAACGCCTACCGTGGGAAGCAAAATGACTCCAATATCTCTGGGAAAGGAGCTAATAATGGTGACTGGGAGCTCAATCTGATCCACCCTAGATGCAGAGGGGGATGGAATGATGCCAGACTCCATCTGACTCTTCAGTAAAGTCCTGATAACGAGGTCCCAATTTGCTTCCACAGTACTTCTGACTGATCTGAATAAATTTATGGAGATAACTGAAGGAGGCTTACAAGGGAAGAACTTGGTTCCCCTCTCCTAGTATCATCTCAGTGCTGACAGAGAGAGCTTGTTTCTAACCACGACAGGTTGAGATGATTAAAAGGCTGGTTGAGCATGAGGCTTCTCAGGAAGAGCCGTTTCAAAAAAATAGCAAAACAAAAAGGACACACAAAAAAACCCTAGATTTTCTGTTGTACCAGAGAAACTGGAAAGATGCATCACATTAATTTAATGGAAACGAAAAGGCAAATGGACTGGTGTTCCAAAAGTACCAGTATGCTCTAAATATGGCCTTCAGAAAGCAGCCAATACCTATATTAGTAAAGATACAGTCACCATACCAGCAGAATGAGCTGCTTTTGACTCTTGAATGTTTGTACAAAATGACTATTCACTGTACACTTGGCATAAGAGAAGTTTAACCTGGCAGTCAGGGGATGTCAAGAGGCAGGTGTTAGATTCAAGTTGCTATATCAGACTGTCTTCAGATTTTTTTTTTTCCATGGAGGATCAAAGACATAACTGGATACCAAACTGGCTAAGTAGGAAATCAAAAAAGGCAACAAAGAATGAGAGCAATTTAAAGGGGACTCTGCTTCTCATTCTTCTGACAATACCAAAGCCCACAGGGAGACTTTCTCAGTGAAGCCTCTTCCTTTATTTTTTATTCTACATTTGTTGACCTGGATAGTCCGACTGGATGTATGTCCATTTTCAGCGGAGGCCCGGGGAGAAAAGCTCCAAGGTAAACAGATACAACATAACATATTACAAACAGAATATTTACAGTGATTACTTAAGCAAACAAGATAAACAAGTTCCACAGGTTAGAGTTAATCTCGAGTGAAAGTCAGGATTAAATTAGACAGTAAACTGCTTAACATTTTACACATTCTAGAGGAGAGTTGGCCAGGCTTGATACAATGACATCCTTTACTTCAAGGAAAACGCCTGAATGCCAGAAAAAAAAAAGCCCAGGAGCTGTGAATAAAAATCATAGGAGTTCTTTGCTCTTGAACCTGAGACATGTGATGATGGGAGGTTGAGATGATCAGAAAGATGACCAGCAACAATTTGAAATTAGTGAATAAATGTTTGAACTGTAAATCCAGCACTCCCATTTAAAGAAGATTAGAATGGAAAACTGTGGTCTGTCTTTAATGTTGCAACATAAAAAAAGGTCGGAAAGAAATTAAAGTTGTGATCTTGGGGGTGCAGTGGAGAGACAAAGAAGTGGACTGATCATATATCTAGAATTAAAATAAGAATTTCCCTTGTTTTATACAGGTGCATGTCTAAACTGATGCCCTTTAAGTTAAAGATAAGAGATTTTAAAAAGAAAACATGAAAAAATGATGAGAATCACGAAAAATGTTCGTTCTTTCTTGCATCAGCAAAGCAATTAGCTGTTCAATTTTCCATTAGTACATGCTTTTAGCTAAAAACAAGCAGGAAATATGTGCAAGTAATTAATCATGAAAGATCTGGTCCACTGCTTTCTGAGCAAAATCAAGAAGGGTTCCATGCCTGCATTTGTAAAGCTACTAGCTATTTTTCATTAACAAATGTTTGTATGAAGTTGTGAACAATTAATATGGAAAGGTATGAACAGATTACCCTGGGTGAAATGTGTAAGACGCAAGTTAAGACACCTTTTAAAGGGGAAACTAGCAAGTATCTCACTAAAACTAAAATTCTGAAACTGCAGGAAGTGAATAGCTGTACAAGCAGTCACCTCTCCAACAGCATTTGTACACTGATGCATTATCTATAACACTGTACAGTTTAGTTTATTTAATTAAAAGCAGCCACTGTAGTTTTTTTTTTTAAAGCAAAAAATTACTTTACTGAAATCATACATGTTTTTTCACATTTAGAAGTTGGCTACATATACGCCAAGGACAAACAGCAACTTGCGTAAACTGACACAGCTTCTAACATATGCTTTAGCGGTTTACACTAACTTTAGAATACGTAATGCTTGGGACTGCAGTCGTTGACTTTGGGGTAAAGTACAGTTGTGTAAAATCTTACCATAATGGAAGATGTCCTTCTCTTCAGTGTTGCAGTATTCATTACAATAGGGATCCCCTGCCAAGGGCAGCCTGACATCCGGCCAGTATACCAAAGCCTTTAGGTTGCTTTAAGGTATGCCATACATCACACATACACTCCTTGCATAGCATAGGGCATAAACATGACATTCAGATGTACCATCCTCAAAACTGAAAGCCCCAATAGGAATGTCAGTCCAAGGAGTAGAGAGGTAAATCAGTATATCCAGAAGAAAAATGGAACAGTGAGTGGAGGGGGGAGTGAATACTACAGGAATGCAGAGAAGGAGGTTTACCACTATGGTAACATTTTACACAACTGTACAATGTCCTTCCATTTTATTGCTGCAGTATTCATTACAATAGGGACAGAGCCAAAGAACAGGAAGAAATGGAGCAGGAAGGACCAGCACAGCTCTCTAGGAAGCTATTAAGGATGGTCCTGTCAAAACCAGACCTAGCTCTAGAAATTCCATCCAACTTGTAGTGCTTGGGGAAAGTATGCACAGAAGTCCAGGTAGCTGTCACAACAGTTAGTATCCAAAACCTTGAAAAAAAAACACCAGAAGCCGCAGCTCTAGTAAATTGAGCCTTAACAGAAGAAGGAAGGCTATTACCACGAAAGGAATAACACAAAGAAATGGCTTTAGAAATCCAAGAAGAAATACTTTGCCTAGACACAGACAATCCTACGGATTCTTATCCAAATTTAATCTTGGTTGTCTATGCAGATCCAATGTGTGCAGCACCTTCTCATTGGCAGACTGCGGAGAAAGGAAAAAAAGTGGGTAAATGAACAGACTGATTAAGAGAAAACTCATTCACCACCTTCTGCATAAAAAGTTGGATTAGTACAAAGGGACACCCTCGTCCTTACAAAACACCAAAAAAGGAGGACAAGTCATAAAGGCTTGAAGCTCAGACACTTGTCTGGCAGAAGTAGTGCTAACAAAAGTACAGTCTTCCAAGAGTAATGTTGCAAGGAAGCTCAGGCTACAGGCTCAAAAGCAGCCTAGGTCAATTTTTCTAAAACAAAAATAAGATCCCAGGGAGGAGGAACAGGCTTCCTGGGAAGCTTAATATGAAGGACGCCTTTAAAGAATTGCTTAGCTTCAAATCTAAAAGCTAAAGGAGAAGATAAAAGCAGACAAACAGAAATAGCCGATAAGAGGGTCTTAAAAGAAAAATAGGCCAACCCAGCAATGTGCAGTTCACACAGATAAGAGAGAACCAAAGTAACATCCACAGAAACTTGATGCAGATTACGAGAAAGACGTCAAACAGAAAACCTCTTCCATTTGGATACGTACAATTTCCTAGTAGTGGGATTCCTGGCCTTCTGCAGGACCCTAAGCATGTCTTCAGAAAAAAAGCAGTTTATGTGGAATCAAAATCCTATCACCCACAGTATCCACTGAAGAGTGGACAGGTGGGAATGGATGAGAGATCCATTGTCTAGTGTGAGTAGGTCCACCATGTGAGGTAACTTGTGATGACTTCCCTTGGCTAAATGCAGAAGAGGAGGGAACCAATGCTGTCTCAGTCAAAAGGGAGTCACCAGCAAGATTCTGGAAGCATCTTGTATTTTGAACAAGACTTTTGGAATGAAGGGAAGGGGAGGGAAAGTACATTGTGTACACTTACCATAAATATAAATGTTCGAGTGTATTCACTGTTGCAGTCATCACATTTGGGTTATCCCTGCCAGGGTAGCCCTCAGTCGGACTGAATACCAGAGGCTTAGTATTTCTGCACTGGTTGCTGTCACTCCAGGACTGACGTCAGGTCATCAGTGGTATAAATTCAGGCAGCTGACAATCATTACATCAATTTTTCTTGCCCTGTCAGGAGCCCCCAATAGGGAGCTAGGTCATGGTGGAAGAACACCACCAGTGGAAAGTAAATACCAAAAATTCCTTGTAAGGAGAGAGAGAGAGAGAGAGAGAGAAGACAAGGGGGGTGGAGGGAGGGAAAACAGGACTGTAACATTGAATACACTCGAACATCTACATTTATAGTAAGAGTACACAACTGTACTATGTTCTTCGTGTTTTACTGTTGCAGTCATCACATTTGTGTTGATTCCCAAAGCTGAAGGAAAGGGTGGAGGCAGTCAAGAAGACTGGGGGCTGGCTAGGATGCTGCAAAGCCTGCCCTGGGTTTGGAGAAGATAGGCAGGTGGTAATGCTTGGTGAAGGTATGAACAGATGTCCATGTGGCAGCCTCCAGGATGTCCCTGGTGGGGACCCCTCTGAGGAAAGCTGCAGAGGTGGAGGTTGCTCTGGTGGAATGTGCCCTGACCCCCTTGGGGGGAGGTTTCCCATCCTGTTTGTAGCAGAAATGGATGCAGTGTGCTATCCATTTGGAAATTAATTGTTTGGATATGGCCTTGCCCTCTGCTTCTGCAGCGAAGCTGACTAGCAATTGATCAGTTTTTCTAAAAGATTTAGTTCTGTCTAGGTACAATCTGAGCTGTCTGTGCACATCTAGAGAGTGCAGAATCCTTCCCCCCTTGTTTTGTGGGTTAGGGAAAAAGGTGGGCAAATGAATGGATTGGTTGAGAGCCACACTGGACACCACTTTTGGCATGAAGGATGGGTTAGTTGTGACCCTGTCAGCATGGAAAATGATGAAGGGCTCTACAGCCATAAGTGCTTGTAGCTCTAATACTCTTCTAGCTGAAGTGATGGCCAAAAGCATGGCTGTCTTCCAAGAGAGAAATTTTAACTCTGCTGAAGCTGATGGTTCAAAGGGGGGCAGGGCGGGCTTTTCCAACACAAAGTATAGGTCCCAAGCTGGGGTAGGAGCTTTTCTGTGTGGCCTTAAGTTTTTAGCCCCTCTTAGGAACTGTTTGATGAGAGGGTGTGAGAAGAGAGGTGGCTCTGTGCTGAAATGAGCACAGATGGCAGAGTTATGAATTTTAATAGAAGAGAAGGATAGATCCCTGTGTAGTAGGTCTGCCAGGTAATCCAGGATGAGAGGTAGGGAGGGCTGTGCTGTTCCAGCTCTCTCTGTATGCATCCAGGTGCAAACCCTTTTCCACTTGTCAGCATAAGACTTTCTAGTGCTGGGGCATCTGGCCTCACGTAGAACATCCAGAACTTGTTTCTTAGACTGGCAGCTTGAGTAGAGGTCAGGGAATAAGCCAGGCTGCCAGATTGAGGGTCTGCAATTGGGGATGCATGAATTCGCCATTCCTCTGGGTCAGGAGTGTTGGGATGAGAGGTAGGTGCCATGGTGGTACGGGTGACAGGCTGCGCAGCAGTGGGTACCAGTGCTGGCATGGCCAGTCTGAGGCAATCAGGATTGTTCTCGGTTTTTCCTCCCTTATTTTGAGCAGTACCCTGGAAATGAGTGGTAGATGGGGAAATGCATAGACAGAGAGGTTTACCCACTGGAAGGATAGAGCATCCACTTCCCAGGCTTTGCTGTGAGGTTCCCTGGTGCATAATTTGCTGAGCTGATGATTGGAGTGGGAGGCAAAGAGGTCGACCTTTGAGGTGACCCATTTCTGGGTTACAAGGGTGAAGGATCTTGTGTCTAGCTGCCACTCATGTGGGTCTAGCAGGTTTAGGCTTAAGTTGTCTGCCAGAGAGTTTAGAGAGCCTGGCAGGAATTGTGCTAACAGGTGTAGTTGCATGGCTGATGCCGTGTGCCAAAGCGTCATGGCGAGCCTGCACAGGGGATAAGAGTGAGTCCCTCCCTGCTTGTTGATATACCACATCACCGTGGTTTTGATCAGTAGAGGCCCTGGGAAGAGTAGGGGGTCTGAAAGCTGTCAGGGCGCGCTGAACAGCTACCATTTCTTTTTGGTTGATGTGCAGATGTATTTGATTTGGGCTCCATTGGCCTTGAATGCACCTGCCGTCCAGGGGTGCACCCCAGGCATAGTCTGATGAGTCAGTGGTGAGGGTCTGGGAGGCTTGGGGTTGTGAGAAGGTAAGTCCCTTGTTGTGGCAACATGCTGCTGCCCACCAAAGAAAATCATTCCTTAGACAAGGTATCACTGGTATAAGTTTCCAGGTCTTGAGAGTGCTGACACCAAAGGCTTTTTAGGTACTACTGACGTTTGCTCATATTCAGTCTGGCATATGGAATGAGTAGAATGCAAGAAGCCATGAACCCTAGAATGCAAGAAGCCATGAACCCTAGAGCTTGCAGGATTTTCCTTGTGGATAACTGGGTCCTGGTGGCTAGTTGAGAGAAGTAGGCTGTCAGGTAGGATTGTTTTTCTGGTGTAAGGAATGCCATCTGGGATGCTGTGTCCAGACTTGCTCCCAGGAAGACAATTTTTTGTGTGGGTACTAGTTTGGATTTCTTTTCATTGACAGTATACCACAGGGAGGTCAGTAGGTCCTTTAGCAGCTTTTCCTGTCTGTCTGAATCAGGCAGTCATCTAAGTATGGGTAAATTTGATTATTTCTTTGTCTGCAAAAGGCAATGGCAGGAGCCAGACATTTTGTGATAACTCTGGGAGCAGTGGATACGCCAAAGGGAAGCACAGAGAATTGAAAAAGCAGTGATCCTGCCCTGAAAAGTAGGTATTTCCTGCATCATTCCCTGATTGGGATGTGTAGGTAGGCCTCTTTTAGGTCTAGGTTGGCTAACTAAGCATCCTTGGAAAGCATAGGTAGAAGCTGCTGGAAGGTGAGTATTTTGAATTTTGGTATCACCAGAAAGGTGTTTAGAATGGATAGATCAAGGATGGGGTGCCATGTGCCCTCTTTTCTGGGTACCAGGAAGAGACTGGAGTAGAAACCTTGGCCTATCTGTTCTGTAGGAACATGCTCTATTGCCCTCATAGAGAGCAGGGAAAAGACTTGCTTTTTGGCCTCTGCCCACTGGTTTGGGGGAAGATCTGGGAACACTTTTGGGGTTGGCAGAGTGTGGAAATAAAAACTGTATCCCTGGGACACTATGCTGAGGAACCAGCGGTGGTTAGTAATGGTAGCCCAGTTGCTTGTGTGGAAGGAGAGTTTTCCTCCTAGGGGCAAGAGCAAGTGTGCAGAATGAGGGGGTGGAAGTGTAAAGTCATTGTGAGTTCTTACCATAAGGGGGTGGGCTTTGCACTCCCTGGTTTTGAAGAGGAGGAACTCCATTGCTTAGATCTCTGCATTCCCTGGGGCTGTTGTCTGGGGGGGGGGGGGGTCTGCTTCCCCTGGGTCTGGGCTGAGCTCACTTGGAGGGGGCAGAAAAGGACCAGTGTTTGGAGGGGCAATGCCTACTGAACCTCGGTGGCTGGACCTGCAAGACATCTTTAACTGTCTGCATAGATTTAGCTTTTTCTTCCATCTTTTTTAAGACCTCTTCTGCCTGGTGCCAAATAAATTGTCTTTGCCCAATAATTTGGATTTGACATGGTCTGGCAAGGGCTGTTCCTTAAGCCAAGCATTCCTTCTAAGGACAGAACCAGTGACTGCTGCCCTGCAAGATGCTTATAAAGCGTCAAAACCACACTGTAAGGTGTGCTTAGTTACCTGACTTGCAGAATGCATTAACTCTTGAAATTCTATTTTCTGCACAAGCAGGGAAAGAAGATATTTTTTGTTTGAGGAGTTCCATGGTATGCTGATGTTATTTCAGCATGTGGAACTGACAATTTAATGCTCTAATAGCAAGAGTAGCAGAGGTGTATACTTTTTTACCCCATCTGTCTAAAGCTCGGGAATCCCTATCTGAGGGGGTGGGATTCTTAGCTGAAGTTGCTTTGATTTCTTTAGGTCCTTGAGAGATGACTTCGAGGGCAGCAGTAGGATTTTTGAAAATAAATTTGTGGGAGTCAGGGACTCTATAGTACCTGTCAGGTTTCCTGGGAGCGGAAGGGAGGGTATCAGGGGTCAGACTGGATTCCATAAAAACATCATCCACAACATCCAGGACAGGAGGGATGGCCAGAGGTCTGTGCTGTGAAAGATCTAAGAATTCCCTGAGTCTCATTTTTGACTGAGTTTAGTCCTGACATTCCCATTGGAAATGCTCCCTTAAAGTATGTAGGGTTTCCCCAAAGGAAAAGTCCACGGTGCACAAGCTGAAGGGATGGATTCCTCTGCATCAGAATCCTCATAAGCAGAGAGGGGTTGCATATCTTCATATTCATATGCATCAAAGTCATTGGACTCCTGTTCAGATAAAACTACTGGAGATAAGTCTCTCTCTCTTTTGGAAGGGGTAGGCTGGCTTCCCCTGATAAGCATTATAAGGTCTCCCCCCATCTTAAGCATTTGAGACTGAGGCAAGGAAGTAGGTGCCTGAGCTCGAGTTGTCGGTTTATTGGGTGTGTTTCATACCCTGGGCCTTAGAAACTCAGTAGTTTTTGAAAGAACTGTAGACGGGAAAGAAGTCGGTCTGTGACGAGTACCGGTAGTGCGAAGTACTTCCTCAGAAGCCGGTGCCTGCTCAGTGGCTCTGGACCAATCCAAGGTAGAGACATCCACAGGATCCTTAGTCGAAGAGTCGCGCGGCATACTTGACTCCAAAAGGGTCTCAGTAGGGCCTGTGAATCCATAGAAGCGGGCATCAGGGGCTGCGAAAGCACCTCACTGAGGACTGGAGAAAGTACAGATGTGTACACTTACCATAAATGTAGATGTTCGAGTGTATTCACTGTTGCAGTCATTACATTAGGGTAATCTGCTGGCAGGTTGCCCTCAGTCGGCCTGAATAACAAAGTCTTGGGTCCTGCGTCGGTTGCTGTCTCCTCTTCCATGATGTCAGGTCGTCAGGGGTATAAAACATGCAGCAGATACCATTTTATTCAGTTTTTCTTGCCCCAGATGTCAGGTGCCCCCCAAATGGGGAGCAAATATATATATATATATATATATATCTATATCTATATATATATATATCTATATATATATATATATATATATATATATATATAAATGCATTTTTAGAAACTTTACCTTCAACTAAAAGCAAATATACCACAAAGGCTTTTGAGTATAGTGAAGGAAAGAAAAGGTATAGAATGGGGGATAGCGGGTGGGTAACCCGGACTGCAACAGTAAATGCACTCGAACATCTACACTTATGGTAAGTGTACACAACTGTACTATGTTTTTCGTGTTTCACTGTTGCAGTCATTACATTTGGGTAGAATCCCAAAGCTATGGATGGGAGGATGGAACTAAACAGCATTAGGAGCGGCTATAAGACCCTGCAGGACTGCAGTAAGCCTGTTCTGGATTTGGAGAAGAGAGGTAAATGATAATGCTTTATAAATGTATGAACAGAGCTGCAAGTAGCAGCTTCTAGAATATCTTGGGTTGGGACCCCTCTGAGAAAAGCTGCTGAAGTAGTGGCAGCTCTGGTGGAATGTGATCTGATCCCCTTGGGCACAGGTTTACCATGGTGCAAATAGCAGAAACGAATGCAGTGGCTTACCCATTTAGAAACAGTCTGCTTTGATATAGCCTTCCCTTCTGATCCTGCAGCAAATGCTACCAGCAGTTGCTCAGACTTTCTTAGAGATTTGGTCCTGTTTAAGTAGAATCTTAGTTGTCTGTGTACATCCAATGAATGCAGAATCCGCTCCCCCTTGCTCTGCAGATTTGGGTAAAATGTTGGCAGGTGAATAGTCTGGTTAAGAGACACACTGGATACCACCTTAAGCATAAAAGAAGGATTGGTCCTGAGGGACACCCTGTCCGGGTAAAATATAATGAAATGCTCCACTGCCATGAGGGCCTGTAGTTCTGAAACCCTTCTTGGTGAAGTGACTGCCAAAAGAAAAGCTGTTTTCCAAGATAGAAATTTTATATCCGCAGTAGCTGCTGGTTCAAAAGAAGGCAGGGTGAGTTTTTCCAGTACAAAATTGAGGTCCCATGCAGGAGCTGGTGCTCTTCTGGGAGGCCTTATGTTTTTGGCCCCTATAAGATACTGTTTAAGTAGTGGGTGAGAAAAGAGGCGAGGCTTTGTGTTGTAATAAGCCAAGATGGCAGAAGCATGGATTTTTATTGAAGAAAAAGATAGGCCCTTGTCAAGCATCTCAGTTAATATTGTAAAATCTGAGGAATATTGGGCTTTGCTGCGTCTATTCCTTGTGCTTGTTTCCAAGCACAAAATCTCTTCCATTTATCAGCATAAGATTTTCTAGTACTAGGCCTTCTGGCTTCCAAAATAACATCCATCACAGATTTACTGAGTGGTGTGGTTTGAATAATTAGTTGATTAGCCATGCTGCAAGAGTCAGAGTTTGGAGTTGAGTGTGCAGAATTTGATAGTTCTGCTGAGACAGTAGATGAGGTACTTGAGGCAAGTACCATGGAGGAAGATGTGACATGTTCCTTAGAAGCGGGTACCAGTGCTGGTGAGGCCAGTCCGGAGCAATTGGGATCATTTTTGTTTTTTTCCTGTCTGACTTTTAGTAAGACCTTGGAGAGAAAAAGCAGAGGGGGAAATGCATAGACTGATAAGTTTTTCCAGCTGAAGGATAGAGCATCTACTTTCCATGATTTTTTATGATGAGCTCTTGTGCAGAATTTGCCCAACTGATAATTTTGGGGAGAGGTGAATAGATCTATGTCTGGACTCCCCCATTTCTGTGTTAAGATGCTGAAGATTTGTGGATCCAGTTTCCATTCATGTGGGCCCATAAGGTTTCTGCTTAGGTCGTCTGCCAGAGTATTTTGCTTTCCTGGCAGGAAATGAGCTTGGAGATGTATTTCATAAGTCAAGGCTGTGTTCCACATGGCCATGGCTAGTCTGCAAAGGGGGTAAGAATGTGTACCCCCCTGCTTGTTTATGTACCCCATAACTATGGTATTGATCATCTTTATCAGTAGTTGTCCTGGATGAAGTAAGTCCTAGAAGGCTATCAGAGCATTCTGAACAGCTAGCATTTCTTTCTGGTTGATATGTAGATGTATTTGGTTTGGTCTCCATTTGCCCTGAATGCATCTGCCTGACAGGTGGGTCCCCCAAGCATAGTCTGATGCGTCTGTAGTTAAGGTTTGGGTGACAAGGGGTAGAGTGAATGACAGTCCCTTGTTTTGGTGACATGTCTCTGCCCACCAAAGAAACTCCTGTTGTAGCAGGGAATGAGAAGAATCATTGTTTCTAAGCTGTGACAATGTTGACTCCATAAACTTTTTAGGTACCATTGAAGTTTCCTCATATGCAGTCTCGCATATGGAATTAGTAGAATATAGGATGCCATGAACCCCAAAGCCTGCAGAATTTGTCTTGCAGATAATGGAGTTCTCGTTGCCATTTGTTTGAGGTATGTTGGCAGTTGCTTTTGTTTGTCTGGCGTGAGGTAGGCCATCTGGACAGTTGTATTCAAGCTTGCACCCAGGAATGTAATTATTTGAGAGGGTACTAGTTGTTATTTCTTTTCATTTATGGTGTACCCTAGGCATGCTAGAAGCCATTTTACAAATGCCAGATTTTGAAGAAGAGTGTCCTTGTCCTGTGTGAATGAGACAATCGCCCACATAAGGATAAATTTGAATGCTTCTTTGTCTGCAGAATGCAATTACTGGTGCTGGGCACTTTGTAAAGACCCTGGGTGCAGTAGATAAGCCAAAGGGCTGTGCAGAGAATTGGTAATGCAAAAAACCTGCTTTGAAGCGGCAGTATCTTCTGCAAGATTCCCTTATTGGGATATGCAGGTATGCCTCAAGTCTAGAGTTACTAACCAAGCATTCTTGCCTACCATAGGCAGTGGCTGTTGTAAAATCAGCATTTTGAATTTTTGGAATGTCCAGGAACGTGTTCAGAATCGATAAGTCCAGTACTGGGCGCCATGAATTGTCTTTTCTGGGTACCAGGAAAAGTCTTGAATAAAAACCTTGTCCTTTGTCCTTTTCTGGTACTAGTTGAATACCCCCATATCCATGAGGGACATGACTTGCTTCTGTGCCTCTGCCCACTGATTTTGTGGCAGATCCGGCCATCCGTTTGGAATTGGCAAAGTATGGAAATGAAATCTGTACCCCTGGGATACTATGTTTAATACCCACTTGTCCTGGGTAATTAACTGCCAGTTTTGAGCATGAAGTGCTAGTTTCCCCCCCAAGGGGGCTGCCAAAAGGTAAGTGCTTGGTGATGGTAGAGGAAAGTCACTGAGACTGCTTACTGTAGGGTTGTGCTTTGTTTCCTCCACATTTGGAGGTGGAGGCACCCCATTGCTTTGACCTGTAAGAATCCTGTGATTAATATCTGGAGCCTTTTGAGTGCCTGAATTTGCCCTGATTGGCTCTGTTGGACACAGGAAAGGACCAATTTTTAGTAGGCCAGTGCCTACTGACCCTGGGTGGCTGCACTTGCAAGAAATCTTTTACAGTTTGCATAGATTTGGCTTTGTCTTTCATTTTCTTTAAAACCTCTTCTGCCTTATTACCAAACAGAGTATCATGCTGCAAAGGGGGATGCAACAATTTAGCTTTAACATGATCGGGCAGATTTTGCTCCTTGAGCCAGGCATGCCTTCTAATCACAGATCCCATAACACTGGCCCTACAAGAGGCCGCCAAGGAATCAAAATCACTTTGCAAAGTATGCTTTCCAACCAGTTCTGTTGAATGCAATAAATCCTGTAACTCTCTATTTTCCACACAATCAGAAATCAACATCATTTTCTGTTTCAGTAAGCCCATAACATGCTGTTGATATTTAAGCATATGAAACTGGCAGTTTAAAGCCCTGATTGCCAAGGTTGCAGACGTACAAACCTTCTTACCCCATCTATCCAGCGCCCTGGAATCTCTATCAGAAGGGGTAGGATTTTTGGCTATAGAAGCCTTTACACCCTTGGGACCCAGAGAGATAGTTTCAGGATCAGCAGCAGGATTTTTGAAAATAAATTTGTGGGAGTCAGGAACCCTGTAATATCGGTCTGGCTTACTAGGAGCCGGAGGCAGGGAATCAGGAGCCATGCTTGATCCCGAGAACACATCAACAATGTCTAATACCGGAGGTATTGCCAAAGGCCTATGCTGAAGGAAGGAGGAGGAAATCCCTAAGCCTCTTTTTTGATTCAGAGAAGTCCTGACTCTTCCAGTGAAAATGTTCCCTTAAGGTATGCTAAGTCTCTCCAAAAGAGTAATCCTCAGGAGGAGATGCAGATGGGATGGATTCCTCTGCATCAGAATCCTCATAGGGTGGAATAGAAAATTCCTGAACAGAAGGGGAATCAGAAGAAATGGAAACCTGATCTTAAGATTCATAATCAGTGTCTTGCCTAGGCCTCTTAGCGGGGGTGGGGGGGGGGGGGTTGGGAACCCCTGATCAAGGTAATTAAATCCTCAGCCATTTTGATCATCTGTTTTTTTAGGCACAGGGGGCTGAGCATGTGGCTCATGTGTCGGTTTTTTAGACAAAGAAGTTATTTTTGACCTTGTTTTTGTTGCTGGCATCAGTTTAATATAAAAATGTTGAGGTCTGAAAACACCCTCAGAAGCCGGTGCCTGCTCAGTGGCTCTAGACCCATCTAAGGAGAGACATCCTCGGGTTCAATACTCTGAGAATCTTGCGGCATTCCGAACTCCGAATGGGTCACGGTAGAGGCCTGCGACTCAAAAGTAGCGGGTATCAGGGGATATGAACGCTCCTCAGTGAGTATTAGCGAACCAGCAACTGACGTAGGAGAAGCTTCGTTTTTGGTTTTGGACCTCGACGGTCTGTCTCTGTCATTTTCTTTGCGTTTTTTGTGAACTCCGGTAGTCAGATTGCTAACCGATGACATTTCAGAATAGTTAAATCTTGAACCAAAATATTTAGAAGAAAAAAAATATACAGACTCTTAATAGTGCGTTGGTTAAATTTAGCACAAAACCGACAGCAAGGCACGTTGTGATCAGGGCCTAGGCAAGGAATACAGTACAAATGAAAATCCTTACGAGGTATTTGCTTTCCACAAGTAATGCAATTATTAACTTTTACTGACATCAGTAAGGAGTAAGAAAAAGTTTCCCCAACGAGGTACTTAGCTTTAGTTTGAAGACTTCTGAAACTCGAATATGAAAATTTCAGGAGTCGGCCGACCGGCACTTGCGAACTGCTTCTGCTTCGGGCACCGCACAGCAAGAAAGACTAAATAAAATGGCATCGGCTGCATGTTTTATACCCCTGTCGACCTGACATCATGGAAGAGGAGACAGCAACCAATGCAGGACCCAATACTTTGTTATTCAGGCCAACTGAGGGCAACCTGCCAGCAGATTACCCTAATGTAATGACTGCAACAGTGAAACACAAAGAACATCTGACAACTAGCTTAACGGAAGCATCGTCCGCAGTTTTGGACCTGTGCGGTCCGTGTCTGCTTTTATCCTTATGTTTTTTCAGATCTGTTGTCGGATGGCTTACCAAAGCCATATCGGAATTTGAGGACAGAGCAAAAATATCTAGCTACAATAACGGCCTGATGACGTATAGTTCTGGCACTGAACAAAGCACAAAAGTGACAGCGGGGGACGTCATGGTCTGGGCCTAAACAAGGGATGCAGTACGAATGAAAGTCTTGGTGTGGTACTTGCTTTCCACAGGTGAGACAATTAACTTTCTGACATTGGTTAGAGCAGGCAGGGATAACCCAAATGTGATGACTGCAACAGTGAAACACGAAGAACATCATCCCCTTCCAAGAAAAGGGAAGGGCGTTCACCTTCCAAACCAGAGGACCTGGGACTCTGGCACAAAGGAGGAGGAAGTTGTCTGTTCAAAGGGAAGGCAAAAAGATTAATTTGAGGAGTACTTCACTGGTGGACAATGTCCAGAAATGCATCCCTGTGCAGAATCCATTCATGGGATTGTGTTATGGACCTGCTCAGAGAGTCTGCCACAATGTTTTGACGTGAAGGAATGTAACTGCCCGAAGAGTCACTTGATACTAGATAGCTAGTTCCCATACGAGGAGTACAAGTTGGCAAAGATAAGACATTATCCCCAGTTTATTGACATACCAACATCACGGTGATATTGTCTGTAAACATCCTAAGAGGCCTGGGGAGAAGAGGGGATGAAAGGCCTGAAGAGCCAGCAGAGAATCTCTCTCATCTCCTTGAAAGTAATATGGTCTCTCTGTTGATGAGGCAATCAGACTCCCTTGCACCTTTAGGAAGCTGAAAGCTGCTCCCCATCCCATGTTTAAGGCATCTGTGAACAGCTCCTGAGAGGGACGAGGTGGCTGAAATGGGAGCGTTGGACTGAGATTCAACTGTTGAATCCACCACTATAGTTCCTGCTTGAGACATGGAAGAGGAAAAACTAAAGAAATCGATGTGATTAGAATGCTAAAGTCAAACTGACATTAGAAACCACTGAAGTTTTGTCATGTGGAGCTTGGCAAAAGGGAGCATAGAGATGGTGGAAGCCATGAAGCCAAGAGCTCTCAGAAATCCTCTTGCTGTTAACTGAGGTCAGAGGAAGAAGGAACTGAAAAAAGGAAATGAGATTTAGGGCCTTGGGAGGAGGCAGGTATGCCTGCATAGAAACAGTCTGGATCCTGCATCCCAGAAAGACAGTACCCTGAGGAAGAGCAGGAAAGGAGATTCAACTGCTGAATCCACCACTATAGCTCCTGCTTGAGACATGGAAGAGGAAAACCTAAAGCAATCTATGTGATTAGAATGATGAAGTCAAACTAACTTTAGAAACCACTGAAGTTTTCTAATGTGGAGCTTGGCAAAAGGGAGCATAGAGATGGTGGAAGCCATGAAGCCCAGAGCTCTCAGAAATCCTCTTGCTGTTACTGAGGTCAGAGGAAGAAGGAACTGAAAAGAGGAAATGAGAGTTAAAGCCTTGGGAGGAGGCAGGTATGCCTGCATAGAAACAGTCTGGATCCTGCATCTCAGAAAGACATTACCCTGAGGAAGAGCAGGAAAGGACCTTTTGAAATATATATAGTGAACCACAGGCTCTGCAGAAGGAAACTTGCAAAATAAAGGTTTTGCAATAAAGTCTTTAGAGAGGATGTCTGAAACAAGAAGTCATCCAAATAAGAAAAGATTTGGCTCCCCCCTTTAGCCTGCAAAAACAATCACAGGAGCGAGGCATTTGGTGAATACTCTTGGGGCAGTAGAAAGGCCAAACGGCAAAGCAGAAAACTAAAATTGCCAGGAAACAACAGAAATGTAACAACTTCCTGAAAAGGGGATGAATTGGGATATGGAAATAAACATCCTTGAGATACAGAGACACCATGCAAGCTTGAGGATGCAGAAGAAGGAACAAAGTCTGAAGGGACAAAATTCAGAAACAGGGAACCTTTGGAAATGTATTTAGATGACAAAGGTCTAAAATTGGTCTTCAAATACCCTCTGTCCTGGGTACTAGGAAAATACAGGAGTAAAACCTCCTCAACCTTTGGAAAACTGGAACTTCTTGAATAGTACCCTGAATCAGAAATTCCTAAAGCACCCCTGGAAAGGAGGACAGCTGTTCCTGAGGGGGCTGAGGAATTCCCATAGAGGGGAGGAAAAGATTTCCAGACCATGAAATACCCTTGACGGATAATGGTTAGTCCTGAATACGATGAGATATAGAAAGGGGAAGAGAAAGAGGAATGTGGCTGAGAAGAATAGTAGTCAGAGAGCACCTGGTTTATAAAGAAAAGGAGATTTCTGGAGCACAGAAGTCCGAGCAGCTTTAGGAGGAGGAGCCCACTTCCCACCTATCTTGCCCTTAGGGGGGACAATGAGACTGCCTACAAACAAAGGCTGGGCTTACTGGGATAATTTCTTTGAAACTTGGGTACAGGAGAAACAAAAACATGTTTTAAGTTCCTGTAAAGCCTTGCCCTTATCCTGAAGAGACAAACAAATCAGCAGCAGCTTCACCAAACAAGAGTTTATTATCCAGAGGAGCATCCAACTTAGCCTTAATATCATCAGGCAAAAGTTGAAGTGGAAGCCAAAAAAGTATCTCCTCATCACAGACCCAAAAGCAGCAGCCCTAGAGGAAGCATCTGCTGCATCACAATTACTCTTGATGGAATGACAAGCCACCTGGGAGAAAGTGCTTAGCAAGGAAAGAGCAGCAGTCTTCCCTTCAGAGTCTGGAAGATCAGAAATCACCTGACAAGCCTGGGAAAGAAGAGCCAACATAAACTTGGATATATGGGTCTGATAAATGACCACCATAAAAGCTAAAGGATCAGAGGTATAAACCTTTTTCCTCAACCTTTCCATGGTTTTGCTATCTTTATCAGAAGGCAATAACTTAAGAGAAGGTAACAGTAGAGATGGCTTGTCAGAAGCCACAGCTGCCACCAAGGGATAAGCAGAAGAGCACTTACAAAGATATGTACAGTCCTCAGACACCCTATAAAATCTATCAGGTTTCTTGGGGGGGAGGGGACTGGGAGTCAGAAGCCTTAGAAGCATTAGAAAAGGCATCCAACAATGTAGCCAGAACAGGGGGGACAGCAGAACGCCTGGAAGAATCCATCTGCAGGAGCTCATAATACATTTTCTGCACCTCTGAAACATGAGCAGAATCCCATTTAAAAAACTCCATCATTCTAGACATTGCCCCCCCCCCCCAAATAAAATTCCTCACAAGAAATATCAGGCCTAGTTAATTTCCTCTTTCTCAGACCCATAATCTAAAGGAGAGGGAACCAGAGGAGTAAACAAGGGATCTGTCACCTGCATACACCTCTTCCTCAGAGGAATCCTGTTCCCTGGGTCTTTTAAGGGGAGCAGAGGAGCTGGAACAGAAACACCCTGAGGAGGTTTTAAAGCCATCAAAGCATTAAATAACCCTTGAGTGAACATTTGTGATTCACTCTTTGGGTTCTTAGCAGGTGGAGCAATATGTTTAGTTTTGTGCTTTTTCTTTAAGAGGATGCTCGCCTTACACCCCTAGGCCCCTCGTAAATAATCAGCTGCGGTTCCCCTGAACGTCCAATGTGGACATCTGCAAGGTCTTCTTGGACGTGCCTAAAGTTGAATCCTTGCTGGCCTCCAAACTGGTCACAGTTGCTGAATCAAATTTTCTAAGCTTGTTTCCTGCCTTTCCTGTAACTAGTCTAGTCCAGATACAGATTTGCTGTAACCAGGACTGTTTGTAAGCTTCTGAGCCCCCCAAGCCTTTCTGTGTTGGAAGGAAGCCTTCTAGCATATCAGTGGGAGTGGTAAGCACCAGGTAGATTATCTACCCACAAGAGTGGTTTCTGGCCCAGAAATTGTAGTTTATTGGCCATTTAGGCAGTTTTTCCATCTCTTTCAACTTTCTGGTTTAAAAGCCTGAGTTTGCGCTTGGTTCCCACCTTTCCTATAACTACTCTTGTCCAAATACAGATTTGCTGTATCCAGGACTGTTTGTAAGCTTCTGAGCCTCAAAAGCCTTTCTGTGTTGGAAGGGAAGCATTCTAGCTTATCAGCGAGAGTGGTAAGCACTAGCTAGCCTATCTACCACAAGATCCAGGTACAGATTCTTAATTTTAGCACTTAAATTTGCTTATTCGTGCTCAACACTTGTTCAGAGTTTGTTAGCACTAAATAAGCTACAAATTACTACACCACTCAACCTTCCTCTTTACCTAGAGGAAAACAGTTTTTGTACTTACTTTCCTCACTTACTTAGAGAAAAACAGCTCTTATACTCACTTTCCTCACTTGTCTAGAGGAAAGTAGTTTTTTTATTCAGGCATGTCCAAGGGTCAGCTCCCAGTGTTCTCTCCTGTCTAGCTGATGAAGCTGGGAATCTTGGGGCAATGAAGCAATTGCCTCATGTACACAGATAACCCTCTCCTCCTAAGACCCAACACCACAACCTGTGAGAGATGCACTTATCTAGCCAAACTGGAGATAAAGCTCTCTCCAACCAAGACTGAACTTGACAGTCAAGAGGGGAAGGTAAACACTTGCACCACATCACACTCATCACATAGTCCCATTAAACCTACACCACCAAAATCCACACATAGAAACAAAACCATTCGCAGAGGCTCTCAATAATAATCTGCTCAAGCAACAGAGACCTCCAAAGCAGAAATGCAAGCAAACTCCACTCCCAACACAACCCAAATGACACAAAGCCCATAAACTGTGTGCGCCAATAAACCATAGCCCATAATGCAAAACAACGTACCCAACACACTAGTCATAGGTGACTCTATAGTCAGGCACACTGATGTCCCACTCACCAGGCTAAACAAGGAGGTTACTGTCAGCTGCTTGTCTGGTGCCAGGATCCGCCACATAACCCATGCACTCAGGTCACTCCACAAGTACAAATATGACTCTGTCATTGTCCATATTGGTGTGAACGACCTGAGACGTACCTCCCTGGACTACATGAAAAGAGACAAGGAAGAGCTCTCCGATCTTGTAGCCCAGGCAGGTACAGACCATAGCCCTGAGTAGCATCCTGCATCACCCAGAATGACACCGCAGTACAAGGACAAAATGACTGACTTCAACAATTGGCTAAGCTTCTGGTGTCACTCGAAGGGGATCCAGTATCTGTCTGCCTGGGACAACATGGTCAACAGAACACAATGCTTTGCCAGAGATGGCCTGCACCTGTTGCCTCTGGGATTCCGGTTACTGGCTAAGGGTCTTGCCGCCCCTAAAGTGCCTTTTTTCGACAAGGTTCAAATGACAAATTCACCACTGTAACAGGAACAGGCAAGCAAAAACTGAGGGTAATAATACTCAATGCTAGAAGTCTAAATCTCAAAATGCACTCACGCGAGGCACTCCTTAAAATGGAAAACATCGATATCTGTGCAGTGCCTGAGACCTGGTTCAAGGCTCTAGAGAGCATCCCTGCATTACCAGGCTACAACTCATACCACACTTTTCGGCCATCTAACCTGGACCAGAACACCGAAGGCGGAGGTGTGTCCATATTCATTAAGGATATTCACACCTCCAGGCTAGTTGCGCAGCATAATGCATCCAAGGTTATCCAAGTGCAACTAACTCTGGGCAAAACTGCAATCCAAACTGTAGCTTGCTATAGATCTCCCACCATGCCCCAGGATTCCCACTCCTCTTTTCTTGATATACTGGAAAATATTAGGGTTCAAACAAACACCCTAATAATGGGCGATTTCAACTACCCCACCATTAACTGGGAAAACTACTCGTGTACCAACTCCTTCGTTCAACGCGTTCTGGAATTCATTAATTCCAATGCCCTGGATCAACTTATCCATACCCCCATCAGGGGCAACAATATCCTAGACATAGTCATTACCAACATGAGTGACCGGTGTTCCACACCTGAAGTAAACTCCTCGTTGGTCAGATCTGACCATAAGCTAATCACCCTAGATATCCACATCCTGTCCCCACCCACCATTAAGGAAACCACGGTAAAAAATTTCTCCAAAGCCAACTTCATGCTTCTTACGACAGAAGTGGCGAACTTCATGACACCTATGCAGACGAACAATACAGTTACTACTGCTGAATCTTACACAAATGCACTCTATAAGCACTTACACGAGTGCATGGATTGTGCTATCCCAAACAGAACCAAAAACAAAGCCAATCTGGTGGTCCCCTGCCAGAAACAAACTCTACAACAGAAGAAACTGTTGCAAAAGAGAGTAAAATCCCATGAGTGGAGGAGCTCCCTGGTCAGCCTCAGTAAGAAGCTGAGATCCCTTATAAGATCCTCCAAAGCTAGCTATGAAAACAAAATCGCCACTGATTCTAGGGGCAACCACAAAGCATTCTATAGCTATGTCAAGAATCTCAATGGCAACACTCAGATCTGCTCCGAGTTACAGCACAACGGCACAAAAATTACAGAACCAACTGATACTGCCAACATCTAGTGCTAACTTTACCCCCCATCACCCCCCAAAGGGCCCATATCTATAAAGGAAGAATGCAGAGTCCTTGTAATCACATCTATGCAGGTAAAAGCTGCACTCTCTAAAGCTGAAAACACAGCATCCATGCGCCTGGACAACATCCCAGGCTGCGTTTTACATAGTCTTATGTCAGGCGTTGTGGCCACTAAATGGTGCACAGCAACACTCATCCCACTCCACAAAGGGGGAACCACCACTGATCCTGGAAACTATCTCCCTATTAGCCTGATGAGCCTGGCCTGCAAGGCCATGTAAAGTAGTTGTGTATACTTACCATAAATGTAGATGTTAGAGTGTATTCACTATTGAAGTCATTACATTTGGGTAATCTGCTGGCAGGTTGCCCTCAGTCGGCCCGAGTCTTGGGTCCTGTCTCGGTTGCTGTCCCTTCTTCCATGACATCAGGTCGTCAGGGGTATAAAACATGCAGCCGACGCCATTACATCAGTTTTTCTTGCCCCAGATGTCAGGTGCCCCACTAATGGGGAGCAAATAAACACAAAAACATAAAGGTATACCTCCAACCAAAAGCAAATACATCAAAAAGGCTTTTAAGCATAGTAAAGGAAAGGAGAGGTATAGTCAGAAAAAACTAGGGGGCTGGAGGGAGGGTAACCAGGACTGCAACAGTGAATACACTCAAACGTCTACATTTATGGTAAGTGTACACAACTGTACTACATTCTTCGTGTTTCACTGTTGCAGTCATTACATCTGGGTAGATTCCCAAATTTATGGTTGGGAGGAGGAGTTTATACAGCATTAGGGCCAGCTATAAGACCCTGCAAGACAGCAGTAGCAAAGTCAGCTCTGGATTTAGAGAAAATTGGTAAATGATGGTGCTTGGTGAAAGTATGTACAGGACTCCAGGTAGCAGCTTCTATGATCTCCCTGGTAGGAACACCTCTGAGAAAGGCTGCAGAAGTAGATGCAGCCTTGGTGGAGTGATATCTGGTCCCCTGGGGGATAGGTTTTCCATGGTGCTTATAGCAGAAACAAATGCAATGGCTTATCCATTTAGAAATGGTTTGTTTTGAAATAGCCTTCCCCTCTGCTCCTGCTGCAAATGCTACCAGCAATTGTTCAGATTTTCTTCGAGATTTAGTCCTGTCCAAGTAGAATCTTAGTTGTCTGTGCACATCCAAGGAATGCAGAATCCGTTCCCCTTTGCTCTGTGGATTGGGGAAGAAGGTTGGCAAATGAATGGACTGATTAAGAGCCACACTGGAAACCACCTTGGGCATGAAGGATGGATTGGTCCTGAGAGATACCCTGTCCACATGAAAGATGATGAGAGGCTCCACTGCCATAAGGATCTGTAATTCAGATATCCTTCTAGCTGAAGTGATTGCTAATAGGAAGGCTGTTTTCCAAGAAAGAAATTTTAAGTCTCCAATAGCAGCTGGCTCGAAAGGAGGTAGAGTGAGTTTCTCCAAAACAAAGTTAAGGTCCCAGGCAGGGGTAAGAGCTCTCCTGGGTGGTCTCAAGTTTTTTGCCCCTCTGAGATACTGCTTGAGCAGGGGATGAGAGAAGAGGGGTGGTTCTGTGTTATAGTGAGCTGAAATAGCTGAGGCGTGGCTTTTAATGGAGGAAAAAGACAGGCCCTTGTGAAGCATCTCAGTTAAGTATTGCAAAATCTGAGGTAAATTGGGCGCTGCTGTGCTCATCCCTAAAGACTGGTTCCAGGCACACAATCTTTTCCATTTGTCTGCATAAGATTTTCTAGTACTAGGTCTCCTCGCCTCCATGATGACATCCATCACAGGTTTGCTGAGGGATGATAAGGATGAATTTAAGTGATTAGCCAGGCTGCAAGGTTCAATGTTGGAAGCTGAGGGTGCAGAATTTGGTTCTCCTGCTGAGACAGCAGGGAAGGGGTCTGAGGCAGGTGCCATAGAGATATTTGCGACACACTGCGCAGGAGGGGGTACCAGTGTTGGCGTGGCCAGTCTGGAGCAATCAAAATCATCCTTGGTTTGTCCTGTTTGACTTTTAGTAGAACTTTGGAGAGCAGAGGCAGAGGGGGAAAGGTGTAGATTGATAGGTTTTTCCAGCTGAAGGACAGAGCACATCCACTTTCCAGACTTGTATGTGGGGAGTCCTTGTGCAAAACTTGTCCAACTGGTAGTTCTGGGGGGAGGCAAATATATCTATGTCTGGGCTCCCCCACTCGCTTGTCAACATGTTGAAAATCAGTGGTTCCAGTTTCCACTCGTATGGGTCCATGATGTTTCTGCTTAGTCCGCCTGCCAGAGTATTCAATTTTCCTGGCAGGAATTGAGCTTGTAGATGCAGTTGGTAGCTCAAGGCTCTGTTCCACAATGCCATGGCTAGTCTGCAGAGGGGGTAGGAATGTGCACCCCCCTACTTGTTTATATGCCACATAACCGTGGTGTTGTCCGTCTTTACCATTAGTTGTCCTGGAAGAATGTAGTCCTTGAAGGCTGTCAGAGCATTCTGTACAGCTAACATTCCTTTCTGATTGACATGTAGATGCATTTGATTTGGGTTCCATTTGCCCTGAATGCACTTCCATTCCAGGTGAGCCCCCCATGCATAGTCTGATGCATCTGTAGTTAGGGTTTGGGCGGCAGGGGGCAGTGTGAGTGGTAATCCCTTGTTTTAGTGGCAGGCTTCTGCCCACCATAGGAACTCTAGGCATAGGTACCGTATGTTAGCAATCATTGTTTCCAGGCTGTGACAATGTTGACTCCATAGACTTTTTAGATACCACTGTAGTTTCCTCATATGCAGTCTTGCAAATGGAATTAAAAGAATGTAGGAGGCCATGAACCCCAAGGCTTGCAGTATTTGTCTTGCATATAGCAGGGTTTTTGTGGACACTTGTTTGAAGTAAGTTACCAAATGAATTTGCTTCTCTGGCGTAAGGAAAGCCATCTGGGCAGCTGTATTCAATCTTGCACCTAGGAAAGTAATCTGTTGACAGGGTACCAGTTGTGATTTATTTTCTTTTATGGTGTACCCCAGACAAGTTAGAACCCTTTTTACAAATGCCAGATGTTTTAGAAGTATGCCCTGGTTTTCTGCCTGAATTAGACAATCGTCCAGGTATGGGTATATTTGAATATTTCTTTGCCTGCAAAATGCAATAACTGGAGCCAGGCAATTTGCGAATACCCTGGACGCAGTAGACAAGCCAAAGGGCAATGCAGAGAACTTGAAGCGTAGGTATCTTCTGCAAGATTCCCCGATTGGGATGTGTAGGTATGCCTCTTAAATCTAGAGTTGCCAACCAGGCGTCTTTGCCTAGCATAGGAAGTAACTGGTGAAGAGTCAGCATCTTGAATTTTGGAATCTCCAGAAAGGTGTTTTAGAGTAGACAGGTCCAGGACTGGACGCCATGATTGGTCTTTTCTGGGTACAAGAAAAAGCCTGGAATAGAAACCTTGTCCCTTTTCCTCTTATGGTACCAGATGAATAGCCCCCATGCTTAAGAGGGAAAGTACTTGTTTTTGAGCCTCTGCCCACTGATTTGGGGGCAGGTCTGGCCACCCGTTTGGTGTTGGCAACATGTGGAAAAGAAATCTGTATCCTTGGGACACTATATTTAAAACCCATTTGTCCTGGGTTATGAGTTTCCAGTTCTCTGTATGAAGAGCAATCTTTCCCCCCAAAGGGGCAGTTAAAAGAGAAGTGCTTGGTAATTTTAAAAGCAAGTCATTGAGACTGTTTACTATAGGGGGATGTCTTATTTCCAGATTTGGAAGTGGAGCCCCCCCCCCCGCTTAGTTCTGAGAATCCCCTGGGATTGAAACCTGGGGTTTTTGCTTTGTCTGGGTTTGGCTTGAGAGGATCAGGAAGGGGCTGGAAAGGACCAATTCTTAGTAGGTCAGTAGGTCAGTGCCTACTAAATCTTGGAGGTTGCACTTGTAAGAAATCTTTTAACAGTTTGCATAGATTTAGCTTTATCTTCCATCTTTTTAGAACTTCTTCAGCCTTATTGCCAAAAGTACAGTTTTGTACCTACCATAAATGTAGATGTTCGAGTGCTAATACAGCTGCAGTAATCACATATGGGTTCTCTGCCGTCAGGCGGGTCCTCGGTCGGCCGAATTCCAAAGTCTTGGTCCGGCGTCGGTTGTTGTCCCCTCTTCCCTGATGTCAGTGCGACAGGGGTATATAAGCTACAGCCGACGCCATTCTCCAGTCTTTCTTGCCCCAGATGTCAGGTGCCCCCAAAGGAAGGCAATAGATAAATTATATATATATATATATATATATATATATATATATATATATATATATATATATATATATATTCAAGCAATGCAATGTTATCAAAAAAGAGTAGTTGCAAGCAAATACACCATAGGAGGATAACCCAAAATAGGTTGTATGAGGAGGTGTTAGCCACTAGTCCTATACCTAGAGGGGAAGGAGGGAGGGAAACCTGTACTGCAGCTGTATTAGCACTCGAACATCTACATTTATGGTAGGTACAAAACTGTACTATGTTCATTGTGCATACAGCTGCAGTAATCACATATGGGTAGAATCCCAAAGCTACGCACAGGGTGGTAGGTACTAGGTAGAACTGGAATGAGCCAGAATGCCCTGCAACACAGCAGTAGCAAAGCCTGCTCTAGTTTTGGAATATAAAGGCAACTGGTAGTGTTTTGTGAAGGTATGTACAGAACTCCAAGTGGCTGCCTCCAAGATATCTTTGGTCTTTGGTAGGAACTCCTCTGAGGAAGGCTGTGGAGGTAGCTGTGGCCCTGGTGGAGTGTGGTCTGATGCCTACAGGGACAGATTTTCCATGATAGGAATAACAAAAACCTATGCAGTGGCCTATCCATTTAGAGATTGTCTGTTTGGTAACAGGCTTCCCTTGAGCTCCTACAGCATAAGACACAAAAAGTTGTTCTGATTTCCTGAAAGGCTTTGTTCTGTCCAAGTAGTAACGTAGCTGCCTATGGATGTCTAAGGAATGTAGCAGCCTTTCCCCTTTGTTTTGAGGATTGGGATAAAAGGTAGGTAAGTGTATGGCTTGATTTAAAGCTACCTTGGATACCACTTTAGGCATAAATGACGGGTTGGTTCGAAGGGAAACCCTGTCCTGTTGGAAGATAAGAAAGGGCTGCACAGCCATGAGGGCTTGAAGTTCCGAAACCCTACGAGCTGAGGTAATGGTCAGAAGGAAAGCTGTTTTCCAGGACAAGTGTTGCAAGTCTGTTGACGCAGCTGGCTCAAAGGGAGGCAATGTTAATTTTTCTAGGATGTAATTAAGATCCCAGGCTGGCACTGGTTGTTTCCTTGGTGGTCTTATATTCTTAGCCCCTCTGAGGAATTGCCTTAAAAGTGGGTGAGAGAATAACAGTGGATCCGTGTTGAATTCTGCAGAAATGGCTGAGGCATGGATCTTTATGGAAGAAAATGAAAGTCCACTGTTCAGCAGCTCAGCTAGATACTGTAATACCAGAGGCAGATTCAGTTTTCTAGGTCCTTTTTTCTCATTCCAAGAGCAAAACCGTTTCCATTTTGCGGAGTAAGTCTTCCTAGTAGATGACCTTCTGTCCTCCAGAATGACATCCTGCACCTCTTTGGAGAGTAGGGTCTGCTGTGGTGTGTAGGAATTTTCCATGCAGCAAGATTGAGTGTTTTTAGCTGACTGTGAAGAGTTTTGTAGCTGTGCTGAGTCAGTAGAAGAGGCATTAGAGGTAGAGGCCAGGGAGGAGTATGTGTTAGGCTCCTTAGGAGTGGGTACCAGTGCTGCCTTGGCCAGTCTGGAGCAATCAGTATCATCTTCGGTCTGTTTGCTCTTGCTTTTAAGAGTACTTTGGATAGAAGGGGCAGAGGTGGAAAAGCGTACACTGTCCATGCTGTCCAACTGAATGACAGGGCGTCCACCCTCCATGCCTTTGGATGAAAAGTCCTTGAACAAAACTTTTCCAATTGATGGTTCCTGTGGGAGGCGAAAAGATCTATGTCTGGCCTTCCCCATGCTTGGATTATCTTTGTAAATACCTGTGGATGCAGCTTCCATTCGTGTGGGTTTGTCATATTTCTGCTTAGATTGTCTGCCAGCGTGTTTTCCAAACATGGCAAGTACTGTGCTTGAAGTTCGATTTGGCATTCCAGAGCCAAGCTCCAAAGTGTCATGGCTAGTCTGCACAGGGGATATGAATGTGTTCCTCCTTGTTTATGTACCACATTACTGTGGTGTTGTCGGTTCTTATCAATAATTGTCCTGGATGCAGGAGGTCCTTGAATGCTGTAATTGCATTTATCACTGCTAGCATTTCTTTTTGATTGATGTGAAGGTGCTTTTCCTTTTGGGACCATTTCCCCTGAATGCACCTGCCTTTCATGTGTGCCCCCCAGGCGTAATCTGAGGCGTCTGTAGTGATGAGTTGATTTGCTTGAGGCTTGCAGAATGGGAGACCTGTGTTTGCTTGACATGCTTAGGCCCACCATAGAAATTCCTTTTGCAAACATGGAATTATTGGTAGTATTGTTTCCAAATTGTGGTTGTGTTGAGACCATAGGCTTTTTAGGTATCATTGAAGTTTTCTCATATGCAACTTTGCACATGGGATTAAAAGAATGCAAAATGTCATGAAGCCCAGAGCCTGCAGGATTTTCCTTGCAGTAAGCCTGGTACACTTTGCTAGTGTTTTGAAATACTGAGTTAGTTGCCCTTGTTTTTGTGGCGTAAGGTAGGCCATCTGGGTGTTTGTGTCCAAGTTGGCACCCAGGAAAGTTATTTTCTGAGATGGTGTCAGCCTGGATTTTCTTTGTTGATTGTGTATCCCAGAGAATTCAGTAACTGTGTTGCATAAGCCAGATGTTCCAGAAGAGTGTGCTTGCTGTCCGCTTGTTTTAGGCAGTCGTCCAAATAAGGGTATATTTGTATCCCTTGAAGTCTGCAGTAGGCAATTACTGATGCCAGGCATTTTGTGAATACTCTGGGCGCAGTAGATAAGCCAAAGGGCAATGCAGAGAATTGATAGTGGATTGAACCTGCAAGAAATTGGAGGTATCTTCTTCAGCTTTGTCTGATTGGGACATGCAGGTATGCCTTCTTGAGGTCCAATGTTACCAGCCAAAACTCCTTGCCCAGCATGGGAAGAAGCTGCTGTAATGTGAGCATCTTGAATTTTGGTACGAGTAGAAATGTATTTAGGATGGATAAGTCCAAAATAGGTCTCCAGTCGGTTCCTTTTCTTGGTACCAGGAAGAGTCTGGAATAAAAACCCTGACCTTGTTCGTGAGTAGGAACCTCTTGAATGGCTTTCATGTCCATGAGCTTTGTAATTTGTATTTGCGCCTCTGCCCTTTGATTGTGTGGCAGGTTTGGCATGCCTCTCATTTCTGGAAGAGTGTGAAAATGAAATTTGTAGCCTCTGTTTATTATGTCCAGGATCCATTTGTCTGTTGTGATAATCTGCCAATTTCTTGAAAATAGTGCCAGCTTCCCTCCCAAGGGGGCTGCCAGCTGAGATTTGCTTGGCATGAAAAGGAGAAAGTCATTGGGTTTGCTTTCTGTGTTGTTGTGCACTGTCTTCACCACCTCTTGGTGCTTGAGATTGCCATTGTCTGCCTCTATATGATCCTTGAGATTGTCCTCTGCCCCTTGAGCGCCTGTATCTACCTCTTTGGGGCTGGTCCGTGGCTGGAAAGGACCAGTTTTTTGAAGGCCAATTTCTGCTAAAACGAGGAGGCTGTACCTGTAGAAAAGCCTTGACAGTTTGCATAGATTTAGCTTTTTCTTCCATTTTCCGTAGTATCTCCTCAGCATTAGTACCAAATACCATTTCCTTTTGTAAAGGAGCATCTAGTAGCTTGGCTTTAACATGATCAGGCAAACTTTGTTCCCTAAGCCAGGCATGTCTACGAATGACTGCTCCTGTAGCAGCAGCTCTACTTGAGGCCTCTAAGGCATCATAACCACATTGTAAGGTGTGTTTACCCACTTGTTCTGCACTATGCATCATATCCTGCAATTCCTTCAAATCTGGTTGTTCAGGTTGAGACATTTTGTTTCTTAATTGTGATAACAGAAACTGTTGATATTTAAGCATATGGAACTGACAATTTAAGGCCCTCATGGCTAGGGTGGCCGAGGTGCATACCTTTTTCCCCCACCTTTCTAAGGATCTAGGTTCTCTTTCAGAAGGTAAAGGGTTCTTGGCAGTAGAGGCCTTCATTCTCTTGGGGCCTTGAGAAATGGTTTCAGGGTCAGCATTATGGCTTTTGAAAAGAAATTGGTGAGAGTTAGGGACTCTGTAGTATCTATCAGGCTTGACTGGTGCAGGAGGCAGGGAATCCGGATTAAGACAAGCCTCCGAGTAAACATCATCAAGTATGTCCAGGACAGGAGGTATAGCCAGAGGTCTGTGTTGAGGTAACAAAAGAAATTCCCTAAGCCTTTTCTTGGAATCAGAAAAGTCTTGGCCTTCCCAATGGAAGCGCTCCCTCAAGGTGTGCAAGGTTTCCCCAAAAGAGAAATCCTCTGGGGGAGATACAGAAGGAATGGACTGTTCTGCATCAGAATCTTCATAAGGGGAGTACGAGAGTTCCTCCACATCAGAATGTTCTGAGAAAATGGAGCCCTGTTCAGAAGAGGGAGAGTCTTCCTCCACTCTGGGTCTCTTATCTGGAGGGGGTTGGGAACCCCTGATATAGGAAATTAAATCCTCAGCCATTTTAAGCATCTGCCTTTTAGGCATGGGGCCTGGGGATGGGCCCTGTGCAACAGGCCTACTGGGATGGATGGATGGATGGATGGATGGCTGATTTGGACTTAGTGAAGGCCTTAATAGAAAAGGAAGAAGAGGGTCTAAATACACCCTGGGTGGAAGTGGACCTGTCCACATTAGAAGGCTCAACACCCACTGTGGTTTCGGTGGTTGTAGTCTGAGTAAGGGCCGAGGTACCAGCGATCTCGGGTACAGAAGACACCGCCAGGGAAGTGTCGTCGGTAGCCAGGGACTGCATAGGCGTCTCACTGAGAACCGGACCACGTGTAGCCGGCTTTGGCGTGGTGTCGGTGGAGACCGCAGGCCTCGCGTGTCCATCTTTGTCCTTGCGTTTTTTGGATAAAATGGTAGTCGGAGTATCCGACGACATTTTATAATCAAAGGCTTTACCAAAATAATGTTGGGCGAACTCCGCCCAACGCTTAATAGTGCGTTTATTGAAAGTCGCACAGAAGTGACAGCCCGAGATGTCGTGGTCTGGGCCTAAACAAGGAATGCAAAGGGAATGAAAATCCTTATGCGGTATTTGCTTCCCACAAGAAATACAATTGTTAACTTTGTCTGACATCGGTCTGAGGCAAGAAAAGTTTCCCCAACGGGGTACTTAGCTTTAAAGACGACTTCGGTTTCCAATTTTTTCGTAAATTCAGCAGCTGGCCGACCGGCACTTGTGAACTGCTTCTGCTTCGGGCACCGCGCGGCAAAAAAGACTGGAGAATATGGCGTCGGCTGTAGCTTATATACCCCTGTCGCACTGACGTCAGGGAAGAGGGGACAACAACCGACGCCGGACCAAGACTTTGGAATTCGGCCGACCGAAGACCCGCCTGATGGCAGAGAACCCATATGTTATTACTGCAGCTGTATGCACGATGAACATCAGGCAGTCCTAATTTAAAGGAGCATCCAACAATTTAGCTTTAACATGATCAGGCAAAGATTGCTCCTTAAGCCAAGCATGCCTTATAAGCACAGACCCAGTAACAGCAGCCCTGCAGGAAGCCTCTAAAGAATCAAAACCACATTGCAAAGTATGTTTTCCAACTTGTTCAGCAGAATGCATTAAATACTGTAAATCTTTATTTTCCACACAGTCAGGAAACAACATCATTTTCTGTTTAAGCAGTCCAATAATATGCTGTTGATATTTTAACATATGAAATTGGCAGTTTAAAGCTCTGATCGCCAAGGTTGCAGAAGTATAAACCTTTTTACCCCATCTATCCAGCGCCCTGGAGTCTCTATGAGAAGGGGTAGGATTTTTAGCAGCAGAAGCCTTAATGCCCTGGGGTCCCTGAGAAATGGTTAATGGATATGCAACAGGATTTTTGAAAAGGAACTTGTGGGACTCAGGTTTGCTAGGAACCAGAGGCAGGGAATCAGGGGCCAAAATGGATTCTGAGAACACATCATCAACTAAGTTTAGTACAGGAGGTATAAGAAGGAAATCCCTAAGCCTCTTTTTTGAATCAGAAAATTCCTGGCTTTCCCAGTGGAAATGCTCCCTTAAAGTATGTAGTTTCCCCAAAAGAAAAATCCTCAGGAGGGGAAGCAGAGGGAATGGAATCCTCTGCATCAAAACCCTCATAAGAAGGTATGGACAAATCAAGGTCATTAGAAGAAACAGAAGATTCATAATCAAGCTCAGCCCTAGGCCTCTTAGACGGGGGGGGGGGGGGTTGACTACCCCTGATTAGAGTAATTACATCTTTAGCCACTTTAATAATTTGTTTTTTAGGCATTAGTAACGAAGGCGGTGTCGATTTAATACGCAAGTCTGTAGGCCTGAATACACCCTCAGAAGCCAGTGCCTGCACAGTGGCTCTGGACCCATCCAAGGTATAGACATCCGCGGGTTCCATACGTGACGCACCTTGCAGCATACCGGACTCCAAATGGATCTCAGTAGAGGCCTGCGAATCAGAAGTAGCGGGTATCAGGGGCTGTGAAAGCGCCTCACTGAGTAACGGCGAACTGGCGAATGGCTTAGGAGAAGCATCATTGGCAGTTTTGGACCTCGGCGGTCTGTCTGTCTTTATCTTTGCATTTTTTCGGAATCCTGGTAGTCGGATGGCTAACCGACAACATTTCTGCATAATTGATCCGAGAACTGAACTATTTAGAGGCAAAATTGTACCGACGATGGATAGTGTGCTGATTAAATAAAGCACAAAACCAACAGAGAGGTAACGTCGTGGTCAGGGCCTAGGCAAGGAATTCAGTACAAATGAAAATCTTTATGAGGTATTTGCTTTCCACAAGTAATGCAATTATTAACTTTTACTGACATCGGTAAGGAGCAAGAAGACGTTTCCCCAACAGGGTATTAGCTTTAAGTTGAAGACTTTGGTTCTGAAACTCGAAAATGAAAATTTCAGGAGTCGGCCGATCGGCACTTGCGAACTGCTCCTGCTTCGGGCACTGCACGGCAAAAAAGACTGATGCAATGGCGTCAGCTGGATGTTTTATACCCCTGACGACCTGACGTCATGGAAGAAGAGACAGCAACCAACGCAGAACCCAAGACTTTGTTAATCAGGCCGACTGAGGGCAACCTGCCAGCAGATTAGCCAAATGTAATGACTGCAACAGTGAAACATGAACATCATATCATCATGGAACTCATAAACAAAGACAATGGCAAACTCCAAACTCTGGACCTCACCCAGTTCGGGTTTGTGAAAGGCAGATCATGCCTTCTGAACCTGATCGAATTCTTTGAGGCAGTCACCAAAGCCATAGACGAGGGTAAGGTGGTTCACACAACCTATCTTGACCTCACCAATGCTTTCGACACCATCACCCACTCTGGAATTATAGCTAAACTCACTAAACTAGGTATAAATCCTTGCGTCACAACATGGGTTGCCAACTGGCTCACTGACAGAACCCATAATGTAAAAGTTGCAGACTCCAAATCTGACTTCAAACCAGTGACAAGTGGAGTATCACAGGGTTCAGTCCTGGGACCTCTCCTGTTTGGCATCTACTTCCCTGAAGTACAAGCTAACACAGAAGGCCTCTGGTTAACGAAGTTCGCAGATGACTGCAAACTAGGAGCCACAGTCGAGTCCCCAAATGAGGTGGACATCCTACAGAAGGGCCTCACTGAGACAGATGCTTGGTGTCAGAGGCATGGCCTCAAGCTCAATGCCAAAAAGTGCACTGTCATCCCCTTTGGTAAAAACTCTGTACCCATTAGCTACCACATAAACGGCAGTCTACCTAACGCCAAATATGTGATAAGGGACCTTGGGACCCAAGTGGTCAGTAGTCTCTCCTTTAATAATCACATCACCAAAGTAGTCAGGAAATCCTTCAACGTGGCACACCTCATCATAAAAGGGTTCTCATCCAGGAAAAGAGGTCATTGTTCCCCTCTACTTGGCACTCAGACCCGTTATAGAGTACGTCCCTTTTGGAATGTACCCCACAAGACATCTGCAGCAGCTGGAAAGGCCACAGAAATACCTCACAAAGGGGATTATTGGCCTCAAACAGATGCCCTACACTGACCGTCTCAAAAAACCCCAGCTTTACTCTGTAGCATATCGCCTACTCTGAGGAGATCTCTGCCTAACATATAAAGCTATGTTAAACCCAGAACTGCTGGATAAGCTACACCTAAAGAAATCCCAATCCCTCCGAGCTACGCGCTCTATGGACATAAACCTTGTCACCACAATAAACAGGACATGCTGGAGAGATAGATTCCTGTCCTAGAGACTTCGTATACTCCGGAAAAAGCTACGCATCTATGTCAAGCAAAGTTCCTCATTAGCACTCTAAGAAAAATCTTGATGAGTGGATGGGAAATTGTAAATACACCCCAGGGATCACTTCTGTGGCTCTGCTCGACAGGGGCACAGGAAACTAACTTTCTTAGGTGGCGTAAGCCAGGGAACCTTGTTGGCTAGGCTTACTTAGGCCCTTGGGCCGATAGCCTAGTACCTACCTATGAACCTTGGGAGATGCATCCGGCTGAGGCTGTACAGCAGAAGAATATGGCCTAGATTTCCTGGCCTTCTTCCCAGATGGGTGCCCCTCGGAGAGGGAAGTTCCTTCCATAGCATTTTTAGCAAAGAGCTTAAGACGTTGACTCTCCAGATATAACATCAAAGAAGAAAGCCTACAACTGAGGGTCTTGGGAACAAAGGCCTGACAGACTGAAAACTAGTTGTGGGAAGCACCAAGGCAAAACAAGTATTGTTCATGACGGTCTTCATGGGGAATTCATCACCCACACTGGCATTTACCCTTCTTGGATGACAAGACCCCACAAGCAGCAAAAAAGAAAAGATACAAACCCCCCCCCCCCCAACAAGGCACTTGCCTGCAACAGTTTGGTTTGGTGAACCAGCAATGGAACGGGAATTCAGACCAACGATCAAGAGATGACATTCGGAATGGAGGCAAAGTAGTTCTGAAGATGGTATGCCCAGACGTCACCTTTATGCTGTAAGCTAAGCGAGGAACACACGTGTGACATAAGGTGCACCTTAAAGCAACCTAAAGGCTTTGGTATACCGGCTGGATGCTAGGCTGCCTCTGGCAGGGGATCCCTAGTGTAAAGAATACTGCAACAGTGAAATGGAAGGACATCTGTTCCTATACAGTGGGGAAAATTTCCTTTTTTGAAAATGTACATAGTCTTGTGAGTTTGCTACGAGTTAAAAGTGGTTGAGAGATTTAAAAATGTATTGTTTTTTGCTTAGTCAGAGTTTTTAATTGAAGTGAAAACTCTGGGAAAATGAGACACGGTTTAAATAGAACTAAGAAGCAGCAACTGCATATAAAATTAGCCTGACAAGCATGAATGTGTGGTTGTAAGTCATTCAAAAGAATTGTCATGCATAATAGATCAAAGCAATATATTCTTGTCAGAATGACAATTAGCACTTGTATCATGCAATGTAAATGACATTGCATGTATTGACAAGTACAGGGTGCAAATGTCACTGTCACAGGAAAGACGTGGATAGAAATGACCATGTGAATGTGACAAAGAAAAGATTTTAGGATGGATATTCAGCAGAGAATCAGTTACAAAGTAAAAGGGGGGTAAGATAAATGGATGCGAAAAGGCCTTCAATAGTGATAAATGGAGGGGGAGATGTCAATAAAGTCAGTCTTGTGATAGTAAGATGTTATTGGGAGGGGGAGGATGATTATGCTGGCATGCACTTACATTCCACCCAAAAACAGAAGTTATGCATTTACCATAATGTTGGAATCTTTCATCTAAGTCTGTCTGATAAGATGTTTACTGAGCTGCTCTTGGATTCGATCTGGCCATTAGCTGTGCTTTAGTATTTTAAGCACCTACAACTTTTTCCCATAATCCTCTGAGAGCCTCTCCTCCACAGACAGTTTGCCACCATCTCAAATAGATCTTGATTCTGTCCTGACAGCCAAGTACTCATTATTTAATTTTGTTTTACTTCAGCAGTTTTAGATAGCTCTACTTTTTACTTTATAATATTTTTTTTGGTAAAGTTTTCTACATTTAGTCTTTACACAGGCATTTTCAATTTTAAGTGCCTCAGCTTATTGACAGTAGTGTTTCTTGGCTGGAATCTCTCTCTCTCTCTGGAGTTGCAAAAATGAAAGAGTTATTAGTTTAGGAATAGTTTCTTATTTGTTATAATTTTTGTGATTATTCCATTCATAAATTTAGCACTGATGGACTGAAGAAATAAGACCTACTATAAGTGATCTTAGGAGAATCTTGCACAAAATAACAAGCTTTCAAGCAGGGTATATTTATAGGTGGAGATTATCTGACATGGAAGATGTGAATTTAGTAGCAGTAACTCAGACAGAATTTGCATATAATCCTACACGATACAACAACTAGGCTACACTGTAGAGAATGTACAGCTGTGTAAAACCTTACCATAACAATAGATGTCCTCCTCTTCACTGTTGCAATATTCCTTCTGCAAGGGATCTCTTGCCAAGGATAGCCCAGTGTCTGGCCAGCACATTAATGCCTTTATAGTGTTTACAGGTGTCATACATCACATGTATGCTCCCTACACCAGATGCACAGCATAAAGGCGACATATAGGTGCACTCACCTCAAAACTGAAAAGCCCCAGGAGGAACAGAATATCCCTATGGATCAGGTGGAACATGTGCATCTTATGAGGAGGAAAAAGAAAAGAATCTCTGGCCAAGAGAGCTAGAATATGGCATCAAAGAGATGACAGGAGACAGGGAGCAAATACTGCAACAGTGAAGAGAAGGAAAAACTGTTATGGTAAAGATTTTACACAACTGAACTATGTCTTTCCACATGTTGCAGCATTCTTTACATAAAAAGTACAGTTTTGTACCTACCATAAATGTAGATATTCGAGTGTTCAAACTGCTGCAGTCATCACACTTGGGTTATCCTGCCGTCCCGCGGTTCCGCAGTCGGCCAGTGTTCCAAAGTCTTGGTCCGGCGTCGGTTGCTGTCGCTTCTTCCCTGATGTCAGTGCGCCAGGGGCATATAAGAGGCATCCAACGCCATTTTCAGTTTTTCTTGCCCCAGATGACAGGTGCTCCCAAGTAGGTGGGCAATACATACTGCCAATAAAACATGTAAAGAAAATACAAAGAATACCTTCAGTTACAAGCAAATACATCACAAAGGTTGTATCAGACAGAAAGACATAAAAAGGTTCAGCTAGGTCAGAGGGGCTGGTTCACAGATAAGTACTAGGCTATCTGCCCATGGGCATTTATAAGCATAGCCACAGAGTGATGGCTTTCGCCTCCCCATTAGATTAGTAACCTGGGCCTATGTCAACAGGGCTCCTGAAGTGATCCCAGGGTAGAAAGTACAGTTTTGTACCTACCATAAATGTAGATGTTCGAGGATCCACATTGCTGCAGTCCTAACCATTGGGTAGTCCGCTGTCCAGTCGGCCCGAATACCAAAGTATATGGCTGACGTCGGTCAAGGCACATTAGACTGACGTCAGGACGTCAGGGTACTAATGCGCATGACCGACGTCATATCCTCAGTCTTTTCTTGCCCCAGATGTCAGAAGGCCCTAAAAAGACAAGGCCCAAACCAAAACACCAACAAAAACCCTGCACCAAACATATATACAATATATACAAATGCACAAGAGTATAGCCTAACCCACACCACAACCCCTAAACACAGAGGGGAAGGAGGGAGGGTAAATTGGACTGCAGCAATGTGGATCCTCGAACATCTACATTTATGGTAGGTACAAAACTGTACTATGTTCTTCATTCCACATTGCTGCAGTCCTAACCATTGGGTAGAATCCCAAAGCAGAGGTAAGGGAGGCTGGCAAATCATAAGGAAGCAGGAGCTGTCAACATGCCTTGCAAAATAGCTGTGGCAAAACCAGCCCTAGATTTAGAGTAGAGAGGAAGGTGGTAATGCTTAGAGAAAGTATGTACTGAACTCCAAGTAGCTGCCTCCAAAATATCCTTAGTTGCCACCCCCCTGAGAAATGCTGTTGAAGTGGCAGTAGCCCTTGTGGAATGAGGCCTAATCCCAGCCGGAATCTCCTTGCCATGATGGGAATAACAAAAGAAATGCAAAACCCAATCCACTTAGAAATAGTTTGCTTAGACACAGGCTTGCCCTGAGAAGTCAAGGCAAAAGAAACAAACAACTGCTGAGACTGCCTGAAATCCTTAGTCCTGCTTAAATAATAACGTAACTGCCTATGTACATCTAAAGTGTGCAAAATCTTTTCTCCCTTGTTTTGGGGATCTGCATAGAAGGTAGGCAAATGAATAGTTTGGTTTAAAGCCACACTAGAAACCACCTTAGGCATAAAGGAAGGATTAGTACGTAATGATACTCTATCCTTATGGAAAATCAAAAAGGGCTCTACTGCCATAAGGGCCTGCAACTCGGAAACCCTTCTTGCAGAAGTAATGGCCAACAAAAAAGCAGTCTTCCATGACAAGTATTTTAACTCAGCAGTAGCCGCAGGCTCAAAAGGTTGTAGAGTAAGTTTTTCCAACACAAAATTGAGATCCCAAGCAGGAGTAGGAGCTCTACGTGGGGGTCTTATATTCTTTGCCCCTCTAAGAAACTGCTTGAACAAAGGATGTGAAAACAATGGTGGGTCACAATCATAGTGAGCTGAAATTGCTGCAGCATGAATTTTAATGGAAGAGAAGGACAAACCTTTGTCCAATAACTCAGTAAGATATTGAAGAGCCACACCCAAATTAGGCTCAGAAATCTCCAAATTCTTTGCTGCACTCCAAAATAAAAATCTCTTCCATTTTTCTGCATACACTTTCCTTGTACTAGGTCTTCTGGCTTCCATAATCACATTTAAAACTTGTTGAGGAAGTTGAGACCTGCTGTGTTTCAAAACAGAATATGCCAGGCTGTTAGATGAAGAGATTGAAGCTTGACATTGAGCAGGTGACCGTCCCTCTGAGATAACAGGTGTGGAATCAATGGTAAAGGCCATGGAGGCTTCCTTACCAGACTCCTTAGAAGTGGGTACCAGTGTTGCCGAGGCCAATCTGGAGCTATCAAAATCATCCTTGGCTTGTCTTGTCTGATCTTTAGGAGCACCTTTGGGAGAAGAGGGAGAGGTGGAAAGGCATACACATGAAGATTTTTCCAACTGAAAGAAAGAGCGTCCACTTTCCAAGCTGTGTGATGAAACCCCTTTGTGCAAAACTTTGGCAGCTGGTGGTTTAGTGGAGAAGCGAACAGATCTATGTCTGGAGTTCCCCATGACACTGTCAAATTCTGAAATACATGAAGATCCAGTTTCCACTGTGGGGATCCATGATTTGCCTGCTTAACACATCTGCTAAGGAGTTCTGTGCTCCGGCAGAAACCTTGCCTGAAGAGTTAGTTGCAAGCTGAGCGCAGTCTCCCATAAAATCATTGCTTGCCTGCATAGAGGATAAGAATGTGTTCCCCTTGTTTGTTGATGTACCACATGACAGTTGTGTTGTCTGTTAGAATCAACACCTGCCCAGGAAGAAGTAACTCCTTGAAAGCCATTAATGCAAACTGAACTGCTAACATCTCCTTCATATTGATATGTAGATGCTGTAGTCTGGCAGGCCACTTGTCTTGTATCCACTTTCCATTTAGATGAGCTCCCCAAGCAATGTCCGAGGCATCTGTCGTTAAAATCTGACTCGCCTCTGGTCGGGTCACAGAGAGTCCCTTGTTTAGGTGACATTCCTGAGCCCACCACAAAATTCTTTTGAATGCAAGGTATTATTGGAATGACAGTGTCCAAATCCTGGCAGTGCTGTGTCCACACATTTTGAGATACCATTGCAGCTTCCTCATATGCAGTTTGGCATTGGGAAGCACCAGAATACAAGATGCCATGAACCCTAAGGCTTGAAGGACTGTCCTTGCAGTCAGCCCGGACTGAAGAGATAGTTGATGGAAGTAACTGGAAAGATTCTTTTGTTTGTCCGGGGTTAAAAGGCCATCTGGGCTGCTGTATTCAGTCTCACACCCAGAAAGCACATGTCTTGAGAGGGTACTAGACTGGACTTTATTTCGTTCACAGAATACCCTAGGCATCTTAGCACTGCTATGACATATTCCAGATGCTGTAGAAGGTCTTCCTTTTCTTGAGCCAGAATCAGGCAGTCGTCCAAGTAAGGATAGATTTGAATTCCTTTCAGCCTGAAGTACGCTATCACTGGAGCCAGAACCTTTGTGAATACTCTGGGCGCAGTAGATAAGCCAAAGGGCAATGCAGAGAACTGATAATGAGAATTTCCAGCTCGAAAACGCAGATACTTCCTGCAACTTAGTCTTATAGGCACATGAAGGTAAGCTTCCTTGAGATCTAAAGTTACCATCCAATGGTCTTTGCCCAGCAGAGGTAAAAGCTGTTGTAACGTCAACATCTTGAACTTGGGAACGTCCAGATAAGTGTTGAGGATAGATAAATCCAAAATTGGTCTCCACGTGTTCCCCTTCTTTGGAACTAGGAACAGGCGAGAATAAAATCCTAGGCCCCTTTCTGGTACAGGGACTGGCTGGATAGCCCCTATTTGGAGTAACAAAGAAATTTGCTTGTGAGCCTCTTTCCTTTGTGGAGGGGGAACGTCTGGCATGCCTTTGAAAGGGGGCAATGTATGGAAATAAAACCTGTAACCGTGGTGAATGATATCCAACACCCATCTGTCTTGAGTGAGTAAATCCCAATTTTCTTTGAAAAGAGACAGTCTTCCTCCCAAAGGAGCTGCCAGACGAGAATCTACTGGCAGCTGAAAAGGCAGGTCATTGGGTCTGTTTACGAAAGGACTGACCCCTGCCCTCACCAGAAGGCTGAGCAGGTGAACCCCCTGTTCTAGGCCTAAAAGTACCTTGAGCTCTGCCCCTACCACGTCTAGACCTACCCCTAGACTGGGAATCATAAGCAGGATATGTCCATCCCTTAGTAGGCCAATTTCTACTAAACTTCGGTGGCTGCACCTGCAAAAATCTTTAACAGTTTGCATAGACTTAGCTTTGTCCTCCATTTTCTTTAAAACTGCTTCCACAGGCGAACCAAATAACACATCAGACTGTAAAGGAGCATCCAAAATCCTAGTCTTAACATGTTCTGCTAAATTCTGATCCCTCAACCAGGCATGCCTGCGAAGAACAGAACTAGTGGCAGCCACCCTCGAGGAGGCCTGCACAGCATCAAAACCACATTGCAAAGAATGCTTACCCACTTGTTCAGACACATGAACTAAATCCATCAACTCTTTACACTCTATACCTTCTGCCAAAGCATCCACCTTAGATTTCAATTGTGAAAGGAGATAATTTTGATATTTTAGCATGTGAAACTGACAATTCAACGCTCTCATGGCTAAAGTGGAAGAAGTATACACTTTCTTTCCCCACCTATCCAAAGCCCTTGCCTCTTTATCAGTGGGAACAGGATTCTTAACAACAGAGGCCTTAACACCCTTAGGCCCCTGAGAAACAGTTTCCGGGTCTGCCCTAGGACTCTTAAACAGATACTTATGAGCTTCAGGCACCCTATAGTACCTATCAGGCTTAACAGGGGCAGGAGGCAAAGAATCAGGGTTCAGGGAAGCCTCTGCAAAAACATCTTCCACCACATTCAACACAGGAGGTATAGCCAAGGGCCTATGCTGGGGTAAAAATAAGAATTCCCTAAGCCTTTTCCTGGAATCAGAGTAATCTTGGCCTTCCCATTTAAAGTGCTCCCTCATGGAATGCAGAGTCTCTGAAAATGAGAAATCCTCAGGAGGAGAAGCTGTAGGAGTGGAATCATCCACATCAGAATCAGAATAAGGAGGATACTCCTGCAAGTCTTCCACAGAAGACTCAGAAGCCTCTGAACACCGGTCAAAACTCTCAAACTCCGGTTCCACCCGAGGCCTCTTATCAGGAGGGGGCATAGAGCCTCTAATCATAGTAATTAAATCTTCTGCCATTTTAAGCATATGTTTCTTAGGCACAGAACCTGAAGTGCTAGGAGAAGCCCCACTGAAGCTGAACTTGGCCTACCTCTCAAAGAAGTTTTGGAAACAGTAGGAGAAGCTCTAACTACTTTGGGAAGAGAGGGAAGAACAGTTACCTGAGAAGCCCCCTCAGCCTGGCCTACCTCCTGAGAGGGCACATCCTGTAACAGTAAAGTCTCTGCCTGAGACTCCAAAGAAACTCCTGGCAAAACCTCTGGCTCCACTGAGCCTTCTAAAGAACCGACGTCCGGGACTGCCGGTTCATCAACCCTAGGCTTTGCTGTCTTGTCCTTGCGCTTTTTGGACGAAGCGGCGCCGGAGCATCCGACGGCATTTTGTAATTACACCGCTTCCCAAACACTAACCTGGCACAGTCTAACCTCCTCTTAATAGTGCGTTTGTTAAATCTAGCACAAGAGCGGCAACCAACAACGTCGTGCTCAGGCCCTAAACAAGGTATACACAAAGTATGGTAATCCCTATGAGGTATCTGTTTCCCACAAGAAATACAGTTATTCACTTTTCTGACATCCGGTTAAATACTGAGGCAAGAAAAACCAAAATGTTCCCCAACGGGGTACTTAGCCAACTTTGATTCGGTCTGAAACTCCGACTTCGGAAATATTTCAGAACGCCAACCTGCACTCGCAAAACTGCTTCTGCATCGGACCATGCGGCAAAAAAGACTGAGGATATGACGTCGGTCATGCGCATTAGTACCCTGACGTCCTGACGTCAGTCTAATGCGCCTTGACCGACGTCAGCCATATACTTTGGTATTCGGGCCGACTGGACAGCGGACTACCCAATGGTTAGGACTGCAGCAATGTGGAATGAAGAACATCTTACAATTACCCATCCACTCATCAAGATTTCTCTTGAAAAGGGTCGGAGAGGAGCTCTGTCGAATATGGATTGGGATTCTATTCCAGAGTGAGGGGAGTCGCTGGGACAGGAATCTATCCCTCCAGCATGTCCTGTTTATTGTTGTACATAGGTTCAAGTCGCTAGAACGAGTGATTCTGAGGGATCTCGTTTTTTTGAGGTGAAGCATGTCCATTAGTTCAGGGTTTGACATGGCCCTATAGGTCAGACATAGGTCACCTGTGAGAAGACGTTAAGCGACTGAAGAGCCGGAGCTTTTTTAGTCGTGCTTCATAGGGTAATTGTTTAAGGCCCTTAATCCTCTTAGTGAGGTACTTCTATGGTCTCTCAAGTTGTTGCAGGTGTCTAAGTGAGGTACATCCCAAATGGGGCATTGTACTCTACTATGGGCCTAATGAGTGAGGAGTAAAGGGGCAGAATCACCTCCTTGGATCTGGATGAGAAACCCTTTGTGATCAGGTGTGCCACATAGAACGATTTTCTGACCGTTTTGGCTATGTGGTTATCAAAGGAGAGCATGCTATCTACTTGGGTACCCAGGTCCCTAATTACTTCTTCTGTACTTGGTGGATTCCCATCTATGTGGTAGTTTGTAGGTACTTTGTTTTTCCCAAATGGGATTACTATGCATTTTTTGACATTTAGCTTGAGGCCGTGACTTTGACACCAGGTGTTTGTCTCTGTGAGACCCTTTTGCAGGATGTCTGTGTCAGCTGGAGTGTCAATTATTGCACCCAATTTACAGTCATCTGTGAACTTGGTTAGCCACAGTCCCTCTGCCTTTGCCTGTACTTTGGAGAAATATATACCGAACAGGGGGGGTCCCAGGACTGAGCCCTGTGAGACTCCGCTTGTGACTGGTTTAGAGTCAGCCTGCCACTCTTACCGTGTGGGTTCTGTCTGACAGCCAACTGGCAACCCATCTCATGACATAGGGGTGAATATTTAAGCTGGTGAGTTTGTCTACGATTCCTGAGTGTGGGATGGTGTTGAACACCTTAGCGAGGTCCAGATATGCTGTGTGGACCACCTTCCCTTCATCTATGGCCTTGGTGACTGTTTCGAAGAAGTCGACCAAGTTCAGGAGGCAAGATCTTCCTTTAACAAAGCCGAACTGAGTGGGGTCCAGTGTCTGGAGGTTCCCAATGTCCCTGTTAATGAGCTCCATGATAATGCGTTCCATGGCTTTGCAGACCAAGCTAGTCAAGCTTATAGGGCGATAGTTCCCATGGTCAGTTGTGGCACCACCTTTGTGGAATGGTACGACTGTCGCTGTACGCCATTCTTTGGGTACATAGCCTGTAGAGAGGCTGAGTTTGAATAGTGATTTGAGATGGGGGGGTTAGTTAATTTTGAAGCTCATGTAAGACACAACCTGGGATAGCATCTGGTCCCACTGATGCTGTGTTTTTGGCCTTTGCAAGGGCTGTCTTTACTTGTGTGTCAGATATCTGGAGTGCCACATTCTTCTGGGATGGGTGCTAGCCCCTTTGGTGGAGAGGGAGGGGTGAAGTTTGCAATGAACTTGTCAGCCAGGATGTTGGCAATGTCGGTTGGTTCAGTGTATTTATGGCCATTATGCACTAGCTCGGAGCATTTCTGAGAGTTTGCCCCTAGACTCTTGACATAGTTACAGAAGGCCTTGTGGTTATCCTTAGAGTCATTGGCTATTTTTCTTTCAAAGTTGGCCTTGGATGATTTAACGAGGGAGTGCAGTTTTTTACTGATGTTAATCAGAGATGCCTTCTTATTTTGGGATTTTGTTCTATCTTGCCAGAGTTTCCTCCTTCCGTTGTAAAGTTTATTTATGGCCGGGGTCCACCAGACTGGCTTCCTCTTTTTTGAGGAGATGGTCTTGGTTTTACTTGGGATGGCTCGGTCCATGCATTCTTGAAGGTGTTCATAGAATGTACTTGTAAAGGATTCTGCCGATAGGTAATCATTTTTTGGAGGGAGGGTAACCTGGACCGCAGCAGTGTGAACACTCGAACATCTACATTTATGGTAGTTACAAAACTGTACTATGTTCATCGTGTTACACTGCTGCAGTCATCACACTTGGGTTGAATCCCAAAGCTAAGGATGGGTGGTGGAGTTAAACAGGGTTTGAAAAAGTTAGTAGGCCCTGCAGAACTGCAGTGGCAAAGCCAGCTCTAGTTTTACAGTATAGAGGTAAGTGATGGTGTTTGAAGGTTTGCACTGAACTCCAAGTTGCAGCCTCCAAAATATCCTTGGTTGGTACACCCCCTGAGAAAGGCTATTGATGTAGCTGTAGCCCTGGTGGAATGGGACCTAATGCTAGCAGGTACCGGTTTCCCATGATGTGTGTAGCAGAAATGGATGCAATGTCCTATCTATTTTGAAATGGTCTGTTTTGAGATGGCTTTTCCTTGTGATCCTGCAGCATAGGATACAAAGAGCTGGTCAGATTTTCTGAAAGCCTTCGTTTTATCCAAGTAGTAACGTAATTGCCTGTGAATGTCCAAAGAGTGCAGGAGCCTTTCTCCTTTGTTCTGGGGGTTTGGAAAAAAGGTGGGCAAATGAATGGTTTGGTTTAGGGCCACACTGGATACCATCTTTGGCATAAAGGGAGGGTTAGTTTGTACAGCGACTCTGTCTTGATGAAAAATGAGGAAAGGCTCCACTGCCATTAAGGCCTGTAGCTCTGAGACTCTTCAAGCTGAAGTTATTGCTAGCAGCAGGGCAGTTTTCCATGATAGAAACTGTAAATCAGCTGTAAAAGCTGGTTCAAAGGGTGGCAGTGTAAGCTTTTCCAGAACAAAGTTGAGATCCCAAGTTGGTGCTCTCCTGGGTGGTCTTATGTTCTTAGCCCTTCTGAGATACTGTCTTAGCAGTGGATGTGAAAATAAAGGAGGATCCGTGTTGTAGTGAGCTGAAATTGCTGAGGCGTGGATCTTAATAAATGAAAAAGAAAGTCCTTTGTGCAACATCTCAGTTAAATATTGTAGAATCTGAGGAATGTTTGGAACAAGGGGATTTTGGCCTCTAGCCTGGTTCCAGGCGCAAAATCTTTTCCATTTGTCTGAATAGGTTTTCCTGGTGCTGGGCCTCATGGCCTCCAGAATGACATCCATAACAGCTTTAGAGAGAAGTGTTGGCTGGTTGTTTAGGTAATTTGCCATGCAGCCAGATTTAAAGTCTTGAGCTGGCTGTGTAGAATCTGAATGTTTTGCTGAGTGAGCAGGTGAGAAATTTGAGGTAAAATCCATGGTGGGCCGTGGGCCATGTTCCTTAGTAATGGATACCAGTGCTGGCGTGGCCAGTCTGGAGCAATGAGTATCATTTGTGGCCTCTCTAATCCGACTTTCAGCAGCACCTTTGCTAGAAGAGGCAGTGGAGGAAAGGCATACACTGTTAATGTTTTCCAACTGAATGAGAGAGTGTCCACTTTCCAAGCTAGTGGGTGGAATGTCCTTGTGCAAAATTTTCAAAGTTGGTAGTTTTGGAGGTTGCAAACAGATCGATGTCTGGGCTTCCCCATTTTTGAGTTATCATTGCAAATACTTGTGGATCTAGTTTCCACTCGTGGGGATCCATGATGTTTCTGCTTAGGTCGTCTGCCAATGTGTTTTTCTTTCCTGGCAGGAACTGTGCTTGTAGTTGAACTTGGTAGGTCAGTGCTGTGTTCCACAAGGTCATTGCTTGCCTGCATAGGGGATAGGAGTGTGTGCCCCCTTGCTTATGTACCACATTACTGTGGTATTGTCCGTCTTTATTAGGAGTTGTCCTGGATGTAAGAGGTCCTTGAAAGCTGTTAGGGCATTCTGTACAGCTAGCATTTCTTTTTGATTAATATGCAGATGCCTTTGATCTGTAGACCATTTGCCCTGAATGCACTGCCCTGCCATGTGTGTTCCCCAGGCATAGTCCGATGCATCTGTTATAGTTTGCCTGGCTGTGGGTAAGGTACAAGGCTGACCCTTGTTGAGGTGACATGCCAGTGCCCACCATAGAAACTCCTGTTGAAGGCAGGGAATGAGTAGTATTATTTTTTCCAAGCTGTGGCTGTGCTGAGTCCATACGCTTTTTCAGGTACCATTGCAATTTCCTCATATGCAGTTTTGCAAATGGTATTAGTAGTATGCAAGATACCATGAATCCCAAGGCCTGCAGAATTTTTCTTGCAGGGAGTTGGGTCTTTGTTGCCATCATTTTGAAGTATCGAGTCAGCTGTTCTTGCTTGTCTGGCGTGAGATAAGCCATCTGGGCCGTTGTATTTAAGCTGGCACCCAGGAATATTATGTTTTGTGAGGGCACTAGTTTTGATTTCTTTTCGTTTACTGTGTACCCTAGGCAACTTAAAAGGTGTTTGACAAACGCCAGATGCTTTAAAAGAATGTCCTTACTTTCTGCTTGAATAAGGCAGTCGTCCAGGTATGGATATATTTGAATTCCTCTTTGTCTGCAGTATGCAATTACTGGTGCCAGGCATTTTGTGAAGACCCTAGGTGCAGTAGATAAGCCAAAGGGCAGTGCATAGAATTGATAATGGGTTGAACCTGCAATAAATCAGAGGTATCTTCTGCAATTTTGTCTGATAGGGACATGCAGGTATGCCTCCTTGAGATCCAACGTTACTAGCCAAGCCTTCTTGCCCAGCATGGGAAGAAGCTGCTGTAGTGTTAGCATCTTGAATTTGGGTACTTGCAGATAAGTGTTTAGAATTGAAAAGTCCAGAACGAGTCTCCAGGCTTTGTCCCTTCTGGGGACTAGAAAGAGTCTTGAGTAAAATCCTTGTCTTTGCTCCTGTGTAGGTACCTGTTGAATGGCTCTCATGTCCATGACAGCAGTAATTTGTTTTTGAGCCTCTGCCCACTGATTTGGTGGCAGGTTTGGCATTCCTTTTATCCTTGGCAAGGTGCGAAAGTGTAATCTGTATCCTTGTGAGACAATATTTAGGACCCATTTGTCTTTTGTGATGACGTGCCAGCTGCCTGCAAAAAGTGCTAATTTTCCTCCCAAGGGAGCTGCCAAGAGATATTTGCTTGGCAGTCTGAGGGTTAAGTCATTGTGTTTGTCTTCTGGTAGCTTGGGGCCTGTCTTTTCTTCCTTTCTGGGTTGCGGCACCCCATTGGCGAGGCTTGTAAGGGCCTTGTGACTGACCTCTGCCCCTTGGGCGTCTGTATTTGCCCCTCTGTTGTCTGTCAGAAGCTGGAAAGGACCAGTTTTTTGTTGGCCAATTTCTGCTGAAACAAGGAGGTTGAACCTGTAAAAAAATCCTTGACCGTCTGCATAGATTTTGCCTTATCCTCCATTTTCTTTAAAACCTCTTCTGCTTTTACACCAAATAAAACATCCTGCTGTAAAGGTGCATCCAATAACTTTGCTTTAACATGATCAGGTAGAGTTTGTTCTTTTAACCAAGCATGTCTACGTATGACAGACCCAGTCACTGCTGCTCTACAGGAAGCTTCCAATGAATCAAATCCACATTGTAAAGTATGTTTTCCCACTTGTTCAGCTGCATGCAAAAAATCCTGCATTTCCTTTTAATCAGGCTGCTCTGAATGTGTGATCATTTTTTGTTTTAATTGAGACATCAGGAATTGCTGATATTTTAGCATGTGAAACTGGCAATTTAAGGACCTCATAGATAGAGTAGCTGAGGTATATACTTTCTTTCCCCATCTGTCTAGTGCTCTGGAATCCCTTTCAGAGGGTACAGGATTTTTAGCAATAGAGGCCTTAACCCCTTTGGGACCCTGGGAAATGTTTTCTGGATCAGCAACAGGGCTTTTATATAGGAATTTGTGTGAGTCGGGGACTCTGTAGAATGTGTCTGGTTTGGCTGGAGCAGGAGGTAGAGAGTCTGGGTTAAGGCTAGATTCCAAGTAAACATCATCCACAATGTCTAACACGGGAGGGATAGCAAGTGGTCTGTGCTGGGGTATTAAAAGGAACTCTCGGAGCCTTTTCTTAGAATCAGAGTAATCCTGGCCTTCCCAGTGGAAATGTTCCCTCATGGTATGTAAGGTAGGTTTCCCCAAAAGAGTAGTCTTCTGGGGGAGATGCAGAAGGGATAGACTCTTCAGCATCAGAGTCTTCATAAGAGGGAAAGGAATATTCCTGTTCCTCAGAAAGTCTGAGGAAATTGAAACCTAGTCAGAGGAAGCGTAGTCCTCCTCCTGTCTTGGTCTTTTATCAGGAGGGGGATGGGAACCTCCGATTAGGGTAATTAAGTCTTTAGCCATCTTAAGCATCTGTTTCTTAGGCATGGGGCCTTGTACTGGAGACTGCTGTACAATCTTCTTTGTTTTTAAAGGAGTTTTCAGCTTTGCATAGGATTTAATAGTGAGTGTAGTCAGTCTGAAGTTCTGCAACTGAAGGCATTTCAACTGCACCGGAATCTCCTTTTGCTCTGGAGTTGGAAGGGCCTAAAGAAGAAGGCTGCAGTGGCCTAGTAATCTCCGCTTGGGAATCAGACGCTGCCAGAGGTTCTAAATCAGCAGTCGTCAGGGGCTGCGTAGGCGCCTCACTGAAAACCGGCGACCGGCCCAGCAGAGGCCTCGGAGTCTGGTTTGGGTCTAGGCTGCCTGTCCTTATCCTTGCGTTTTTTATGCTTGCCTGTCGTCGGTTGCTCCGACGGCATGGTATAATTAAATTTCCTACCAAAGTAATGTTGGGCGAAATCAAACAGATGTTTAATAGTTTGTTTATTAAACCTAGCACAAAACCGACAACCTGTGACATCATGGTCTGGGTCTACGCAAGGGATACAATAAGAATGAAAGTCCTTATGAGGTATTTGCTTCCCACAAGAAATGCAATTGTTAACTTTTTCTGACATCGGACTGAGGCAAGAAAAGGTTCCCCAACGGGGTACTTAGCTTTATTGTAGACTTCGGTCTGAAATTCGATTTGAAAATCTCAGGAGTCGGCCGACTGGCACTTGCGAACTGCTTCTGCTTCGGGCACCGCACGGCAAGAAAGACAGAAGAAAATGGTGTTGGATGCCTCATATATACCTGGCGCACTGACATCAGGGAAGAAGTGACAGCAACCGACGCCGGACCAAGACTTTGGAACTCTGGCTGACTGCGGGACCACCTGATGGTAGGATAACTCAAGTGTGATGACTGCAGCAGTGTAACACGTTGAACATCAAGTAAAAAAGCTCAAGAGGAAACTTGGGAGGAGGACAAAACTGAAGAGCCCTCTATAAACCCATGCAGGATCTCCCTGGCAAAGCCAGCTCTTGCTCTGGAAATAACATCCAACTTGTAATGCTTAGCGAAGGTATGGACAGAAGTCCAAGCAGCAGCATCAAGGATGGAATTGGTATCCAGTCCTTTGAAAAAGGCACCAGACGAAGCAACAGCTCTGGTAGAATGAGCCTTTACAGAAAATGAAAGACTATCTATGAAAGGAACAACAAAAAGAAATAGCTCTAAAAATCCAGGAAGAGATGGTTTGTTTAGAAACTATTTAGAACAATTTGTTTAGAAATGATCAAACCCAAAGACCTGGGAAGAAAACTCACTGGCCACCTTGGGGATAAAAGGAGTAGCAAGAAGAGACAACCTGTCCCCTGTAAAAAAAACTAAAACGGGAGGAACAGTCATGAGAGTTTGAAGCACAGACACTCTCTTAGCTGAAGTAAAGGCTAAAAGAACAAAAGTATTCCAAGTACAATGTTGCAAAGAAGCTGAAGCAGCAGGCTCAAAAGGAGTCTGAGTCAACTTTTCAAGAATAAAACTGAGGTCCCAGGAAGGCAGAACAGGCCTCCTGTGAGGCCTGATATGAAGGACTCCTTTACTAAACTGTTTGACCTCAAACCTAGAGGGCAGAGGAGGAGTTAAGGAAAGACAAGCAGAAACTGCTGATAGATGAGCTTTAACTGAAGACTATGTCAAACCCAACATGGAGATCACCACACAAATAAGAGATAACCACAGGAATCTGCACTGAAAAGGGATCCTGTTACGAGAGCACCAGACTGAAAATCTCTTCCATATGGCCAAACAATTTCCTGGTAGTGGGTTTCTTGGCCTCCTGCAGGACCCAAAGCACATCCTCATACAAGAAGTGCTTAAAAGGGATCAAGGCCCTGACATCCACAGTGTCGGCTAAAGAGTGGATAAGTGAAGATGGACACGAGACCCCATATATCTTGTGTGAGAAGGTCCGCCCAGTGAGGTAACTTGTGTTGACTGCTCCTTGCCAAGTGAAAAAGAAGGGGGAACCAACACTCTCTAGGTCAGAAGGGAGACCAGCAAGATTTTGTGGAAGTCTTGCCTGATCTTGTGTAGGACCCTCAGAATCAGAAGGGGAGGGAAGGCATTCAAAAACATCCCCTTCCAAGGAAAGATAAAGTGTCTTCCAAGCCAGTGGACTTGGGACTGTAGAACAGAAGACAGGAGGTTGCCTGCTCAGAGGAGAGGCAAAAGATCTACTTGAGGAATACCCCACCAAAAGACAATGTCCATAAAACACATCTCTGTGAAGCATCCATTCGTGAATCTGTGTGCTGGACCTGCTCAGAGTGTCTGCCACTATATTTTGCTCTGAGGGCACGCAGACAGCCTGAAGAGTCATTTGATACTGGACAGCTAGATCCCAGACTTTAAGAGCAAGCCTGCAAAAAAAGGTAGGACCACGTACCCCCTTGCTTGCTGACAAACCACATCACTGTGGTATTGTCTGTGAAAACTGAGGGGCCCACGAAGAAAGAGGGTATGAATGGCCTGAAGAGGTAGGAAGAGAGCTCTCATCTCCCTGATGTTGATGTGGTCTGATCTCTGATGAAGAGATGAGACCCCTGGACCTCGACAGAAACAAAGGAAGCTCTCCAACCCTGTCTGAGGAATTCTAAAAGAGCTCTTGTGTTGGGAACAGAGGTTGGAAAGGAAGTCCTGGGTTGAGAGAAAGTTGATGAATCCACCCCTGAAGCTTGAGCTGGAGACAGGGAAGAAAGGGGACTATGAAGTACAGGGGATGGCAGTGTTGAAGCCACACCAACTTGAAGCCACACCAACTTGAGATACCACTGAAATTTTCTCATATGCAGCCTGGCCAGAAGCAACAAAGGAATGGTGGAAGCCATAAACCCAAGGACCCTGAGAAAGTCCCTGGCTGTGAGTGAAACCAGCGGAAGAAGAGTTCGAGAAAAAACAATCTGAGAGAGCCTTAGGGAAGGCAGGGATGCCAGCATGGGGATGGTCCATATCCTGCAATTGAGACAAACATGATCCTAAGAAGGAACCAAGGCTGACCTTTGAAAGTTTATGGGGAACACCAGACTTTGCAGCAGGGAAACAGTAAATTGGAGGTCCTGAAGCAGTACCCAGGGGTCGAACTCTAAATGAGCAGGTTGTCCAAGTAAGGAAAGATCTGAACTCTTCTCATCCTGCAAAAGGCAATGACAGGAGCAAGGTGTTTCGTGAAAACCCTTGGGGCAGCAGAGAGACCAAAGGGCAAAGCAGAGAACTGAAAATGCAAGGAAGAAACTGAGAAAAACAAACATTTCCAGAAAGAGGGATGGGCAAGGATGTGAAGATAGGCATCCTTGATATCTACAGATACCAGCAATGCCTGGGGAAGAGGAGGAGGGAACAAAGATTGAAGAGACAATATCCAAAAAGAGGGGACGTTTAGAAAAGTGTCAAGCTGAGAAAGGTCCAGAAGTGGTCTCCAGGTGCCCTCCTTCCTGGGAACTAGAAATTTTCTGGAATAAAACTCTTCCCCTTCCTGGGCAGGGCGCATAAAGTACAGTTTTGTACCTACCATAAATGTAGATGTTAGAGTGCTGATACAGCTGCAGTCATAACAGATGGGTTCTCCTGCCGTCAGGCGGGTCCTCGGTCGGCCGAATTCCAAAATCTAGGTCCGGCGTCGGTTGTTGTTGCTTTCTTTCCTGACGTCAGTGCGACAAGGGTATATAAGACACAGCCGACGCCATTTTCTTCAGTCTTTCTTGCCCCATATGTCAGGTGCCCCCTAAGGAAGGCAATATATATATATATATATATATATATATATATATATATATATATATATATATATATATATATTATATATAATCATGCAATGCAATATAATCAAAAATCAGTAGTTGCAAGCAAATACACCATAGAAGGATAACCCAATGAGGTTGTAAGATGAGGAGTTAGCCACTAGGTCTGTACCCAGAGGGGAAGGAGGGAGGGAAACCTGGACTGCAGCTGTATCAGCACTCGAACATCTACATTTATGGTAGGTACAAAACTGTACTATGTTCATCGTGCATACAGCTGCAGTCATAATAGATGGGTAGAATCCCAAAGCTACGCACTAGGTGGAACTGGGAGGAGCCAGAATGCCCTGCAACACAGCAGTGGCAAAGCCTGCTCTAGTTTTGGAGTATAAAGGTAGGTGGTAGTGTTTAGTGAAGGTATGCACAGAACTCCAAGTGGCTGCCTCCAAAATATCTTTGGTAGGGACTCCTCTGAGGAAGGCTGCAGAGATAGCTGTGGCCCTTGTGGAGTGGGATCTGATGCCTACAGGTACAGATTTACCATGAAAGGAGTAACAAAACCGTATGCAGTGGCCTATCCACTTTGAAATTGTCTGTTTGGAAATTGGCTTCCCTTGAGCTCCTACAGCATAGGACACAAGAGTTGTTCTGATTTCCTGAAAGGCTTTGTTCTGTCCAAATAGTAACGTAGCTGTCTATGGATGTCTAAGGAATGTAGCAGCCTTTCCCCTTTGTTTTGAGGATTGGGGTAAAAGGTAGGTAAGTGTATGGCCTGATTTAAAGCTACCCTGGATACTACCTTAGGCATAAATGACGGGTTGGTTCGTAGGGAAACCCTGTCCTGATGGAAGATGAGAAAGGGCTGCACAGCCATGAGGGCTTGTAGTTCCGAGACCCTACGAGCTGAGGTAATAGCCAGAAGGAAAGCTGTTTTCCAGGGCAAATATTGCAAATCTGTTGAGGCAGCTGGTTCAAAGGGAGGCAATGTTAATTTTTCTAGAATGTAATTAAGATCCCAGGCTGGTATTGGTCGTTTCCTTGGAGGTCTTATATTCTTAGCCCCTCTGAGGAACTGTCTTAAGAGTGGGTGAGAGAATAAAGGTGGATCAGTGTTGTATTCTGCAGAAATGGCTGAGGCATGGATTTTGATGGAGGAAAATGAAAGTCCACTGTTCAACAGCTCAGCTAGATACTGTAATATCTGAGGCAAATTAAGTTTTTAGGATCCTGGCCCTTTTTCTCATTCCAAGCGCAAAACCGTTTCCATTTTGCGGAGTAAGCTTTTCTAGTAGATGGCCTTCTGGCCTCCAAAATGACATCCTGCACCTCCTTGGAGAGTAGGGTCTGTTGTGGTGTTAAGGAATTTTCCATGCAGCCAGATTGAGTGTTTTCAGCTGACTGTGAAGAGTTTTGATGCTGTGCTGAGTCAGGAGAAGAGGCATTAGAGGTAGGATCCAGGGAGAAGAATGTGTTAGGCTCTTCAGGAGTGGGTACCAGTGTTGTCTTGGCCAGTCTGGAGCAATCAGTATCATCTTTGGTCTGTCTGCTCTTGCTTTCAAGAGCACCTTGGGCAGCAGAGGCAAAGGTGGGAAGGCGTAAACTGTCCGTGCTGCCCAACTGAAAGAAAGGGTGTCCACTCTCCAGGCCTTTGGATGAAATGTCCTTGAGCAGAATTTTTTCAATTGATGATTCTTGTGGGAGGCAAAGAGATCTATGTCTGGCCTTCCCCACGCTTGGATTATCTTTGTAAACACTTGAGGATGCAACTTCCATTCGTGCGGGTCTGTCATATTTCTGCTTAGATTGTCTGCCAGCATGTTTTCCAAACCTGGCAGGTACTGTGCTTGAAGCTCGATTTGCCATTCCAGAGCCATGTTCCAAAGTGACATGGCCAGCCTGCACAGGGGGTATGAATGTGTTCCTCCTTGTTTATGTACCACATTACTGTGGTGTTGTCTGTTCTTATCAATAATTGCCCTGGATGCAGGAGGTCCTTGAAAGCCGTAATTGCATTTATCACTGCTAGCATTTCCTTTTGATTGATGTGAAGGTGCTTTTCCTTTTGGGACTATTTGCCCTGAATGCACCTGTCTGTCATGTGTGCCCCCCAGGCGTAGTCGAGGCGTCTGCTAAGATGACTTGATTTGCTTGAGGCTTGCAGAATGGTAGACCTGTGTTTGTTTGGCATGCTTGGGCCCACCATAGAAATTCTTTTTGCAAACATGGAATTAGTGGTATTATTGTTTCCAAACTGTGGCTGTGTTGAGACCATAGGTTTTTTAGGTACCATTGAAGTTTCCTCATATGCAACTTTGCACATGGGATTACAAGAATGCAAGATGCCATGAAGCCCAGAGCCTGCAGGATTTTCCTTGCAGTTAGCCTGGTACAATTTGCTAGCATCATGAAGTACTGAGTTAGTTGCCCCTCTTTTTCTGGCGTAAGATAAGCCATCTGGGTGTTTGTGTCCAAGTTGGCACCCAGGAAAATTATTTTCTGAGATGGTGTTAGCCTGGATTTCTCTTTGTTGACTGTGTATCCCAGAGAATTCAATAACCGTGCTACATAAGCCAGATGTTCCAGAAGTATGTGTTTGCTGTCCGCTTGGATCAGGCAATCGTCCAAATAAGGGTAAATTTGTATCCCTTGAAGTCTGCAGTAGGCAATTACTGATGCCAGGCATTTCGTGAATACTCTGGGCGCAGTAGATAAGCCAAAGGGCAATGCAGAGAATTGATAGTGGATTGAACCTGCAAGAAATCTGAGGTATCTTCTGCAGCTTTGCCTGATTGGGACATGCAGGTATGCCTCCTTGAGGTCCAATGTTACCAGCCAAGACTCCTTGCCCAGTATGGGAAGAAGCTGCTGTAAGGTGAGCATCTTGAATTTTGGTACAAGTAGAAATGTGTTTAGGATGGATAAGTCCAAAATGGGTCTCCAATCGGTTCCCTTCCTTGGTACCAGGAATAGTCTGGAATAAAAACCTTGACCTTGTTCGTGAGTAGGTACCTCTTGAATAGCTTTCATGTCCATGAGCTTTGAAATTTGTATTTGAGCCTCTGCCCTTTGATTGTGTGGCAGGTTCGGCATGCCACTCATTTTTGGAAGAGTGTGAAAATGAAATCTGTAGCCTCTGTTTATAATGTCCAGAATCCATTTGTCTTTTGTGACAATATGCCAATTTTTTGAAAATAATGCCAGCTTTCCTCCCAAGGGTGCTGCCACCTGAGCCTTGCTTGGCATGCAAAGGGGAAAGTCATTGGGTTTGTTTCTTGTATTGTTGTGCACTGTCTTCGCCACCTCTTGGTGCTGGAGATTGCCATTGTCTGCCTCTATATGATCCTTGAGATTGTCCTCTGCCCCTTGTGCGCCTGTATCTACCTCTTTGGGGCTTGTCCGTGGCTGGAAAGGACCAGTTTTTTGAAGGCCAATTTCTGCTAAAACGTGGTGGTTGTACCTGTAGAAAAGCTTTGACAGTTTGCATAGATTTAGCTTTTTCTTCCATTTTTCGTAGCATCTCCTCAGCATTAGTACCAAATAATACATCCTTTTGAAAAGGAGCATCTAGTAGTTTAGCTTTAACATGATCAGGCAAGGTTTGTTCCCTAAGCCAGGCATGTCTACGAATGACTGATCCTGTAACAGCAGCTCTACTTGAGGCCTCTAGAGCATCATAGCCACATTGTAAGGTGTGTTTACCCACTTGTTCTGCACTATGCATCATATCCTGCAACTCCTTCAAATCTGGTTGTTCAGGTTGTGACATTTTTTCCTTAATTGTGATAACAGAAACTGCTGATATTTAAGCATATGGAACTGACAATTTAAGGCCCTCATGGCTAGGGTGGCCGAGGTATATACCTTTTTTCCCCACCTTTCTAAGGATCTAGACTCTCTCGGAAGGTAATGGATTCTTAGCAGTAGAGGCCTTCATTCCCTTGGGGCCTTGAGAAATGGTTTCAGGGTCAGCATTATGGCTTTTGTAAAGAAATTGGTGCAGGAGGCAGGGAATCCGGATTAAGGCAAGCCTCCGAGTAAACATCATCAAGTATGTCCAAGACAGGAGGTATCGCCAGAGGTCTGTGCTGAGGTAGCAAAAGAAATTCCCTAAGCCTTTTCTTGGAATCTGAAAAATCTTGGCCTTCCCAATGGAAGTGTTCCCTCAAGGTATGCAAGGTTTCCCCGAAAGAAAAATCCTCTGGGGGGGATACAGAAGGAATGGACTGCTCTGCATCAGAATCTTCAAAAGGGGAGTACGAGTGCTCCTCTTCATCAGAATGTTCTGAAATAATGGAGCCCTGGTCAGAAGAGGGAGAATCTTCCTCCACTCTGGGTCTCTTGTCCGGAGGGGGTTGGGAACCCCTGATAAGAGTAATTAAATCCTCAGCCATTTTCAGCATCTGCTTTTTAGGCATGGGGCCTGGAGATGGGCCCTGTGCAACAGGCCTCTTGGAATGCATGGCTGATTTAGACTTAGTAAAGGCCTTTATGGAAAAGGAAGAAGAAGGTCTGAAGACACCATGGGTGGAAGTGGACTTGTCCACATTAAGAGGCTCAACACTCACAGTGGCTTCGGTAGCTGTAGTCAGGGTATGGGCCGAGGAACCTGCAGTCTCGGTTACAGAAGACACCGCCAGAGAAGTGTCGTTGGTAGTCAGGGGCTGCGTAGGCGCCTCACTGAGAACCGGACCACGTGTAGCCGGTTTTGGCGTGGTGTTGGTGGAGACCGCGGACCTCACGTGTCGGTCTTTGTCCTTGCGTTTTTTGGACAAAACAGTAGTCGGAGTCTCCGACGACATTTTATAATTAAAAGCTTTACCAAAAAAGTGCTGGGCGAACTCTGCCCGACGCTTAATAGTGCGTTTATTGAAAGTAGCACAAAAGCGACAGCCCGAGACGTCGTAGTCTGGGCCTAAACAAGGTATACAGAGGGAATGGAAATCCTTATGCGGTACTTGCTTCCCACAAGAAATACAATTGTTAACTTTGACTGACATCGGTCTGAGGCAAGAAAAGTTTCCCCAACGGGGTACTTAGCTTTAAAGAAGACTTCGGTTTCCAAATTTTCATAATTTCAGGAGCTGGCCGACCAGCACTTGCGAACTGCTTCTGCTTCGGGCACCGTGCGGCAAAAAAGACTGAAGAAAATGGCGTCGGCTGTGTCTTGTATACCCCTGTCGCACTGATGTCAGGAAAGAAAGCAACAACCACCGACGCCGGACCTAGACTTTTGAATTCGGCCGACCGAGGACCCGCCTGATGGCAGGAGAACCCATCTGTTATGACTGCAGCTGTATGCACGATGAACATCTTGAATGATGCTGGTGCCCTGGCCCATAACAGCATGAAGCACTTCTGGAAAGAAAGGATACTGTTCCTGAGGAGATTAAGGGATGTCCAGAAAGAGGTGAAGAGATTTCCATACCATGAAATACCGTGGTGGATAACTAACAGAACCCAGGATTCCTGTATGACCCTTAACCAATTTGGAAGGGACAGGGAAAGACAATGGGACAAAGGAACCTGGTCAAGAGAAAAAGAAAGCAAATTGTCAGACGGAACCTGGTTTGTCCTGAAAAGGTGGTTTCTGAAAAACAGGGGTCAGAGTAGACTTAGCAGGAGGTACATGTCTAGAACACTTTTTAACCATGGGGGAGGGCAAGACAGTCTGCGAACAAAAGCAGATTTGAAGGATAGTTCCTTTGAAACTTAAGAGATAGGAGAAACAAAAATGTTTCAATTCTTGCAAGGCCTTGCCCTTATCCTGGAGGGATTTAAAAAGTTGAGCAGCACAGCCAAAAAGATTGTTACTATCTAGAGAAGCATGCTATAATTTGGCCTTAATGTCATCAGGCAAAGGCTGTAGATGAAGCCAACAGTAACATCTCAGAAAAGAACCAGATGCAGCAGCTGTATCATAACTGCACTTAATAGAGTGACATGCAACTTGAGAGGTAGAATCCAACAAGAAAAGGGCTGAAACCTTCTCTTCAGATTCAGAAAAGTCAGACACAACTTGACGAACCTGAGAAAGAAGGGCTAAAATATACCTAGTCATATGGGTCTGGTAATTAATAGCCCTAAAAACCTGGGTGGCAGCAGTATAAACCTTTTTATCCAGACGTTCCATTTACATACTATCCATGTCTGAAGGAATCAACTTAGTACAGAGCAACAACTTAGAGGATTTGTCAGAATAGACACACCACAGAAGGATCAGCAGGAGGACACCTACACAGAAATTAAAAATAATCAGGCACCTTGTAAAATCTATTTGGCAGCTGGAGGCTAAGAATCAGGGGCTACAGAAGCTGCTGAAAAGCTATCCAGAAGGGCAGCTAAAACTGGAGCAGAAGGTTTTGGTTACTCCATCTGGAGGAGTTCATAACACCTCTTCCGGATATCAGAAACCTGAGAATAATCCCACTTGAAAAACTCCATCATGTGTGTAACAGTGTCCCCAAAATACAGTTCTTCTACAGGAAGTAAAATCCTGCCAATCATGTTGGGGTTCCTCTAACTGCAGGGGGAATATGTTTTTTCTTTCTTTCTGCAGAATGTCTGCAAGAAAAGCCCAAGGAGGATCGGGACCCTTGATGCCACTCTAGTAAATTAGTAGGAATATCCTCTCTTCCTATAATCTGTGGAATCCCTCTCTGTGCATCATATTCTCCCTCAATGCCTGATAAACTTCTGAGGATGTGCAAGAAGCTGGATCCATACCAGCCTCCTACTCAGTAGCGGCAGAGGAATCCGAAGCAACAACCGGACAATCCTGCTGGTTTTCACCAGCCTCGAGACAGACATGTGGGGGAAACTCAACAGAAAACAATTCAGGCCAGAGTTTTTGGGTCCTTTTCTTGGCTGGCGACTGACTCTCGGGATGGGAAGACTCTGTCATAGCACCTTGTGCCAACAACTTTAGACGCTGGTTTTCCAGGTAAATAGACAAAGAGGAGAGGTGACTACCTAGGACACTAAGGACAAATGCACACTGCGTATGGTTGTTAGAAGCACCCAAATAGAAGAGACATTGTTTGTGATGACATTTATGGGGAATCTGCCTCCCAAACTGTCATTTTCCTTTTCTGGATGACATAAACCAACAGTAAAATAAAAGAGGACGAACCTCTCGGAGGGAAGTGAACTTTTTGGACATCACTGTGAGTAGGTTGACTGATAGGAGCCTTGGCACCGGTGTCTATAAGGAGGACATGTTATAAGAATACCCTTCCACACAGATGCAGCATGCATCCTAAACATGTTTTTAGAAATATAGTTAGGGGTCAAGAGATTAGACCCTCTAGACTTAATGCTTCAGACATAGGTTTTGAGACGGAGCTATATGACCTTAGAGATAGATTATGTACAAGAGGATATGGTTTAGGAGAGATCAACAGGGAGCTGGAACTAATTCCTGCTTTGAGAGGTACAGTAGGGAGGGGTTACTTTTCTCGAAGACCGTTAGATGATCCAGCCAATAAGTTTACACCAGACTCTGGTATACCAATTCCCCTGACCCTCTCCTACACCTACGATATTGTGACTATTTCACATGTTAAAAGGAAGCACTGGGGTGTCCTGAGGTCAGATCCTAGTATAAACAGCTTGGTAGGGACTACACCCAGTTTTTGTTATAAGAAAAGATCTTTGAAGAGGTTACTTTGTAAACCTAAATTCGCCACTGACATGTTGGTTTGTTCGGGGGGTGTGACCGATCCTTGTTTGAAGTGTGCAACTACTGTAGATACACTGACACTAGTGGTGTTTTTATAAACCCTGACACAGGTCTGCAATACACTTTTAAAGTCCATGCAGATTGACTAACATTGCATGTTGTTTACTTGAGTTATTGTGTGATCTGTAGGGCTTTTTATGTCGGTAAAATGGGCAGGCAGCTTAACGATAGAATTAGGGAACATGTTTACAGTGTCCGTATTTGTTCAGCTAACAATGCCCAATCTAAACATGCCATAGCTGAAGGGCCAGACCATGTATTTAGGTTTCTAGTGATAGACAGTTCACCCTGGCTTGCGTGAGGGGGATACGAGTAATCATACAGAAACAAGGGAGGTTAAATGGATTATTTGACTAAGGGCAAATGAAAAGGTTCCCCTTAAATCTGTTCTGAAGGGCCGTCCATTAAAATCTTAAAGCTTGTTATATCCTGTATACACTTTTAATGCACCATATTTCTTGCCTTTAGTTTTTATGTTTATTTTTATATTTAGCTATTTTTGTTTTACTTGTAAGATGTAACGCATTTTGCATGCCTTGAGTTGTACTCACTCGATTAATTGGTTCTGTTTTATGACTGGTTATTTTTACTTTGTTAATTAGAAGGTTCTTTTATATAATGAGTCCTTGGTGTGTATGCTTTGTATAGGTCTGATGTAGCTGTCTGTGAAAGCGCTTCCCTCCATTTATTCATATTAAACTTGGATTTTTTATGAGAACATGGCAGTTGCTTTACACTGCTTTATTTTGTAGCACTTGCGGGTTTTTTTAATAACTAGCTCCAGCTTTTGTGCTAAATGCATACACTGACATTTGGCAGGCTGATCCTTTATACAGTTGTTTCTTGTCATATCCATTTCAACCTATGTCACATATTGCAAAACTTCTTGTTTTAGTGAAAGCCCTCAAAACAAAACCAAACAAAAAAAACCCCCAAAATACACCTAAAACCCATTAGCTTAACAGACTTAACAGTAACACACAAAACTATGTACATCTTCAAATACTGAAGTTTAACCCTCCTAAAAGGATCAATAGTCCCAGACTGACAGCTACACTCAAGACACTTGGATTAAACTATAAGGAAGGTTTATCCATGCTAAAACACATGGTACAGCCTGTACTTCTACAAAGTGCTGTCTGTTATCGTCTTATCTTTTATTCATCCCCCAGATCAGGGAAACATTTGAATGCTTTCAGAAAACATTATCTCCTAGCCACTGAAAAAAGGAAGTATTCTGTGTTTATTGCCCCTTATCAGATTGTCTTGTTGGAGATATGAAAACCAGATACACATTTGTCTCTACAAGCACTCATTTGTTTGCTAGAGGAAAACTTTATTATATTCAGTGTGCTTTTATTTGCTTCCCTTTAAAACCTGTTACTAGATCAAGCCAAAGACCTTAATCCACCATTCCCCAAATGCAAGAACAAGAAAAATTGATGTGATTTTTCTTGCATCATGCTCTTTTGACCAGACTTTTCTTTTTACAGTGCAGTGCCTACATTTCTTAAAACTGTACAAGGAGAAAAAGAAAGAAAAGGAAAAACAGGGATAACTCTTTACATTAGTATCCCTATTACACTTGAGAATAACATGAAAAGCTTCATGCTATAGCATGCAGATTATGTAATGCATATATTACTAACAAAATTTTGTTTTACTTACAGTTAACTCTTTCCTTTCTCTTCCCCACTCCTACATGTTCTTCTGAACATTATTGACGAAGTACAGCATATGCTTTGAAGTCCCCTACAAGTTTAACAAAGTCAAAAAAGTCCAACATGTCCATGTTTTATTGTTCTGTCATGCTTCACAAATATAATTAATGCTTTGTAATCCCACATTTGCTTGTCAGTTTCTAAACTGAGGGTTTTCTTCCTGTTTATCTCCATCTCCCGAATCCAGTCTCTACTTCATTTCCAATGTACTCCAGGTTCTTCTAGTCAACTGCTGAGATTTTTTTTTCTCTCCCTCAAGCATTTTTCTTTGAAACACTGGAAGAGGTTTCACAGGCACTGCTCTCCCTATATGATCTTTATTACTAGACCAACAACAAGCAGAATCTCCTTTTATTTCACAGCTCACATTCTGTTGGAAAAACTTGTATTTCCTCCTTAGCATGTTCTGCATCAAAAAATGATTTTGACCATCCAGGAAAGAATATTTTGAAAACAGTTGGATACAGCAGCTTGAATCTCACATCTGCTTTTTGACCTTCCCTGATTAGTGGAATAAATTTACTCTTCGGCCTGGAGAACAGCGAGTAATCATTGTCCACAAACACTATACTGCCTCCCACTTTTAGTACTTTGTCCTGCTACAGTTTTGTCAGAATCAACACTTTCTGCTGGTAAGACTACATCTTTACTATTAAAGGTCTAGGTTGCTTTCTCATAGCCAGGTTTGGAGCATACACAAGATCATCATCAGCCCCCTTTTTCCCATTCTTTCTACATTGGGTCAAGGTATTGTGTTAACTGTCGCCGACTCTCTCGATTCAGTGCCAAACTTCTGCATTCTTCAACACTCATGCCTGACTGTCGCAGATCTTCTTTCACACAATCCATCTCTTTGCTGGACGTCCTCGTTTCCTCTTACCTTCTTCCTGTCTGTCCCAAATCTTCCTCACCACACTGTCTTCTGCTTTTCTACACATGCCAAAACCACTATAATCTGTTCTCTCTATTTTCTGCAATTGGAGCTACTTTGGCTTCTGCTCTTATGTCCTCATTTCCTCATCTGTCCCACAGTGTGCATCCTACTACCTTTTCTCAGGCACTTCATTTCCATCACCTCTAGCTTCTTCAACTATTCTGCCTTTACTGCCCAGGTTTCTGAACCATACAGTAGTACTGGTTGCGCCAATGTCTTGTACACTTTACTTTTCAGCTTCTTTGGCATTCTTTTGTCATAGATTACACCTGATATTCTATGCCAGTTGGCTGCAGCTCATCTGATTCTAGCTCTGACCTCTTCATTCAGACTACCCTTCTCAACTATCCCTCCCAGATACTTGAAGCTGTTTACCTGTTCCACTATCTTCCCTTCTATCTCTATTCTCAGCTTCTTCTGATTTCCCCAATTTGCTGCCATTATCACTGTCTTATTTGTGCTTAGTTTTATCCCATGTGCCTTCAGATTTGCATTCCATTCTCCTATTCTTTGCTGAAGTTCTAGCTCAGAGTCTGCCTGTACTGCCACATCATCTGCATACAGCAGCTTTGTTGATCCGTCCCCTCCAACCTGTTAGCTAATGTAGTCCATCACCAGTATGAAGAGCAGTGGGGCTCAGAGCTGAACCCTGATGTACACCCACTCCCACTGGGAACCCCTCTGTGAAGCCGAACACTGGTTCGCACTTGAGTCGCTGGGTCCTTGTACACAGCCTGCACTAATTCTACCAATGTTTCTGGGACTTCAAACCACTGCAGTACTACCCAGATCAGCTTTCTTGGGACCTTGTTATATGCTTTCTCCAAGTCTAGGAATGCCTAGTTGGACTTTCTCTTCACTAGCTTCTTCTCAAGTATCTGTCTCAATGCAAACATCGGGTCAATTGTGCAGCATCCTTGATCTGAAGCCAAACTGCTCATCTTCCATTCTACTACTCTGCGTATCCGTTTATCAATCATCCTTTCCAGAACTTTCATGCAATGTGATAGAAGTTTGATGCCTCTGTACGGCCCACAGTTGTGGCTGTCCCCTTTGTTCTTGTACACTGGCATGAGTATGCTTATTCTCCAGTCATCTGGGATACGCCTTTCTCTTCACACTGCTATTAGTATCCTCAGAAGCCATTTCTCTATCTCACCCAGCATCTTTACCATATCTGCTGTGACCTCATCTGAGCCTGCTGCTTTCCCTGACTTCATCTTCCTTAGCGCTGTCCTTACTACTTCTAGGGTGGTGGTCTCCTCTTCTCTCATTGTAGGCTATTTCTGGGGCAGTACAGCTTCTGTGAGGCTTTCTTCATTCAGAAGCTGCTGGAAATGCTCCTGCCATCTGCCTTTGATGTCCTCTGGACTGTTGAGCATGTTGTTGCTGCCATCCCTTATGAAGGGTGTCCGACTATCTTCTTTATCTTTCTGTATTTGCCTTGCAACCTAATATAGATTCTTTGTGTCCCTTACTGAGTGACTTTCCAGAAGATGGTAGAGTGCCTCCGATGCCCTATTCTTTGCTATTGCAACTTCTTTCTTAGCTCCTTTGTTAGCCAACCAGTAGTCCTTCCTAGCCTGGTCAGGCTTTACTATCTTCCACTTCTTCCTGCACTTCTCCTTTCTTTTGATGACTTCTTGGACTTCTGCATTCCATCACCAGCTTTCCTTATGTACCTTATTTCCATACCTGGCTTGGCCATATATCTTTTCTGTAGTCCTAAAACATGCTCTTTTTAGGTGCTGCCATTCTTCAACTCCAACTATTTCCTCCTCTTCTTGGGGTGCTAGAGCCCTGATTAATTCCTTGAACTCTTGACCTTCTCTCCAGTCAACTTCCAGGTCTTCAGCCTGGTCTCTGTTGACCTTAGAGCCTTGTCTGACCACTGCTTGCAGCTGATTGTGGCAACTAGTGGTTTTAAGCTGTGGGCCGACTGTTTCACTGGGAATGACTTTGCAATCATGGATTCTACCCCAGTGCCTTTTCCTTACTAGGAATAAATCCTCCCGAGTTGCATGCCGACTACTCTTGTATGTGATCTTGTGACTCCCTTTCTGAACCGTGTGTAGGCTACTATCAAGTCATTTGCCATACAGAAGTCTAAAATGGCTTCTTTATTCCTGTTGCCCCACCCATGAGGACCCAGGCAGTCCTCATATCCTGTCAATCCAGATATGTGCATTAAAGTCACCCATTATCAACACCAATTCATGTTGTCCTGCTTTATCTCGTAGGTCCTGCAACTGCTGTCTGAATACACTCTTTTCCTCACTATCACAACCCTGCTGTGGGGCATAGGCTGAGATTATGAATATTGCCCTATCATTACACTCGAGTCTGACTGCCATGAGTCTGTCAATTATATCCCTTACTGCCTTTTGAAGCCTCTCTCTCATCACAATTCCTACACCATTTCTAGCCTGGCCTCCACCTCTGAAGTAGACTCTGGATCCCAAGCCAAGTGGCTTTGCTGCACTGCCCTTCCATCCTCTCTCTTGGATACACAGGATGTCCAGCCTCCTCCATATCATCCACTTCCAAGCTGCGTCTTGTCAGTAAACCTACATTAAGCGTAGCAATTCTCAGTTCATGTCTGGCGGGTTGGCTGGTTTTACGTCCAGCTTTCGCTCAAAAGAGCTAACCCAGGTTACCCAAGTTGGGCAACTAGACACCAGCCAGTAGCTTATTGATCCCAGGGCTGCTGGTCTTTATGACTGGCACACACTAGCCAATAGGGGCACATATACCCCCTCACACCATTAGCAAGAGTGCCTGGCGTGGGTCAAAGCAGGCTGGGTCCTCAAGCCACTTATCACCGGTAACTACCCATGCCCATTTTGGCAACATTAGTCAACATGACTGAATCATCTACAGCCATATTTTACACCATTGAGTGGCTAGCCCTGTCATGGCATGCAGTCTGTGATCCTTGTTCTCCTATCTTGAAGATACTGTGCACCACAGTAGATGCCCAAAGTGGTTGGTCTGTACAACTCTCCCCCTTATAGGGCACCATGTAGAGTATGTGCTGCTGCCCACAGCTCCATTCATTTGTGAGTTTGTAGATAGAAATACTCAGCATGTTTTTCAGACATTCGGACATACACAAGATATCCCTTTCAATTAACATCTGCTGTGGAATAAAAGTCCAGTTGATTACTTGTGCTTTCAGAAAATGACTATAGTCTGTTCCTTCCAGCTTCTCTAGTACAGTAGAAAATCTCAGGTTTTCCCTACGTGCTCTGACTTCTAACTCTATTTGAGACATCTCTTCTTTAGCAGTCTTATTCAGGCAGTCTTTTCTTCATTTCAACCTCTGAGTTTTGCAGTTATGTCATCTGTTTAAATCTTCTTTCATTTTTTCTAGCCTTTTGTTATTTAAGTTGATATACTCCTTCAGTGTTTCATTTATTTTAATCACTCTGAATATATATTTGACTTATTTTTTCCTTTAGGTTACTGGAATTCATGTCTTGCACTTAAGCTGGAGCTTACAGCACTTTTTGCTGAACATCTGCAGATTTATTCCCAGTGTCTTCTTGTCACCTTTTGCGCACTAAATAGCCAGTACTGAAATTTACCCCAAAAGACAAGTTCAATGGCTCTCCTTTTTGTGTGTGTGTTCACACTGGGAAAGCTGAAATTAAGCTGATAGTGTACAGCCATCTTGGAAGTCTGAAAAAGTGGGCACATTTGACAAATAAGGAGAAAGTACGATTTTGGATGCATACCCTTAAGGAGAACTACCATCATACCACACACATTATATTCATAAAGTTGCAGAAAGCATTCTAAGACCAAATACAGGAATGGAGAACACAGACTTACAAATATGAATGCAGCAAAGTCCAGAAGGTTTAGGATTTTTGTTTGGAAATGTTTGCATAGGTACTTTTATAACCCCAAACAGACTTCAGAGAATTACTTCTCCAGTACCAGCAAATGCTGGAGATACAAGAAGAGAGAGGTAACTGGGAACATGTTTTCGGGAGTGGAACAATTTGGTAGATTTTAAAAATTCCCTACAGACTACTCTGTCAGAAATGTTGAGAAAGCAAATTACTATTAAAAAATTAATCTTCTGAGATGGGATACAGGATTTGAACAGCTTAGACATAGTAATGCTTCAAGTTTAATGCTGTCAGCTGCCAAAAAAATACACTAGAAAATGCAAACAAAACAAACTGTAAACTGAAGTACTGAATATTGTAAAGGAAATAAAAATAAATAGAAGTGGTATTTTTAGGAGAGAAAATGAGCAAATTACATATAAATAAAAATTAATTTGTGGGGGCAATACATGCAGAACAATGTTCAGGAGGAGGACTGAGGTTTAAGGAAAGGTAGGAATTGTGCAATTTATATAATGTTGGAGAAAAGTGCATCTGTTAAAAAGAAAACATGTAAAGTACAATGCATAATAATGAAATATGAATAAGGTTTACTTTCTTTTCTGTTAATGCAAGAGTGCAACTACGCCGTAAATAAATTAATAAAAGTGTTTTTAAAAAATAAACTTTTTTTGGTGGGGGAATAGTTCAAGAGATAAAGACAGACTAGAACTTTAGAAAGTCTCAAACGAAAATAACCATACAGAATATTATACTTAAAGTAGTAGAAAGTACTCTAATAACTTAGCCAGTGAGGTAACAGAAAAGTGAAATTTTACCAATAGGTATGTCTATAAGTAGGAGTACAGAAGCTTGACAAGAGGAGGCTAGAATGTACTGGAGAAACTGAAAATGTAACCAAGGTATTACGAGCAAACAGCATGGGAGGGAAAGGTAACAGAGTGTTATGACAACAATGCAGAACTTTGGAATGCATGTTACAGACTGCCTTCTCTATCAGGAATTGATAACAGAATACAGGCAAAGGAAAGAGATAGGGAATTGCAAAATTAAAGCCTAGGTCTTTCAGAGTTTTTAGCTGACTCAAAGTGAAGCTGCTAGACTGTATAAAAATAACTGCATAACTATAAAACTCATTCAGAGAAGTTTAGAACAGATTAGGAAAAAGAATGGAAAGGCAATTTGTAAAGTAGGAATGGGAAAAACATATTTAATTTTCCCAAATATGTAACGTTATGAAGGTTTAGATTTTTGCACGAAGTGTGCACAAGTATTTACATAACCTAACAGGACTTTACAGGATCTTTCCTAAGCTCGATAACAAATGTGGGAAAGAAAGTAGAAAGCATTAATGGTAAAAAGATTTTTTAATATATATTTTTTTTACATGTAATTCTAAAATGGTGGTATACATAACACAACTAAACAAAGTAAGTCACACTTGCAGTAAGACAAACGGAAAGCTTAAGGTAAGAATCCAATAACATGTTAATGAAATAAAAGATAAAGATTTGGAGAACCCCATAGCACAGCAAGTTGCTATCCAACATAAAGAAAATACAGGGGTGATTAAAGGCTAGTATTTTATTACCACTACCATTACATGTAGGAAACGAGCAGAGTGTGAATAGGATCCTCCTAAAGGCGAAGGCAGAGCTTATTTCAAAATTTAACACATTAAATTCCAGTGGAGGAAATAATTAATTATACTAGAGGGCATTATATATGGATTAAGTTTAGTACATGCTCAGTCTGTGTGTTAACCTTTGTGCAATACATCATGTGTTTTTAAATTAATTTGTGCTTTACTTTTTTATTTATTGGTTTAGGTTATGTGATTTTATCTTTGTATTCAAGTGATGTTATCAATTACTGATGTTTTTAAAACAGTCTTTAAAGGCATGTTTGATTAATACGATCAGGGTCCGGAGTTCTGTGTTTAGTTTAAAAAAAAAAAAAAAAGGCAGGGGGGCATCAACAGTTAGATTTTAGTGTACAATTAGCTTTTTGTTTACTTTATTATATAATCTGCTTATATACGGGTTCCATAATAAACGTTTATTTTTGACTTTGGTATTGTACTTATTTATAAGGCGTACAGATGCATATATGTGGTTATTTACATATGCATAGAATATGTCACTGAAGGATTCCACATAAACAGTAGAGCTGGAAAGGGTTTAAAATTAAGCCAAATCACCACTCAGCTTCAGAAGATTAGTCTTCACATAATGTCTGAATATTGAGGTACTAGAAGATGCTGCATTCTTATGGTGAATGTGATTGACTTATGGTCTGAATTTCCCAGGAAGAAAGTAGTAATTGGTGGAGAGCAAAGCGTCCCATATCACTAAGGACCAATGCCAGGATTTTATCACTCCTAGGTGGGATGTAGACTAACTGTTCCAGGCATTTTTAATGATGAAGTTCAGAAATCTCTGGACTTAACTGTCTAAGAATGTACACGACTCCCTCTTTACTGAGGGGTAGTCAAAGTCTACTAGGAGAATACAATTTAGCTTCATACATAGGGACACCATATTAGGTAGGTAGGAGGTATGGGCAGAGGGGGACAAAGGGGGTGCTACAGTTAGGTTTAAGGAGTTTTGTTAATATTAAGTTATAAGTGGAGGAGTTCCAAGTCATTATCTTGACCAAGTCTAGAGATGAAGTGTGTTTTACAGATAGACTGCCACATTTAGTGCCTTTGTCTAATGCGGTGGGCTTGAACATGAGCTTGGCACTGAAGATCTGCACTGAAGGGAGTACTTTCAATGGTCTTAGACCATGTCTCTGATGATGTATGTATAGATCAATGTTTTCCAGTATAAGGAGTGTTTGTAGGGAATGGAGTTTTTTTTTTTTTTAAATAATGCTCCTAGCACTGAGCAGCAATGCTTTAGTATTTTCTAATTTCTGTTTAGTCATGTTGGAAGCTTTATAAGACTGACATTGTCTAAAAAAGGCACTATGGGAGTGGACAAGGATTTAGCTAATATAAGAATACACTGGGGGGGGGGGGGGGGCAAGCCAGGAATATTTTATACCCACTTTGAATGACACCATAACCTAAGACAATTACTGAAATTACTAATAGTTTGCATTGCAGATGAGACAAAAAATGTGGCTGAGATAAATAAACCGTTGGCAAAATAAGCAAAAAACAGAATAAAAAAAAAAAACAATGAAGTAAAAAACTGCCCAGCAGCTCATAAAATACACTTTTATTCAATGGTAAGCACTTTCACAGTTGCTTCATCAGACCATATAGTACGAAAATCAATAAAGCATTTATAGGAACATAAATTAGTCTATAACCAATCATTTCAGAGCAACAATCTTTTCCTCAACGAAGCACTATAAAATAAAGTGAATATATGCATCACACATTAAACCTATCACATAAATTGAATGGAACACATGGGGGTAAAACGTATAAAAATTATATAAAATATATAAAAAATATAAGAAATATATTCATCATCTTCTTTCGGCTGTTCCCATTAGGGGTTGCCACAGTGGATCACCTGTTTCCATTACTTCCTGTCCTCTGCATCTTGCTCCGTTACACCAACCATCTGCATGTCCTCTCTCACCACATCCATAAACCTTATCTTAGGCCTTCCTCTTTTCCTGTTACCTGGTAGCTTCATCCTTAGCATCTTTTTCCCCAATATACTCAGCATCCCTCCTCAGCACATGTCGAAACCAATGTAATCTTGCCTCTCTGGCTTTGTCTCCAAACCTTCCAACCTGGGCTGACCCTCTAATATACTTATTCCGAATCCTGTCCTCCCTTGTCACACCCAGTGCAAATCTTAACATCTTTAACTCTGCCACATCCAGCTCAAACTCCTGCCTTTTTATCAATGCCACTGTCTCCAATCCATATAACATAGCTGGTCTCACTACCCTCTTGTAGACCTTCCCTTTCACTCTTACAGGTACTAGTCTGTCACAAATCACTCCTGACACTCTTCTCCACCCACTCCATCTTGCCTGTACTCTCTTCTTCACCTCTCTTCCACACTCACCGTTACTCTGAACTACTGACGCCAAGTATTTAAACTCATCCACCTTCACCACCTCTACTCCTTGCATCCTCACCATTCCTCTATCCTCCCTCTCATTCACACACATATTCTGTCAGATCTGCTGACCTTCATTCCTCTTCTCTCTAGAGCATATCTCCATCTCTCCAGGGTCTCTCCTCCACCTGTTCCCTACTCTCACTACAGATTACAATGTCATCTGCAAACATCATAGTCCACAGGGACTCCTGTCTGATCTCGTCTGTCAACCTGTCCATCACCACTGCAAATAAGAATGGGCTCAGAGCTGATCCTTGATGTAACCCCACCTCCACCTTAAACGCATCTGTCACTCCCACCGCAGACCTCACTGCTGTCCCACTACCCTCGTACATATCCTGTACTACTCTTACATACTTCTCTGACACTCCTGACTTTCTCATACAACACCACAACTCCTCTCTAGGCACCCTGTCATATGCTTTCTCTAAGTCTACAAAAACACAATGCAACTCTTTCTGACATTCTCTGTACTTCTCCATCAACACTCTCAGAGCAAACATCGCATCTGTAGTACTCTTTCCCGGCATTAAACCATACTGCTGATCACTAATCATCACGCCCCTTCTTAACCTAGCTAACTTCATGATGTGACTGATCAATTTAATCCCTATGTAGTTACTACAGCTCTGCACATCACCCTAATTCTTAAAAATCGGTACCAAAACACTTTTTCTCCATTCCTCAGGCATCCTCTCACTTTCCAAGATTTCATTAAACAATCTGGTTAAATACTCCACTGCCATTTCACCTAAACACCTCCATGCTTCCACAGGTATGTCATCTGGGCCAACAGCCAAACTTCACTATCCAAGTCTTAACCCCTCGTCCCTTCAGAATGGGTCTGAGGGACCTTCTCATTCTGTCCACTCCCCTGATCTGCTCTCAATGTAATCATTCACCTAACTTCTCTAGTTTGGTGAGATTCCTGAAGTCACCCCCATGAATACTAAATTGTGTGCTATCAATGACCAAAAAATCGAAATACATGTTGTGAGCTAGTACTCATAACATGTTTGGAGAGAGCATTTTTAGTGGAAGCCCGACATACATTATACAGGTGCTCCCTGATCCTATCCTTCAAGGCTCTGTTTTGCCAACATAAAATGTGTGGCAAACTAAGCAGTAAACCAAATAAAGTATACCAGATGTTGAACATGTGGCACCTATCTTAAAATAGAACCTATGTCCGATATCAGGGTGTTCAAATAATCCATTACTATCTAAATGGCTACAGTAATTACAATTACCACACGGCAGTGTCACATTGCCCATGTCAGTCACAGGAGCTTTATAGCTATGCAGATAGCATAGAAGCCTTCTCAAATTCTTCTTTTGTTTTAAGTGAAATGCAGATCATCACCAAAAATCCTTTTAATACCAGGGTCAGTGGTTAAAACACTCCAATGTCTGTTAATGACTTCAGCTACCTTTCTGGTGTCTGTAGTGTAGAACAACGGGACGGACGTTCTATTGTGAGTATCAGATTGGGAACGCATCTTATTTGAGTAAGCCACAATCAGAGTAAAAAGGTTTAGCCGAATCATTCCTCAAAGAGGCAACAGTGTGTAAAATATTGACCAGCTCAGCTTCCTTGTATCTGCTAACAAGTAACCTATCTTTAAGATCAGATTACTCAGAAGTAAAACCTGTGACAGATGCATTCAACCTCGATGGCTACCCTGTCCTTTAACTATGTTCTTGAACACATGGGGGTGATGCATACTACGCCTGTGTAGTAGAGTGTTCTTATAACATGGTTTTCTAAAAATCCCATTATCCAGTATGCCATTAGCCCCTCAACTTAACACATCCAAGAACTCAATTTGTGTTTCAGAATAAACCAATAAAAACTTAAGAAATTATGTAGAAAGATTAAGGCTCTCATGAAATCTAACCAACTCATTGGCATCACCTGTCCAGATAAACAAAACTTCCACAAATCGACAATACAATGGAACATACTGTCAAAACCAATACGTGAACAACATACATTCCTCCTCCCATGCGGCCATGACCATAATGGCATAGCTACTGGCACTGGATGTGCTTATAGCTACACAGTCTGTCTATAGTACACCCCATCAAACAAAAATATATTATTCTCAAGCACTATTTTATGCAGAAACTAATCAGCTCAGTAAGGGGCTGGTCATAAGTTCCGTACTTAGATAGTTCTTAACATAAATACCAAGGGGGTTAGGAATCATTGTGAAGATGGATTAAACATGCACTATCACTTAATAGTATTTCAAATCCAGTGGTTGTGTCTTAATAAAATCAAAGATGTTACTCAGAAATTGCTTAGAATCCCTCAACACTGCCATATTTCTATATGCTTTTCAACGAATATAGAAAAGGGTTCCGTACTCCAATTACGACCAGCCACAATAGGTTGTAAAGGTGGTCTGTGGCTGTCCTTCTGTATTTTTGGAAGACCGTGAATAACTGGGACCAAGGGCTCCTCAACCAAACAATACCTACATAAATCAAAACCAAACATCTTATTAAACAAACAATTATTCAAAGTATCACATATTCTAGTTCCTATCATATCTATGTCGCCCTTATTAAATCACAGTACAATGTAAAGGATCACTCAACATCTCTCTTATGGCATCAAAATAGTCAGACTTGTTGTCCATATTAACTATGGAGTCATCTTTGTCACACAATTGAATGGCTATCGTGGCATCATTCTGTAGGATATTCAATGCTGACCTTTCATTAGGTGTAATGTTGTCAGTATATTTACACTTATTGCTATTAAACATCTGATGTATGTCATGCTCAACTAACTTGCCAAATGCATCTAATATAGGATGGTTAATCGGCATATACATACTAGGTTCCTTAAAACAGAAAGTTAACATTATTCACTTCTTCACCACCAAATTGCATTTTCAGAGAGACATTTCTAATAAACATTTTAATATCTAAAATCATATCAGTCACATCACCATGTTGTGTGGGAATAAATGAGAGACCGTTGCCCAGCACACTTCTCATCCGGGGTTAAAAACCTCAGACAAGTTCCAAAGATCCAAGTCTCTACATGTCTCCACATTTTCTTGAGAGACTGATTGGTGTTGTGTTCGAGGGGTAACTTTCTCTCTGTTCTTCTCCTACTCTGACAGCGGCCCTTGTTCAAATATTTTTCGTGACCAATGGGTAAAGGGAGAGTATACATTTGGTCATTAGATACAATATTCTTATCAGTCTTGTCTTTTAAGTTAAAAGGAATTTTCCTTCTAACATCGCTTCCCAATGATAAAGTCTGTGTATTGCAGGGCACCCATAAATCCATTCATGCCAACCATATTACTGCAAGTTAGGTTCATATCAATGGGACTGTCCATGGGCCCTGCAACAGAATCACTGTTAAGAGGGATAGCAGTAGCAACCATTACAGGAAGTGTAGCCCCAGGTCCTAATCTGTGTCCCAACAGGCTCACTGGCAACACTCAAAGGCCTTACCAACCTTTTCAGTGCAGTGGTCTTGTTCCTTGGCCATGTAAAAACATGGCCTTGTTTAAAATCATTGATGTCTCTCTCAATTTTAAGGTGCTTCTGTTGAAGCAGCTGCTTCCCAAACAACAAAGCAGTGTCTACTAGTTTATCGACAAAAGAATCAACCATTCTAGCCGGAAACCGGTCATATAAATTGACTGTTGTTCATTGATTTTAGTCACTAAGACGTTCTCTTCAGGCTTGAAAAAGTCTATTAGTAACCTTAGGTAGTTATAACTCGCCTCAAGATTAAGTCTCTGCCAGCATGCAAGCAGTTCTGGATATTGTTCACCACAGGTAGGCATTTTAAAAATCCGTAAACCTCTCGGAACAATTTGTTTCTGTAAGCAGACTTCAAAATGCTGTCTGAGTATGTAGACGTTTAAGGTTTTTATTACTTGGATCAAGTGGCTCACTCAAATAAGATGCGTTCCCAATCTGACACTAACAGAACATCCATCCCATTGTTCGACACTACAGATATCAGAAAGGTAGCTGAAGTCATTAACATTGGGGTGTTTTAGCCACCGACCCTGGTATTAAAAGGATTGTTGCTAATAATCCGCATTTCACTTATTAAAACAAGAAGAATTTGAGAAAGCTTCTATGCCATCCAGACAGCTATAAGGTTCCTATGACTAACATAGGCAATGTGACAACTACCTTGTGGTAATTGTAGTTACTGTGGCTATTTAGATAGCAATGGATTTTTTGAGCAGCTCAATATCAGACATAGGTGCCACATGTTCAACATCTCATATAGTTTATTTGGCTTATTGGCTAGTTTAAAAAACGAAACACAATCCACAAACAGCTGAAAAAGGCGATAAGGAACACAATGAGAGCCGGCAAAGAAAATAATAAAAAGACATTTTTTGTTTGAGTCTGAGGAAGGTGAGGCACTGGTCCACACCGAAAGCGCTTACTAATAAACGTCTTTTTATTATTTTCTTTTCCGGCTCTCATTGTGTTCCTTATCGCCTTTTTCAGCTTATTGGCTAGTTTGCCATGCATTTTATGTTGGCAAAACAGATAAAGCCTTGAAAGATAGGATCAGGGAGCACCTATATAATGCATGTCGGGCCTCCACTAATAATGCCCTCTCCAAACATGTTATAAGTACTAGCTCACAACATGTATTTCAATTTTTGTTCATTGACAGAACACAACTTATCATTCGGGGGGGGGGGGGGGTGATGTCAGGAATCTCTCCGAAACTAGAGAAGTAAGGTGGATGATTAGGTTGAGAGCAGATCAGGGGAGTGGACTGAATAAGAAGGTCCCTCTGAGACCCATTCTGAAGAGAAGAGGGCTTAGGACTTGGATAGCGAAATTTACATTTCTTATTTTTTTTTATATATTTTATATAATTTTTGTGCGTCTTACCCCTATGTGTTCTAGTCTAGTTATGTGACAGGTTTAATGTGTGATGCTTCTAAGTACTTTATTTTATAGTGCTTCATTGAGGAAGGGATTGGTGCTGTGAAATGATTGGTTAGAAACTAAATGATGTTCCTATAAATGCTTTATTGCTTTTACATACTATATGGTCTGATGAAGCAGTTGTAAAAGTGCTTGCACTGAATAAAAGTGTATTTTATGAGTTCCTGGGCAGTGTTTCACTCCACTTTTTTTTTTTTGTTCTAATAGTTTGTATAGTGACATCATTCTTGGTGATGGTAGAATGCTGCTTAAGGCTAGGTTCATATCAGCCTCAGACACACATTCCAAACGTTGCATCATATCTCTCTTTATATAATCCAGAGAGGTACAACTCAAGTAATTTATACCTGCGTGTACTATGACTGTGATATATGTGTACTTGTGGTACAAGGATGCGTGTGATGTGGTGAATCCTGGCATTTGATAGGAAACTGACCAGTGACCCTCTCTTTGCACAGTTTGTTGAGTAATGCACTGGAGTGTCTCTCTATGGATTCACCTATGACTAAGAAACTGGATTATGTGGAGGTCTGCCTTATGGGCTTTTAAAGTCAAGTCAGTGCAACTCTTAGATGCAAGTTTCATAGTGGGTGCTGTGTGTTTTCGAAAACGTTGAGGGTACTTGTTTCTTAGGTTACATTTAGGAGGCCTTTGTGGTTTAGGTAAGTTACTTTTTAACAGCATCAGTACATATAGGGCTGGTGCAAACTGTGTGTACTTCTAGTCTTGTGTGGTACTGGCAACCTACTTATTTGTTGTGGCTGTAAGACAGCATTGCATCCAATAACATCTTGTAACTGCATCTCTCACACACTGTCTGCTGGTTTAAACAGTAAACATTAAACAAATACTACATTATCTCAGGACTCCCATTTCAACCAAGTTGAAGTTGGCTACAGAGATGGTTGGAAAGTGCAAATCCAATATCTGTTTCCTGCTCTATTAACATCAGTTTCACTATATCTGCAGATACTTCAGAGAATAGTTTTCACTGTATAAGTGCAGTCTTTGCATTTGTTTACAATGAGCCTCAGTCAGATGCTGCCTTTCTGTACAATAGTTCAGCCTTTTCAAACTCTGTTGGACTTCCCTCATCGCTGCACCTATATCTTTGTATCATTAACAAAAAGGATGATCGAAACTTCCAAGATGGCTGGACACTGAATAACTAGCTTAATTCTAGCCCTCCTAGTGTGAAAATAGAAACTCTGCAGAGAAGGTCAGTAGACTTGTGTTTATGGGTAAATTTCAGTAACCGGCTATTAAATGTACTGCCTGGATGCCAGGAAAAAAGGAAATATAGAGGACCTGGAAAAACATCAGCCAGAAAAACTGAGGAAGAAACTGTAGAAAGCTATGTAATTGTTCAGCAAAAATCAATGCAATCTCCAGACATGAATTCCAGTAACCTACAGGAAGATATAAGAAAACTGCACACAGATCTGGTTACAATAAACAAAACACTGATGGATTATATCAACACAAACAAAAGACTTGAAAACATGGAAGAAGCTTTAAACAGTTATTCAGATGAGGTGATAAAGTTGCAAAACTCAGATGTCGAAATGAAGAAATAACAGAATTTACATGACAGCGCATATAGGGAAAACTTGAGATTTTCAGCTATACCAGAGCAGCTGCAAGGAACAGACTGCATTAATTTTATACAAGCACAAATAAGCAAATGAACTGGTATTCCACAGCAGGAATTGTTAGTTGAAAGGGCACATCATGTGTGCGCTCTAAACTTGGCTATGAGAAAGCAACCTAGACCTTTAACAGTAAAGATGCAATCTTATCAGCAGGAGGAGTTGATTCTGACAAAACTGTGGCAGAAGGACAAAATACTAAAAGTGGAAGACAGCAGAGTATTTGTGAAGAATGATTACTCATTGTACACCAGACAAAAGAGCAGCCAGTTTATGTCACTATTCAGGAAACGCGGAGATGTAGGTGTGAGATTCAAACTGCTGTAACCAACCACCTTCAAGGTATTCTTCCTTGGAGGAAAAAAAATCATATTTTGATGAAGTACATGCTAAGAAGGAAAGACAAAAGTCTGTCCAACAAAAAGTGAGCTGTGATACAGAGATTCTGCTTCTTATTTTTCTCGTAATAAAGACTACAGAGACAGACTGTACCTGTACAGTGTTTCAATGGGAAATGTTGGGGAGAAGGAAGGGACCATGAGAGTTGACTAGAAGAATCAAGAGTACCTTGGAAATGAAGCAGAGAAAGGATTTGGGAGATGGAGATGAACAGGAATAAAACCAATAACAATGTGGGTTTACAATGCAATAATTATATTTGTGAGATATGAAGGAAGAAAATCTGGAAAGAGTGGACTTTTTCAGAGTTTGTTGGACTTGTGAGGGACTCGTAATGCATATGCTCCACTTCATGTCATGTTCGGAAAAGTGCTTTGGGGAAGAGGAGGGAAAAAGTTTACTGTAAATAAAGATTGTTTTCTTAAACAGTACTATTTCTGTGGTGTGTGGTTTTCTTTATATGCTATAAAGTAACATTTATTCAGTTATATTTAAGTGTAATAGGGATTGTAAACAGGTGCTTTTTTGTTTTCCTTTTCTTTTTTTCTTTCTTCCTTCTCTTTCTTCTTGTTTAGTTTTAAGAAATGTAGACACTGCAATGTAAATGAAAAAGTCTGGTTAAAAAGCATGGCAAAAGAAAAATGTATGTGCTTGCATAGGGGAATAAGTGGATTAAAGGCCTTAGATTGATTTGGTAACAAGTTTTAAGAGAGCAATTAAATGACATTTTTTCTAGTAAGTACATGTTTGCTTAGTAGCAACTCTGCAGCTGTTTTTCATGTTTCCATGGAAACAATCTGAAAAAGAAACTGACTAGTCTGGTGGAGAGTGATTGGCTGAGGAAAAAAAAATAACTGGCTAGAACATAATGTTTTCTGAAAGCATGCAGGGGGTTTCCCACAGCTGGGACAGCTATAAGGCTATGACAAAACCAATTAGCACTTAAAAGAACAGGCTGCACCCATGCATTTTAGCATTCATAACCATTCTCTTAGGTTAACTCAAGTGAGTGAGTGTGGCTGTCAGTTTGGGATTTTTGTTCCTATTAGGAGGGTAAAACTTAAATATCTGAAGATGTACAAAGTTTTGCCTGTTACAATTAAGTTACTAAGTTTTAGGGGGGTACTGGAGGTGTGTTTGGTTTGTTTTTTGTTTGAGGGCTTTCAATAAAACAACGTCCTGTGAGATGTGACATAGGCTCAAATGGGTATGACAAGAAACAACTGTATAAAAGTTCAACCTGCCAAACAGCATGTGTGTAACACAAAAGATGGAATTAGATATTTAACAAAAAAGTATTGTACATAAAAGATGGGAATAGCACATTTTTAATGCAATGATGCTTGCTGTAATGTCTTTGAATGTCAACAGTCTCACGGATAAATACAAAAAAGAAAGTAGTGAACTATATTAAAAAAATACACAGTGCAAACAGCAATGTTACAGCAGACATACTTAGCACTGAACATGTGAATTTGATAAAGGTTTTCATGATAGTTATGCAATGAAATAACTGGGACAAAGGAAAAGAGGAGTACTTGTATAAATTGCAAGAGGAGATTCAATAGTGATAGAAGAGGATAAAAAAGATATCAATGGCAGATATGCAGTGCTAAAGGGCTACTGGCAAGGGAGGACGATTACACTGGCATTTATTTATATTCCACCTAAAAATGCTATAAATGAAGCTTACAATAATTCTGGGAGAAATAATCAGTTTTCAGCAAGGAATATTACTTAGATGTGGGGACTGGGATGTGATTTGCAACAGTGAAGATGCGCCTGGGGGACCCAGATGGGAAAGTACAACAGAGGAGGGTAGATTTTAGTTGAAATTTATGAAAATATTTGGCATGAAAGATTTGAATTCAGTAATAGGAGTTCAGAGTGGTTTGTCTTTCGGCTTTTTCCCGGTGAGGGGTCGCCACAGTGGAACTCCGGTCTGCTAATGATTGGCAGTAGATTTTTACGACACGCCGAGGTGCCAGCTCGACGCCCAACCTTCAACGAAGACACGCCCATTTACACACGCATGCCTTTCTACGCTACCCAACCATGGGGAGGACATGCAGACTCCACACAGAAGGCACTCCCAAGCCCAGCCGAGAATTGAACGGGAGAACCTCTTGCTGTGAGGTAACAATGCTACCGCCGTACCAACGCGGCATGTCAATAGGAGTTCAGAGTGAATTTGAATTTACATATTCTTCCCTAAGATATAAAAACTAGGGTAGGCTAGACAGAATTTACATTTCACAAGAACATGTGTATTTAATTGAAGGTCTTGATACACACTAAACTATTTCAGATCATAGGCCAATAACAACTAAAATAAAAACACAGGTTAATGAAATAAAAATAAGATACTGGCACCTTCACACCTACCTGGTGAAGAGAGGAATTTAAGGAATGCGAAATGGAGATTATTCAAGAGCTATTAGAGAGGATAGACATGTCGTCTGAAACTATAAGCTAGGGAGTGGGATAAAATTAAGGTTGAGTTTAAACATATGGTGGAAATAAAAGAAAGGGAGCTATGGTTAAGAAGTAACCAGAATTATTTAGAGGGACAACAAGAGGATCAACTGCAGAATGCTAAGCAGAAAATAAGGGATAACCTGGATAATATGCATGAGTTTAGAAAAACTGCTGTTAAGCAACTGTTTTTTGATAACACTAGAGCACAAAAACATATAACACAACAACTCAGGCAAAAGAAAGTAGAAAGGGCTGTTGCCAAGCTTAGGTAGTATATAACAAAGAAGATGAGATCCTGCAGAGGTATTAGAAATATTTTTGTAAATTCTATGAAAGCCTGTATAAAGCAGAGAAATATGGAAACCAAGAAAAGATACAAATGGAAATGTTTATAGAAGAATTAAATATTTCAAGGTTAGAGGTAGATGAGGCTCAATTACTAATAGTTAGGATAGGAGGAGATGAGAAAAATTGTGATGCATAACCAATCTACATGAAAGTCCTCAGGAATAGATGGTATTCCTGTGGAAGTTTGGAGGATAGGAGGAAAAAACTGACAAATATCTGGAAGGTTTTGTTTAACAGTATTTTAAGAGAAGTACCAACATCCTGGAAGAAATTAGTGGTAGATGTAATACTTAGAGGGTAAAGATCCATCGGACACAGCTTCATACAGGCCTATTTTAATACTAAATAATGATTATAAAGTGTCTGTAATGGTTAAAAGAATGACAAAAATAATGCCAAAATTGATAGACATGGATCAATGTGGCTTTGTGGAGGGGAGGCTAACATTTGACAGCATTAACAGAACACCAATGATCCACAGGGAAGCAAAATGTAAGAAAATACCATTGGTGTTGGTGGGTCTTGACACAAAAAGAGCATTTGACAGAGTAAGCTTGGACTTTCAGAGCAGGGTAATGGATGCATTTGCATTTCCTGAAAAATTAGAAGGCTGACTAGGAGGATATATGAGGGATCAGAGGTGAACACTGAAGTGGATGGGGTTCTTTCTGACAATTTCTGCTTGAGCAGAGGAACCAGGCAGGGGTGTCTTCTTTCCCTTTTATTTGTATTATATTTAGAACCACTGGAAAAGAAAATAAGGGACTCAGAAATTCAAGGACATAAATTGTATGGTAGTCAAGAAAAGCTGGCTTTATTTCCAGATGATATTTTGTACCTGACAAAACTAGAGAGATAATACAGTGTTGTGGAACATTCTGAGACAGTTTCATGTCTTTTTGGGATAAAAAATTAATGAAGCTAAAACAAAGACAATATGTACCCACACACAAATAGATTCAGCAATACCCTTATTTATGGGGACATGACAAAACAAGGTATTTAGGAATATGGATTAAAAATGACTGGTGTGGCAGCTAAGAATATGTTGGAAGAGACTAAAAAGATAACACAAAAATTGAGAAAATGGAAGCTTTCTTATATGGATATTTACAGTAAGATACAAGCAGTCGAAATGTTTTTAATCCCTTCACTCTTATATACAGGTCAGGCATATTTTTATCAACCACAGAAGTTGTTGTGGATAGCAATTAATAAGGAGCTGAAGGACTTTATCTTGGGGGGGGAAGATGGCAAGATTCAAGTAGGATAAGTCATTCAGTCTGTTACACATAAATATGACTTGTTAGAGAGTAACAATTAGAAAGCAATGTAGGGGTGGCCAAAAGACCTCTTTAGCACATGTTTATATTGCCAGTTAGTCAGGATTAGAGCAAGGACACAGCCATTGCCTTTTAAAGTACCGTTTTAGATTTTTTTTTTTTAATTGGGTTAGAATGGGTTCAGAAATAAGCTCAGCAGGAAGTGAATTCCATATTTTAGCAACAGAGTTGGCATATAGAGAGTCTCCAGATGAGTTGTTGCTTTTAAGGGTTTGGACTAGTAATTGTTTGGATGAGCAAAGTGTCTTGAGGTTGCTGTAAGGGGTGATAATTTTTGTAAGTACAGGTGCGTTTTCAGCTAGGTAGAGAATTTTATGTGCTAGTTGCTGATTGTACTGAAGTTGAATAGGCAATTCTAGTCACCCTAGATTCTTTAGGTTCAGACAGTGGTGTGTTCTGTATGCTGCTCAACTAGCAAATCTAGCAATATGATTAAAACAGCTAGAGAGTTTATTAAGGTCAGACTTACTCAAGTTCTTGAAGAGAGGGGATGTATAAAGGAGGGTGGAAAGTAGATTTGTATGGGCAATTACCGTCCTAGCTAGTGGAGTAAGGAAAGGTTTGATCGTGTATAGTGAGCCAAGTTTTTTATTAACTTTTTTAATAGTTTGATTAAAATGCATATCAAACTTGAGGTCATCAACTGTTGCACCTAAGAGTTTAGTACTGGGACAATTACAGTGCCATTGTTAGATTTTATAGTAAAGGTTGGAGCTGAAGCTTTTATAAGTGGGGGAGAAAATCAGTAGCTTTGTTTTGTTAGGATTTAATAGGAGACATTGAATACACAGCCGATTTTTGACAGTATTAAAAACATTTTGGGATACAGTCTACAGACTTAAAGGGGAAGTGGCAGAGCAAATCAAAGTGAAGTCATCCGTTTATTGAATGCAGGTGGCTGTTGGGATGACTGTGTACAGGTCATTAATAAAAATAGAAAATAATATGGGGTCCTAATATAGAGCCCTGAGTGATGTCTAGGGTGACAGAAGGGAATATAGTTTGCTTTGCCATAGTACAGCCTATTGTCTACCACTCAGATAAGATTTGAACCACTGGATAGCCTGGACATCTAGGGGAATAGTTTTAAGTGTGTGTATGAGCAGTTGGTGTCTGACCATGTTGAAGGCTTTGGGGAGGATCAAGAAGAGGGCAGAAGAAAGGTTATTGTTGTTTCAGTTTTGATTAATAACACTGGAGGAGGAGAGGAGGGCTGTGGTTCTACTGTGGAACAGTCTGAAACTATGCTGCAAGCTAGCCAAGAGATTGTGCTGAATGAGATGGCTCAGGGGCTGTTTATGAATGCAGTTCTCCATAATTTTAGCCAGGGGTGACAAAATAGATATAGGTCTGTAATTTGACAGTTCAGTGGAACTTCCCCCTTTGTGGAGTGGAACAACACAGGATGTCTTCCAGATAGAGGGGGATAGTAGCTTCTGATACAGTTCTATTGATCAGGATAGAGATCGGGTATATGCTATGGCATCCGTAGCTTTTTGTAGATACTCAGCTAGGAGGAGATCTGCTGCAAGGCTGGTAGGTTTTAGTTTCTTGATTAGGGCACGGATACATGATGTGGAAACTGGTTGAAAGTTAGAGAACTACATGCGGTGACATTAGGACTTGGGTAACTGGGAGATAGTTGGTTAGCTAGTGACTCGATAATTTATGTTAAGAAACTATTGAAGGAATTGGCAATGTCTTCCAAAGGTTTTTGGATGATAGCCGAGGGGGTAGGAGTTGTGCATCCCCCTGGGTGAATTTGTTTATTTATACCTGCCCAAAACTTTTGCGGACTGTTTTGATGCTTCTATTGTACATGACAGTAAAAGTTTTTTTTTTTTTTTTTTATCTAGGATGGCAGATTTTTTAGTGCTGTTCCTTAGCTGTCTAAATCTAAGTTGATCTAAGAGGGATTTTGTGGTACGCCAAGTGGTCCAAGCTTTTTTTCTAAGATCATTTATCTGGTTTCTTTTGAAAGCAGTGGAGCAACTTCTTATAGAACATGCAGGTGCATGGGTGTCACGGATGGCTAGGAATTTGGTGTTGAAATATAATGCAGCTTCAAGTGGTAGATGTTTTAGGACTGATAACTTGAGAGGGGAAGATGACAGAATGGGGAAGATGTCAAGAATGTATTTGGATTGCAGGTTAGAGATTGGCTTCCCTATCAAGGACTGATATCAGAATACAGGCAAAGAAATGGGGGGGGGGGTCTGAAATGAAAGATCAACACTGGTAGAGTTTTTAGCAGAATCTACAACAGAAGCTACCATTAAAAAATGAAAAATTAGTACAGCATATAAAATATTGCATGACAACTATAAGAATGAATCAGAGGAGGTTAGCAAGGATTGGGAAGAGAGATAAGATGGGCAGTTCACAAAGAAACAATGGGAGGTTATATATATGTCTCCCAAACATGCAACAAAATCTAGAAAATTTAGGATTTTTGCTTGGAAATGTCTACATAGATATTTTTATACTCAAAGCAGACTACAAGAAAAATTTCCTCAGGTAGGCAGCAAATGTTGGAAAGTATAACAGGGAAGAAAAGAGGTAATTGTGAACATTTTCTGGGAGTGCAGTGAGTTGGCAGACTAAGGATTCCCTGTGGGATGCACTGTCAGAGATGCTGGGTGGGAAGATTGGAGTGATGAGGGAGATGATGATTCCTTGCTCTGATACAGAATCAGGGTTGCCTAGAGATGGAAAGGTCATGCTGTCTCTAACTATGGTGGCTGCCAAAAAGCAATTACTAGAAAATGGAAATCAAAATCTAAACCAACTATATTAGCAGTAGTGAATATAGCAACGGAGATAAAACACGTGGAATTCAGACCTTTAGAAAAAAGTAGAAGCAAACTACACAGAAAAAATGGGAATTGTGCGAACAATACATACAAGGGAGGAATGAGGTTTAAAAGAAGGCAGAACTTAAATAAGCTATGTAATGTTTGGCTGAAAATGATTGGGTAGATAAGTGATGTATAATGTTTGCAACTGGGAGTGGGTCAGTATGGTTTGATGTAAAATGCTTGCAACTAGGATTGTATCAGTGTGGCTTGTTTTCATTTATATAAATGTATGACTGCATATTGAGTGATGGTTTAATAATGATGTTTATTGTTTAAAAAGAGAGGCAGGAATTGAATTTATGTAATGTTGCTTGGGTTATAGGATATAGAAATATATGTGAAGCATAATATTTAATTTTCACTTGTTAATACAATTTGATTACTTTTAGATAAATGTGAGTGTGCCTGTCAAGTCATAATTCAATAAAGGCGTTTAAAAAGAGGATGATCCTGCTTCTCTCTTCCTTCAGGTATGTCCAAGACAAACAATGAAGAATGGATTCAAGACAGACCTCTGCAGTACTCCATCATCCACATTCCTAATTCTTGACCCTGTTCCTTTCACCACAATGTTCTTCAGCTTACCATTCCACCACGCACTTATATTACCTTAGAGTTGTCCCTACCCGAGCCCCTCTTGGTTTTCCTATCAGCTTCTTGTGTTGGAATGAAAGGCTGTATTTTAATCCACACAGACTACATCTACTGGTTCTTTCAAAACCAACCCACCTGTAACCCAGTCATAAAAGTGGACTGACAGCTCCTTCAGTTCGTGAACTACTATTTTCAGTTCTAGAAACTGCTGTCTGCTACACAGCTCTCAAATGAATCATGGGCAAATCTCCACAAAATCAGGGACAGTCAGGGACACTTATTATATTGGCACTATTAACTTGAGCCATTATCAGAATAAGAAAATATGAATTAATATCCTTTATCTGAAGTAAAAAAATCTAGAACTTAATTATTCTTATTATTTATTAAGGGTAATTCACCACCTCGTCTCCAAAAGTCACAAGTTTTAGGAGGGATTAAGAGGGACAGAGCTAAAATTTGGGTCAAAATCAGAAAACCCCGAAAATGAGGCACAGTCTGCTAGAAATGCTACTAGTAATTCCCTCAGGATTCTCTGCATGAGTTTCAATGCCTCTACTGTTGAGCTAACAAGCCTGCAGTTCAGTGAACTTCCTCTTAGCCGTCTTCCATTCTTCGGGCACTTCTGCACTAGCTTGGTTATCTGCAGGATTCTCTGCCACTTAAAGGAAAACTCCACCTTCTCCTGCAGCTTAACTCAACCCTTAGGTTGCTTGTCTCCCTCCAATACGGTTCCAATATTGGGTAGGTACCAGAAACCAACTTGTACTTTATAAAACTTTAATTTCCTTGCCTTGGAATCAAAGGAAGGGAAAGTCCACCAACTTTTTTTTTAAGCTTAACTTCCACATTACTTTGCAGAGTAATTTGTCTCAGCCTGCATGACATAACAAAGAGAGAGAAATAGGCAGTTTACCCTGTCAGGTACTACTGACAATCCTATATGTGCAATTAGTCCTAATGATGTCAGATCATCAGCAGGTGCAATGAAAAAAGACAGTAAGGTGTGAAACTGTTTTCCACTGGCTTTACTGCAGACTGGAAAATAACTTCACTGATTCACACCTGCTTTCAATGTAGCCATGCCTTTCATAACAAAACAAAGTAAATAGATCAGGGGTTTAAAGCCAGTTGTCACCTCTTCTAACAATTTTAAAACATCAGCATCACAGTTACTGAAATACTAAGCTTTAAATGTTGGTTGTTTATATATTAAAATGACTTAATTGCAGCAAAGGTGTCAGTGACATTTAGGGAAAAGTCAGATTTTTTTCCCTGTAAAACATCAACACATTTATCATTTTCATGACCCCCCCCCCCCCCCTCACACACACACAAGAAAAGAACTGCCCAAATCAGGACTTCTCTGCAGGACGTCAGACAGGCAGCAACCCTATCAACTAGGTGCACTGATGCTGCTTATAAAAAGGACTTATTACTTATTTTACATTTGTTGACTGGGAAAGTCCGACTGAATACATGTACATTTTCAGCAGAGGCTTGGGGAGAAAAGTTCCACAGTTTAAACATAGCTTGCAAATAACACTGGTAAACACAAGATTTAAAAAAAAAGGTTACATAGTTATGAAGTCTAAAATACAAAAGCTACATAGAAACTACAGTAGTTCCAATTATCGCATTGTCTGAAACAAACATAAGAGGAGGTTAGGTGAGATATTAGGGTTCAGTATGTGACTAGTATTAGAGTTCAAAGTTAGAATGTGTATACTTGTGGAATTCCTGGGAAAACATTAGGAGGTGAAACACCAGAGGTAGGAGTCACTATTCCTAATAAAGGGAAGATGGGGCAGGGAGCTAAGAAATGGGGAGGGTGGGTGGGTGTAGGAGGTCAGTCTGGAGGGGAGCAGGAGCATATCCATGAGAGTTTAAGGTATTCTTTGAGTTATTTTTTGAATGTAACCTTTGAGTCGGCTGAGGTAATGGTAGAAGGTAAGGAGTTCCAAATTTTGCCTATGTGGTTATGGAAGAGGGAGTCACCTGCTGTGTTATTGTTTTTGGTCACTTTGATTAGTCTTTTATCACTACAGAGAAGTTTGTCTGGGATTGGTTTGTAGTTTTAGTAGGTTGGACAGTGCTGGGGTTTTATCTGGAAGTAAAAGGAGTTTATGGGTAAAAGAAAGCTGCTGGGATGATAGGAGATTAGAGAACTCAAGCCAGTTAAGTTGATTTAGTTAGTGACAGTGGTGGGCTTGTGGTAAGGGGCACCGGTAGCAAATTTGGCTATTGGATCGCAGCAGATGTTGAGCTTAGCAATTTCAGTTTTGGGTAGATTGGTGAAGACAGGTGTGGCACAGAGTAGTGCTGAGAGCAGGTAAGCTTGAGCTAGAGTTATTCTGGCAGGTTGAGTTAGAAATGGTTTATTTTTGTAAAGACTGTCCTTTTTTGTGGATGTTTTTTATGGTTTGATTTATATGTAGATCGAATTTCAGGTTGCTGTTAATGGTCACGCCTAGCAATTTAGTATAAGTGTCTGGAAGATGACAGTCCCATCTCTGGACACAATATTAAATGAGTTGGGTATTGTGGTGGATTTGTTTGGTTTGAATAGCAACAGTTTGGTCTTCTTGGGATTTAGTAATAGGTTTTTGTTAAGAAATCAGGTTTCAGTACATTGGAAGGCTTTTTGGGTGATAGAGAGGAGTTTGTGGGGATCACTTGGTGACCAGATGACTGTTGAGTCGTCTGCATATTGTATAGTAGTTGCATCTTGGTAGATGCTGTGAAGATTATTAGTGAAAATGGAGAACAGAAGGGGTCCTGGAATGGACCCCATGTGGAACTCCGGTAGTAATGGGTAGCAGTGAGCATAGGTCATTGTCCCATCGCACTGCTTGTTGCCTACCTTGTAAATAGTTCTGAAACCAGGCTAATGCATGATTACTGAGGCCCAGATCAGTGAGGGAGTGGAGTAGTTTATGATGGTTGACCATGTCAAAGGCTTTTGACAGGTCTAAGAAAATGGCAGATGTTAGTTTGCCTCAGTGTCTACTTTGGTTGATGTTGTTTGTGAAAGAGTACAGCTGTGGTAGTACTGTAGGCAGGGCAGAATCCATGATGGGTGGGAGAGAGAAGTTTGTTGTTAAGTAGGTATGGCATAGCTTGGTGGTGTATGCATTTTTCAAGTATTTTTGCTAGTGGGGACATGATGGCAACTGGGTGGCAGTTGGAGAAGCCAGTGGATGTACCACTTTTATGTAGAGGGATGATGTAGGGGGTTTTCCAGATTGGTGGGATGGTGTATCTGGATATTGATCTGTTAAGGAGGACAAAGATTGGCTAGGTGAGTTCATTAGCTGCCAACTGCAGGTATTCTGCAGGGATGCCATCAGCTGCTAGGGTGGTAGGTTTAAACTTGGTTAGTAATCATTTGACACAGTTGGTGGGGATGGACTGGAACTGGAAGGTTATTTTGGGTCTGACTACAGGTTTGGGGTTAATAGGTAGTGGTAGTAGTGGGTTGGTTTTGAACTAGTTTTGAGATGGTTTCTATGAAGTATTTGTTGAATGAGTCAATTACATCTGTGATTTTGGCTGTGGAGGTTGGAGATGGGGTGATGAATTTGCCAGGGTGGAGTACTTTATTTATTCCTGCCCAGAACTTTTTGGGGTTGTTTTGATGCCTGTTTTGTAGTTGTAGAAAACAATTCTTTTTATCTAGGAGAATAGTTTTGTTTCTAAGTTTTTGGAATTGTTCCCTGGTTACTAGTGTTTTAGTGGCTCTCCATAGGTGCCAGGCTCTGTTCCTTTGTGCTATTTTATTTTTAGTCTCTTTGGTGATCCAGGGGACTGTTTTCATTTTGAGTTTTGGGGTACGGGCTGGGGCGTGATCATTTAAGATTTTTAGGAAAGTGTTGTTGAATTGGGTTACTGCTTGTCCTAGTGGAAGTACTTTTAATATGTTCCGGTTATGGTGTTTTAGTTCGAGTATGAAGTTGTTTGGGTTGAAGTTATTTTTGTTCCAGGTGATTTGCAATGGGGGTAGAAGTGGTTTGGGTTTTGTATTTTAGTAAGATGGTGGATTGGTGGTCGCTAAGGGTGTCTGGAAGGACTCCTGCATGGTACAGAGTGCTGGTCTTATTTATCACGATCCAATCTAGGAGACTCTATTTGGTTTTAGTGTTTCCTAGCCTAGTGCTAGACTGAATGACTTGGGAGAAGCTGCAGAAATTAATATGGGTGGTGGGGGTAGTTAGATGAGCATGTGTTCCAGTTAATATTGAAGTCACCTAGGATGATGGTTTTTGGGGTACATTATGATTTACCCAGTGTAGGAGGGCTTCTAGGGAGAGAACATTGTGACCTGGTGGTATGCAGTAAGTGATAATATTGACTGATTTTTTGTCACTAAGTTTGAGTTTGGCTAGAAGTTCAGAATTACTGATGGGGGATTTGGGGATTAATAGTGACAATTTGTAGGTTGTTTTTGCAAATTAATGCTACCCCTCCCCTTTTTGGACAGTCTATTTTATAAGTTATGTTTTCATATGACATCCTTCCAGAGGGTGCTTGATGCGTATCTGGTGCACAGATCAATGGGGATGAACATCACCCTCTGACATTCCTTATAGAGGTGGTATATGCATGAGCATTTTTAGTCTACAAAGGAAATTTAACTACTGAAGGCAACCATGACATAAAGTTAATCTCAGTGTGTGTATAATGAAGAAAGATTACAGTTACTGACACTTTACTTCCCAATCTAAATGTTAGGTAAAGTTAAAGTATCTGTATCATACAGTGCAACCACAACTGTCTATTAATTTGGTATAAGAGACTCACTTTGTAGTATGTGTATTGTACACTGCAGGTAATTCATTGGTTTAAATCCTGAGATCTCTCCCTTATAAAGCTACAAATGCTTTTGCTTTAATATACATTTTGCATATTTTCATGACAACTTTCTATATGTAACCATGGAGCTTTTCTCCATGGGTAGCCACTGAAAATGAGGTTTATTTCCTAAGTCAGACTTTCTCAGTAAAAAATGTCAATAAGTAAACAAACAATGGGAGCAATGTGGCTGAAGCCCCAGGCTCACACATATGAAACAGGCCTGCTATTTCCTTTTCCACTTTAGTCTGAAATCCTGTGCTAAAACAGGCTTACTTATAATTTTCAGTTCCATATTCACTAGTCATAAAATTACAGTAAACTGGGGAGCCATGCAAATGATAAAACATACATAGATGACAAATGTAAATGCCCGCCCACTTTGTAGTGTTTGTGGTCTTTTGTTGGTGTTTGTAGGGCAAGCGAATTCTTGAAATGAATCGTGTGGAGGTTCTACATTTTTTAAGTTTGCGGTTTTAAGGTTGATGAAGAGGCATTCAATGGAATGCCTCTTTGAGGAAATAATCTTCTTCTTCTTTCAGCTTTTCCCGGTTAGGGGTCGCCACAGCGGATCATCTGTCCGCTCATGATTGACAGTGGAGTTTTATGGTGTCGAGTTGCCAGCCCGGTGCCCAACCTTCAACAGAAGGCGCACACATGCACACACACACACCTAGGGCCAATTTAGAGTGTCCAATCCACCTACTGCATGTCTTTGGGATGTGGGAGGAAACCGGAGCACCCAAAGGAAACCCACGCGACCACAGGGAGGATATGCAGACTCCGCACAGAAGGCACTCCAGCCGAGAATCGAACCGGAGAACCTCTTGCTGTGAGGCAGCAACGCTAACTGCTATACCACCGTGGCCTCCCTCTTTGAGGAAATAATACAGACCCCTAAATATGAATATTCCTGAACCAATCTGTGTGTGGGTACATAATTAACCACTATTGCCTTTGTTTTAGCCTCATTCATTTTGTATCCCAAAAAAGATCCAAAACTGTTTCAAAATGTTCCACAACACTGTAATGTCTCTTTCTGGTTTTGTCAGGTATAAAATAATATCTGCAAATAAAGCCAGCTTTTCTTGACTACCATACCAATTATATCTTTGAATTTCTGAGTCCCTTATTTTCTTTGCCAATGGCTCTTAATATAATGCAAATAATAAAGAGGAGAGAGGACACCCCCCTGCCTGGTTTCTCTGCTCAAGAAGAAATTATCAGAGAGGACCCCATTCGCCTTAATTTTCACCTCCGATCCCTCATATATCCTCCTAATCAACCTTACAATTTTTTCAGGAAATGCAAATACTTCCATTGCTCTGCTCAGAAAGTCCCAGCTTACTCTATGAAATCCTTTTTCTGCATCAAGACCCACCAACAACAATGTATTTTCATATATTGCTTCCCTCCAAATCATCAGTGTTCTGTTAATATCAAATGTTTGCCTCCCCTCCACAAAAAAACACATTTCATATGTCACTTTTGACATTACTTTTGCCATTCTTTTAGCCATTATAGACATGAACACTTTATAATCATGGTTTAGTATTAAAATGGGCCTGCACAAAGCTGGATCTGATGGATCTTTACCCTCTTTAGGTATTACAGCTACCACTGCTTTCTTTCAGGATGTTGGTGCTTCTCCTTCTCTTAAAATACGGTTAAACAAAACCTTCCAGATCTTTGTCATTTTTTTTCCTCCCAGCTTCCAAACTTCCACAGGAATACCATCTATTCCTGGGGACTTTCCTTTAGACTGGTTATACATCACGATTTTAATCTCATCTCCTATCCTAACCATTAGTAACTGAGCCTCATCTACTTCTAAGCTTGGCATATTTAATTCTTCCATAAACATTTCCATTTGTATCTTTTCTTGATTTTCATATTTCTCTGCTTTACAGAGACTTTCATACAATTTCCAAAATACTTCCAGTAATACAGGATCTTGTTACCTTCCTTGTTTCAGGCTTCCTAAGTTTGCGACAGCACTTTCTACTTTCTGTTGCCTAAGTCGTTGTGCTAAAAGTTTTTGTGCTCTAGTGTTATCAAAAAACTCGTGTATATAAATCTATGTAATCCCTTATTTTCTGTCTACCATTCTGCAGTTGATCCTCTTCTTGTTCTGTGAGAGTCCCCCTATTCTGCAATACTTTAACATTAGTCAGTCCCTCTAAATAATTCTTGCTACTTAACAATTGCTCCCTTTCATTACCACCCTATTTTAAACTCCACCTTCATTTTATCCCACTCCATAGCTATATTTAAAGAAAAAAATTACATCCTCTAACAACTTCTGAATAATCTCCACTAACCATTCTTTAAATTCCTCTCTCTTCATCGTATAGGTGGAAACAACAATGTCTCATTTTTATTTCATTACTTGGTGCTTTTATTTTAGCAGTTACTGGTGCAAAATCTGAAATACTTATTGGAGGAGTATCAAGACCCTCAATTAAATGTACATGCTCCTGTGAAATGTAAAGTCTGTCTAGCATAGCCCAGCTTTATATGTTGCGGAATAATATGTAAATTCACTCCTAATTCCTATCACTGAATTCACATCTTCATGTCAAATATTTTCATAAATGTCTTCAAAAATCTACCCCCCTTTGTTACATTCTCCCTTCTGAGTCTCCCCAGATACATCCTCACTGCTGCAAATCAAATTCCAGTCGCAACATACAATTAATATTTCTTGACGAAAACTGATAATTTCTCCCAGAATTTTCTTAAGCTCCATTACAGCAGTTTTAGGTGGCATGTAAATACATGCCAGTGTAATCCTCCTCCCTTCACAGCAAACCCTTAGCACTAAAAGTTTGCCATTATCTTTTTTATCTTTGATCACTATTGGAGCTCCTCTTACAATTAATAGAAGTACTCCTCTTTTCCATTGTCCCAGGTATTCCTCTGAATAACCATCCTGAAAACCTTTCGTTATCAAATTCACATGTTCAATTCGTTCTAAGCGAGTCTCCTGTAGTATAGCTATTTGCACTCTACATTTTTAATATAGTTCACTGCTCTTGCTTTTTTGTATTTACCTGTGAGGCCATTTACATTTAAAGACATTACAGAAAGCATCATTGTATTAAATGGTTATTATTCCCACTGTTTATGTACAACACCTTTTTTGTTAAATGTCTAGTTCCAGCTTTTGTGTTACATGCATACACTATCTGGCAGGTTGACATTTTATACAGTTAATTCTTGTCATAGCTGTTTGAGTCTATGCCACATCTTATAAAACTTTTTTTTAGTGAAAGCAGTCAAAAAAATATCCCCAACACCCCCTAAAACACATTAACTTAACATTAACACACAAAACTATGCACACATTCAAACACTGAAGTTTTACCCTCCTAATATGGAAAAAGTGCCAAACTGACAGCCACGCTCACAAACTTGAGTTAACCAGAACGAAAGGTTATCCAAGCTAAGGCCCATGGTGCAACCTGTGTTTCTACTAAATGCTGACTGGTTTTGTCTTATATTTATAGATCTCCCAGCTAGGGAAACTCCTGAATGCTTTCAGAGAACATTATCTACCTTGGGAAAACCCTGAATTATTCAGAAAACATCATCTCCTAGCTAATTTCTCTTTTCTTTGTTTTTTTTCTCTCAGCAAACCACTCTCCACCAGACTGTAGCCAATTTCTCTTAATCAGACTGTCTCCATGGAGACATGAGAACCAGGCAGCCAATTTCTCTATCAGATTGTTTCTACGAAAACATGAAGACCAGCTGTAGAACTGACACTAAGCATTCATGTATTTGGTAGAAAAAAAGCCTCATAATATTTAATGTTCCTTTTCATTTACTTGCTCTCTCTTAAAATGTGTTACTAAATCAATCTAAGATCTTTAATCCATCCATTCCCCCATGCAAGAATGAGAAAAAAGCACAATAATTTTTCTTTTATCATGCTTTTTAACCAGGCTTTTTTTTTTTTAAACAGTACAGTGCCTACATTTCTTAAAACCAAACAAGAAAGAGAGAAGGGAGAAAGAAAATAAACAAAAGAACAACAGCACCTGTTTATAATCCCTACTGCACTTAAAAAATAACTGAAAAATGTACTTTACTGCATGCAAAAACCCACATGCCACAAAATTAGTACTATTTAAGAAAAAATCTTTACTTACAGTTAACTTTCTTCCTCTTAGGTTCATAGGTAGGTACTAGGCTATCGGCCCAAGGGCCTACATAAGCCTAGCCAACAAGGTTCCTTGGCTTACGCCACCCAAGAAAGTTATTTTCCTGTGCCACTGTCAAGCAGATGCACAAAAGTGATCCCCGGGGTGTATTTCCTATTTCCCATCCACTCATCAAGATTTTTCTTGAAGAGTGCTAATGAAGAACTTTGCTTGACATAGATGGGTAGCCTGTTCCAGAGTATGGGAAATTTCTGGGACAGGAATCTCCCTCCAGCATGTCCTGTTTATTGTGGTGACAAGGTTTAGGTCCCTAGAGCATGTATCTTGGAGGGATTGGGATTTCTTTAGGTGTAGCATGACCAACAGCTCTGGGTCTGACATAGCTTTATATGATAGGCAGAGATCACCTCAGAGTAGGCGATATGCTACGGAGTAGAGCTGGATTTTTTGAGGTGGTTAGTGTAGGGCATTTGTTTGAGGTCAGTAATCCTCTTTGCAAGGTACTTCTGTGACCTTTCCAGCTGCTGCATATGTCTTGTGAGGTACATTCCAAAAGGGGCGTTTGTACTCTATAATTGGTCTAATGAGTGTCGAGCAGAGGGGAACAATGCCCTCTTTTTTCCTGGATGAGAACCCTTTTATGATGTGTGCCACGTAGAAGGACTTCCTGACTACCTTGGCGATGTGACTATCAAAGGAGAGACTACTGTCCACCTGGGTCCCAAGGTCTCATCACGCATTCAGTATTAAGTAGATTGCTGCCTATGTGGTAGTTCATGGGTACAGAGTTTTTACCAAAGGGGCATTGAGCTTGAGACCATGGCTCTGACACCAGGCATCTGTCTCAGTGAGGCCCTTCTATAGGATGTTCACATCATTTGGGGACTTGACTATGGCTCCTAGTTTGCAGTCATCTGCGAACTTCGTTAGCCAGAGGCCTTCTGTGTTAGCCTGTACTTCAGAGAAGTAGATACCAAACAGGAGAGGTCCCAGGATGGAACCCTGTGGTACTCCACTTGTTACTGCTTTCAGGTCAGATTTGGAGTCTGCAACTTTTACAGTGTGGGTTCTGTCAGTGAGCCAGTTGGCAACCCATCTTGTGATGTAGGGATTTGTACCTAGTTTAGTGAGTTTAGCTATAATCCCAGAATGGGGGATGGTGTCAAAAGCCTTGGCGAGGTCAAGATAGGCTGTGTGAACCACCTTACCCCTCATCTACGGCTTTGGTGACTGCCTCAAAGAAGTCGATCAGGTTCAGGAGGCATGATCTGCCTTTCACAAACCTAAATTGGGTGGGATCCAGAGTTTGGAGGTTACTAATGTCTTTGTTTATGAGTTCCACGATGATACATTCCATGGCCTTGCAAACCAGGCTATTCAGGCTTATATGTGTTGGCTCCCCCTTTGTGGAGTGGGATAACTGTTGCTGTGCGCCATTCAGTCGGCACAAAGCCTGATGCAAAGCTATTATTGAACATGGTGCTTAAGTGGGGAGCCAGTTCTTGCCCTTCCCAAAGCACTTTTCCGAACATCAATGACATGAAGTAGGACATATGCTTGAGAGTCCCCCGCAAGTCCAACAAACTCTGAAAAAGTCCAATATTTCCAGATTTTCTTGTTCTGTCATATTTCACAAATATAATTACATTGTAATCCCATATTAAGTTACTTGTTTTATTACTGTTCATCTCTGAAATCCTGGCTCTGCTTCATTTCCTACATACTCTTGATTCTTCTAGTAAAGGCTCATGCTCCCTTCCTTCTCTCCAACATTTTCCACTGAAAATTTTGAAAGGGTTTCACAGGTAAATCTCTCTGTGGTCTTTATTACAGAACAAGTAGTAAAATCTCCTCCTGATTCACGGCTTACTTTTTGTTGGACAGAGTTTCGTATTTCTTCCTTAGCATGTACTTCATCAAAAAATGATTTTGTTCCTCAAAAGAAGAATACCCTGAAGACAGTTTGGTACCGCAGTTTGAATTTTACACCTGCATCTCGACAATCCCTCAACAGTGGAATAAATTTGTTCTTCTGTCTGGTGTACAATGAGTAATCAATTCTCCACACACCCCACTGTCTCACTTTTAGTACTTTGTCCTTTGGCCACAGTTTTGTCAGAATGAACTTTCTGCTGATAGGATTACAGATTTACTATTAAAGGTCTAGGTTGGTTTCTGAGAGCCAGGTTTGGAGCATACACACAATGTGCTCTTTCAACTAAACTCCTGCTGTGGAATACCAGGCCAGTTGCTTATTTGTGGTTTTATAAAATTAATGCAGTCTGTTCCTTCCAGCTTCTCTGGTACAGCTGAAAATCTCAGGTTTTCCCTACAAACTCTGTCCTCTAATTCTATTATTTTTTGAAACATCTCTTCCTGAATAGTCTCATATTCAGCCAGCCTTTTCTTCATTTTGACATCTGATTTTTGCAGCTTTTATCACCTCATCTGAATACCTGTTTAAAGCTTCTTCCATTTTTTCAGACTTTTAGGTTTGTGTTGATATACTCCATCAGTGTTTTGTTTATTTTAACCAAATCTGTATGCAGTTGTCTAATAACTTCCTCTAGGTTACTGAAGTCATGTCTGAAGGTTGCATTGCTTTTTGTAGAACAGCTGCAGGATTTTCCCCAGTCAGTACTTCTTCCTCACCTTTGTAGCTGGGTTTTCCAGGTCTTCTACATTTTTTCATTACTGGCATCCAAGCAGTACACTTACTAGCTAGTTACTGAAATTTACCCATAAACAAGTTTACTGGCCTTCTTTGCTGAGTTCCTGTTTTCACATTGAGTAACAGCTTATTTCTAGCTCTCCCAATGTGCAGCCATCTTGGAAACATAGAAACAGTACTATGATAGTTACTGTGTACTGAAGAAAAAGGAATAAAAGGATAGGGGCATAGATTCATTGAAAGTTGCTATGCATGCAGCCCATGACAGCATTACCAACTGCCGCAAAGCATTACCTGGTGAAGTGAATTGCTCACAGTCACAAACTAGGAAAATAAGGATGCAAACATTCAAACCATGTACTCTTAGCACTGACTTTACTGGAAAAGCTCACCTGGACTCTGCCACAACTTGCTGTGATGGAAAGGTTAGTCTGTTTTTACTTTCTTATATTTTGTACTACTACACTGCCCTCTTCTATTTTGTATATTGTGATTTATTTTCTTTACACTGTGTTTTACATGGTTAACATTTCTTTTAAGTTACTTCAAGTCTGTGTGTGGCTGTCAGCTTGCAACATTTATTCCTATTAGGAGGTTCAAACTTCAATCTTTGAATATGTATATAGCTTTGTGTGTTACTAAGTTAACAGGATTTAGAGGGGGTATTGGATGCGTCTGTTTTTTGTTTGAATGCTTTCAATAAAACAAAGTTTTGTAAGATGCGAGTCTCAAAAGGAGAGTATAAGAAACAACTGTACAAAAGATTAATCTGACAAACCGTATATGATTAACCTTTCAAACAGTATATGTATGTAAACACAAAAGCTGAAATTACACATTTAACAAAAAATCTGTTATACGTAAAAGGTAGGATTAACTTCTTAAGAAAATGTTTTCTCTAATGTATTTAGACATTTATGGTATCATATATAAATACAAAAAAGAAAGAGTAGTGAACTACATTAAAAATGTAGAGTGCAAACAGCTATTGTACCAGACACACACTTGGAAAGAACTGAACATGTGAATTTGATAAAGAAGGGTTTTCAGGATGGTTATTCAGCAGAATAACTGGGGCAAGGGAAAGAGGACTACTTAGGTTCATAGGTAGGTACTAGGCTATCGGCTCTGGGGCCTATACAAGCCCAGCCAAAAAGGTACTCTGGCTTTTGCCACCAAAGAAAATTATTTTCCTGTGCCACTGTCGAGCAGAGCCACAGAGTTGATCCCCGGGGTGAATTTCCTATTTCCCATCCAATCATCAAGATTATTCTTGAACAGTGCTAATGAGGAGCTTTGTTTGATATAGATAGGTAGTTTAGTCCAGAGTATGGGAAATCTCTGGGACAGGAATCTATCCCTCTGGCATGTTCCGTTTATTGCGGTGACAAGGTTTAGGTCCCTAGAGTGTGCAGTTCAGAGGGATTTGGATTTCATGTCCAACAGCTCTGAGTTTGACACAGCTTTGTATGTTAGGCAGAGATCACCTCCGAGGAGACGATATGCAACGGAGTAAAGCTTGAGTTTTTTTGAGACTGTCTGTGTAGGGCATCTGTTTGAGGCCGGTAATCCTCTTTGTGAGGTATTTCTGCGGCCTTTCCAGTTGTAGACGTCTTGTGAGGTACATACCAAAAGGGGCGTTGTACTCTATAATGGGTCTAATGAGTGATGTGTAGAGGGGAACAATGACCTTTTTTTTCTGGATGAGAAACCTTTTGTGATGAGGTGTGCCACGTAGAAGGATTTACGGACTACTGTGGTGATGTGATTATCAAAGGAGAGACTACTGTCCACCTGTGTCCCAAGGTCTCTTATCACACTTATATTTACTTATATATGTATATATAGATAAAAACAGGATAAAAAATATATAATAACGGTAGATGTGTAGTACTAAGGGGCTACTGGCAAAGGAGGAGAATGACAATGGCATAATTTATATTCCACTAAAAACTGCTATAATGGAGCTTAAGAAAATTCTGAGAGAAAATCAGCTTTCAGCAAAGAATATTACTTCTAGGTGGGGACTGGAATTTTATCCGCAACAGTGAAGATGCGTCTTAGGGGCCCAGAAGGGAAAATATAATAAAGGAAGGTAGACTTTTGAAGAAATTTATGAAAATATTTTGCATGGCTGATATGAATTCAGTACTAGGAGTTCAGGGTGAATTTACACATTATTCTTCAAGATACAAAAACTGGGCTAGGCTAGACAGAATTTGCATTTCACAGGAATGTGTGCATTTAACTGAAGGTCTTGATACACACCCGATAACTATTTCAGATCTTGTGCCAATACTAACTAAAATAAAAACAAAGGGTAAGGAAATAAAAATGAGACACTGGTGCTTTCCCACCTATCTGCTGAAAATAGAGAAATTTAAGGAATAGGTAGTGGAAATTATTCAGGAGCTATTATAGAATACAGAAATTTCTTCTGAAGCTAAAGCTACGGAGTGGGATAAAATTCGAGTTTGAGAATAGGGTGGAGGTGAAAGAAGGGGAGAAATGGTTGGGATATGGTAGGAATTATTTACAGGGACTGATGGATGATAAAGCATTGCAAAGTGGGGGGAATCCCATAGAATAATAAGAGAAGTAACTGTGGAATGCTAAACAGAAGACAGGGACATTGTCTCAATAACATGCTTGAGTTTAGAAAGACTGCTGTTAAGCAAATGTTTTTGACAATAACTCTAGAGCACAAAGACTTTTAATCACAATGACTCAGACAACAGAAAGTAGAGACGGCTGTTGCCAAGTTTAGAGAATGTATAACACGGAAGATAAGACATCCTGTAGAAGTACGTTCTGCACGAACGAACTGGCACCCCACCTAAGTGCCATGTTCAATCATAGCCTCACCTCAGGCTATGTGTCTACTGAATGGCGCACAGCAACTGTTAACCCACTCCACAAAGGGTGCGCCACCACAGGCCCCGGAAACTACCTCCACATTAGCCCGACAAGCCTGGTCTGCAAGGCCATGGAACGTATCTTGGAGCTTATAAACATTGTAAAAGGTAGATCATGTCTACTAAACCTGACTGACTTCTTTGAAGCAGTCACCAGAGCCGTAGACGAGGGCAAGATAGTGCACACAGCTTATCTTGACCTCGCCAAAGCTTTCGATACCATCCCCCAATCTGGAATTATAGATAAACTCACTAAACTGGGCATAAATCCCTATGTCACAAGATGGGTGGCCAACTGGCTCACTGACAGAACCCACACAGTAAAAGTAGCAGTCTCCAAGCCCGACTTCAGACCAGTGACGAGTGGAGTACCACAGGGTTTGGTCCTGGGTCCTCTCTTGTTCGGCATCTACTTCTCTGAAGTGCAGGCCAACACAAGTTCTTTGGCTAACAAAGTTCGCAGATGACTGCAAACTGAGAGCCATAATAGAATCACCTAATGATGCAGACATTCTACAAAAGGGCCTCAAAGAGACAGATGCTTGGAGTCAAAGTCATGGCCTCAAGCTCAATGCCAAGAAGTGCACTGTCATCCCCTTTGGGAAAAACCCGGTACCCATGAACTACCACATAGGCGGTAGCTCACTAAACACCGAAAGTGTGATAAGAGACCTCAGGACACAGGTGGACAGTAGTCTCTCCTTTGATAACCATATTGCCACAGTACTCAGGAAATCCTTATACGTGGCATATCTCATCACAAAAGGGTTTTCCACTAGAAAAAAGGAGGTAATTGTTCCTCTCTACTCATCCCTCATCAGACCCATTACAGAGTACAATGCCCCGTTTGGCACGTATCTCACAAGACACCTACAATAATTGGAAAGACCACAGAAATATCTCACTAAGAGGATTGCCGGCCTCAAACAGGTGCCATACGCAGATCATCTCAAAAAACTCCAGCTCTACTCAGTCGCACATCGCCTACTCAGAAGCGATCTCTGCCTAACATACAAAGCCATGTCAAACCCAGAGCTGCTGGACATGCTACACAAAGAAATCCAAATCTCTCCATACCACATGCTCCAGGGACCTAAACCTTGTCACCACAATAAACAGAACATGCTGGAGGGATATATTCCTGTCCTAGAGACTTCCCATACTTTGGAACATACTACCCATTCATGTCAAATAAAGCTCCTCAATGGCCCTCTAAGAAAAATCTTGATGACTGGATGGGAAATAGAAAATTCACCCTGAAGATCACTTCTGTGGCAATGCCTGGCAGAGGAAAATAATTTTCTTGGGTGGAGAAAGCCAGGGAATGTTTTTGGCTAGGCTTATATAGGTCCCAGGGCTGATAGCCTAGTACCTACCTATGAACCTATAAGTATTAGAAATATTTTAGTTCTATGAAAGTCTGTATAATGCAGAGTGATATGGAAATCAAGACAAAGTACAAATAGAAATGTTTACGGTATAATTAAATATGCCAAGGTCAGAGGTAGATGAGGCTCAATTACTAACAGGATATGAGGCGCAGAGATAAAAATGGTAATATATAACCAATCTACGGGAAAGTCCCTAAGAACAAATGGTATTCCAGTGGAAGTTTGGAAGCTAGCAGGGAAAAAAACTGAAAGATCTGGAAGGTTTTGTTTGACAGTATTTTAATAATAGTACAAACAGCCTGGAAGAAAGTGGTTGTAGCTGTAATACCTAAAGAGGGTAGAGATCCATCAGATACAGCTTCCTACAGGCCCATTTAAATAAGTATTTACATCTATAATGGCTAATGTATATATGTGTGTGTAAATGAGAGGGAGGTTAGAGGAATGGTGAGGATGCAGGGAGTGGAGTTGGTAAAGGTGGATGAGTTTAAGTACTTGGGATCAACAGTTCAGAGTAATGGTGAGTGTGGAAGGGAGATGAAGAGAGTACAGGCAGGGTGGAATGGGTGGAGAAGAGTGTCAGGAGTGATTTGTGACAGACGGGTACCAATAAGAGTGAAAGGGAAGATCTACAAGAGGGTAGTGAGACCAGGTATGTTATATGGGATGGAGACGGTAGCACTGACGAAAAGGCAGGAGTCAGAGCTGGATGTGGCAGAGTTAAAAATGTTAAGATTTGCACTGGGTGTGACTAGGACGGACAGGATTAGGAATCAGTATATTAGAGGGTCAGCTCAGGTTGGACAGTTTGGAGACAAAGCAAGAGAGGCAAGATTGCGTTGGTTTGGACATGTGCTGAGGAGGGATGCTGGGTATATTGGGAAAAGGATGCTAAGCATGGAGCTGCCAGGTAAGAGGAAAAGAGGAAGGCCTAAGATAAGGTTTATGGATGTGGTGAGAGAGGACATGCAGGCGGGTGGTGTGAAAGAGCATGATGCAGAGGACACGAAGAAATGGAAACAGATGATCCGCTGTGGCGACCCCTAATGGGAACAGCCGAAAGAAAATGATGATGATGTCTATAATGGCTAAAAGAATGGCACAAATTATGCTAAAATTGATAGATAAGGATCAATGTGTTTTTATGGAGGGGAGGCAAACATTTGGCAACATTGACTGAACACTGATGATCCAAAGGGAAGCAGGATGCAAGAAAATCCCACCGCTGTTGGTAGGTCGTGATGCAGAGTAAGCTGGGAATTTGTGAGTGGGGCAATGGAAGCATTTGCATGCCCTGATTAGTTGGATATATGAGGGATTGGAGGTGAAAATTAAAGTAGGTGGGGTCCTCTGATAATTTCTGCTTGAGAAGAGGAACCAGTCAGGGGTGTCTTCTCTCCGCTTTGTTATTTGCATTATATTTAGAACCACTGGAAAAGAAAATAAGGGACTTGGATATTTAAGGATGTAATTGGTATGGTATTCAAGAAAACCTGGCTCCATTCTCAGACATTTTACACCTGATAAAAGCAGAAAGGGACATTACAGTGTTGTGGAACATACTGAGATAGTTTCAAATCTTTTCAGGATGCAGGGCTGACAAAGCTAAAATAAGGGCAATGGCTATGAATTGTGTACCCACACAAATTTACCCACACATAAATTGGTTCAGTAATACCCACATTTGTGGGGACATGACAGGATGAAGTATAGACAGGATGAAGTATTTGGGAGTATGGATTAAAGATGATTCCGGTGTGGCAGCTGAGGATGTATGGGAAGAGACTAAACAAAGGATGACACAAGGGCTGAGAAAGTGGAAGCTCTATTGTATGGATGTCGATGGTAAGATGCACACAGTTAAGATGTTTTTGGAGGTGGGGAGAGACTGGGATTTTGGATGCAGACCTTTTAGGACAGTAGCAATGATCATAGAGAGTGTTGTCTTCATGGAGTGGAAGAGTGTGTTCTAAGAGCTGGGCTGGCACAGGGATGGTGAGGTCAAATTCTGCCGGTGGGGATGGCTGTGAATGGGACTGCAGACAGTAGGCAGGAGGGGGCTGGAATTTATTGGAGAGGACTGGTAGGGGATCCAATGTATTGGGAGAAATAAGATAAAAAACACCAAAAGGAAATAATACAATACAAATTAACAACTTGACCATGCTATAAACACATGCTTTATTAAAAGGACTTTGCACCTCGGCCAAAGGCCTTCCAAGAGTAAACACATGCCATACAATCATTTATACACTAAATATACTCCAATTAAATAATCATTCAATTAAATAAATATTCCAATTATACTCCTTGTTAAAACCAAATGGTTTCAAAGTATTGTATTTTAAAATAAAGAAAGTTTACTTCTGCAATAATTTAGTCTTAACATCAATACATTCACTTACAAATAAATTAACTTTTTCCAATACACATCCCTTTAAACAATCTGGCTTAGCATCAGGAAAACCTGCAAAATGTGTTCACAAAGGACTATCTATAATTTTTTATTTTTAATGTCTCTAATATGTTCTTGAAAACGTACTTTAAAAGACCGACCTGTCTCCCCAATATAAAATAAACCACAAGTGCATCTTAATGCATATATCACCTCTTCAGTATTACATGTATAACTACCACTCAAATAAAACATAGTACCACTGATCTCAGGAAAAAAAATCTTACTATATGTTTACAGATTTAACATTTATTACAAGCAACAGTGCCCATGTTTAGAGAAACATCACTACTTAAAGTGGCCTCTGGTGGTAAAAAAATATTTACCACCATATCAGCCAAATTTCTACCTCTCCTATAGGAAGTGTTTACATACTCCTGCAATAAGCTCACTAAATTTTTATTCCTAAGTAACATAGGCCAATGTTGCTTTACTACTTAACTATATGTTCAGTCAGAACACTATATGTTGTAACAAAGTACACTTCCTTTTTATTACTATTCCTATTATGCTGTTTCCTTACGCCACTTGTTTTAGGAAACAAAATATATATATATATTTTTTTACTAATAGTAGGTGTGCTAAATTGCTTTTCCACTTCATGGTTTTTTAACTTAGATTCCATCACTATTTTTCTATCATATCCCTTTTAATAAACATATCCACCATATTTTGTATTTCCTTCTCAAAAACATAATCTAGGCTGCACAGTCTATTAACCCATGTACTGGAGGGATAGATTCCTGTCCCAGAGACTTCCCATGCTTTGGAACAAGATTCCAATCTACATTAGGCAGAGCTCCTCGCTAACACTCTTCAAGAGAGACCTTGATGACTGGATGGAAAACAAAGTTTACCCCGGGGATCACTTCAGTGGCTCTGCTGGACAGAGGCACAGGGAACTAATCTAAGGGGGCAGCAAAAGCCAACACATTCTGGCTAGGCTTATAAATGCCTTCGGGCAGACAGCCTAGTACCTACCTATGAACCTATATAAACTCATTATATGGTCACACTGACATTATGTGGAGGATGGCAGCTTGTTTGATATAGGAACAAGTTGCCACTATTCTGCTTCCTATGTATAGCTGTACAAGGACCTTTACCTATATCACCTAATAAATCAATATCAAGTAAAGTTACCCATTTTCCTGTTTGTATTCCATCAAACTCCAGGCCAAAATTGTTCACCCGTATGTCTAGTATAAAAGGCTGAGCTTCAGAGATATCACCCATCACGTAAGAAAATTAGATAGTCAATAAATCTAAAATATTTAACCACTTGTGACTTAAAAAAAGAATGGCTCTATATATATATATATATATATATATATATATATATAATATATATATATATATATATATAAAATTTCAAACTTAGCCATCACAATATTGGCATACATGGGGGCAAAAGCTGCCCCCATGGCCGTACCCTGTAAATGGTGAAAAATCTCTCTATTAAAGACAAAATAACTGTTTTGAAGACAAAAAGCAACTAATTCTATAAAGTAATGTGACAAAGGAGTATCACCTAAGAAGTAAAATAAGGCTTGAACTCCGATATTATGTTTAATATTCATATACAAGCTTTTTACATCTAAGCTCAGCCAGTACACGGTATCATTCCAAACTACATTCTTGATTTAATCTAAAAAGTTCTAGCTATCCCTTATATATGAAGGAATCTTAATTACATAAGGTTTCAAAAATTCATGTAAGAAAATGCACATATTTTTTAAAAAATATTTTTCTGCAGAGACAATAGGTCGGCTCACTTAAATTATTAATACCTTTGTGCGTCTTTGGCAAACAGTAAAACAATGTTATATGCGCATTATCAAAACTAAACTTTTTATCTAAATCTTGCTTTGTAAAATAACCCAAGTGCAAACCTTTCTTTAACAAGATAAGATATTCTTCTGTTGCTGCATAATAACTAACCACATCACATTTCTCACAAACATCAGTATTGTTCAAGTGTGTGTAACAAATCTCGGCATATTGTACATGGTTCAAAGCAGGTTTTACCACCACCTTCTTGATCATGGCATAGTTTTTTTTTTTTAAAGTGAACCATTGTTCTTTAAATTATATTCTATGTTCTGCTTTTGTTGCATAAACATGTGAAACAAGTTCTCAACACGATAATTCAGAACAGAAATAAAGCTCTGAATATTTTCATTCACATATGGTGGTATAAACTAGAGTCACACTGAATTTTACTTGTATCAAAGCAGCTGTAAGCATTATTTAATTCATTAACAAAACAATCATCAGACATACAGGAATAAAAAGAATCATCTAAACTATCATTCACATCTATTATTACATTATCACTTTGTTTTTCAAAAACGTCCAAGAGATGCAACATTTAATAATGTGTAATCTCAGTATAACTGTAGGAATAAATTTCAGGCCCAAATTAAGCACTGAAATAGCTGCTTCTGGAATGTCTATAGCAGACAATTTAAGTACCAAATAATCACTCAAAGACAAAGTACAATCACAATTGTCAGCTCCATTTGGTCCTTTTATTTTTCCCAAACAAGTGTCTTTCATTATTTCTATTCTGTCCCCAATCATTTCTGCCCCTTTTCTTACCCTGATATTGCTTCTGGTTTTCATTCCGAAAACGTTTATTATATTCTGCTGGGTTCTGGGCTACAGACAATGGCGGATAACCATCTGCTTCACTCTCTCCTTCCTCAGTAACCTCAGTTTCATCAGAGTGCAAAAGAAACAGAAGCAGAAACAGCTTTATGCCCTTTTCTTCTTGAATGTGATGAAGTCACTGTCCCGGATTTCCGTTTCCATAGAAACGCTTTATCTGAGTTATAATCTCTAATGTCTCTATTGACTTTGTTCTTTTTTCTATGCACCAACTCCTTCTCAAACTCTAGCAGCTTAATGTTAATCTCTGCTAACAAACCATCCATCCACAAGGCAACTCAGCTGTTTATACATCTCAGCACTAGCGGCAAGCACCTCCTTTTTAATTTTTCTCTGTTTTAACAGATCCCTTTCAACAAGAATCCGTACTCATTCCATGGAATACAGATTGGGTGCAATTAGACATTGTTTTTTAAAGATATTATCATCTTCACTTTCTGGGACAAAAGGGGTGGTGGGAGTTTTAAATGCTCTTAAGCCACGAGGAGCGATATTTAGTTCCAAGTATCTTTTAAGACACAAAACATTAAGGTGGACATTGGTCTCAACATCAAATTTTCCAGTTTCTCATTTAATTCCTGTAATTCAACAGGAAGTGTCACAGTACCTGTAGAACCCACAGAAATAAAAAGGTTATCAAAGCGACGATTCTGCTCCAATACATGTTTTTCCCAAACATCAGCTAAAACATCCGATGTTCTAGAAACTTGCGCATTCAGCTGAAACACATATTGCTCCACTGAGCGTTGGGTACCATCCACGTTGTCCTCATGAAAGATACGAGGTATATTATTCACTGGATCCATGGCCATAGGATAATGAAAAACAAGAAAAAAAACACCAAAAGGAAATAATATAAAATAACAATGTGACCACATGGCACACAATCATTTAAATACTAAATATACTCCAATTAAACAATCATTCAAATTAAATAACATATTTCCAACAACACTCTTTGTAAAAACCAAATGGTTTCAAAGTATTGTATTTATGTGTGGACATGGTAGGATGAAGTATTTGGGAGTATGGATTAAAGAGGATTCTGGTGTGGTGACTGGGGATGTGTGGGAAGAGACTAAAAGGATAACACAAGGGCTGAGAAAGTGGAAGCTCTGTTGTATGATGTCAATGGTAAGATGCACACAGTTAAGATGTTTTTGGAGTTGGGGAGAGACTGGGATTTTGGATACAGACCTTTTAGGACAGGGGCAATGATCATACAGAGTGTTGTCTTCATGGAGTGGCAGTGTGTGTTCTAAGAGCTGGGCTGGCATGAGGATGCAGAGATCAGATTCTTCTGGTGGGGATGGGTGTGACTGGGACTGCAGACGATAGGCAGGACAGGGCTGGAATTTATCAGAGGGGACTGGCAGGGGAACCAAGTTATTGGTAGAAACTGGGGGGGTGGGGGGGTAGTAGAGTTGAAGGATGCCAACAACTTGTTTGGAATCCAGGTTGGAAATTGTCTGCCCTATCAAAAACTGGTATCAGAGCAGAGACAGGGAGAGGCAATTATGGGGGGGGGGGGGCTTCCCTGGACGAGGGACCAGCACTGATGCAGTTTTTGGTGATCTAGAACAGAGTTTGCCATTGAGAAGGATATAACTGGTGGAGCACATAAAATGTTGCATGGTGACTGTGGGAGTCTATCAGGGGAGGTTGGAGGAGATCGGGAAAACAGACTGAATGGGCAATTGATAAGGAAACAATGGGGGAATGTATTTTTGTCTCCCAAATATGCAACAAAGTCTGGAAGGTTTGGGATCTTTGCATGGAAGGGTGTTTTTATACCCCCAAGTAGACTCCAAATAATCTTTCCTCAGGTAGACAGCAAATGTTGAAGTGTGATGGGGGAAAGAAAGAGGCAACTCGGAACATATTTTCTGGGAGTGTAATGAGTTGGCAGACTTGAAAGATTCTCTGTAGACTTCTCTGTCGGAGATACTGGGTGAGCAAACTAGTGTAACTAAGGAAATGACTTTTTGAGCTATGATACAGAATCGGAACTGCCTAGACACAGTAAGGCCTTGCTGAGCCTAATTATGATGGCTGCCAAAAAAGCAATTACTAGAAAATGGAAAGCAAAGTCTAAACCAACTTAGAAGTGGCAAAGTTAGCAATAGAGGGAAAACAATCAGAACTGGGATCTTTTGAAAAGGGCAGGAGCAAATTACATAAGAAATAATGGGAACTGTGGAATCAATACATGCACAGGAAGAGTAAAGTTTAAAAGAAGGCAAGACATGAATGAGCTATGTAATGTTTGACTGATAATGCTTGGATATATTACAAGTGATGGATAATGCTTGCAGCTACAGTTGTGTCAGCATGGTTGGTAATGTATAATGTTTGCAACTGAAATTGTCGGTATGGTTTATTTTCATTTATATAAATTTAAGACTGCCTGTGGCATACGTAACAACTTAAGATATTTCTTGTTTACGCACGCACACACACACACACACACACACACACACACACATATATATATATATATATATATATATATATATATATGTATATAAGGTTTTGAGAATTAAGCCAAGCAAATCAGTCTTAAAACTGATCTAGTAGTAGTGGCTCTGGAAAAAGAATCAGCAGAATCCTAAGCATACTTTAATACAGTAAACTCTCAGCTAACCAAAACTCAAGCAACCAGCGAAAAAATGTTGAAGAAATGCAGTATAATGTTTGGGTGTTGCACGTTGTCCCCCCCCGCAGAAATACACTTTACGGTTTTAGAGTTTGAGAGTTTTCAAAAGGAAGATAGGAATGCACTCCCTCTCTCCCCAACCTGAGAAAAATCAAACCAAACAAATAGTACAGGGTACAGTATTAGGTCTATTTTTAATAGTTCTTCACAAACAGCAGCCAAGTAGCACAAACAGCCAAAATCAGCAAAAATATATCCACAGGCTCCCAGATGAATAAACAAATGGTTTAATGCAACAAGAACAAAATAAAAGCTTCAGTAAGCGCTTTTGTCTTCTAACTCCTTTACAAAGACTTCTTCAGACTGAAGTAAACAGCAAAATTCATGTTTAAATACCTTAAAAACCATCACCAGACATAACATCACATGATCTTACTAAAAACACATGTTCCTAGTGCTTTAACCCTTTCCTTTTCAGATAGCTGACAAATTCTTCTCTATTGTTTAAGTCCTGGTGGAAAGCAGGCATTTAGCCTTACTTGCCACTAGTATTCTAACCACCCTAGTTCTTCTTAGTTTCATAGATTAGTACTAGGCTAACTGCCCTTGTGAGCCATTTTAAGCCTAGCCAATTATCCCTTGTGAGACTCAAACCCTGTACCTTGTGTTTGCAAGGCAAACACCTTAACCATTAGGCCACCCTCCCAACCCTTCTTCAATATGAATATTTGCTTCAATGGATACCGTATTAAGTGCTATAAATTTCAAGTCTACCTTACATTTGTTTGTTTTATAGTGTTTACATAATGCATTTCTCTCATCACCGGCTTGAATAGCATATTTATGCTCATATATCCTTCTATTTCATTCTTGTGTGGTCCTTCCAACATAATAGGATTTGCATAGACTACAGAAACATAAGTAAACAATATTTTTAAACTTTCAACTAAATTGTCCTGGAATTTTAACTTTTATACCCCCTATTTCTATTTCATTTCCTTCCGTAAAAATGTAAGTGCAAATATTACAATTATAACATTTAATCATCCCACAGTTTCTGTTACTTCTTTCATTTGGCTTACTCAGTTTTCCCTGAAAATAATTTTTAAAGTTTTTTTTTTCCTTTTCTTTGTACAAATAGAGGATTATCACCTACTCACATGAGAAACAGCTGTCACAGAAGCATTTAATGAACTTTCTGCCTCTGAAGGAAGGAAGGTTAGCCATCAACTTCTGCATATTCTCAAAAGACAAGCAAAAGCTTTACCATATCAGCCTGACCGTTTAAAAACTTGATAGTTAAAGGTACTAGAAGACTACATCACTGTCCCCAACTGCTTTCCCATCTTTGTTACAAAGAAATGGATTAGTAGCAATAACAGACTTGGAAAGAAAAATAACTGCTGGTTCTGCTTTAGGATTAGAAAAAACAGGTACTTGTGTATCTGGGACACTTTGTGCAACCCATCTTTTGAACAAGAGGCTGACCATCTGGTAAACTGGAGGCAGTTAGAAAAACATTCCCTAAAGCAAGGTATACTGGAGGAATAATTGTAGCTTGCAACATAAAGGAATAACAGGTGTAGCTTGAGGCACCTGCCACTGTAATAAATCACAGTACGTGTTTTTCTCTGTCACAGGAATTTCCCTGTGGTTCTACTAAAAAAACACACTCTATCTTGGGTGAAATGTCAGTGAAAGAAATCTTTTCAGCTGGGAAATAAAGAAGTTATGTTCTTATAACGTTCCATCTGTGTTGTCCATCTTCATTTCCATTAACCTTTGGGTATTGGTTCTGATCCTTGGAACCGATCAGCCACATTTTTACAGCTTGGGCTCCTCCCTATACCCACAATGCCCCACTACCCTAATGTATCTCAGATTGAGTTTGTCAGAAAAGGCATAGTACATAAACATATTTACATTAGAGAAATTACATAACTCTAAAAGCTAAACAACATCAGGACCTCAACATAAGGAATAGAAATTCCTTTGAACAGGCTTCCCAAAGACTTGGACGGGGGATGGAGGGCGGGAAGGTTAATGGAAATGAAGATGGACAACACTGACAGAATGTTCTGGTAAGAACATAACTTCTTTATCGCTATCTGCTGTTGTCCTCTTCATTTCATTAACCTGTGGGACAGAGTCCCCAGCTCCTAAAATCCAAGGTCACCCTCACGGAAGGATATTCTGAAGAACAGCCGAGCCAAAAGCACATCTACTCCTGAATAGGCTGTCCAGTTTATAATGCATAACAAATGTGTGGGGATTATACCAAGTAGCTGCAGTGCAAATGCCCTCAATAGAAACTCTAGACCAAAAGGCCTGAAAATCAGCCACGGACCTTGTGAAGTTAGCTTTGTCCTGGCAAGGGAATGTTTTTAGAAGAGTAAGTAAATGTAATGCATTCTTTCAATCATCTAGTTAGTGAGAATTTGGTAATAGATTTACCTATATTTGCTAATGAAAAAGATACAAACAACTGATCAGACTTCCTATAAGACTTAGTTCTGTGTGAATAAAAATGGAGCTGTCTGCGAACATCAAGCAAATGGAAAGTATATTCACCTTGGTTTTGATAACTGGGAAAAAAGAATGGAAGACTGATGGACTGATTAATGTTGCCTTCTTTAGCCACCTTGGGTAAAAGTGAAGGATTGGTACATAGGGTAACTCTATCCTTGTGAAAAATAAAACATGGAAATTTGAAGAAAGGGCTTGAACTTCAGACATTCTTCTTGCAGACGTGATCACTACTAGAAAGAGAGTTTTCCAGGAAAGGAATTTCAAATCAACAGTAGCTTCAGGCTCAAAGGGCGGGTGGATCAATGATTGCAAAATCATAGTTAAAGATGGAGTAGGATCTTTTGCTGGAGGTCAGAGCAGGAAAGTGCTCCTATGGAATGCTTTACATAACTTAGAAGAAGCAAGGGATAAAGAATCAAAGCCAATGTGAAAACTGGATATGGCTGCTAGCTGGACTTTGACAGTGACATTACTTGCCCCATTGAACAGAGAAGTCAAAAATTCAAGAACGGCAGGAAAGTACAGTTGTGTACACCTACCATAAATGTAGATACTCGAGTGTATTTCACTGTTGCAGTCATTACATATGGGTAATCTGCTGGCAGGTTGCCCTCAGTCGGCCTGAATATCAAAGTCTTGGGTCCTGCGTCAGTTGCTGTCTCCTCTTCCATGGCGTCAGGTCGTCAGGGGTATAAAACATGCAGCAGACGCAATTTTACTCAGTTTTTCTTGCCCCCAGATGTCAGGTGCCCCCCAAATGGGGAGCGCAAAAAGAAAAAAAAAAAAAAAATATATATATATATATATATATATATATATATATATATATATATATATATATATAAATAAACTACAACATACATGTAAATGCAATTGTAGCAACATGAACTTTACCTTCATCTAAAAGCAAATACACCACAAAGGCTTTAGAATATGATGAAGGAAAGAGAAGTTCTAGAAAAAAGGGGGATGGCGGGTGGGTAACACGGACTGCAACAGTGAATACACTCGAACATCTACATTTATGGTACGTGTACACAACTGTACTATGTTCTTCGTGTTTCACTGTTGCAGTCATTACATTTGGGTAGAATCCCAAAGCTATGGATGGGGAGGCTGGAACTAAATAGCATTAGGAATGGCTATAAGGCCCTGCAGAACTGCAGTGGCACAGCCTGCCCTGGACTTAGAGAAGAGAGGCAAATGATAATGCTTTGTAAAGGAATGAACAGAGCTCCAAGTAGCAGCTTCTATAATGTCGTTGGTTGGAACGCCTCTGAGAAAGGCTGCTGAGGTAGATGCAGCCCTGGTGGAATGTGACCCGATTCCCTTGGGCACCGGTTTACCATAATGCAAGTAGCAAAAACGAATGCAGTGGCTTATCCACTTTGAAATAGTCTGCCTTGATATAGCCTTCCCCTCTGATCCTGCAGTAAATGCCACCAGTAGCTGCTCAAACTTTCTTAGAGATTTGGTCCTGTTTAAGTAGAATCTTTGTTGTCTGTGTACATCCAAGGAATGCAGAATCCGCTCCCCCTTGTTCTGTGGATTTGGGTAAAATTTTGGCAGGTGAATAGTTTGGTTAAGAGCCACACTGGATACCACTTTAGGCATAAAGGAAGGATTGGTCCTGAGGGACACCCTGTCTGGGTAAAATGTAATAAAAGGCTCCACAGCCATGAGGGCCTGTAGTTCTAAAACCCTTTTTGCTGAAGTGATTACTAGAAGGAAAGCGGTTTTCCAGGATAAAAACTTTATATCCGCAGTAGCTGCTGGTTCAAAAGGAGGCAGGGTGAGCTTTTCCAGCACAAAATCGGGGTCCCAAGCATGAGTTGGTGATGATCTGGGAGGCCTTAAATTTTTGGCCTCTCTAAGATACTGTTTTAGCAGAGGATGAGAAAAGATGGGAGGCTCTGTGTTGTAATGAGCTCAGATGGCAGAGGCATAGATTTTTATTGAAGAAAAAGATAGGCCCTTGTCAAGCATCGCAGTCAAGTATTGTAAAATCTGAGGAATATTTGGCTTTGCTGTGTCGTTCCTTGTGCTTGGTTCCAAGCACAGAATCTCTTCCATTTATCAGCATAAGATGTTGTAGTACTACGCCATCTGGCTTCCAAAATTACATCCATCACAGATTTACTGAGAGGTGTTGATTGAATAATTACATGATCAGCCATGCTGCCAGGTTCAGAGTTTGGAGCTGATTGTGCTGAATTTGATTGCTCTGCTGAGACAGTAAATGATGTATTTGAGGCAAGTACCAAGGAGGGAGTTGAGACATATTCCTTAGAATTGGGTACCAGTGCTGGCGAGGCCAATCCGGTGCAATTAGTATCATTTTTTGTTTTTTCCTCTCTGACCTTTAGTAAGACCTTGGGGAGAAGAGGCAGAGGAGGAAAGGCGTAGACTGATAGGTTTTTCCAACTGAAGGACAGGGCATCCACTTTCTATGCTTGTCTGTGATAAATCCTTGTGCAGAATTTGTCCAGTTGATAATTTTGGGGAGAGGCAAATAGATCTATGTCTGGATTCCCCCATTTCTCTGTTATCATGCTGAAGACTTGTGGATCCAGTTTCCACTCGTGAGGGTCCATAAGATTTCTGCTTAGGTCATCTGCCAGAGTATTTTGTTTTCCTGGCAGGAATTGAGCTTGAAGATGTACTTGGTAAGTCAAGGCTGTGTCCCACAATGCCATGGCTAGTCTGCAAAGGGGATAGGAATGTGTACCCCCTGCTTGTTTATGTACCACATAACCATGGAGTTTTGTACGTCTTTATCAGTAGTTGTCCTGGACGAAGTAAGTCCTTGAAGGCTGTCAGGGCATTCTGAACAGCTAACATCTCTTTTTGGTTGATATGCAGATGCATTTGTTTTGGGCTCCATATGCCCTGACTGCATCTCCCCGCCAGGTGGGCCCCCCAAGCATACTCTGATGTGTCTGTAGTTAGGTTTTGGGTGGCAGGGGGTAGAGTGAAAGACTGTCCCTTGTTCTGGTGACATGTCTCTGCCCACCAAAGAAACTCCTGTTGTAGGCAGGGAATGAGAAGAATCATTGTTTCCAGACTGACCATGCTGACTCCATAAATTTTTTAGATACCATTGTAGTTTCCTCATATGCAGTCTTGCATATGGAATTAGTAGAATGCAGGATGCCATGAACCCCAAAGCCTGCAGAATTTGTCTTGCAGATAATAGGTTTTTGTTGCCATCTGTTTGAAGTAAATAGTCAGTTGCCTTTGTTTGTCTGGCGTAATCTAAGCCATCTGGGCAGTTGTATTCAAGCTTGCACCCAGGAATGTAATTTTTTGAGAGGGTACCAGTTGTGATTTATTTTCGTTTATTGTGTACCCTAGGCATGTTAGAAGCCTTTTTACAAATGCCAGATGTTGAAGGAGATTGTCCTTGTTTCCTGCTTGAATGAGACAGTTGTCCAAGTAAGGATAGATTTGTATTCTTCATTGTCTGCAAAATGCAATTACTGGTGCCAGGCACTTTGTAAACACCCTGGGTGCAGTAGATAAGCCAAAGGGCAGTGCAGAGAATTGGTAATGCATAAAACCTGCCTTGAAGCAGAGGTATCTTCTGCATGATTCCCTTATTGGGATATGCAGGTATGTCTCTTAAGTATAGAGTCACTAACCAAGCATTCTTGCCCAGCATGGGCAGAAGCTGCTGTAAAGTCAGCATTTTGAATTTTGGGATGTCCAAGAATGTGTTCAAAATCGATAAATCCAGTATTGGACGCCAGGCATGGTCTTTTCTAGGTACCAAGAACAGTCGAATAAAAACCTTGTCCTTTTTCCTGCTCTGGTACTGGTTAAATACCCCCATATCCATGAGGGACGTAACTTGTTTCTGAACCTCTGCCCATTGATTTTGTGGCAGATCTGGCCAACCGTTTGGAATAGGCAAGGCATGGAAATGAAATCTGTACCCCTTGGATACTATGTTTAATATCCACTTGTCCTGGATTATTAACTGCCAATTTTGAGCATGAAGTGCTAATTTTCCCCCCAAGGGGGCTGACAAAAGATAAGTGCTTGGTGATGGTTGAGGAAAGTCATTGAGACTGCTTACTGTAGAGTTCTGCTTCGTTTCCTCCAGATTTGGAGGTAGAGGCACCCCATTGCTTTGACCTTAAGAACCCTGTGATTGGTATCTAGAGCCTTTTGAGCACCTGGATTTGCCTTGCGAGGCTCTGTTGGACACAGGAAAGGACCAATTTTTAGTAGGCCAGTGTCTACTGAATCTGGGTGGCTGTACTTGTAAGAAATCTTTTACAGTTTGTATAGATTTAGCTTTGTCTTCCATTTTCTTTAAAACTTCTTCTGCCTTATTACCAGAGTATCATGCTGTAAAGGTGCATCCAACAATTTAGCTTTAACATGATCAGGCAGATTTTGCTCCTTGAGCCAGGCATGCCTTCTAATCACAGATCCAGTAACTGCGGCCCTGCAAGAGGCCTCCAAGGAATCAAAACCACATTGAAAAGTATGCTTTCCAACCTGTTCTGCTGCATGCAATAATTACTGTAATTCTTTATTTTCCACACATTCAGAAATCAACATCATTTTCTGTTTCAATAATCCCATAACATACTGTTGATATTTAAGCATATGAAACTGGCAGTTTAAGGCCCTAACTGCCAAGGTTGCAGACGTATAAACCTTCTTTTCCCATCTTTCCTGCACCCTGGAATCTCTTTCAGAGGGGGTAGAATTCTTGGCTGTAGAGGCCTTTACACCTTTGGGACCCCCCGTGAGAAAGTTTCAGGATCAACAGCAGGATTTTTGAAAAAAAACTTGTGGGTGTCAGGAACCCTGTAATATCTGTCTGGCTTACTAGGAGCCGGAGGTAGGGAATCAGGAGCCATGCTTGATTCCAAAAGCACATCAACAATGTCTAATACAGGAGATATAGCCAAAGGCCTATGCTGAGGAAGAAGAAGGAAATCCCTAAGCCTCTTATTTGATTCCGAGAAATCCTGACTTTCCCAAATGAAAATGTTCCCTTAAAGTATGCAAGGTTTCTCCAAAAGAATAATCCTCAGCAGGAGATGCAGATGGGATGGATTCTTCTGCATTTGAATCCTCACAGGGTGGTATAGAAAATTCCTGATCAGAAGAGGAATCAGAAGAAATAGAAACCTGATCTGAAGATTCATAATCACTGTCTTGCCTAGGCCTTTTATTGGGGGGGGGGGGTTGGGAACCCCTGATCAAGCTAATTAAGTCCTCAGCCATTTTGATAATCTGTTTTTTAGGCATAAGGGCCTGAGCACGTGGCTCATGCGTCATTTTTTTAGCATTAGAAGCTGTTTTTGAAGTGGGCGTCAGCTTTATATAGAAATGTTGAGGCCTGAAAACACCCTCAGAAGCCGGCGCCTGCTCAGCGGCTTCAGACCCATCTGAGGGGAGACATCCGCGGGTGCAATACTCTGAGAATCTCGCAGCATACCAGACTCCGCATGGGTCTTGGTAGAGGCCGGCGACTCAAAAGTAGCGGGTATCAGGGGCTGTGAAAGCACCTCACTGAGTAGCGGCAAACCGGCAACTGGCTTAGGAGAAGCTTCGTCGTCGGTTTTGGACCTCGGATGCCTGTCTTTTTCTTTGTCTGAGTTTTTTATACATTCTGGTCGTCGGTTGTTCCGACGGCATTATGTAATTAAATCTTCGTCCAAAATAATATAAAGCAAAATCAAACCTACATTTAGTAGTGTGTTTATTAAATCTAGCACAAAACCGACAACTAGTGACGTCATGGTCAGGGCCTAGGCAAGGAATGCAGTAAGAGTGGAAGTCCCTATGAGGTATTTGCTTCCCACAAAAAATACAATTATTAACTTTTACTGACATCGGTCTGGAGCAAGAAAAAGTTTCCCCAACGGGGTACTTAGCTTTATTGAAGACTTCGGTTCTGAAATTTAATTTTGAAAATCTCAGGAGTCGGTTTGGGCACTGTGCGGCAAGAAAGACTTAAGAAAATGGCGTTGGTTGCAACTTTTATACCTCTGGCGCACTGACATCAGGGAGGAGGCGACAGCAACCGACGCCGGACCAAGACTTTGGAACTCGGGTCGCCTGCCAGCAGGATAACCCAAGTGTAATGACTGCAACAGTGAAACACAATGAACATCTGCTCATCCAACCAGGCAATCCCAGACTCAAGTCAAGGCTGAAGCAAAGTATTCAATAGTCAGAATTCTTGGTTATTTTGCTGGTAACAGAAGATGCAAGACATTATGAAGACTAAGGGCCTGCTTTAAATAGGCAGGGGGCTTTTTCCTCCATCAGATCAGCTTAGTAACAAAGAGGAAAGAATGGACATAGAAAAAAAGAGAAATATAAATGCTTTGCAGAGGTATTTTTTCCTACTTAGGCTATCACTAAAGTCCTAGGTAAGCTGGCTGAATAACACTTCCCCACAAAATCTGTACACTACACTAGACTTTGTTCCAAAACTCCTCCTTGAAATGACAGCCTCAGCTAAGTCATCCAACAGAGGAACACACACTGGCCTGTGGCCCTAGCCAAAGTTTTAGCACAATCACAGTTTAAGCAGGACACGTGGTATCAATGTCAAAGCTATATAGGCTAACAAAGATTTATCTTCAGCCTAGAGTCTGGAAGGTCTTTGATCTTGAGCACAGCCAACTGTGAGAACAGCTGTAGGTTATCAGCCTCAAAATTGCCAAGGTGCACACACAATGGAAACACCTGTCCAAAATGTAACTAGATATTGTGGTCTATGGAACTTTTGTTGGACTAAAGACAAAAAGTAAGGAGTTAGCAATAGGATGCTTCTGAAGTTTCTCTCCCCAGTCAGGCAATAAGTTTAAAGGATAGCAGTCTTTTTAGGACAAAGAGGCACAGTAAGGCTGCTTTCTGGGCTGCACAGATGGCATCCTTAATTACTGAGTCTATGGGAAGAATTATCCAGGCTCATCAGGCTTCTTCCCAGAAACTCCTTCAAGCACTTCCTGCGGAAAAGAAAGTCTTGAGGCAAGTTCAAACAATTCAGCATAAGCATGAGTGAGAGATTACCAAGATGACTCTCAGACTGGAGGTGGACTTGCTCCTCTTGTGCATCTGAAAGAGTGACCTTAACATCACATGAATCATTAAGGGCTCTAAAAGATGACAGAATATAACTGCTCATAATAACCAGGCGAATAAGCTCACACTAAGAATTGTGGTGTGTGTGTGTGTGTGTGTGTGTGTGTGTGTGTGTGTGTGTGTGTGTGATGTGAGAGAGAGCTAAAACCTGATCGATCATATGTTAGTAAAATGCCACATCCTGGGAATAAGCTTTTGCTGGGCCTGGCATAGACTTCAGACTAAAATTCCTAATGGTGCACTTTCATGATTCAAGCTTCCAGCAGGTATCAAATATCTGATATGCAAACTTTGAGGCTTGTGAACCTGGGGTGAGAGGACTCTGCAAACCCTCTGTAACTACGACCTTTCAGCTTATACATGCTAAAAGGATGGCCCCAAGAGAAGAGTTCTTAGTGCAAAGTACAAATAATTTGTTGGGAAGATGAGTGTAGATACTGCTCCTTAGTAAAATGCAGTCAATCACAGACTCCAGCTGCTCACTTGAGAATTAACAGTAGAAAAATCTTGGGATACACCTAGCAGAATGGGAATCGATGGTTAGCTTCCCCTCATCACTTCATTATAAACCAAAACTTTTAACTGGTTTGGGTTTGAGCCCTCACTAGTTGAGAATAAGTTCATTATTTGCAGGGATTGGTGGGCTAGATAAACTTTCAGGCCTAGATCTGCGCTCTGAGCAAATGCACCAACCTATGCCTAGTGCTAGGAGGACACTCCTGACAGTCCCTGCTGGCAGAGCTGTCCAATGCTGTCATTTTGTTAGTCACAAAGCAAACTCAAACCAGTTGATAATTTATTCCAGGGATGTTGTGGAGATCAGAAAGCAAGAGCAGATGTATTACATATTCAGGCTATTCAAGCAAAATGCAACCAGAATGCACAACGATTAGTAGTAGTTAAGATGAGAGAAAATCCCAACAGGGTACCTATCACTCTGGGAGTGACTGCATACTGATGACTGAATTGTGGCAAGAGACTGGAAGATAGCAAGGACTGCCCTCCTCTTCTCACTGAAGAGCCGTCTGGCATTTCTAGCATGAGGAAACCAGCCAGCTGGTAGGACATCCAAAACTCAGAGTCTAACTGGTTGGGTGGATGTTCATCTGTGGTAACTTCTCATACTTAATGTGCAGCAGTGATCCTTCTAACAAACATAAGGCAATACTAGACATTCAGAAACCCATTTTAACTACTGTAATATTTTTCTCTCTCTGTGAGATGAAGCCTACCAAGTCTCCACTTCAGATCTGCAGCTAATTTTCCACTAGACCAACAGTCATCATACATCCTACACAAACCTTACCAAAGACAAAAAAAAGTTATTACTTCCTGTTATTGTGCACTTAAATGCAAGTACAATTAGAAAAAAAAAATGTAAGTCCCTCTTTCAGAACTGTTCTAATTTCATTTCAAAAGTACCTGGCATTCATTTTTGTGGGATGTGAATACAATTCATGAACCATGCCATATCATATGCTATACTAAGTGTAATAACTAGCCAACAAGTAAAGTCAATTAAAATTCACTTCAGTAACTGAATGAACAGTTACAAAGACTTGCGTCTGGAGCGTTTCTTCCAGGGCCTCTGCTGAAAATTGGCTCGGTCAAAGTTGGACTTTCCTGGTTAACAAATGTTAAATTAATTAAATACATAAAAACTGACTGGTTATTTGTTAAATATGCAATTAACGTCACCATCTGTTTACTTCACTCTTCTTTCTGCTGTGACTCAGCAAAACTGAAAAAGTGTATTTACAAATGGTCCGTCAACCACACTGATCGAGCTCTCTTTCAAGGTTTCTTTAAGCTTTGTCCTTTGGTTGTGTATCTACTCCCCAAACACATACCTATATATGTGTAAGTACATATATACTCACAGATAGACACACACACACACACAGACACACACACACACACACACACATACATATATATATATATATGTGTGTGTGTGTGTGTGTGTGTGTGTGCGCATGTTTGTATGTATGGATTTATGCATTCATACATACATATTAGTTTCGAGCACATCACCTGTGTGTGTAAAACTACATATTTTAGCAAGTGTAATAATGCACCTATACCAATTAAAACATTAAGTGCTCAGTGTTAGGGCAGATTCTTAAGCTATAATTTTCAAAAATGAACAGATACTCTGGTGTCAACAGAAGTAAAGTCCTGTCTACAGTCTAGGTGGCCTGGATTCGATTAGAGGCTTGAGTGTCTTGACTGAGTGGCAAAGACAGATGAGTAATATTATCACTGGTGGGTGGTTCTGTGGACTCTGCTGTGACATCCCTGGTGGAGGATGAAAATGTTAGACTAACAGGTGAGTACCAAAGGGGAAATAAGGTGAGACAAGGCTCAGCTGCTACCGTGTTGGGGTGCTATGTAGTATTTCTTCATTACAGCCCGGCTCCTTGGGCATACTGTGTACAAGGGACCAAAGGGAGGGAAGAAGCAACAGGGGTAGATCAAAAAAATAGAACCCCCACCCCCCCCACAGATGTGATCAGTCAAACCCCCAAGACACTTTCAATTTCCTCAGTGGCCCCGACCTTATCAGAGATGGTCTGGGGGGGTTAAGGATGTGGCTGGCAGACCTGGCAATTGGTAGGGAAGTATAGGATGATGCAGGTGGGAGAAAAAGCCACTAAAAAATTAAATAAGTGCAATAAATCCATCCCTCCTATATGGTGCCACCATCCTCACTAATATACACTCTCCACTAAAAAACAAACTTGATACATGCTACAATAAAATTGCTAGATTTGCAACAAATGCTAGGTTCTCATCACATCACTGTTCCTCACTTTAATAACTAAACTGGCTTGAACTTCCACTCTATCTCAACTACCTCCACTTAATTACTGCACATAAAATATTATATACACCAACAGCTTGTCCAGCTCTCTCCTCTATATTAACTCTGTACTATCCAGACAGACACCTTAGATCTGAAATCAAAATTCTACTTAAAGTCAATAAACATCAACTTCCAGCTGGCCAAATGCTTTACTCCTTTCACTACCTCCAAACTTTGGAATAACCTCCTAACCTCAATAACCTCCATCTCATACCCTGCTCTCTCTAAATAATCCCTCAGACAACATCTCTCTACCTGTTGGTTTTGCCCATACCAAAAATAACTCTTCTCTTCTCACTACTCCCACTATCTGGGGCTACAGGGTATGCACTCTTAGCAGGTCTGAAGAAATTACCTACGACTGTTACTACACTGCCTACACAGGTTTAAATGCATGTAAATAATTGTATATGATGTTACTGTTTTTTCTGCCTACCAACCAGTAATGTCTATAGCATCTATATGACCAAAAGTACATGTTAATATCATCGATGGACTACCATAAAACTGCAATGGAATTGCTAATAAAACTGTAAAAAGTGTTACATTTTTGATATTTGTACTTCTGTAATGTGACTTTTATGTGGAGCTTTTCTCCCCGGGCCTCCACTGAAAATGGGCTCACTTAGGCCCAGTGGACTTTCCCGGTAAACAAATGCAATAAATAATAGATAAATAAATCACACAATTAGGGATATAGTTGCTGCTCAATCCATCACATATTTAGATTCCTCAATACACAGTACTACAAAAAAGCTTAAACAACCCAGTTTGAGAGAGACATGCCTGCCTCTTTCTGGAATATTTTACTTCAACACATAAATCAAGCAAGCAGCATGCAGAATTGAAAAGTCTACCTGTAGTTTATCTTCATGATTTGAATGTGTGGTGGACAGATGTCGGAACTCCTGAGTTAGGCGAAAACAGTGTCGTACATGTTCAGGTGACACAAAATCTTCTGCAACTTTAATACAGCTGTACAAATTATGCACCTAAGAAGAAAAGCAAAAATCACACGTTTACAGACAAAAAAATAACCTGTACATAAGAATATGTACAGCATACTTGCAATTTAATAGTATTACTTGTAATACTAAAGTTTTATAATATACCTCACCACATCCATACCAATCCAAGTCACAACCTCTCTGAACCTGCTTTTATATCCAGCCCTCATCCACAATAAGTCATTTCAATGGGACACATGTTCTCATGGCCAAGATCCTTCACTGCAAATAATTTATGTCGTTCTGTCTGTATAATTTTTTTTCTGAACAGCCCGGAACAATGGTCTTTGACAAAAACTATCAAGATTCCACAGAATTTGGTGCTGCACTAACAGCAAGCTATTTATATTCAATTTAATGATCATCATTAGATCAATGTTGCAGTAGCCTTATTTATATACGTTACATCCTGCTTAGGATACAAGAGCTGGCCACTTTCCAAAGCTAAGGATACCGTCCATGTTTGGGCAGAGCTGAAGAAAAGAATTTGGGCACCAAACCTTTAAAGCTTTCCTGCAGCTGAAGAGCACTTCTCTTGCAGACTTTCAAGGATCAGTGGTTGGCTAGTGCTGGGAGGATAAATTCTTTTAGGGGAAATAAACCTTCCACATTTTACTTATATAACAGAAATTGTACTTTTATTGTGAAATTATTAACGTCAAGCTAAGAAAAAGTGTTTTACAGACTATCGCATGATTTGGTGACTTTTTAACAAGAATGACATTTTTTCTTTTTTCACTTTGGAGAATTAAAGATGTGTTTTATTACTTTTGGGTGGTAGGGTAAGTGTTTAAATTGCTTTTCATTATTTTTTCTGGTGGAAAAAAATTAATAACTTGCCTGTTTCACAGACTACTGCTTCCTGGCTTCCTTGAGATTCCGTTTTTTTTCTAGTTTTACCATGAACCTTCCTACCAGTTACCTTAATTGTTCCTTCTTCCAAATGTAAAAAAATAAAAAGATTTGTAAGCAGCCACTGCCACTTCAGAAAGCTTCTCAACTGCCTCAGCTGCACATGGGCGAACTCAGCTGTGGCCACTTCTGGTTCAGACCATTCATGTTTTTGTTCCTTAGTTCCCTCTGGTGCAGTCCTTATAGTCAGCATGGTTTGGGGTTAGACAAATCCTCTACATCAGCTGGGAATGTCACTGGCAGGCAAGGAGAAAGCATAGTTGTGTAAAACTTTACCATAACTGTAGATTTCCTTCACTTTTATATGCTGCTGTATCCATAATACGAGGGAGTTTGCCTCCGGTTGACTCTCATATGTCCGACCATTATACAAATGTTAGCTGGCACTGTGAAGGTACGTATGTCAGCCCTTACCACTCAATGTACGCTGGTCATAAATGGGCATCGGGTAAAAAGCGGACATCAGCACACACCTACCTCAGAACTGAATGCTGCTGGAACCAGCGACTACGGAGTGGGTAATCAGGAGTCTGGCAATCATCAGGGGAAGGCAGAGTGGGAAACTTCATAGCAACATATAGAAGAGAAGGACATCTAAAGTTATGGTAAGATTTGACACAACTATACTATGTCCTTTTATTCACATGCTGCTGTATCCATAACATGAAGTGCAAAAGCTCATGCTATTAACAAATGGGTAGAGGGACAGAGATTCTCTACAAAGCCATGCAGGATGGCCCTGGCAAATCCTGCTCTGGACCTGGAAATGATGTCCAACTTGTAGAGTTTGGTGAAGGTGTGGACAGATGACCAAGTAGCTGCCTCCAAAATGGCAGCTGTATCCAAACTCTTGAAGAAGGCACCAGAGGAGGACACAGCTCTAGTGGAGTGTGCCTTCACAGGGAAGGGAAGCCTTTTGCCATGGGCTGTGTAGCAAAAGGAAACTATTTTATTTATCCAAGGGGAAATGGTTTGTTTTGAAACAGGGTGTCCCAGAGCTCCTGGGTGATAGGAGACAAAGAGCCTATCAGACTTACAGATTTATATGGTCTTGGCCAAATAGCATTTGAGTTGTCTACGTACATCCAAGGAGTGAGGGAAGGGGAAGAAGGTGGGAAGGTTGATGGCCTGATTCAGGGAAATCTCTAACTACTTTGGGCATGAAGGATGGGTTAAGTGAGTAAGCAAACCCTGTCCTTGTGGAAAACCGTGAAGGGGGGGGGGGTCATAAGGACTTTCAGTTCAGAGACTCGTCTGGCTGAAGTAATGGCCACCAGGAGGATAGTTTTCCATGTGCAGTTTTGGAGAGAGCAGTCCATGGCAGGCTCAAAGGGTGGTAAGATCAGCTTTTCCAAAACAAAATTAAGATCCCAAGGGAGGGATTGGCTTCCTTGGAGGTCTAATGTGAAGTACCCCCATTTAAATAGCTCAACTTCCAGTCTGGAAGCTGGGGGGGGGGGGTGAGAGGTAGGCATGCTGAGATGGCAGATAGGTGAGCTTTAACAGAAGAGTATGACAAGCCAGAGTTCATCAGTTCACACTGGTAAGACAAAACCACTGGAGGTTCTAGTCAGTGGCTGGATATTTTGTTTCACACACAAAACAGTAAACCTTTTTCACTTGGATAGATAGGATTTCTTGGCCTCCTGCAGAACCTGAAGCACGCCCTCAGTATAAAGGTGTCTGAATGGAATCGACGCCCTATTACCCACACTGTAATGTTCAGGGTGGATATTTGGAGGTGTAAGAGTTCCCTTCTCCTGTGTGAGCAGGTCCATCCTATAGGGGAACATGTGGTGATGTGCCCTTAGCTAGATGATTTAGTAGGGGGAACCAGTGCTGCCTTCACCATAAGGGGATCAGCAACAAGATTTGGAGTTGTTCTCTCTGAATCTTCAGCAGAACGTTTTGTAAGAGACGGAAGGGGGAATGCATAAGCGAAAGTACAGTTTTGTACCTACCATAAATGTAGATGTCCAATAGGTATGCATCTGCAGTCCTCACATATGGGTTGTCCTGCCTCAGGCAGCCCTTCGGTCGGCCGGATTCCAAAGTCTGGGTCCAGCTTCGGCTGATGTCGCCCTTTCCCCGACGTCAGAGCGCCTGGGGTATAAAAGCGTCAGCCGACGCCATCTTCCTCAGTTTTTCTTGCCCCAGATGCCAGATGCCCTCTAAAGAAGGCTACAATTGGAGAAATGCAATAAATTCCAAACATGCACAGAAATATATATAAATATATATATATATATATATATATATATATATATGTGTGTAAAACAAATACACCATAATAGATAACCCCAGCTAGCTATGAGAGGGATAAGTACCCAAGAAGTACCACAGAGGGGAAGGAGGGAGGGTAAACCTGACTGCAGATGCATACCTATCGGACATCTACATTTATGGTAGGTACAAAACTGTACTATGTCCTTCAAGGATGCATCTGCAGTCCTCACATATGGGTAGAATACCATAGCCAATCTGGGGGTGGTAGGATCTAAGTAAAGGATGGTGTAGCTAAAATGCCCTGCAGGACTGCCGTAGCAAAGCCTGCTCTGGATCTGGAATATAAAGGTAAATTGTAATGCTTGGAAAATGTATGCACGGAGCTCCATGTAGCAGCTTCTAAAATGTCCTTGGTAGCCACCCCTCTTAAGAAGGCTGTGGAGGTGGCTGTGGCTCTGATGGAATGAGGTCTAATGTTAGCTGGCACAGTTTTGCCATGAAAGGAGTAACAAAAACGAATGCAATTTCCTATCCATTTTGAAATTGTCTGTTTGCAAATTGCTTTTCCTTGTGCACCAGCAGCATATGCTACAAACAGCTGGTCAGTTTTTCTGTAACTCTTAGTTCTGTCCAAGTAGTAGTGCAACTGTCTGTGAATGTCCAGGGTATGCAGAAGTTTCTCCCCTTTGTTTTGTGGATTTGGAAAGAAGGTAGGCAAGTGAATAGGTTGGTTCAATGAGACCCTGGATACCACCTTTGGCATAAATGAAGGATTGGTTCTCAATGAGACTCTGTCCTGATGAAAAATAAGAAATGGTTGTACTGCCATGAGGGCCTGTAACTCAGATACTCTTCTTGCTGAGGTTATGGCCAGAAGGAAGGCAGTCTTCCAAGACAAGAACTGTAGTTCTGAAGATGCTGCTGGTTCAAAGGGAGGCAGTGTTAGTTTCTCCAACACGAAGTTAAGGTCCCATTGTAGGCACTGGTGGCTTCCTTGGAGGATTGATGTTTTTAATTCCTCTTAGAAACTGTCTTAGGAGAGGATGAGAGAAGACAGGTGGATCGGTATTGTATTCTGCTGAAATGGCTGAAGCATGAATTTTAATGGAAGAGTAAGACAGGCCATTGTGGAGCATTTCTGCCAAGTATTCCAGGATATGTGCCATGTTCATCACTGTCGCATCTAGGCCCTTTGTGGTGCTCCAAGTGCGAAATCTTTTCCATTTTGCTGAGTAAGCCTTTCTTGTGGAAGGCCGGCGAGCTTCCATGATGATATCCTTCACTCTCTTGGATAGCTTATCCTGGGAAGGAGTCAAGGTATTCTCCAGGCTGTTAGTTGCAAGGTTTTCAGGTTGGAATGCAGAGTTTTGTAATTGTGCTGTGTCAGGAGAAGTGGCCATTGAGGAAGAGGCCACGGTTTCGTGTGCGACATGCTCTTTAACAGTGAGTACCAGTGCTGTCTTGGCCAGTCCGGAGCTATCAGAATCACTTTTGGTTGCTCTGTCCTGATCTTCAGTAAGACCTTGGTCATTAATGGAAGAGGTGGAAATGCATACACTGTTAGAGTTCTCCAGCTGAAAGAGAGGGCGTCCACTTTCCATGCTTGTGGGTGGTATGTCCTTGAGCAGAATTTCTTCAGCTGATGATTGTGGTGGGAGGCAAAAAGATCTATGTCCGGCCTCCCCCATGATTGTGTTATCTGAAGGAAGATGCCTGGGTGCAGCATCCATTCGTGTGCATCCATGATATTTCTGCTTAGGCTGTCCGCCAGTATATTGTCTTTTCCTGGCACAAACTGTGATTGCAGCTCTATATTGAGTTTCAGGGAAAGTTCCCATAGATGCATTGCCAGTCTGCAAAGAGGGTAGGAATGGGTACCTCCTTGCTTGTTTATGCACCACATAACTGATGTGTTGTCTGTCCTTATTAGCAGGTGGCCTTGATGCAGAAAGAGTTTGAAGGCCTCGATTGCATGTATCACTGCCAGCATTTCCTTTTGGTTTATGTGCATGCGTAGCTCCTTTTGTGACCATAGTCCTTGAATACATCTGCCCTCCATGTGTGCTCCCCAACTGTGGTCTGAAGCGTCCATTGTAATGGTTTGGCTGGCTATTGGTTTGCTGAAGGGCAGACCCCTGTTTGACTGGCTTGCTTGAGCCCACCCCAGAAATTCCTTTTGGAGGCATGGAATGAGTGGGATCAAAGTTTCTAAGCTGTGACTGTGCTGAGTCCATAAACTCCTTAGGTACCATTGTAGTTTCCTCATATGCAGCCTTGCTTGTGGAATCAGAAGAATGCAAGATGCCATGTAACCCAGGGCTTGCAGGATTTTCCTTGCAGTCAGCTGAGTTTGTCTTGTCAGATTCTTGAAGTAATCCGGTAGTTGTCTTTGTTTTTCTTCTGTGAGAAAAGCCATTTGGGTGGTTGTGTCTAGATCCGCACCCAAAAAAGTTATTCTTTGGGATGGAACAAGTCTTGATTTGTGAATGTTGACTGTATATCCCAAGGCCTGAAGTAGGTGGATGGCATAATTCAAGTGCTTTACCAAAGTTTGTTGGCTGTCCGCTTGTATAAGGCAGTCGTCCAGATATGGGTATATTTGAATCCCCTGAAGTCTGCAGTGTGCAATTACTGATGCCAGGCATTTCGTGAATACTCTGGGCGGGGTAGATAAGCCAAAGGGCAATGCTGAGAATTGATAATGCTCTGAACCTGCAAGAAATCTGAGGTGTCTTCTGCAACTTTGTCTGATAGGGACATGCAGGTATGCCTCCTTGAGGTCTAGAGTTACCAGCCAAGACCCCTTGCCCAGCATGGGAAGGAGTTGCTGTAGAGTCAGCATTTTGAATTTTGGCACAATGAGATAAGTATTTAGTGCGGACAAGTCGAGAATAGGCCTCCATTGTTTTTCTTTTCTTGGAACAAGGAATAGTCTGGAATAAAATCCTTGGCCTTATTCTGAAAAAGGAACCTTTTCTATAGCTTTCATTTGCATTAAGTTGGAGATTTGTTTCAAAGCCTCTGCCCTTTGATTTGGTGGCAGGTCTGGCATGCCTTTTCTATTTGGCAATGTGTGAAAATGGAACCTGTATCCTTTGTCTATTATTTGCAGTGTCCATTTGTCCCTTGTAATACTGTGCCAATTTTCTGAGAATAAAGAAAGCTTTCCACCCAAAGGTGCTTCTAATTGAGCCCTGGTTGGCGGAGTCAAAGTAAAGTCATTGAGTCTGTCCTTGTGCAGCAGTTGTAGGTCCTGCACTACCTCTCTGGTTGGGAGGCTGCCATTGACGTCCTCTGTAGGAGCCTCTAGCTTGCCCTCTACCTCTGGCATGCCTGTTCTTGCCTCTCTGAAATCTTTCTGTGTCCGGAAAGGACCAATTCTTGGTAGGCCAATTTCTGCTGAATCTTGGTGGTTGGACTTGTAGAAAATCTTTGACTGTTTGTACAGATTTTGCCTTTTCCACAGATTTCTTTAAGACCTCCTGAGCAGTGGAGCCAAATAACTTTTGCTTTTCCAGTGGAGCATCCAGAAGCTTAGCTTTAACATGGTCTGGTAGGGATTGTTCCTTCAGCCAAGCATGCCTACGTAGGACTGCACCTGTCATAGCTGACCTACATGAAGCTTCCAATGCATCATAACCACACTGCAAGAAATGGTTGCTAACCTGCTGGGAGTTATGTACCAGATCCTGAAGTGATTTGCGATCTAGGGGTTCAGGTGAAGACAGTTTCTTATGCAATTCATCTAACAAATACTCTTGGTACTGTATCATATGAAATTGACAATTTAATGCCCTCATAGAAAGAGTAGCAGAAGTATACACTTTTTTTACCCCATCTCTCTAAAGCCCTGGACTCCCTTTCAGAGGGGAGTGGATTTTTAGTAGTGGCAGCTGCAACTCCTTTAGGGCCCTGGGAAATAGTTTCTGGATCAGCAGAGTGGGCCTTGTAAAGAAAATGATGCGAGTCCGGGACCCTGTAGTACCTATCGGGCTTGACAGGGGCCGGAGGAAGAATGTCAGGGGTTATGCTAGACTCAGAGTACACATCATCAATGACATTCAAAACAGGAGGAATAGCCAAAGGTCTATGCTGAGGTAAATGCAGAAAAGTCCTTAATCTCTTCCTAGAATCAGAGAATTCCTGGCCCTGCCATTTGAAATGCTCTCTCATAGTGTGAAGAGTCTCCCCGAAAGATAGTTCTTCAGGAGTGGAGGCCGAGGGGATAGATTCCTCTGCATCAGAATCCTCGTAGGCCGAAAAAGCCTCTTCCTGGTAGTCCGAGAGAGCAGAGCCATCAGAGGCCTCCTCTGAGGAGTGGGGATCAGAGGGCTCAACCCTGGGCCTTTTGTCTAGAGGAGGTTGAGAGCCCCTGTCCGGATGGGGCTGAGAGCCCCTAATTGAGGAAATAAGGTCCTCTGCTAAACTTAGAATCTGTGAACCTGTAGTGGGTCCCTGAGGAATAACCCTGGGAGGCATAGCTTTTGTGTGTTTAGCAGCTTTAGCCCTGGTGAATGCCTTTATAGACATGGATGCAGGAGGCCTGGCTGCACCACGTGCTGGTGTAGTTTTGTCTAGAGGAATGGTGTCGGTAGTTTCCAAGACACCAGGTTCTGAAGAAAATTCAATAACCGACTCAGCAGGGGCCTCCGAGGCTGAGGTTGTCGGTTGAGCGGTTTCGGTGGTCGGAAGTACCAAGGACTCTGTTTCAGCCGAGACCGAGACACTCGCGGTAGGCCTAGCCATGGTTTCAGCCAAAACCGTGATCCACGTGCGTCGGTCCTTGTCCTTCTGTTTCTTGGTTAAATGAGGAGTCGGAGTCTCCGACGGCATGTTGTAGGAGAAACTAGCCCCAAAAATTCCTCTGCAAACTCCGCCCGACGCCTAAGAGTGCGTCGATTGAAGGAAGCACAGGCTGAACAGGCCGAGACGTCATGGTCTGGGCCTAGGCAGGGGAGGCAGTAAGAGTGGAAATCCTTATGAGGTATTTGTTTCCCACAAATTAAGCAATTATTAACTTTATCTGACATTGGCTGAGGCAAGAAAGAGTCCCCAACGGGGTACTTAGCTTTAGAAGTCTTCGGTAGCTGAATTACAGGAGCTGGCCGACCGGCACTTGCGAACTGCTTCTGCTTCGGGCACCACGCGGCAAGAAAGACTGAGGAAGATGGCATCGGCTGACGCTTTTATACCCCAGGCGCTCTGACGTCGGGGAAAGGGCGACATCAGCCGACGCCGGACCCAGACTTTGGAATCCGGCCGACCGAAGGGCTGCCTGAGGCAGGACAACCCATATGTGAGGACTGCAGATGCATCCTTGAAGGACATCATCCCCTTCCAAGAGAAAGAAAGAGCATCCACTCTCCATGCCCCGGGAGAGGGTATCCTGATACAGAAGGTTGGGAGTTGTCTGTTCATGGGGGTGGCAAAAAGGTCTACTTGAGGTATACCCCATCGATGGACCAGGTCCAGGAACGCATCCTTGTTTAGCATCCATTCATGGGATTGAGTCATGGTCCTGCTTAGAGCATCTGCTATCCCATTTTCTGCAGAGGTTATGTATATGGCTAGGAGGTTTACATGACTTTGCTGGGTGATTTCCCCTGCCTGTAAAGCCAGTCTGTATAGGAGGTAGGACTTTGTCCCCACCGTTTACTGATGTACCAAAACATAGTGGTACTGTCTGTGTACCATCTCAGCACGCCTGGGAGAATCCAATCCTAGAATATTTGAAGGGCCAGTATCAAGGCTCTCATTCACTGATATTGATGTGTTCCCTCTGCTGGCCCAGGGTCCAAGTGCCTGTCACTCTCCATTCCCCTAAGGCTGCATCCCAACCTGCGAGTCTGAGGCATCTGTGTAGAGATCTTGTTTGGGGGGGGGTTGTAGTGGGAGACATGGATTGGCAGAGATGTGAGCAATCCACCACTGTAGTTCTCTGGCAAGGCAAGGAAGAAGAATTTTTGAAAATTGTTTCTAGATTGTTCTTAAATACCACCGGAATTTCCTCATGTGTAGCCTTGCTAAGGGTACCACAGGAATGGTGGAGGCCACAAATCCCAGAAGCCTGAGAAACTCTCTGGCCGACACGGCTTAACGAAGGAGAATGTCCTGTAAATAGGATGTGAGGGACAGAATCTTGTCTGGAGGGAGGAGGCAGGCCATCATTTGTCCTGTTAGTATCCTGCATCATAAGAACACATGATCCTGAGAGGGAGTCATGGAGGATTTGTGAAGGTTTATGGTGAACCCCTGTCATTTCAATGGGAGATGGTGAAGTCTAGATGTTGCAGGAGCAACTGTGGAGATGTTGCCTGGATAAGGATGTCATCCACGTAAGGGAAGAGTTGAATCCCCTGCATTCAAGCAAAGGGGATGACTGGGGCTAGGCACTTTGTGAACACTCTTGAGGCCACAGAGACACCAAATGGCAAAGCACAAAACTGAAAATGCACAGAACCCACTGAGAAACGAAGAAAGTTTCTGAAAAGAGGATGGACTGGAATATGTAAGTAGGCATCCTTATATCCAAGGACACCATGAAGGCGTGTGGGAGGATCAGGGGAAGGAGAGTAGGAAGGGTTAGCATCCGAAAGGAGGGGACCTTGAGAAAACTATTTAGGTCGGACATATCCAAGATGGGTCTCCAGGGACCTTCTTTCCTGGGGACCAGGAACATCCTGGAGTAGAATCCTTTACCTCTTGATTGTGGGGGCATGTCTTGAATTGCGCCTTGAGAAAGAAGGGTCTGCAGAACAGGGGGAAAGGAAGCCATTTGGTCTCAAGGGGTTTGAGGAATGCTCTGAAAGTAGGTCTTGTTTCCCACACCGTGAAGGCTGCCAGCCTAGCCAGATAGAATTGTGCTATCATTTGTAAATATGAATGTTGAACTACAGACTTGTTTTCTTAATTGAAAGAAAATATTGTGAAATGTTGAAATACATGCTTGTTTTCTTAAATGAAAGAATATGCTGTGAAATGTTGAACATCAAACAATGTAGCAACATTGCCCTCTGCTGTAAAGAGAGCTAAATCAAGCATTTCTTGTCTGTCCTTGAAGTTGAAATTACTTCATGCCTGTCCCTTTGAAGTTAGAATTTGGAGTCGATGAGTCTGGAGTGAAGTATCCTGCCTATTGTTTTAACTTAAGGAATAATTACTAGAGTTTACATGTGGAATATATTTTATTGATGTAGTTTCCTGCAGGTGCAAGACAACAATTATGTAGTATCTGTTAGCCTGGGATCACCAGGAAAGTGTGAAATGATGTAATGGGAATCAGGCATAAAAATAGCAATTTAAACAGAGAATCAGAAGGCATTAAGCATTTTTGTCTTGATCATCCAACTCACAGCACTGTCTTGCTCATATGTAAGTTATCTTAGACTTGTTTTCTTTTAGAAATAGCTAGAACCTACAAAGATTAAATTAAGTGTTTTTTCTGTTATGTCAGAACTGTACTACTGAATTATTTTAAGTATTTCTGTGTGATCTCTGAACTCTTGACTAGCACTGTGTAGTAAGAAGTATTGTCTTGTGTTATTTATTATTAAATATTTTAAAACCTTTCAACTGTGGCTGTTTTGTGCAGAGCTAATTTAAGCTCTAGAGTACATTACATACTTATAGAGTTTACTGTCCAAGTCACATTAAATAAGCCTTGTCTATTTAGTCACAACTACCAGCTGGGATAATAATATTGCACAGTAATAACTGAACACCCTTTTAAGGACATTTGAGTAGCTAAGTATTATTGGTGGCAAGTGGAACTACCATACAGTCTGGGAGAAAGGGGCACAGCTGGAGAAACTGTGCCAGTTTTCCCCAGGAGTGTCTGTGTGGTTGCATAAACTCTTCTCAAAGTGCATGTCTGTGTGTGTGTCAGCTACTTGGGCAGGGACACGAAGCACTGGTTGGACAGAGAGGGTGCTAGAGGTTTTAGCTTGCCCACTAAGCTGAGATCTGGACCCTACAGCTGTGCCAGTGGGGAGACTTATTGGGGACCTGGAGAGCAAGGGAGCGACCAGACCCAGACTGTGATCTCTGTGTGCTCTTAAGGGAAACTGCACTTTACTGTGTGTATTTGTTATCCTTTCCTCATATATGAGATGCCCTCTGGCGTTAGTGGTGAGTACTGAGGCTCCCTGATTACTGGGCCAGTGTACGGGCATCACATTTGTGGTGGCACTGTTGGGATATCCTCATATTTGTGTTTGGCACTGGTGGGATATCCACATCACATATTAATTAGTTGGCAAATACAAACTGGTTTGTACTATAGTGGGCAGAGTGAATTCTGTAGCTTGTGTACACACTGAGCTTTGAAGGTGTTTTTGTACTCAAAACAGCCACGCAGTGAATACTCACAGTTCAGATCACAATTGTTTTATTTCTTTTGTTAGCTTAGTCAGGGTGAGCAGGCAGCATGTCAGCAGAGGAGTTTGGAAAGCTGACAAGGAGCAGCTGGCTGAGATAGGCCAGGCAAGGGGACTGGTTCATGGAAAGCTGGCTAAGGCAGACCCGATTGCATCCTTGGTTACAGCTGTATCAGAAACAGAGACAAGGTGGGGAACCAAAGGTGAGGGAGCCAGTAAGTGGGAAAGACAAAATGCCAATAGTAGGTTATCTTGAGACAACAGGAGTACCAAACTACCATCTTGCAGATGTCCTGATAGAGAAGGATTTGGATGAGGCAGTACCATGTGCTTATGCAGTTACACATGGTCAGACTAGGAGACACGCATGTGGGTCTGGTAGCCTGGGGAGACCCAGACAGACTGCATACTTGCAGCCAGGACTGGTGAGGTTGTTACTTCAGGGAGTGAGCTACGCTGTAGCAGTGAGACTGAAGGTGAGCCACAGCTGCTTGTGGGTACTGATGTTCCCTTGGACAGAGTGACTGCAAAGGTAGAGGTGAGTAGTAGTACCCAGGCTGACAGTGAGGCACCACTGTCAGACGATGACAGACTTCTTGTGGAAGGGGAGCTGTGAAGGGTTACAAGGAGAGAGTTGAGGCAGGCTCAGCTCTCAGACCCTACACATTGCAAGGCCTGAGGCAGGTAGCTAGGGAGGCACCTGATTCTCAAGGAAAGGGGGAATCTGTATACTGGTACAAAGGATTACTATGCAGAGTGTGGACCCCTGAGGGATGGCTAGAAGGTGAGAGAGTACAGCAGTTGGTAGTGCCTAGAGCCTAGCGTCTGGCGCTTCTAGCCATAGCCCATGATATTCTCTTTGCAGGTCATATGGGGATAAAACATACAGAGAGGCGTATTATGCAGAACTTCTATAGGCTTGGAATTTCCAGAGATGTAACAAGGTACTGCATGACCTGTGAACAGTGCCAAAAGGTAGGCAAGGCAGGAGACAAGGTGAAAGATCCTTTGATGCCTTTGCCCGTGATTGAGGAGCCATTTCAGAGGTTAGCTATGGTGGGTCCTCTGAGTACCCAAAGTTCCACAGGGAAAAAAGTATATCCTAGTGGCAGTGGATTATGCTACACGATACCCTGAGGCAGTGGTTTTGTCCTCCACTGAGGCAGAGAAGGTGGCAAATGCTTTGTTTGAGATTTTCAGCAGGGTAGTTTCCCAAAAGAAATGCTGACTGGCAGAGGTGCCAATTTCATGTCAGACCTGCTGGCTTGTCTGTGAAAGTCCTGTGGGGTGAAGCACATGAAGACCACCCCATACCATCCCCAGACTAATGGTCTTGTTGAGAGGTTAAACTCTACAATCAAGTCCATGCTACAGGCATTTGCAGATCAGTTTAAGAGGGAGTGGGCCAAATATTTGCCCCATCTGTTGTTTGCTCACAGAGAAGTTCCCCTAGAATCCATAGGTTTTTCACCCTTTGAGTTGCTGTATGGGCACAGGGTGAGGGGACCTCTAGATTTAATTTGAGATGAGTGGGAAGGCGAGTGCGGGTCTCACGAGTGCGGGTCTCACAAGGAGTCTGTTGTGGCATACGTAATAAATCTCAAGACAAGGCTCAGGGAACTCATGGGGCTTGGCCCAAGAGAACCTGGCAGAAGCCCAACAACAGAAAAAGGTGTGGTATGACAGGAATGCTCGAGCTAGAGAGTATGCTGTGGGGCAGCAGGTAATGGTTCTCATTCCTGTCAGACACAACAAGCAGCTTGGGAGGGTCCCTACAAGGTGATGAAAAAGGTAAGTGATTTTAACTACATGGTGGAACTGCTAGGCAGAAGGCAGGGGCACAAATTGTACCATGTTAACATGATGAAACCTTACCATGATAGGGAGGCGCTTGTGCTGAGCATTTGCAGTGGATTGTAGGTGGAGTCTGAGGGAGAACTGGGGACTGATCTACTCAGTGAGGCTCGGGCTGACACCTCAGCGGAAGGGGTAGCAATGTCCCAGCAGCTATTTCCTACCCAGGTTGGAGAAATCCAAGCAGTGTTGCAGGAATTTGGGGACATGTTCACTGGGAAACCAGGTGGATACAGTACCCCAAAGGCCTATTAGGCAGGCCCCTTACAGAGTGCCTGAGAGAGTCATACAGACTCCGAGGGAGGAGGTACAGGAGATGTTGGAACAAGGGGTAATTCAAGAGTTCAAGAGTCCAACAGTCCCTGGGCCTCCCCCGTGGTGCTGGTGCCAAAGAAGAATGGGAGCACCAGGTTCTGTGTGGACTACAGGAGATTATATCATCACACAGAGTCAGATGCTTACCCCATGCCTAGGGCAGATGAGGCCCTAGAGCAGCTGGGATGGGCTAAGTATCTTACAACCATTGATTTTACCAAGGGTTACTGGCAGGTGCCCTTGACTCCAAGTGCTAGAGAGAAGTCAGCCTTTGTGACACCTTTTGGCTTGTATGAGTTCACAAAGATGCCCTTTGGGATGAAGAATGCCCCAGCAACTTTCCAGAGGCTGGTGGATAATATCCTAGTAGGAGCAGGAGGGTTTGCCCTTGCATACCTAGATGATATTGCCATCTACAAGCATTCCTGGCCAGAGCACCTTCAACATGTCAGGGAGGTGCTGGGCAGACTACAGAGGGCAAGTTTGACCATTAAGCCGAGCAAATGACAGGTGGGTATGACAGAGGTCTGCTACCTAGGACAGAGTGGGGAGGGTAAGATAAGGCCAGAACATGCCAAAGTGGAAGCCATTCAGGCATGGCCTGCACCTGTTACCAAAAAGCAGGTGAGGGCATTTTTAGGGACAGCAGGGTACTACAGCAAGTTTGTTTCCAGTTATAGTACCATAGCTTCTCCCCTCACTGACCTGACAAGGAAGAACAGGCCAGATAAAATAAGTGTGGACCACAGCATGTAAGTAGCCATTCCAAAAAGCTTAAAGAAGATTTGGGAGGACACCCTGTATTAGCCAGTCCAGATTACAGCAAATAATTTGTTGTGCAGGTGGATGCTTCAAACCATGGGGTGAGGGTTGTACTTAGCTAGATTTCTTCAGAGGAGGAAGAGCACCCAGTGGTTTATCTCAGTTGAAGGCCCCAACTCAGGGAGAAATGCTATGCAGCTGTAGAAAAGGAATGTCTAGACATAGTGTGGGCATTGCAGAAACTTCAGCCTCATCTGTATGGAAGAAAATTCACTGTTATGACAGATCACAACCCCCTAACATGGTTAAACAGAACCAGCCAGCAAAATAATAAGTTGCTAAGATAGAGCCTAGGGTTGCAAGCATACAATATGTCAGTGCAGCACCACAGTGGGAGTAGCAATGCCAAAGCAGATGGGCTTTCAGGACAGGGAATGGGGTAGGTGTACTCAGACAGACCTAACCCTCTCAAGTAGCGTTTTTCAAGGGTCACTTGAAAACTAGCTTGAGTTCTCTGGGGAGGGGGGTGTGAAGGCTGCCAGCCTAGCCAGATAGAACTGTGCAGATAATTCTATCATTTGTATATATTAATGCTGAACTACAGACTTGTTTTCTTAACTGAAAGAAAACATTTTGTGAAATGTTGAAATTCAGTCTTTTCTTAAATGAAAGAATATGCTGTGAAATGTTGAACTTAAAACAGTGTAGCAACATTGCCCTCTGCTGCAAAGAAAGCTAAGTCAAGCATTTCTTGTCTGTCCTTTGAAGTTGAAATTATTTCATGCCTGTCCCTTTGAAGTTAGAATTTGGAGTCAATGGGTCTGGAGTGAAGCGTCCTGCCTATTGTTTTAACTTAAGGAATAATTACTAGAGTTTACATGTGGAATGTCTTATACTGATGTAGTTTCCTGCAGGTGCAAGATAAAAATTATATAGTATCTGTTAACCTGGGAACACCAGGAATGTGTGAAATGATGAAATGGAAATCGGGACTGAAAATAGCAATTTAAACAGAGAGAATCAGAAGGCATTAAGCATTTTTGTCTTGATCATCCAACTCACAGCACTGACTTGCTCATACGCAAGTTACCTTAGATTTGTGTTTTATTTTAGAAATAGCTAGAAACCAGAAAGAGTAGATTTTTCTGTGATGTCAGAACTATCCTACTGCATTATTTTAAGTATTTCTGTGTGATCTCTAAACTCTTGACTAGCACTGTGTAGTAAGAAGCATTGGCTTGTGTTTTTATTATTTATTAAATATTTTAAAACATTTCAACTGTGGCTGTTTTGTGTAGAGATAATTTAAGCACTAGAGTACATTGCATATAGAGTTAACTGTCCAAGTCACTCTAAATAAGCCTGGAATGTTCAGTCACAATTACCTATTGGATAATAATATTGCACAGAAATAACTGGACAGACTTATAAGGGCCTTTGCGCAGCTGATAAGTATTAGTGGGTGGTGGCAAGTGGAACTACCATATAGGCTGGAAGAAAGGGGCACAGGTGGAGAAACTGTGCCAGCCTTCACTGGGAGTGTCTGTGTAGTTGTATAAGCGCTTCTCAAAGTGTGTGTGTGTGTGTCAGCTACTTGGGCAGGGACACGAAACACTGGTTGGACAGAGAGGGTGCTACAGGCTTTAGCTTGCCCACTAAGCTAAGATCTGGACCCTATAGATGTGCCAGTGGGGAGTCTTACTGGGGACCTGGAGAACCAGGGAGGGACCCAGCCCTGGACTGACTGTGATCTCTGTGTACTCTTAAGAGAAATTGCACTTTGCTGTATTTATCCTTTCCTCATATATGACAGACCCTCGCTGGTGTTAGTGGTGAGCACTGAGGCTCCTTGATTGCTGGGCCAGGGCACGGGCGTCACACATACCATGATGTAACATAGTTTTATGATTGAGAGGACACAAGAGTCCTGGGTAACCCGTTTCCAAGCAGGGAAGGAAAGGGATAAGTGCCTGGAGAGTGGGGTGCCGGAGTTTAAGGCCTGGTAGTCACAGACTACCAGGCTTGGCCTGAAAAGGTTGTTCCTGAACTGGAGTAGAAGGTGAAGACCTAGCTGGGGTCTGCTTCAGCAAATCTTTTTTCTCTTTGGGTGGCATGTGCCTGGAAGACCTTCTCACAAAGATAGTTTTAGCTGGATACTTCCTCTGGAAGTGGGGAACTGGGGAGACAAAAATGTGTCTGAGGTCCTGGAACTCTTTGCCCTTCGCCTGAAATGCCTTGGAGAGTTCAGCAGCTGCTGACCCAAACAAAGCCTTGTTATCCAAGGGAGTGTCCATGTTTTTCACTTAATGTCATTGAGTAGAGGCTGTAGCCTAAAGTCAAGAATATCTCCTGATGACAGAACCTGAGGCTGCAGCCCTAGATGATGCCTCCACTGCATCATAACTGCACTTAATGGAGTGTCTAGTTACTTGACTATAGACCTTAGCTTTAATGCAGGACTCAGGAAGGTTCCCCAACTGTTTAATAGCATCAGAAATAAGGGCCAAGGAATATTTTGCCATATGAATTTGGTAGTGTATGGCTCTCACAGCTAAAGTGGCAGAGGTGTATACTTTTTTGCCCAGTCTTCCATGGTTCTTCTTTCCTTATCCAAAGGAAGGATGGACGTGGAGGGAAGAAGTTTGGAAGTTTTATCTGCAGCCACAGAAATTGTGGCCGTGTCTGCAGAAGGGGCCTTGAAAAGGAATTCTGCATCTTCAGGGACTTTATAAAACATGCCTGGGTGCTTAGGTGCAGAGTGGTGAGAATCTGGGGTAGCAGAGGCAACCAAGAAAGCATCCAGAAAGGGAGGGTGCACAGGAGGAACTGCAGATGGATTACTGGACTCCATTTGTAAGAGGTCATAATACCTCTGGAGTCTCAGTAACCTGACTGCAGGCCCACTTAAAGTCATTCATTTGCACTACGGTTTCCCCACAGGTAATGTCTTCTCCTGGGGAATCTCTACCATTAGACTCCTCCTCTAGAGAAGCATACCACAGAGGGGATGCAATTTGAGATGTGTAAATTAAGGATTAATCCCCTGAAGAATAATCTTCAGAGGAAACACCAGTAACTATTTTTCCCTTAAGGGTAGAAACTGTAGGGGCCTGGCGTAAAGCAAGGAATGCATTAAGTAGGCCCTGAGTAAAGGCCTGCCAGTCAGGTGCCTTGTCTGAAGGTACCGATGATTGAGAAGGAACAATAGGTTTAGATTTTTGCTTCCTCTTTTTAGGGGCATCCGACATAGACATGTCTGCTATGCAGTGCAGGGGAAGGAGGGCTGGACGCCAGTCTGCACTCTACAATAAGAGAGACAATATCTTCATGGACAATTTGGGAAACCCCATATGGGCCCTCGGAAATTATGAACCTTGCTCCCCCACCCAGCACCTGAGTTGGTCTCCTGTGACTCCCTCTGGGACATAGTAGCAGATTCTTTGATGGCTTACACCTGCGTACCTGTCAGTGGGAGGTCCGCAGATTCCAACTCTGCCTTCGCCGGCCTCGAGAGGTACAGTCAGAATAGAGGGTGCAGGCCAAAATTTCTTGGGCTTTTTTGCGGGAGGCTCTTCCAAGGTTCCCAACATTGGGACTATGTCCTTGGCTAAGTGTTTCAAGCGCTGATTCTCTAGATATAATTTCAATGCAGCAAGACAACTCCCAAGTGTTTTGGGGACAAAGGCCTGACAAGTTTCACAAGAAGTGTGGTTGTGGTCTTGGCCTAAACAGAATAGGCAGAGCTCATGCAAGTCTTTACGTGGAATCTGCCTTCTACATAGACATTTGCCCTTTCTACCTGACATTAACCCACAACACAGTAGCAAGAAAGTAATCAAAAACACCTATGGGGTACTTGTATGAACACTGAAAAGCACAAAGTCTCTTCTCCAAGCAGGAGACGACCAGAGCTGGCAGTCACACATAGGTGGCAGAAAAGTACAGAGCTAGGTGGGTCCTGACATCTGCTTTATATCAGATGCATGTTTATGACAGGCAGATGCTGAGTGGTGAGGGCAGACACACGTACCTTCGCAGTACCAGCTAAATTTTGTATAATGGCCAGACGTATGAGAGTTAACCGGAGGCAGACTTGCTCACATTATAGATACAACAGCATATAAATAGAAGGACATCCACTCATGATAGCCTTGGAAGAAGAAGCAGGGAATACCTCACTTTCTAGCCAGAATGCATTCACTATCTCTAGGAAGGTTTTGCCTGTCAAAAACTAGGTCTGCTTCATCAGAAATTCCTGATAAAGCAAAAAGTTAGACCATATTACTTTGGACAGGAGTGATTTACTGGGCTTAAGTCAGACTATTGACCCCTCCAGTTCTGGTATTTCTGTTAAAATAAAGGTGAAGGGACAACTTGTTTTTCTCCTCCGGTTTCGGATTCTGAGGTGAGTGCTGCCACTTGGCAGTTCCTTGGAATTATTTTTTTCCTGGAACAATATCAAGAATGAATCAGTTGTTTCAGCAGGAGCATACACTGGTCTTGCAACTGGAATTTCCCGAACATTAGCCAGTCCCCTCTTGTTCTTCCAGCACTGGAGGATGTATTTACTACTATCCCAAATGCTAAAATAATCCAATATGCAGACGATTCAACAATTATCTGTGCTGCTAACTCCATTCCCTCCCTTATAAAACTAACTCAAGATGCCTTCTCAACCACTGAAAAATGGATTCATGATAACCATCTAGCTCTCAATCCATAAAAAAAAAAACTCATGTTATGCACCCCATCCAAAAGCATAACTATCGACATAAATTCCTTCCTCATAACCAGTCACAACACATCCCTTGAAACTGTTTCCAGTGCTAAAGCGTTAGGGGCTCTCATTGATAATCAGCTTAAATTTGATTCCCATATACAAACAAACATTGTAGAACAAAAAACTTCTGACTCTCCACGTTGCATAAACAATTTATTCGGAAAAGAAAAAGACAAACGGTGAGCGCTTTCGCGTATGCTATGATACGCTTCTTCAGACTGTATAATGTTAAAAACAAACAGCATATTTATAGGGAGGCTTAGCCAAAAGGCGCGTATTTAATTGAATAATTGATCAATTAGCTGATAATTTAATTAAAACAAATCATTCTCAATGAAAAGTTTTTAAAGCTACAGAACAGTATGCAAACCAAGCCAGAAATACTAAGTATTTTAAATCCGGTGAATCATACATATATTTAAACACATTCTAAAACCACTTAGATATATATACATTTATTCCATATGTGACATTATATAGCGTCATGTATAGTATTTACTCATCTCTTTTTCTACCCTTTCAGAAAATGGTATTTAATATATAATAAATAATTATTATTAAATAATAATGGTAATAATAAATATATATATACATAGAAACAAATGAATAAATAAACATCTTAAAATATATATACAGAATGATGTGGAAGTAAAATAAAAGAATAAAATAAGCAAATATATTTATTATAATGTCAAGGAGATCTAGAGTAACCTTGCTATTTAAAACTGTAATGCTAAAACATATACATCCTACCATAGTATGCTGATATATAAATATAAATATATGGAAGTTAAGTATTAAATATTTCATAAACTAGCAAAAAACTAAAAATACCAAATCATATATTTAATCATGAATTATTATTATTATCTATTCATTTATATAAGTTAATCAAATATCTACCTAAATAGATGAATAAAAAAAATATAAATAACTTATTCTGTTTATATATATTCTATTTTTTATCCTAAGGGTTTTATTATACATATACACGTTTTTATTCTTAGTACTATATTATAGTTATATACTTTTACTTTATCTAATGGTCTATGGCACTTCCTATTATTGAGCATGTTAAAGCATTATTGAAATGTGTTTTTTTAAGCAAGTTTATAACATATACATCAATCTAGTTTATACTTATTTATTTATATTTTTTTATTCATCTATTTAGGTAGATATTTGATTAACTTATATAAATGAATAGATAATAATAATAATTCATGATTAAATATATGATTTGGTATTTTTAGTTTTTTGCTAGTTTATGAAATATTTAATACTTAACTTCCATATATTTATATTTATATATCAGCATACTATGGTAGGATGTATATGTTTTAGCATTACAGTTTTGAATAGCAAGGTTACTCTAGATCTCCTTGACATTATAATAAATATATTGGCTTATTTTTTTCTATCTTTTATTTTACTTCCACATCATTCTGTATATATATTTTAAGATGTTTATTTATTCATTTGTTTCTATGTATATATATATTTATTATTACCATTATTATTTAATAATAATTATTTATTATATATTAAATACCATTTTCTGAAAGGGTAGAAAAAGAGATGAGTAAATACTATACATGACGCTATATAATGTCACATATGGAATAAATGTATATATATCTAAGTGGTTTTAGAATGTGTTTAAATATATGTATGATTCACCGGATTTAAAATACTTAGTATTTCTGGCTTGGTTTGCATACTGTTCTGTAGCTTTAAAAACTTTTCATTGAGAATGATTTGTTTTAATTAAATTATCAGCTAATTGATCAATTATTCAATTAAATACGCGCCTTTTGGCTAAGCCTCCCTATAAATATGCTGTTTGTTTTTAACATTATACTGTCTGAAGAAGCGTATCACAGCATACGCGAAAGCGCTCACCGTTTGTCTTTTTCTTTTCCGAATAAATTGTTTATGCAACGTGGAGAGTCAGAAGTTTTTTGTTCTACATTTTACCGCTGGTTTTAACTTCTGACTCCTCAGCTGTTAGAGATCTGTTTTTGTTTTTTATACAAACAAACATTAAAAAAACACATCAGAAACTTGGTATGTTCTATCGCCATATTCGCTTCCTCTCCCCATCCACAAGACTCCTCCTCTCCATCACATACCTCATCCCTTCTCTCCTTTATGGTGCCCCATTCTTAACCAACCTACAATCCTCTATCAAAACAAAACTCTCCTCCTGCTACAACAGAATCGCCAAATTCACCACTGGGCACAGATCCTCCTCCCATCACTGCACTGCCCTCCACAAACTAAATTGGCTAGAGCTTCCCAACTACCTTATCCACACTCAACTAACTCATGCTCATAAGTTCATTTTCAAGCCCTCATTCTGCCCCTCGCTCGTCTCAACCTTCACCATGCACCAACCTAGCAGACCCCTAAGAACCAGCACTCAGAATCTAATTGAACTCCACAAACTTGCCCATCCAGCAGCCTCCCCATCTTTAAAACTCTCCTCTGCTCACATTTATCATCTCTCTGGAAATGCTCATGTTCCCATCCTGCATAACATCCCCAGCTACTGCCTTACCCCCTTAGACTACAATCACATCCCCCCTATGGGAACATACACATTGTAAACAACCACTTCTGTTTAATATCTTCTGTACATACCTACTAACTATTGTCTTTAATTTAACATATTTTCTAGTGAATATAGAGACTAAAAATTGTAAACTGATATGAATTGTTGCATTTGGCTCTTCTTTGTATTCCAGTTGTATTAACATTTACCTGTGCTTATATGTACTCTTCTGGTACTTTAACAGACTGTTATTTTATTTCATACTTTTATACTTTATATTGTATCTATGGAGCTTTTCTCCCCAGGACTCCATTGAAAATGGGCTCATTCGGCCCTATGGACCATCCTGGCAAACAAACTTCAAATAAATAAATAAATAAATTGTAACTTATCAAGAAAGCAGAAACAGAATATTTATTATTTACTTGACATTTGTTGACTGGGTTAGTCCGACTGAGCCATACCCCTTTTTCAGTGGATGCCTGGAAAGAAACGCTTCAACAGTTGCACAATACATGTAGAAACAAAAATCAGATACAATAAATTATAAAGATTCAGTAACAGAAAATAACCACATGATTAATTAACCCAGTTAGTAAATACATTCTAACATCAAAATTATGCAAAGAAAAAATCAGAGTATCAAGCTACTGTACATGTAGAACTTATGAGTAAGGATAGAAGAGAGAATGGGAGTTAAGTGAGATGGGATGCAGAGCATGGGGTGATCAAGTCAAGGAGGATAGTTACAAGTAAGACCCATTAGTAGCAGTTTTGAAATTATGTGGGTGATTTAAATTTCGGATGTTGAAAGGAAGTTTATTCCAGTATTGGGCTGATGAGTAGCTGTGAAGGTTTTGTACTATTCTGGTGTTAGGCTTGTATATTTGTAGAATGTTTTGTTCAGAATTTCGAAGGTACCGTGGAGGGGAGTAAAGTGAGACAACTGAGGCAATGTTTGGATGGAAGGAAGGTAGATGCAGAATCAAATGAATCATCTGAAGCTGACAGATGATGATGGTAGGGAAATTCTAACCAGTTTAAGCTTTTAAGAGCAAGACAGTTATATGAATGAATTGCACCGAATCTAGCATCTTTAGTCTAGGCAGATTCTAGTTTTTGTAAGACAGTAGTTTGAAGGTTAGTGAGGATTTGTGAGCCACAGAGTAGGCTGGGGAGAAAGCAAGGCATAGGATGGTGAGATTTTGGCTTTATTAGATAGGAATTTTTAATTCCTGTAGAGGAGTTTTTGGTGGGTTTTCTTTATGTTGCTTGGACTGTGCAGATCAAATTTGAGATGGTAATTGATAATGACCCCTAGTAGTTTAGTGTGAGATTCCTCAGTGATAGGAGTCTTTTTGAGGGATGAGATTGAGAAAGAAGACTTGAGAAGGTTTGTAACTGTGGGAAGGAAAATCAGGAAATTAGTCTTTTTTTGGATTTAGAATTAGTTGATTCTTGGTGAGCCAGTTTTTGATGTAGAAGACAAGCTTTCTGTATAATTGACTGCACATCAGAGAGGGTGTCAGCTATGGTAATAACTGGCATCATTTCGAAACAGTCACCAAGGCCATTGACGAGGGAAAGGCAGTCCATACAGCCTACCTAGACCTGGCGAAGGCTTTCGATACAATACCCCACTCGGGTATCATTGAAAAACTCATCAACTTAAATGTAAACCCATACATTACAAGATGGGTTGCAAACTGGCTGAGTGACAGAACCCACAGGGTCAGAGTTGCTGGCGCCATGTCAGACTCTAAGCCTGTCACAAGTGGTGTCCCACAGGGCTCAGTCCTGGGCCCACTCTTGTTTGGCATCTACTTTTCTGAAGTACAAGCAAACACAGGAGGGTTATGGCTGACAAAGTTCGCAGATGACTGCAAACTGGGCGCTGTTGTTGAGAACACATCCGACACAGATATCCTTCAGAAGGGTCTCACAGAAATGGATAACTGGTGCCAGAGCCATGGCCTCAAGTTAAATGCCAAGAAATGCATAGTCATACCCTTCGGGAAAAATAAGGTTACCCCTAGCTACCATATAGGTGGCAATCCCCTGAACACAGTAGTAGTTATTAGGGACCTGGGAACCCAGGTTGACAGTAGCCTTTCATTCGACACTCATATTGCTAAAGTAGTTAGGAAGACCTTCTACATTGCCCACCTTATCATGAAGGGATTCACATCTAGATCAAGGGAAGTCATAGTCTCCCTATACTTATCACTCATCAGACCAATGATCGAGTACAACGCCCCATTCGGAATGTATCTGACCCGACACTTGCAGCAGCTGGAGAGGCCACAAAAGTTCCTCACCAAAAGGATAAAGGGTCTCAAAAATCTGTCTTATGCTGCACGACTGAAAGAACTCCAGTTATATTCAGTTGCGTACCACTTGCTCAGAGGTGACCTATGCCTGACATACAAGGCCATGTCAAACCCAGATTTGATGAATATGCTTCATCTCAAAAAATCTAGATCCCTCAGAGCCACAAGGGCGGGTGACTTAAACCTCGACACGATTATTAATAGGACGTGCTGGAGGGATAGATTCATCACCCAAAGACTCCCTATGCTGTGGAACAAAATCCCGGTTTATGTGAGGCAGAGCACCTCGCTGGCCTTGTTCAAGAGGAATCTTGACCAATGGATGGGAGATCGCAGATACACTCCAGGGGTTACCTCAGTGTCACTGCTCGACAGAGGCACAGCTAAATAATGGGCATAGTTTCTCCAAACTAAGGGGTGGCGTAAGCCACTAAACTATGGGCTAGGCTTATAAATGCCCTCGGGCAGATAGCCTAGTATGAACCTATGAACCTATGAATCAGCATATTGCACGAGTGATGACTGTGGAAAAGATGTGGACAATAGGTTGGTAAATATATTAAACAGTAATGGGCCAAGGATTGATCCTTGAGGTACTCCCATTTTGACAGGTAGTGGAGGAGGATAGAGCTTGTTCAGGAGGAGGGGGTGGGAGGACCATGTCAAATGCCTTTGAGAGATCAAGAAACAGACAGGAAACAAACAAGTTTATTTTGGTCTTTTGCGTGTGAAATGGAGTTGACAAAGAAAATCAGGACAGTGGAGGTGCTATGTTTGGTGCGAAAGCCATGCTGTGTGGGGGTAAGTAGGCTCTCTTGTAAGTGTAGGAATACTGTATAAAGTTGCTCAATCTAACAAGATTATGTTTTAAAATTCCATGTCAGTCCCAGCAGTGATATCATTGGTAAGCCCAGCTGTTGCTAAACATTTGGTTAATGCCAATCCCTCCCCTTCTGACAATGATAGGAAAGCTGATGAAAGGTTTGGGAAAACAATGCATTTTGTCTGCAACACTTAGCTTCAAAATTCTCAGTTGTCAAGTTCACATGATGTTTATGCCTGCCTCTTTTGAGAATATGAGAAATATTTTGGCATCTTTTCTCTTAAGGAAAAAATAATTTAGTGTAATCTTATCTATGACTCAGCTGATGCTGCTTCTACTGGAAAACTGTTATTATGAGGTTTGTTGTGTACTCAATATCTTCCTGAGGATGTCAAAACTGAAATTTTAAGTCTCCCTAAGACAGGAATGTAGTCTTAGGACTATATATTGCAGAAGTCCTAAAAATATGATGACAGAGGTAAGCTAATACAGGGAGTTTCCTACATTTTCAGCTTTCTTTACAAAAAGCAAAGCAAGCAGATACAGAAAGCTGCTGGAAAGCAGACTTCAAAATAAGTGAAGAAAGGAGAATCCCTCCAGAATAAAAAACAGTCCAACAAGTTGGAATAATCATCTTCAAATTCTCCCCCTCCACCCACCCCAGTAATCCTTTAATTCTTGCTCAAAATCTGAACCTCCACTTCTTCCTTTGGCAACAGTTTCAAACAAATGAGTTTTAAGAGCGATTCATCAAGGATGAAGATGGCAGTGGGAATCCCTCCCTTCTTTTTCTGGGGATTCTTCTTCCTCAACCGCCAAATTAAACTTCTTTTGCCTCCTGTCATTCAGTATCTACTGTGTCAGGATGAGTGATAGAAGCTGTCACTCCTCAGGACAGAACGTTTCTGGTGCCAATGAAAGAAGCATGGAGACCAGTCCTACATCTTTTCTTTTTAAATCAATTTGCGACAGTTCCTAAGTTCAGAATGTTACTGTTTACTCATATCCCATTTAAGTTTTATGATGACCCTAGACATAAAATATGCTCATCACATTCCTATAGCACCAGATTTCAGATATTTCTTAACATTTTCTATGTCTGGATCACACTTTCAGTTCACATTACCCTTTGGATTACTCACTACCCCAAGGGTATTTAGAAAGTTTATAGCTCTAGTGTTAGCCTACTGCAGAGTGAAAAGTATTCACATTTTATATTACTAAGATGACTTGCTTATTTTTGTAGTCTTTTTCATTATACAGGAAAATCTCACTTGGGTGAGAAATCTCTTGCACAGACTGGGATTTCAGGAGAACATCTGAAAGTTTTGTTTGACACCTTCTCACAGGAATTTTTTTCCTGGATTTTCTCCTAGATACTTCAGTTCAAAGAGCTTTTCTTCCACATGAAAAAGTAGACTTACATCTACAGTTATGCCTGAGTTTTTTTTCTCAAAACAAATGGCTCAGCAAGGGAATTTCTCAGGATACAAGGATTCATGGCATCTACGATTCTCATGACTCCTCTAGCAAGACTTCACGAGAAAGATTCAGTGGCACCTAAAATTAGTAGTGTCTCAGGATCAACATCTCCTGATATTCCACACTCCAGTTTTGGTGTTTGTGAGAAGGGGGAAAAAAGAAGTTATGTACTCACCATAACGTTCCATGTTTGTAGTCCATCTCACCCTTCATTCTTACATATGGGTTCAGAGCTGATCCTCGGCTCCGACTCGGCCTATTACAAAGCTCAAAGTCTTCGAGTTGGCACGTGGCTAGGTAGGTATCCCATAGAGCACCAGTACCAATCCCCAGATCTTGTTTGCTGCTAAACTATAGAAAGACAGAACTAAAGCTATCCAGAAAAAAACAACAACGAAAAGTCTCCACCTATCATGGAAAAATTATCCTGTCTCCAGATCATTCCAGGACAGGAGTAGGAGGGTGGGTTCGTAAGAATGAAGGGTGAGATGGACTACAAACATGGAAAGTTATGGTGAGTACATAACTTCTTTATGTTCTGTAGTCCTATCTCACCTTCATTCTTACATATGCAACAGCATCCCTAGCACCTTATTCTTGGATGGCTCACAGAAAAATACTCCTGAGTACCTTGGAACCAAAGGAGGCTCTACCCTAGAGGTCAGATCCAATTTGCAATGAGTAATAAAGGTGTGAGGGGTAGCCCAGGTTGCTGCTGCGCAAATACTGTCACTTGGAACTCTGGCTTGGAAGGCTGCAGATGTAGACTGGGATTGTGTAGAATGAGCCTTAATTTTGAACGGTAAAGGCTTTCCATTGGAAGAATAAATTAAGGAGATACAGCTCGAAATCCAGTTTGAAAGGGTCACTTTGGAGACTGGGAGACCTAATATGCAGTCGGAGAATGACTTTCTGGTGTCATTCACAGGGGATCCAGTATCTGTCTGCCTGGGATGACATGCTCGACAAGTCACGTTGCTTCACAAGGGATGGCTTGCACCTGTCACCTTTAGGCTTTCGAATACTGGCAAATGCTCTTGCCACCCCCATAGTGCCTTTTTAGGTAAAACTCAAAAGACAAACCCACCACCGTAAATAGCACAAGTAACCAAAAACTGAGGGTAATGCTACTCAACGCCAGAAGTCTAAACCTCAAAATGCATGCACTCCTTAGTATGGAGAACATTGAAATCTGTGCAATAACAGAAACCTGGTTTTCAGGCTCCAGAGAGCACCCCAGCACTACCAGACTATAACTCATACCATACCTTTCGGCCACAGACCCCAGACCGAAACACAAAAGGCGGGGGATGTATCCATATTCATCAAGGATACTCACACCTCCAGGTTAGTGACAAAGCACGACACATAAGAGGTCACCCAAGTGCAACTAACAACAGGCAAAACTGCAATCCAAATTGTAGCTTGCTACAGATCACCCACCATGACCAAGGACCCCCATTCCGCATTTCTGGAGACACTGGGAAATATGAAGGTCCTACCAAACACCCTAATATTGGGTGATTTCAACTACCCAAACATTAACTGGGAGAGCTACTCAAGTACTAACTCCCTTGCCCAACGCTTCCTAGAATTTATAAACTCGAATGCCCTGGATCTACTGGTCAACACCCCCACCAGAGGGAGCATATTGGACCTGGTCATCACCAACATGGGCAAACAGTGTTCCACACCTGATGTCAACCCCTCGCTGGTTAGATCAGACCATAGACTAATCACTCTGGATATTCACATTCCGCCCCCAACCCCAATCAAGGAAACCACCGTGAAAAACTTTTCAAAAGCAAACTTCACGTTGCTTAAGACCGAGGTGGAAAGGTTCACAGCCCCCACGCCAATGGACAATGCTGTCCAAGTTGCTGAAACCTATACAAAGGCACTCTATGATCATCTGCAGGAATGCATGGATCATGCTATCCCAAGTATAACCAAGACTCACTCCTAGAAGAAAATGAAACCAGTCTGGTGGACCCCTGCCATAAACAGGCTCTACAATAGGAGGAGGAAACTAGTACAGATAAGAGCAAAATCCCTAGAAGAAAAGACATCCCTGATCAGTATCAGCAAGAAACTACGATCCCTCATTAAATCATCCACGGCTAGCTTCGAAAGAAAAATTGCCAATGACTCCAAAGATAACCACAAAGCGCTCTTAAGCTATGTCAAGAACCTAAGTGGAAACTCTCAGATCTGCTCCGAGTTGGTGCAGAATGGCACAAAATACACTGAACAGACTGATATTGCAAACATTTTGGCAGACAGGTTCAGTGCAAACTTCACACCCCTCTCACCCCCTAAAGGGCCAATAACCATACCAGAAGAATGTAAGGCCCTGGCAATCACCGACACACAGGTTAAAACAGCCCTATCCAAAGCCAAAAACACAGCCTCAATAGGACTGGTGTCCCAGGCTGTATCTTACAAGAGCTCCAAAATGAACTAACCCCTGACCTAAACACACTGTTCAAACTCAGCCTCTCTACAGGCTATGTAGCCACAGGGTGGCGCACAGCAACAGTTATCCCAGTGCACAAAGGTGGCGCCACAATGGACCCCGGGAACTATCGCCCTATAAGCCTGACTAGACTGGTCTGCAAGACTATGGAGCACATCATCGTGGAACTCATTAACAGAGACATTGGGAACCTCCAAACTTTGGACCCCACCCAATTTGGCTTTGTTAAGGGCAGATCATGCCTCTTAAACCTGGATGACTTATTTGAGACAGTTACCAATGCATTAGATGAGGGTAAGGAGGTCCACACAGCTTACCTAGACCTCACAAAGGCTTTCAACACCATTCCCCATTCTGGTATTATAGACAAACTCACCAACGTGAACATTAACCCCTATGTCACGAGATGGGTTGCAAATTGGCTCACGGAAAGAACCCACAGGGTGAGAGATGCAGACTCTAGGTCAGACTCTAAATCGGTTACAAGTGGCGTCCCCCAGGGCTCAGTCCTAGGATCCCTCCTGTTGGGTATATACTTCAGAGGTACAGGCAAGCACAGGAGGACTTTGGCTGACCAAGTTCGCAGACGACTGCAAACTTGGGGCCATAATTGATTCTCCGGCTGATGCAGACACCCTCCAGAAGGGTCTCACTGAGACGGATACCTGGTGTCAAAATCATGGCCTCGTGCTGAATGACAAAAAGTGCATAGTCATCCCCTTTGGAAAAAACAAAGTACCCACAAACTACCACATAGGCGGTAGTCCCCTAAATACAGAAAAAGTAATAAGGGTTCTGGGGACCCAAGTAGATGGCAATCTCTCCTTTGATAATCATATTGCCAAGGTGGTTAGAAAATCCTTCTACGTGGCCCACCTAATCTCAAAAGGGTCCTCATCCAGAACAAAGGAGATTACTGTGCCTCTCTACTCATCACTTATTAGACCCATTATAGAATACAACGCTCCATTTGGGATGTACCTTACTAAACCCCTGCAACAGCTGGAAAGACCATAAAAGTACCTCACCAAGAGGATTACTGGCCTCAAATAGATGACCTATGCAGCCCAACTATAACTCCAGCTGTACTCAGTTGCATAATGCTTACTCAGAGGTGATCTCTGCATGACATACAAGGCCATGTCCAACCCAGAATTGATGGATATGCTCCATCTAAAAAAAACAAAAAAAAACAAATCCCTGAGAGCCACAAGCTCTAGGGATATAAACCTTACCACAACGATAACTAGGACGTGCTGGAGGGATAGATTCCTAACCCAGAGACTCCCCATGCTTTGGAACAAGATTCCACTATACATCAGAGCCCCTTCACTAGGACTCTTCAAGAGAAACCTTGACAGGTGGATAGGAAATAGAAATTTTACCCCGGGGATTACTGAAGTGGCTCTGCTGGACAGAGGCGCAGGGAACTAATCTAAGGGGGTGGCGAAAGCCAACACACACTGGCTAGGCTTATAAATGCCCTTGGGCAGATAGCCCAGTGCTTACCTATGAACCTATACAAACAATTGGTCTGACTTCCTGAGTTCCTTAGTCCTGTGCAGATAGAACCATAATTGTTTGTGAACATCCAACTGATGAAATCTATATTCTGCTGCACTGGAATGGTTAGGGAAAAACAGTGGCAGCTGTACTGTTAGATTCAAATTACTATGAGAGCACACTTTAGGGATAAAAGATGGATTTGTGCAGAGAGAGACTATCTTTGTGGAAAATCAAATAAGGGGGCTTGATGGACAGTGCCTTTAATTGTGATACTCATCTAGCAGATGTGATGGCTACTAGAAACAAAGTCTTCCAAGACAGAAACTTCAACGGGCACGAATGAGCAGGTTCAAAGGGTGGAGAAGTTATTATGGACAGGATGAAGTTTAGATCCCAAGAAGCTACCGGTCCCTGAAAGTGAGGTCTCAGCAAAGTAGCATCTTTACGGAAAGTTTTACACAATCTGTGCGACATCAGGCTAGACTCATGTTGACCCAAATGAAAATTAGATATCGCTGCCAACTGAACCCTAACTGTAGCAGCAGCAGATGCCTGGTGGAATAGTTCAGACAAAAATTCTAAAACCACTGGAATGGATGCGGTGTAAGGGTCAACAGTCCTTTGTTTAGCCCAGATAGAAAACATTCTCCATTTGTTGGTGTATAACTTTCTAGTGGAGGGTTTATGTGAAGTATTAAGAATGGAGTCACAGCGGGTGAAAGATCATGAAGCTTGACTAGAGATGGAATTGGAGCAGCCACGCTGTCAAATTGTGGGTGTGGAGGCTGGGGTGAAGAGAGCCTGACATGTGTGTCAAGAGATCTGGCACTGGGTCCAGTCTCCATGGATCGTCTAGTAGATGAGGCCCGAGAAAGGGGAACAAAATCTGATGAGGCCAGTAAGGAGCGATGAGGATCAATTTGGTTCCCAACAGTTTTGCTTTCTGAATCACCTTGGATATGAGAGGAAAGGGGGGAAAGCATAAAGGCGACCCAGAGGCCAATCGTGAACATGTGCATCTCTTGGTGACGCCCGTGGGGGGGGGGGGGGGTGAAGTAGTCGCTGCATTTGGAGTTGATCGGACTGGCAAAAAGATCACAGCAAGGCTGTCCCCATTTGAGGAAGATCTGTTCCGCTATTTCCTACTTTGTGACGCATCGAGATTGCCCGGCTGAGTTTGTCGGCTATCACTTTGGTTGTCCCTGGGATGTGCGTTGCCACTAGAAAGTGCTGGGAAGATATCGCCCACTTCCAAACACGAATCGCCTCCGGACAAAGGGGGTAAAGCTCTGGGTTCCACCTTGCTTGTTGAGATACCATACCACAGTCATGTTGTCTGACTGGACTGCTATCGTTCCAAGAGGAAGAAGGCTGTGAAGTGCTTGCAATGCTAGAAGCACCGCCCTCATCTCTAGGACACTGATATGCAGATGAGCCTCATGATCTTGCCATGTGCCTTGGACAGTCTTGCCTAGATAATGCCCCACCCTCATCTGTGAGGCATCTGTGGTCACAGTAGCAATGGGTTGATGAGGAAGGAATGGAGTGCCTGTCGTTAGTTGGTTGGGTTGGAGCCACCAACAGAGGTCCTTTTTGCAAGATTCTGTTAAAATGATGTGGTGGGATAGAGGCAGTTGTTGAAAGGACCACTGGGATGAAAGAAGCCACTGAAGAATTCGCATATGTAATCTGGCAAGAGGGATTAGCATTATGGTGGAGGCCATGGTCCCTAAGGGTTTCAGCACTGTCTTTGCCTTAACTTTTTGAAGGGGAAGTAGACAAAGAACTTGTTGTATGAGGTTCTGTGCTCTTTCTGCAGGAAGACGAGCTAACACGGCGACTGTGTCTATTTCTGCACCTATAAAAGTCACAAATTGAAAGAGCGATAAGGCAGACTTTTCACAATTTATAGTAAACCCCAACTGGGCACAAAGTTGGACAGTGGAATCTCTGGTTTGAAAGAGTAGATGCCTGGTGGGGGCAGTCGGGAGCCAGTCGTCCAGGTATGGAAACACTTGGAATCCAAAACATCTCAGGTGAGCTGTCACTACTGCCATACATTTGGTGAACACCCTGGGGGCTGTGGTGAGACCAAAGGGCAGAGCACGAAACTTTTAGTTATGTACTCACCATAACTTCAGATGTTTGGGATCCATCTCGCCTACATTCTGACTGATGGGTTCGGAGCCGATCCCTCGGCTCCGACTGCACGCTTTATGCCAAAGAGCGAAGTCTCTTATTGGCTGAGCTTACTATATCCCAGGATGCACCACTACCAGTCCCCCAGATCTAGTTTGTCCGCACACATGCACGCCCTGCTTATATAACATCGTCAGATGAAACAAGATAAAACAGTAGAACTCAAACCGTTCAATCTCTTCTGATCTCCAAGGCAGGGGGAAGGAGGGTGGGTATTAGGAATGTAGGCGAGATGGATCCCAAACATCTGAAGTTATGGTGAGTACATAACTAAAAGATGTTATGTGATCCTATCTCGCCTACATTCTGACTGATGGGACAGCGTCCCTAGCACCTGAATCCTGGGTGGCTCACTGGAAAACACTCCTGAGTACCATGGAACCAAATGATGCTCGTCCTTTAGATGCCACATCCAATTTATAGTGGGAAATGAAAGTGTGCGGATTTGACCAAGTAGCCGCAGCACAAATCTCCGATATAGCGAGCTTGGAATGAAAAGCTATAGAAGTCGCCATAGCTCTGGTAGAGTGAGCTTTGATAGATGTTGTAAGTTGCTTATTCGAAGAAGAATAAGCCTGAGTTATACAATCTCTAATCCATTTGGAGATGGTAGCTTTTGTAATGGTTTTACCCAATTTACTGTCTGAGAAGGACACAAACAATTGGTCTGACTTACGAAATTGCTGAGTCCTGTCTAAATAGAAACGCAACTGCCTGTGAACATCCAATTTATGGAGAGTGTATTCTGCTTCATTGGAGAATTTTGGGAAGAAAACTGGTAGCTCTAGAGATTGTTGAAGACAGAGATTAGAACAGACCTTTGGGACAAAGGATGGATTAGGTCTAAGTGATACTCTATCCTTGTGGAAAATCAAGTACGGTGGTTTAATAGATAGGGCTTGAAGCTCTGAAACTCTTCTTGCAGAAGTAATTGCAACTAAGAAGGCAGTTTTCCAAGACAGATATTTTAAGTCACATGTAGCAGCAGGTTGAAAGGGGAGATGTTAATGCACGAAGCACCAAATCAAGATCCCACGGAGGCGAGGATGAAAAACTGGTGGTCTTAACAGGCCCGCACCTTTAATAAAGGTCTTGCATAATCTGCTGCTCATCAATGGAGGATCCATGGATTCGTGGAATTTAGAGATAGCCGCCAGTTGGACTTTAATAGTAGAGACAGAAGATCCTTGATTAAACAGGGATGTTAAGAATTTCAAAACTTCCGGGATCGGAGCAGTGATAGGGTCTAAGCCCCTGAATTGAGCCCAGATAGCAAACCTCTTCCACTTACTGAGGTACAATTTCTTAGTGGTGGGTTTGTGGGCCGAAGATAAAATGTGAATAACTTCCGGGTCTAATGTGTGACTTCTGACCAAGGTCGGAAGTGGAGGAGCCAGGCTGTTAACTTCAAGGAGTGTAGGGACTGATGCTGTCGTCCCGACTGATGAATTAGCAGATCCGGAGTTAGATCTAACGTCCAAGGATCGTCCACCGCATGTTTCTTCAGGTAGGGAAACCATACCTGACGAGGCCAGTATGGAGCAATCAGTATCATTGTGGACCCCAATTGAGAAGCTTTTTGAATGACTTTGGGGAGAAGTGGTATCGGAGGAAAGGCATAAAGTAGCCCTGTTGGCCAAGGTTGTGCTAGAGCATCCAAAGCTGCTTCCCTGATGTGGAGTCAAGGAGAAGAACCTTTGCACTTCGTGTTTAGTGGCGTTGCAAATAGATCGCAGCACGGCGTTCCCATCTCCTGAAAACCTGAGCTGCTACTGTTTCGCTTAGGGACCACTCGTGGGGAGAGAGAATTGTCCTGCTCAATTTGTCTGCCAATATATTTGATTTCCCGGAATGTGGGTCGCTACCAAGAAACGGTTGGTAGCTACCGCCATTCCCACACCCTCATGGCCTCTCTGCAAAGGGGTAAGATCTGGTCCCTCCTTGTTTGTTTAGATACCAAACCACCGACATGTTGTCTGTGTGGATGGCGATGATGCCCTGAGGAAGAAACTTGTGTAAGGCCTGTAGGGACAGAAGTACAGCCCTCATCTCCAACACATTGATGTGGAGAAGAGCTTCGCCTGGAAGCCAGGAGCCCTGAACTAACCTGCCCAGACAATGCCCTCCACCCTATCTGGGAGGCATCTGTCGTCAGGGTAACCACTGGAGAGGGAATAACAAAGGGCTTCCTTGATTTAGATTGGATGTCTGAAGCCACCAGCGAAGGTCCCGTTTGCATGTTTCTGTAATCATGATGGGATGATTGAGGGAAGGTCCTGAAAGGACCATTGAGTTGACAATAGCCACTGAAGAATCCTGATGTGCAATCTTGCCAGAGGAACTAGAAGAACCGTGGCAGACATTGAACCTAAAACTTGTAGGACCATCCTGGCTGGGGCTTTGGATCTTGAAATCAGAGCTTGAACTTGGCCCTGTAAAGTTTGGATCCTTTCGTAGGAAGAAAACGCATCAATTTTGAGTCTATCTCTGCTCCTATGAACCTTATGCGCTGAGAGGGCAGCAAGACAGACTTTGACCAATTGAATGTAATCCCAGGGAAGCACCCAGGAGATGGTGGCTTTGAGGTTGTCCATTAGTAGATGCCTGGTGGTGGCAGTCAGGAGCCAGTCGTCCAGATAGGGAAACACTTGGAATCCAAGACTTCTCAGGTGAGCAGTCACTACTGCCAAACACTTGGTGAACACCCTCGGGGCTGTGGTGAGACCAAAGGGCAGTGCACAAAATTGGAAATGACTGACTCCCAGGCTGAAGCGCAGATACCTCCTGGACGCCTGATGTATCGGTATGTGATAATAGGCGTCCTTGAGGTCTATGGAGCACATCCAAACATCCTTCTCCAACAATGGGAGAATGGATTGTAACGTGACCATTCGTAATTTGGATTTCGTGACGGATTGGTTCAGTCTGCTGAGATCCAAAATTGGTCTCAGGTCCCCTGTCTTTTTTGGCACTAAAAAGAACCTGGAGTAATTTCCGGATCCGATCTGGTCTGTGGGGACCGGTTGGATGACTCCTTTTCTAGCAGCTTTAAAGCTTCTGCGGCTGCAATTTCCCTTTGACTGGGTGGTGGGTCCGGGATTTTTTTGGACGGTGGGGGTGAACATGTGAATGGGATGGTGTAACCTCCGGCAATGATCCGAAGCACCCATCTGTCCTGAGTGATTGACTCCCAGGCTTTTAGGTGCTTGGCAAAACAGCACCCGACTGGCTCCGGAGCAGCACAGCCGGGCAATCCCTCATGATGTGTGGGAGGCTGAAGAGCCACGAAAGGACTCGCGGTCTCCAGAATTGCGGGGCCCTCTGCCGCCTCTGGGACGGCGTCTCCCAGAAAAATTTCCCGGTCCTCTGCCTCTGGAAGGGGAATCTTCCTGCTGTTGAGGAAAAACTTACGTGATTTTCGAACCACGTTTCCCTCCTTTAGCCTTGGGATAAGGCCGAAAGGGAGTGGAATAACGGGCTCCTACGGCAGATAAAGTAATTTCCACTTTCTCACAGCGGGTAAGGGTGTCTTTAACCTTGGGTCCAAACAAAGAGGACCCATCAAAGGGAGCGGCGAAGGAAGACTTGAAGGCCTCCATGAACTGACACAAGCGGAGCCAGGCTTGTCTCCGTAGAGCCACGCCTGTGCCTGCCGCTCTACCCGCCTTCGGCCGCATAGGAAATGAGCCTCATGGACGAAGTTAGAAATTGATGTAAGGATAGCCAACTGAGAGCTAACCGACTGGGCTAGCTGCTCAGGTAGGTTACCCGAGAGGGAATCTGACAGCTCCTTGACCAGATCCCTCTGAAGCCTGGTAAAATGTGCCAAATAATTCAGAGACCTTAAAGTAAAGGCAGCTGAAGTCAGGGTGCGCTTCCGCACCTGTCCATGCTCCTAGACTCCTTATTAGGAGGATGGACGGACGTTGAAGCCTCTGCCACGTCCTGTTGTGTAGCAGATGCCACCACCATGGCATCTACAGCCACGCCTTTAGTGAGGAACTCCTTCTCGGGTGGAGCAGATAAAAATTTATTAGGACGAGAAGGGACTGGTTCCACGGTATCTGGATGTTCCACCTTCGACAAACTAAATCCAGGAGCTCGTCGAAGGGCGGAGACACCCAAGAGGCGGAGGGCTGAGCCCCAAAGGCCTTGAGGAGCACTGACTCATCAGCGGAGGGGGGGTTTGGATATCCAGCCGCCTCGTTGTTTGAGGATCTCTAAGATGTCTGCAAAAGAGACATCATCCGAGGACGACTGGGACCCCTCCGCATCATCAAGATCAGTGTCCGATGTAATAGACTCGGGGAGTCCACGTGCTTCCTCTTGCACGATCTCTTCCTTGGGGTTCCTCCGAAGACAACTCAAGAACCCTCAGGAGGAGGGGAACCCCAATGGGGTAACCTCAGGCCCAGGGCTCCGCTGCTCACGGACAGGGGAACTGCCAAAGACCCAGTCTCCACGCCCAGGGAAGGTGCCGTAAAGCCGGAGAGATGGTCAAGACTTGGCCAAGGCACTCCTCATAGCTCTGAAAGCCGGACCCCCAGAATCCTGGGAGTGTCCGGTCTCCGGAGCCATGATAGCAGACGGCAATCCCGCAGCCGAAGCACCGAGAGGGAGGCTCGGAACCCAAAGCATAGGTCCCGAAACATCACCCCCGGGTCCAGCCGAAGAAGTCCGTGTACCAAACTCGACCCAAGGCCCGGGTTGGAGTAAGGGTCGGAGCCGACCCTAAGATCTCCACCGGCTCCAACAGCACCTGCTCCGACGGAGCCGAAGCGGTCGGAGGAACAGCAATGGGATGGGCATGGGCTATCGGCTCCGAAGCCAACTGGGTCGGAGCCGAAACAAATTTTTGAAAGACTGGGGACTGGAACAGTCTTTGGAGCACCCTGTCTATATCCGAATCCGACATCCTCGAGGACTTAGAGGATACTGAACGGGTTCGAGATGGCCTCTCCAACGGCCCCAAAGGACTAGGGGACCGGCTCCGAGGCGACTCGATGACTATCGGTGCCGAAGGAATACCCACACTAGTTTCCATCGGTGCCGAGGAGGACTTCGGCGCCGAGGAGGAAGTGTCTGAGCGGGCAACCCTAGTCGGCTCCGAGACCAGTGGAGCCGACGAAGGTGACCCGCCTCTCGATGCCCCAGCCATCGGCTCCGAAGCCAGAGGAGTCGAGACTGGTGGCATCGAGGCAGACCGTTCCGCCTCGGCTCAAGTCCTTGGAGCCGAAGGAGAAGCCTGCCTATGTCTTTTGGCGGTCGGATCCGACGGACTGGTCGGAGCCGACGCCCTTTTCTTTTTGGCTGGAGAAGGAGAGGATGCCAAAGCTTCTTCAAAGGAAGGTTTTATTAACCCTTTACGAATAAGTTTATTTTTCCTCTCCTGGAGGACCCTTGAGGAAAAAGCGTGACACACACTGCATGACTCTTGTAAATGTTTTGCACCCAAACAATACACACAGAGCGAGTGATCGTCTGTGATAGACATCTTGAAATTACATTTGGTGCATTTTTTAAAACCCGAAGGCCTAGGATTCTGAGACATTATAGCAAAAAAATCAGTAATCCCTGACAGAAAATACAGTATCCACTGACTTTCTGTTTACTGACACTACCTAATAATAGGTTTACAGTTGCCGAGGTAAAGAAACCGTAACAAATTACTAAAGGGTACTTTGAAACCCTCTAAGGTTTAAGGGGGGTTGACTGACCGGGAAGGCCTTATGATGAAGGAGGCCTAAAATCAAAATCAACGCCCAATCACACAACAAAGTCTTCTCACAAACTCCAAACACACACAAAAGTGAAGAATAGCCGTTAAAACAGCTTTTTATGACAAGAACAGCAAAATTCTGACAGAAAAAAGTTAGTAAAAATACTACTCAGCTCAGCCAGCTCGAGACCACGTCTTCGCAGGTTAGCGGCAAACGAGATCTGGGGGACTGGTAGTGGTGCATCCTGGGATATAGTAAGCTCAGCCAATAAGAGACTTCGCTCTTTGGCATAAGCGTGCCGAGTCGGAGCCGAGGGATCGGCTCCGAACCCATCAGTCAGAATGTAGGCGAGATAGGATCACATAACATCTGGTAGTTACTGGCTCCCAGCCAGAAGCGCAAGTGGCTCCTCGATGCTCTGTCCATTTTTATATGGTAGTACGCATTTTGGAGGTCTACTGAGCACATCCAAGTGTCTTTCCCTAACAGAGGGAGTACAGACTGCAGTGTCACCATTTGGAACTTGTCCTTCTTTACAGATTTGTTTAGTTTGCTGAGGTCTAAGATGGGCCTCCAGTCCTCTGTACGTTCTGGCACTAAAATGAATCTGGAGTAAGTTCCAAATCCTACCTAGTCTGCGGGGACGGTTTGGATGACTCTGTTTGCGAGCAACTTGTTCACTTCTACAGTTGCTTGATCCCTGTGACTGGGTGGAAGATCCGGGATCCTCTTGGGAACGTGAGGTGGAACAGAAAAGGGTATGGAATAACCTCTAATGATAATTCTTTGTACCCATTTGTCTCTGGTGATGCCTAGCCAGGCTTCTGGATACAAAGAAATGTGACCCTCGACTGGCTCCAGAGAAGCACAGCCAGGCCCCACATCAGGAACGCTGATAGGGACTGCCTCGAAACGAATCACGGCCTCCCTGGTTTTGCAGTCCACCCCTGCCTCTAGGGAGTCTACCATTTGCTTCTCCTCCTCTGCCTCTGAAGGAGGAGTCACCCTGTGCATCCGGAAAAAACCTCTAGAACTTCTTGAACCACATCTTACCACCTCTATGACCCCTTGAGGCATGGTCTAAAGGGGACGGTAAAACGTACGCCCACAGCAGACAGCATTTTTCCCTTCTTGCTCACACCTGGTGAGTGTCTTTTACCTTGGGTCCAAACAACGAAGAACCGTCAAAGAGGGCAATGGTAAAGGTAGACTTGAACGGCTCCGCAAAATTACACAAGCGCATCCAGCAGCATCTCTCCGAAGGGAAGCTCCTGAACCCACTGCCCTGCTTGCTCAGTCAGCTGCATAAGAAATCAGCCTCATGGAGGAGTTAACAATGGAATTCAAGGTGGACAACTGAGCAGACACCTTATCAGGGACTCCTTCAGTAACTGCACCTTGTAGAGTATCTCCCAACTCCTTAAGGAGATCTCTCTGAATCCTTGTAAAATGTGTTAGATAGTTAAAAGTGTGAATGCCGCTGATGAAAAGATATGCTTCCCATATCTATCCATTTTTTGAGACTCCTTGTTTGCCGGATGGACAGATGAAGTCACCACTATTTCCTTCGGAGTGGCCGCCGCCACCACCATGGCATCTACAGGTACACCATTGGATAAAAATTCCTTCTCTTTAGGAGCAGACAAAAATTTATTGAGTATCCTGGGAACTGGTTTCAAGGCATCAGGAGTCTCCCACACCCTCCGACTAACAAGGTCTAACAGTTCATCAAAAGGTGGAGACACCCAAGAGGCTGAAGGTTGAGACCCGATAGCCTTCAGGTACGCCGACTCCTCATCAGAAAAGTTAACAGTGGGCCAGCCACCCTTCTGCTTAAGGATCTCCAAGATGTCTACAAAGGAGACATCATCAGAGGACGACTTGGGGGACCCCTCTGACTCCTCGAGGTCAGTGTTGGAGGTAAGGGACTCATCCTGGGAGTCTACATACTTACTCTTGCATGTCTTCTTCAGAGGGGGCTCCTCAGAAGGATATTTCGGGGAAGTCTTGGAAGAGTGGGGGTCACCAACCAGGGGGTCCTGAGGCTGCAGACCTCTGCTGTCTAGAGAGAGTAGGTGATGAGACTGAGGTCAATGCCCGAGGGGTAAGTGTCGGTACCCTTGAGTGGAGCTGATGAACGGGACAGAATGCTCATCATCTCAAAAGCTGACCTCTCCGGCTCCAAAGACATTCTTGGCTCTGAGGGGACAGAGGAAGCCATCGGCTCCAAGACAGATGTAGGATCCGAGCTCACCCTAGCCGACGCACTGAGAGGGAGACTCGGAACCGAAGATGTTCGGGCCCAAGTGTCTGTCGGGGCTGACCAGTGAACTTCAGCTCCTAGACACGACGGACGGCACCGAAGGTGACGGAGCAGAGCTCGGCTCCGAGACAGCCTCGAGAGGAGCTGGAACCGAGGGTTCCATAACCAGTGGTACTGAACACTCCAGCTCTAAAAGCCCAGCCAGGCTCGGAGGAACCACAACAGGGAGAATAGACTCAGGTGGCTCTGGAAAGTACAGTTGTGTACACTTACCATAAATGTAGATGTTCAAGTGTCTTCACTGTTGCAGTCATCACTGTAGGGTTCTTCCTGCCGGCAGGCAGTCCTTGGTCGGCCAGAATCCCATAGTCTGGGTCCGGCGTCGGCTGTTCAGTCATGCTCCCTGATGACAGAGCGCTAGGAGTACATAGCTGCCAGCCGATGCCATGTTCTCCAGTTTTTCTTGCCACAGATGTCAGGTGCCCAAAAGTGAAGGCTAATAGTAAAACAAAAATGTAACATGCAACAAAAAAACCATACCCTGTAGCAAATACACCTCAGAAGAAGGGTGAAGTAGGAAACCACACTAATGAAAGTATAAGAGGGGACAGGAGGGAGGGTAACCCAGACTGCAACAGTGAAGACACTCGAACATCTACATTTATGATAAGTGTACACAACTGTACTGTGTTCATCGTGTTTCACTGTTGGAGTCATCACTGTAGGATTGAATCCCAAAGCTGAGATAAAGGGTGGTGGTTATAGAGTAGAAGGGGCGGCTAGAAGGCCCTGCAAGACTGCAGAAGCAAAGCCTGCCCTAGACTTAGAGTAAAGAGGGAGATTATAGTGCTTAGACAAAGTATGCACTGAACTCCAAGTTGCAGCTTCCAAAATATCTTTGGTAGGTACTCCCCCGAGAAAGGCAGCTGAAGTAGCAGCAGCTCTGGTAGAGAGAGTCCTAATTTTTCCAGTGATTTGCTTTCCATGATGACAGTAACAAAATCTGATTCCATGAGCAATCCATTTAGAAATGGTCCGTTTTGAAATAGCTTTGCCTTGGGAATTTGTTGCACAAGAAACAAACAGTTGCTCTGTTTTCCTGATATCCTTGGTTCTGTCCAGGTAAAAACGAAGTTGTCTGTGTACATCCAAGGAATGCAAGATCCTTTCCCCCTTATTTTGTGGATTAGTGAAAAAAGTTGGCAGGTGAATAGTTTGATTTAAAGCCACTTTGGAAACCACTTTAGGCATGAAAGTAGGATTAGTCCTTAAAGACACCCTATCTTGGTGAAAAATAATATAAGGTTCCACAGCCATGAGTGCTTGTAACTCCGAGACTCTCCTGGCTGAAGTCAAAGCCAGTAGGATAGCGGTCTTCCATGCTAAATACTTAATATCAGATGTGGCAGCAGGCTCAAAAGGAGGCAGAATGAGTTTTTCCAGAACATAGATGAGGTCCCAGGCAGGTATGGGTGGTGTCCTAGGGGGCCTTAAATTCTTTAATCCTCTGAGATATTGTTTCAGAAGTGGATGCGAAAAGAGGATAAACCCTTATTGTAGCATGTCTGTCAGGTAAAATAAAATCAGTGGGATATTAGGAATGAGAGGATCCGAATCCTGAGCATGCATCCAGGTGCAAAATCTCTTCCATTTACCTGCATAAGAGTTTCTAGTGCATGGCCGTCTGGCTTCTAAGATGACATCTATGACCTGTTTGGGAAGGAAAGGATTAATCATAGACCCTGAATTCGCCAGGCTGCCAGGCTGAGAGTTTTGACATGAGAGTGCAGAACCTGGCCCTGGTGTTGGGACAAAAGATTTGGAATTTGAGGTAAAATCCAAGGTGGCTCTTGGGATAGATTCGTCAGTGTTGAGTACCAAAATTGACGAGGCCAATTTGGGGCCAGTAAAATCATCATCTTGGGCTTGTCCTGCTTGATCTTTAATAACACCCGTGGAAGAAGAGGTAGTGGCGGAAAGGCATACCCAGAGAGGTTCCTCCAGCTGAATGATAGTGCATCCACTTTCCATGCTAGTTTGTGAAATGTCCTTGTGCAAAAAATCTGTAACTGGTGGTTGAGGGGGGATGCAAATAGATCTATGTCCGGGCAGCCCCAGGCTTCTGTAATCATCTTGAATATTTGGGTGTCTAGCATCCACTCGTGTGGGTCTGACAGGTTCCTGCTCAGGCTGTCTGCCAAAATATTTTGTTTCTCTGGCAGGAACTGAGCTTGTAGATCCACTTTTCAAGCTAGAGCTGTGTTCCATAGAGTCATGGCTAGTCTGCAAAGGGGGTAGGAGTGTGAACCCCCTTACTTGTTTATGTACCACATAACTGTGGTGTTGTCTGTCCGTATCAGTAGTTGTCCTGGTTGTAGAAGATCCCTGAAAGCCAAGAGGGCATTCTGTACAACTAACATCTCTTTTAAATTGATATGTAGGTGCTTCTGATCCTCTGTCCAAAAACCTTGCAGACCTTTTCCCTGCAAGTGGGCTCCCCATGCGTAATCCGAGGCGTCCATGGTTAACACTTGGCTGGCTGGAGGCAGACTGAAGGCTTTCCCTTTGTTGTGAAGACATGCCATGGTCCACCAATGGAATCCCTTTTGTAGGCAAGGCAAGACAGCAATCTGTGTGTCTAGACTGTGGCAATGCTGGGACCATACACTTTTTAGGTACCATTGTATTTTTCTCATATGTAGTCTTGCATTTGGTATGAGAAGGATGCAGGAGGCCATGTAACCCAAAGCCTGCAGGAATTTCCTTGCAGTCAGCTGAGTTATTGACGCCAAGGTTTTGAAAGTTGAAGCCAGCTGTAGTTGTTTTTCGGATGTATCAGCATCAGAATCCTCATAAGGAGAGAAAGTATATTCCTGTTCAGAGGAAGACACTGAAGAAATAGATGCCTGATCAGAAGATTCATAATCCAATTCTTGCCTTGGCCTTTTGTCTGGAGGGGGATGTGAACCCCTAATCATGGTTAGTAAGTCCTCCGCCATTTTAAGTAGCTGTTTCTGAGATTTGGGTCCCGGATCAGAAGAGACCTAGGCTGGTGTCTTAGATTTAGGAGGAGTCTTTGCCTTTGACTTTGGCTTTGCCTTTATCAGAAGCTGTGTAGGCCTGAAAACCCCCTCAAAAGCAGGTACCTGCACAGCGGCTCTGGACCCATCCGAGGGAGCACTGTCCAAAGGTCCTGCAGCTGGAGTGCTCAAAGGCCTAGTTGGCTCCTCGTGGGAGTCCGTTTCGGCAATCAGTTCTGAAATGGCCGACAGTGGCTGTGAAAGCACCTCACTGACGACGGCCGAACCTGTAAGCTGGCTCTGCTTGTAAAACGTTGTCTGATTTGGACCTCGGAGGCCTGTCTTTATCCTTGCGTCGTTTGTGAACTCCGGTAGTCGGAAGCGTGTCCGACGACATTTTATAATTAAATCGCCTACCAAAGTAGTGAAAAGCAAAGTCGTACCTCCGCTTAATTGTACGCTGGTTAAATCTAGCACAAAACTGACAACTAGCTACGTTGTGGTCAGGGCCTAAACAAGGAATACAGTAAGAATGGAAATCCTTATGAGGTATTTGCTTCCCACAAGAAATGCAATTATTAACTTTTTCTGACATCGGACTGGAGCAAGAAAAAAGTTTCCCCAACGGGGTACTTAGCTTTGAGAAGTAGTAGTAAGTCTTCGGACTGAAGCACGAAAAAATATCAGGAGTCAGCAGACTGGCACTTGCGAACTGCTTTCACCGCACGGCAAGAAAGACTGGAGAACATGGCGTCAGCTGGCAGCTTTGTCCTCCTAGCGCTCTGACGTCAGGGAGCGTGACTGAACAGCCGACGCCGGACCCAGACTTTGGGATTCTGGCCGACCGAGGACTGCCTGCCAGCAGGAAGAACCCTACAGTGATGACTGCAACAGTGAAACACTATGAACATCTGACTAGGTCAGAGCCAACAGCATTTTTGGCAAGGCAGACGACTTCAGGAGTCTAAGCACTACTCTCTCCACATCTGCCCCTGATAGGCTCCTGGAAGATCTGGAAGACAGAGTGGGTGATCTGCAAGATCATGACCTTAAGGTTGGGGAGACCGGCAAGAGATCTCTGGACCGGCTCCGATGTAGTCTCTCAGTTGTTGGCTCCGAAATGCATGGGGCCGAAACTGAAGTCTCAGTATTAACAACCTCCATCGGCACCGACGTCAGTGGAGCCGAGGAGGTAGAAGTGTTATCCAGCTTAGGAATCTTAGGAGGTGGTTCTGAAGCACCAGACGGCGCCGAGGAATGCCTCTTGGTAGGCTTCATCTTCTCTTTTTTGGAGGAATGAGATTTAGAGGAACACGAAAAACTGGCCAAATCTTCCTCAACGGAAGGCTTGAGGAGGCCTTTCAAAATTAGCTTGTCCTTCCGCTCCTGAAGAACTCTGGAGCTGAAGGAATGAGAAAACAGACAGGTTTCCTTTAGATGAATGGCTCCAACGCAATAAACACAATTACTATGGCCATCCGTAATTGACATCTTCTGGGAGCACTTTACACATTTTTTAAAGCCCAAAGGTTTATGGTCTTTTGCCTCTTTAGACATAACTAGTGAACCAGAAACACGCAAGCACAACGAGGACTAGGTCCCTCTAACTCAAATGGGCCTAGCCCTAAGAGAGAAAAAATGAGAACTAGGTCCTCTAACTTAAACGGACCTAGGTAGAAAGTATAAGGTTAGAAAACTATCAGCTAGACTACACACACAAATTTAAAGTACTGAATATCGAAACTGTCTCAAAAAATCTACACTCAAACACAGAGTTGTAGAAGCAAAAAGGGTCGGAATTACCAAGGACCCTGCACACAAACTGAAATGCTAAATATCTAAGTATTTAAATTGCAAACTCTAATACTACCAAATACTGTACATGAAAAACAGCAAAGGAAGCGCAAGTGCGCACGTTAACCTGTAACACTATTAACTAAGTAAGAAAAGTACAGTTGTGTACACTTACCATAAATGTAGATGTTCGAGTGTATTCACTTGTTGCAGTCATTACATTTGAGGTCATCTGCTTGCACGTAGCCCTCAGTCAGCCTGATTAACAAAGTCTTGGGTGCTGCGTCGGTTGCTGTCCCTTCTTCCATGACATCAGGTCGTCAGGGGTATAAAACATGCGGCTGACGCCATTACATCAGTTTTTCTTGCTCCAGATGTCAGGTGCCCCCCTAATGGGAAGCAATTAAATATAAAATACAAAAATATACCTCCAACAAAAAAGCAAATACACCAAAAAGGCTTTTAAGCATAGTAAAGGAAAGTAGAGGTATAGCCAAAAGAAGTTAGGGGGCTGAAGGGAGGGTAACCAGGACTGCAACTGTGAATACACTCGAACATCTACATTTATGGTAAGTGTACACAACTGTACTATGTTCTTTGTGTTTTACTGCTGCAGTAATTACATTTGGGTTAAGTCCCGAAGCTAAGGTTGGGAGGAGGAATTTAGACAGCATTAGGGCCAGCTATAAGGCCCTGCAAGACTGCAGTGGCAAAGCCAGCGCTGGATTTAGAAAAAATTGGCAAATGATAATTATTGGTGAAAGTATGTACAGAACTCCAAGTAGCAGCTTCTAGGATGTCCCTGGTAGGGACGCCTCTGAGAAAGGCTGTAGAGGTAGATGCAGCCCTAGTGGAGTGAGGTCTGATCCCCTGGGGGACAGGTTTTCCATTGTGCTTACAGCAGAAATGAATGCAATGGCTTATCCATTTAGAAATGGTTTGCTTTGAAACAGCCTTCCCCTCTGCCCCTGCAGCAAATGCCACCAACAGTTGTTCAGATATCCTTTGAGGTTTAGTCCCGTCCAAGTAGAATCTAAGTTGTCTGTGCACATCTAAGGAATGCAGTATCCGTTCCCCTTTATTCTGTGGATTAGGAAAGAAGTTGGGCAAATGCATGGATTGATTAAGAGCCACACTGGATACCACCTTGGGCATGAAGGATGGATTGGTTCTGAGGGACACTCTGTCTGCATGAAAGATGATGAAAGGCTCCACTGCCATAAGGGCCTGAGCAGTGGATGAGAGAGGAGGGGAGGTTCTGTGTTATAATGAGCTGAAATGGCTGAGGCGTGGATTTTAATGCAGGAAAAAGACAGGTCCTTGCGAAGCATCTCAGTTAAGTATTGTAAAATCTGAGGTAAATTGGGCGCTGCTGCGCTCCTCCCTTGAGATAGGTTCCAGGCACAGAATCTTTTCCATTTTTCAGCGTAAGATTTTCTAGTACTAGGCCTCCATGCCTCTAAAATGATATCCACCACAGGTTTGCTGAGGAATGGTAAAGGAGAGATTAAATAGTTAGCCAGGATGCAAGGTTCAGTGTTAGAAGCTGAGGGTGCAGAATCTGGTTCTCCCACTGAGACGGAAGGGAAGGAGTCTGAGGCAGGTGCCATGGAGATAATTGTGACACACTGCGCAGGAGGGGGTACCAGTGTTGGCGTGGCCAGTCTGGAGCAATCAAAATCATCCTTGGTTTGCCCTGTTTGATTTTTAGCAGTAGTTTGGAGAGAAGAACCAGAGGGGGGAAAGCATAGACTGACAGGTTTTTCCAGCTGAAGGACAGAGCATCCACTTTCCAGGCTTGTTTGTGGGGAGTACTTGTGCAAAATTTGTCCAATTGGTAGTTCTGAGGAGAGGCAAACAGGTCTATATCTGGGCCCCCCCATTTGCTTGTCAACAGGTTGAAAATCCTTGGTTCCAGTTTCCACTCGTGTGGGTCCATGAGGTTTCTGCTTAGTCCGTCTGCCAGTGTATTTAATTTTCCTGGCAGGAATTCAGCTAGTAGGTGCACTTGGTAGCTCAAGGTTGTGTTCCACAATGCCATGGCTAGTCTGCAGAGGGGGTAAGAATGTGTACCCCCCTGCTTGTTTATGTACCACATAACAGTGTTGTCCGTCTTTACCATTAGTTGTCCTGGAAGAATGTGGTCTTTTGAAGGCTGTCAGAGCATTCTGTACAGCTAACATTTCTTTTTGATTGATATGCAGGTGCATTTGACTTAGGTTCCATTTGTCCTGAATGCACTTCCCTGCCAGGTGAGCCCCCCATGCATAGTCTGATGCGTCTGTTGTTAGGGTTTGGGCGGCAGGGGGTGGTGTGAAAGGTAGTCCCTTGTTTTGGTGGCATTCCTCTGCCCACCAAAGGAACTCTAGGCGTAGGCAAGGTATGATAGGAATCATTGTTTCTAGGTCTTGAGAATGTTGACACCATAGGCTTTTTAGATACCAATGTAGTTTCCTCATATGCATTCTTGCATATGGAATTAGAAGAATGCAGGAGGCCATGAACCCCAAAGGCTTGCAGTATTTGTCTTGCAGATAGCAGGGATTCTGTGGCCACTTGTTTGAAGTAGGCTGTCAAATGAATTTGTTTCTGTGGCGTGAGGTAAGCCAACTGGGAAGTTGTATTCAAGCTTGCTCCCAAAAATATAATTTGTTGACAGGTTACCAGGTGTGATTTCTTTTCATTTATGGTGTACCGCAGACAAGTTAGAACCCTTTGTACAAAGGCCAGATGATTCAAAAGTATGTCCTGGCTTTCTGCCTGAACTAGACAATCGTCCAGGTATGGGTATATTTGAATATTTCCTTTGCCTGCAAAATGCAATAACTGGAGCTAGGCACTTTGTGAATACCCTGGGTGCAGTAGATAAGCCGCACTGCAGAGAACTGATAGCGCATGTAGCCTGCTTTGAAGCGTAGGCATCTTCTGCAAGATTCCCTGATTGGGATGTGCAGGAACCTAGTGTTGCCAACCAGCCATCTTTGCCTAGCATAGGAAGTAACTGGTGAAGAGTCAGCATCTTGAATTTTGGAATCTCCAAAAAGGTGTTTAGAGTAGACAGGTCCAGGAGAGGACGCCATGGAATTGTCTTTTCTGGGTATCAGGAAAAGTCTCGAGTAGAAACCTTGTCCCTTTTTCTCTTCTGCTACCAGTTGAATAGTCCCCATGCTTAAGAGAGAAAGTACTTGTTTTTGGGCTTCTGCCCAGTGATTTGGGGGTAGGTCCAGCCACCCGCTTGGTGTTGTCAATGTGTGGAAGTGAAATCTGTATCTCTGGAACATTATATTTAAAACCCATTTGTCCTGGATAATGAGTCCCCAATTCTTTGCATGAAGAGCAATCTTTCCCCCCAAAGGGGCAGTCAGTTGATAAGTGCTTGGTAATTTTAAAAGGAAGTCATTGAGACAGTTTACCATGGGGGGGGGGTCTTATTACTCCCAGATTTGGAAGTGGGGGCCCCCCACTGCTTAGTTGTGTGTGTCTCTTGGGACTGAAACCTGGGGTTTTTGCTGTGTCTGGGTTTGGCTTGAGAAGACCTGGAAGGGGCTGGAAAGGACCAATTCTTACAGGGCCAGTGCCTACTAAATCTAGGAGGCTGAACTTGTAAAAAAAATCTTTAACAGTTTGCATAGATTTAGCTTTATCTTCCATCTTTTTAAGAACTTCCACAGCCTTGTTGCCAAACAGGCGGTCCTGACAAAGGAGCATCCAACAATTTAGCTTTAACAAGATCAGGCAAAGATTGCTCCTTAAGCCAAGCATGCCTTCTGAGCACAGATCTAGTAACAGCAGCCCTGCAAGAGGCCTCTAATGAATCAAAACCACATTGCAAAGTATGTTTTCCAACTTGTTCAGCAGAATGCATTAAATCCTGTAATTCTTTATTTTTCACACAGTAAGGAATCGTTTAAGCAGTCCAATAACATGTTGCTGATACTTTAACATAAGAAACTGGCAGTTTAAAGCCCTAATTGCCAAAGTTGCAGAAGTGTAAACCTTCTTACCCCATCTATCCAGTGCCCTGGAGTCTCTATCAGAAGGGGTAGGATTTTTAGCAATAGAAGCCTTAATGCTCTTGGGCCCCTGTGAAATAGTCTCTGGATCTGCAATAGGATTTTTAAAAAGGAACTTGTGTGACTCTGGGACCCTGTAGCATCGGTTAGGTTTTCTGGGAGCAGGAGGCAGGGAAGCAGGGGCCAAACTAGATTCCGAAAAAGCATCAACAACAATGCCTAGTACAGGAGGAAAAGCTAAAGGCCTATGCTGAGGCAGGAGAAGGAAATCCCTAAGCCTCTTTTTTGAATCAGAAAAATCCAGGCTTTCCCAGTGGAAATGTTCCCTTAGAGTATGTAAGGCTTTCCCCAAAAGAAAAATCATCAGGAGTGGAAGCAGAGGAAATGGCGTCCTCTGCATCAGAATCTTCATAAGTAGATAAGGGCAAATGCAGATCATCAGAAGAATCAGAAAAAACAGAATCCTGATTAGAAGATTCATAATAAACTTCAGCCCTTGGCCTTTTAGAAGGGGGGATTGGCTACCTCTGATTAGAGTTATTAGCTCTTCAGCCATTCTTATCATTTGTTTGTTAGGCATAGAGGCCTGGGCGTCGGTTTTTAGGCATGGATCGAGATTTCGGCCTATGTAAAAGGAGGAGGCATCTGTTTAATATGCAAGCCCGTAGGCCTGAATACACCCTCAGAAGCCGGTACCTGCACAGCGTTTCCGGACCCATCCAAGATAGAGACATCCACGAGTTTCATAGTTGAAGCATCTCACGGCATACCGGACTTCGAATGGCTCTCAGCAGAGGCCTGCGAATCACAAGTAGCGGGTATCAGGGGGTGCAAAAGCACCTCACTGAGTACCGGCAAACTGGCGACTGGCTTAGGTGAAGTGTCGGCAGTTTTGGACCTTGGCAGCCTGTCTTTCTCTTTATCTTAGCGTTTCTACGGAATCCCGGTAGTCGGATGGCTAACCGACGACATTTCTGGATAATTAAACCGAGAACCGAAATATTTAGAGGTGAAAATATACCGACGACGGATAGTGCGCTGATTAAATAAAGCACAAAACTGACAGCAAGGTACGTCATGGTCAGGGCCTAGGCAATGAATACAGTACGAATTAAAATCTTTATGAGGTATTTGCTTTCCACAAGTAATGCAATTATTAACTTTTACTGACATCGGGAAGGAGCAAGAAAATGTTTCCCCAATGGGGTACTTAGCTTTAGTTGACGACTTCGGTTCTGAAACTCGAAAACGAAAATTTCAGGAGTTGGCCGACCTGCACTTGCGAACTGCTTCAGCTTCAGACGCTGCGCGGCAAGCAAGACTGATGTAATGGCGTCGGCCACATGTTTTATATCCCTGACGACATGACATCATGGAAGAAGGGACAGCAACCGACACAGGACCCAAGATTTTGTTAATCAGGCTGACTGAGGGCTACCTGCAAGCAGATAACCCCACATGTAATGACTGCAACAGTGAAACACGAAGAACATCTATCTAGATTCCAAACTCTCTAATAAGAACAACACTGCACACAAAAAATAGCAAAATAAGCACAAACGCGCCTTTAATTGGAAGAGACTGGCACACAAGATACCAAATGAGAACAAGGTCAACCAGTTCTCAACAATGAAGTAAAGTGAGGAAACACTTCAACACGACTGAAAGCTACTCTAACTTTAATACACTATCTATAACCATATAAATCGTAAAGTTAAGCGGTAATACAATAATAATATAAAAAAATCTTAAACTTAGCCACAGCCAAGCAAGAAGCACATCTGAACTTGTACACGCGGCAAATGAGATTGCACTGGTGCACTATGGGATACCTACCTAGCCATGAGTCATCTAGAAGACTTTGAGCTTTGTAATAGGCTGAGTTGGAGCAGAGGATCAGCTCCGAACCTATATGTAAGAATGAAGGCGAGATAGGACTACAGAACATGAACAATTTTACCAGGTCTCCCATTTCTCCTTCCAGCTCTAGCACAGTCTGTAACGTGCCTCAGACTTTGAGTGGTGAGCAGAATCTATGGAGATAAAATTGTAAGGTCTTTGGAGAAAAAAAGACAGAACAAACCATATAAACATAGAAGACATGTTGGCAATCATAAACGCTCTCAGCTCTCTCAATCATCCATGGTCCTGATTGCAGACACCACCCACAGTGACGTAGTACATAAAGAGAAACCACAAACTACCCATGGTAACCTGGGATACAACTTTTAAGCCAGATTGCACTCTACAGGGATCTTACTTCCCTTCAGAACAAAATTTTGTGGCAGACAAGCTGAACAAGACCAGGCAGAAAGCACAGTTGTGTACACTTACCATAAATGTAGATGTTCGAGTGTATTCACTGTTGCAGTCATCACATTTTGGTTATCTTTTTGCAGGTAGCCCTCAGCCGGCCTGAATACCAGAGTCTTGGATTCCTGCTTCAGATGCTCTCTCTTCTTCCATGACGTCAGGTCGTCAGGGGTATAAAACATGCAGCAGACGCCATTATATTAGTGTTTCTTGCTCCAGATGTCAGGTGCCCCAAAAATGGGAAGCAATTATATGTTATGGTACACCTCCATCAAAAAGCAAGTACACCAGAAAACTTAAATGCATCAAACAAGAAGGAAAGGTAGAGTCAAGAGAAGTCAGGGGGCGGAAGGGAGGGTAACCAGGACTGCAAAAGTGAATACACTTGAACATCTACATTTACGGTAAGTGTACATAATTGTACTATGTTCTTCGTGCTTCACTGTTGCAGTCATCACATTTGGGTTGATTCCCAAAGCTAAGGAAGGGAGGAGGAAGTTAGAAAGCATTAGGGCCAGCTATTAAGCCCTGCAAGACTACAGTGGCAAAACCAGCTCTGGATTTAGAAAAAAATAGGCATGTGGTAATGCTTGGTGAAAGTGTGTACAGAGCTCCAGGTAGCAGCTTCTAGGATGTCCCTGGTAGGGACTCCTCTGAGAAAGGCTGCAGAGGTAGATGCAGCCCTGGTGGAATGCGATCTTATCCCCTGTGGGGTAGGTTTTTCATGGTGCTTGTAGCAGAAATGAATGCAATGGGCTATCCACTTAGAAATGGTTTGCATTGAAATGGCCTTCCCCTCTGCGCCTGCAGCAAAGCCAACTAGCAACTGTTCAGATTTTCTGAGAGGCTTAATCCTGTCCAAATAAAATCTAAGTTGTCTGTGTATGTCCAGAAAGTGCAGTATTCGTTCTCCTTTATTTTGTGGATTAGGGAAAAAAGTAGGCAAATGAATGATTTAGGGCCACACTAGACACCACCTTGGGCATAAACAAGGAAGGATTGGTCCTGAGGGAAACCCTGTCTGCATACAAGATAATGAAGGGTTCCGCGGCCATGAGGGCCTGTAATTCATACACTCTTCTTGCTGAAGTGATGGCTAGAAGGAAGGCTGTTTTCCAAGAAAGGAATTTCAACTCTGCAGTTGCAGCTGGTTCAATGGGAGGGAGAGTGAGCTTTTCCAATACAAAGTTAAGTCCCCAGGCTGGAGCAGGGCTCTCCTGGGGAGGGGGTTTTAAATTTTTGGCCCCTCTAAGGAATTGCTTTAGCAGGGGGTAAGAGAACTCGGGTGGCTCAGTATTATAATGTGCTGAAATGGCAGAGGCATGCATTTTAATTGACGAGAAGGATAGGCCCTTGTGGAGCAATTCTGTTAAGTACTGAAGAATATGAGGTAAGCTGGGCACCGTTGTGCCCATGCCCCAAGTCTGGCTCCAGGAACAGTATCTTTTCCACTTTTCAGCATAGGATTTTCTAGTATTACGCCTTCTTGCCTCCAGAATGACATCTAGCACCTGCTTACAGAGGGATGCTATTGGAGAGCTCAAGGAATCTTCCAGGCTGCAAGGTTCAGGGTTTGAAGCTGAGGGTACAGAATCTGGCCTGCCTGCTGGGACAGCAGGGAAGGGGTCTGAGGCAGGTGTCATGGTTCCAGCAGTGTCATACTGTGCAAGAGGGGATACCACTGCTGGCGTGGCCAGTCTGGTGCAATCAGTATTGTCCTTGACTTGTCCTGTTTGATCTTTACCAGAACCTTTGAGAGGAGAGGCAGAGGGGGAAAGGCATAAACCGAGAGGATTTCCCAGGTAAAGGACAAGGCATCCACTTTCCAAGCTTGACTGTGGGAAGTCCTTGTGCAGAATTTGTCCACTTGGTAGTTCTGAGGGGAGGCAAACAGGTCTACCTCTAGAGTCCATTTGTTCAAGAGGTTGAATATTTTTGGTCCCAGTTTCCATTCATATAGGTCCATAAGATTTCTGCTTAGGTCTGCCAGTGAATTCAGCTTGCCTGGCAGAAATTGAGCTTGTAGGTACACTTGGTAGCTCAAGGCTGTGTTCCACAGAGACATGGCTAATCTGTATAGAGGGTACAAATGGGTTCCCCCCCTGCTTGTTTATGTACCACATAACTGTGGTGCGGTCTGTCTTTACCAATAGTTGTCCTGGAAGAATGCGGTCTTTGAAGACTGTCAGGGAATTCTGTACAGCTAGCATTTCTTTTTTGGTTGATATGCAGGTGCATCTGTCTCAGGTTTCTGCCCTGAAAGCACTGCCCTGCCAAGTGAGCCTCCCAAGCATGGTCTGATGCGTCTGTTGTTAGGGTTTGGGAGGCAGGGGGTAGAGTGAAAGGGAGCCCCTTGTTGCGGAAGCAGGCCTCTGCCCACCAAAGGAACTGTCTTTATACAAGGAATAATAGGAATCATTGATTCCAGGTCCTGAGAATGTTGACACCATAGGCTTTTTAGATACCAATGTAGTTTCCTCATATGCAGTCTTGCATACGGAATTAGTAGAATACAAGAGGCCAAGAACCCCAGGGCTTGCAAAATTTTCCTTGCAGACAGCTATGGCTTTGTGGCCAATAGTTTGAAGTAGGTCGTCAAATAAACTTGCTTCTCTGAAGTTCGGAAAGCCATCTGGGAAGTTTTTTTCAAGCTTGCTCCCAGGAATACAATCTGTTGGCAGGATACTAGGCGAGATTTCTTTTCGTTTATGGTGTACCCCAGTGAGGTTAGAAGTTTCTTTACGAATGCCAGATGTTTTAATAGCAAGTCCTGGCTTTCTGCCTGAATCAGACAATCGTCCAAATATGGGTATATTTGAATACTTCTCTGCCTGCAAAATGCAACGTCTGGAGCTAGACACTTTGTAAATACCCTGGGTGCAGTAGATGAGCCAAAGGGAAGTGCAGAGAACTGATAGTGCATGTAGTCTGCCCTGAAGCGTAGGTATTTCCTGCAAGATTCCCTTACTGGAATGTGCAGGTAAGCTTCCTTTAAGTCTAAGGTTGCCAACCAGGCATCTTTGCCTAGCATAGGAAGAAGCTGTTGAAGTGTTAGTATTTTGAATTTTGGGATTACCAGAAAGGTGTTTAGAATAGAGAAGTCCAGGATAAGACACCAGGAGCTGTCTTTTCTGGGTACCAGGAAACGTCTTGAATAAAAACCTTGTCTCTTTTGTTCTGCTGGGACAGGCTGAATAGCCCTGATACTTAGGAGAGAGAGAACCTGATGTTGGGTCTCCGCCCACTGATTTGGGGGTAGGTCTGGCCAACCATATGGGGTTGGTAGGGTGTGGAAATGGAATCTGTATCCTTGGGAAACTATATTCAAAACCCATTTGTCCTCGGTAATGAGTTCCCAAGTTTTTTGCATGCAGGGTGAGCTTTCCTCCTAAGGGAGCAGGCAGCTGAGCAAGGCTTAGAAGGGTTAAGTCATTTTGCCATTTTTCCATAGGGGGGCTTAACTACTCCCTGCTTTGGAAGTAGGAGTTCCCCAGTGCTTAGGCTTGTGCGCAGCCTGAGATTGCAACCAAGGTGGTCTGCTGTCCCTGGGTTTGGACTGAGAAGGCCCGGAAGAGACTGGAAAGGACCAATTCTTTGAAGGCCAATGCCTACTAAATCTGGGAGGCTGTACTTGTAGGAAATCTTTAACAGTTTGCATAGATTTAGCTTTTTCCTCCATCCTTTTGAGGACTTCTGCTTTGTTGCAACAGGCAGTCTTGGTTTAAGGGAGCATCCAGTAATGTAGCTTTAACATGACCTGGCAAGTTTTGCTCCTTAAGCCAAGCATGCCTTCTAAATAAAGACCCAGTGACAGCAGCCCGGCAAGATGCTTCTAGAGTCAAAACCACATTGCAAAGTACGTTTACCAACTTGTTCTGCAGAATGCATTAAAGCCTGTAATTCTTTGTGTTCAGCAGAGTCAGGAATAAACATAATTTTCTGTTTAAGTAGTCCCTTAATATGCTGCTGGTACTTTTAACATATGAAACTGGCAATTTAAAGCCCTAATGGCTGAAGTAGCAGCAGTGTATACCCTCTTACCCCATCTTTCCAAGGCTCTGTAATCTCTATTATAAGGGGTAGGATTTTTGGCAGCAGTAGCCTTAATACCTTTTGGTACTTGGGAAATGGTATCTGGATCCGCAGTAGGATTCTTGAAGAGGAAATTGTGAGAGTCAGGTAGTCTGTAATACCTGTCAGGTTTTCTGGGAGCTGGAGGTAAAGTGTTTGGGAAAAGGCTAGATTCCAAGAAGGCATCATCTACAATGTCCAAAACAAGAGGGATAGCTAAAGACCTGTGTTGAGGAAGGAGTAAAAATTCCCTAAGCCTCTTTTTGGAGTCAGAGTAATCCTGGCTTTCCCAATGGAAATGCTACCTAAGAGTGTACAAGGTTTCACCAAAAGAAAAATCTTCTGGAGGGGAAGCAGAGGGAATGGAATCCTCTGCAACAGAATCCTCATAGGTAGATAAGGGCAAATCCTTGTAATCAGAAGGAACGAAAATAACAGATTGCTGATCAGAAGAATCAGAAGGAAAATCAGTTCTAGGTCTCAGGGGGGAAGACTGGCTTCCCCTAATTAAGATAATAAGGTCTTCAGCCATTCTAAACATTTGACTTTTTAGGCATATGGGCCTGAGCATGCGGTTTGGACGTCGGTTTTCTAGGCGTGGTGCGAGTTTTAGGCCTGGATGAAGAAGATGGCATCTGTTTAAAATGCAAATCTGTAGGCCTGAATACACCCTCAGAAGCCGGTGCCTGCACAGCGGCTCCGGACCCATCCAAGGTACAGACATCCGCAGGTTCCATAGTCAAAGAATCATCTCGCGCATACCGGACTCCGAATGGGTCTCAGTAGATGCCTGCGAATCTGAGGTAGTGGGTATCAGGGGCTGCAAAAGTGCCTCACTGAGTACCGGCAGACTGGCGACTAGCTTAACGGAAGCGTCGTCGGCAGTTTTGGACCTATGCGGTCTGTCTCTGGCTTTATCGTTACATTTTTTCGGAAGATTGGTAGTCGGATGGCTTAACGAAGCCATTTCGGAATACTGATACAGAATATCAAAATAATTTGCTGCAAAGATAGCCTGACGACAAATAGTTCAGGGGTTGAACAAGGCACAAAACCGACAGCGAGGGACGTCGTGGTTTGGGCCTAAGCAAGGAATGCAGCACGAATGAAAATCTTTATGAGGTATTTGCTTTCCACAGGTAAAACAGTTGTTAACTTTTACTGACATCGGTTGAAGCAAGAAAAAAGATCTCCAATGGGGTAGTTATCTTTTTTTTGATGACTTCGGTTCTGAAACTCGAAAACGAGTATTTCAGGAGTTGGGCGACCGGCACTTGCTAACTACTTCTGCTTCGGGCACCACACGGCAAGAAAGACTGATGTAATGGCGTCAACTGCATGTTTTATACCCCCTGATGACCAGACGTCATGGAAGAAGAGACAGCATCCAACACAGGAATCCAAGCCTCTGGTATTCAGGCCAGCTGAGGGCTACCTGCAGGCAGATAACCAAAATGTGATGACTGCAGCAGTGAAACACGAAGAACATCCTCACAAATAGAAACTAAATCAGTGGGTCTTTCACAAATTGATACAACTGTGGGGAAAAAGTACAGTTTTGTACCTACCATAAATGTAGATGTTAGAGTGTTCACCCTGCTGCAGTCATCACACTTGGGTTATCCTGTTTTCAGGCGGTCCTCGCAGTCGGCCGGAATTCCAAAGTCTTGGTCCGACGTCGGTTCCTGTTGCCTCATCCCTGACGTCAGAGTGCCAGGGGTATATATATTGCAACCGATGCCATTTTCTTCAGTTTTTCTTGCCCCAGATGTCAGGTGCCCCCAAAAGGGTGATCAGAATTAGTACCAAATGGTGTGAACACTGCACAAACACAAAATCCCTTCAGCTATAAGCAAATACATCAGTAAGGCATAGCAGAGATTTAGCCAGTAGATCAGAGGGGATGGAGGGAGGGTAACCTGGACTGCAGCAGGGTGAACACTCGAACATCTACATTTATGGTAGGTACAAAACTGTACTATGTTCATCGTGTTACCCTGCTGCAGTCATCACACTTGGGTTGAATCCCAAAGCTAAGGTAGGGGGGAGGTATCATAGAGGGTTAGTGGAGGCAATAAGGCCCTGGAGAACTGCAGTGGTGAAGCCCGCCCTGGACTTGGAGTAAAGAGGTAAGTGATGGTGTTTGGTGAAGGTGTGTACAGAACTCCAAGTTGCAGCTTCTAAAATTTCCTTGGTAGGATTCCCCCTGAGAAAGGCTGTAGAGGTAGCTGTTGCCCTGGTAGAGTGGGATCTAATGGTAGGAGGAACTGGTTTCCCATGATGGGTATAACAGAACCGTATGCAATGACCTATCCATTTAGAAATGGTTTGCTTGGCTATAGCCTTCCCTCGAGAAGCTGTAGCATAGGATACAAAGAGCTGGTCAGTTTTTCTGAAAGCCTTAGTTTTATCCAAGTAGTAACGAAGCTGCCTGTGAATGTCCAAGGAATGCAGGAGTCTCTCACCTTTGTTCTGTGGATTGGGGAAGAAGGTAGGTAGGTGGATGGTTTGATTTAAAGCTACACTGGAAACCACCTTAGGCATAAAGGAAGGATTAGTTCGTAGAGAAACTCTGTCTTGATGAAAAATGAGGAAAGGTTCCACTGCCATTAGTGCCTATAGTTCTGAGACTCTCCTAGCTGAAGTTATTGCCTGGAGCAGGGCAGTCTTCCAAGATAGGAACTGAAGGTCTGCAAAGAAAGCTGGTTCAAAGGGAGGTAACGTTAGTTTTTCCAGAACAAAGTTGAGGTCCCATGTTGGTGTAGGAGCTCTTCTACATGGTCTAATGTTTTTTGCCCCTCTGAGGAACTGCCTTAGAAGAGGATTTGAAAATAAAGGTGGATTTGTGTCGTAGTGAGCTGAAATAGCTGGAGCATGGATTTTAATTGAGGAAAAGGAAAGTCCTTTGTACAACATCTCAGCTAAATACTGCAGAATGTGAGGCATGTGAGGCTGAGTTGTGTCTTGGCCTTTAGCTTGGTTCCAGGCACAAAACCCTTTCCATTTGTCCGAGTAAGCCTTCCTGGTGCTTGGCCTCCTGGCTTCCAGAATAACATCCAGAACTGCTTGTGAAAGAGGAGCTGGTTGGATGTTTAGTAGATTTGCCATGCAGCCAGATTTAAAGTTTTGAGCTGGCTGTGTAGAATCGGTTTGTTTTGTTGCGTGAGCAAATGGGGTATTTGAGGCAATATCCATAGTGGGCTGTGAGACATATTCTTCAATAGCGGGTACCAGTGCTGGCGTGGCCAGTCTGGGGCTATGAGAATCAGTCGTGGTTTCTCCTTTTTGACCTTCAAAAGAACCTTTGTGAGGAGAGGTAATGGAGGAAAGGCATATGCTGTCAGTTTTTCCAACTGAAGGAGAAAGCGTCCACTTTCCAAGCTTGATGGTGGAATGTCCTTGTACAAAATTTTGTCAGTTGGTAGTTTTGAGGACTGGCAAACAGGTCTATATTTGGAAGGCCCAATTTTTGAGTTATCATTGTAAATATTTGTGGGTCTAGTTTCCACTCGTGGGGATCTTTTGATGTTTCTGCTTAGGTCGTCTGCCAATGTGTTCTTCTGTCCTGGCAGGAATTGAGCTTGTAACTGGACTTGGTAGGCCAGAGCTGTGTTCCATAAGATCATTGCTTGCCTGCAAAGAGGGTAGGAATGTGTGCCCCCTTGTTTGTTTATGTACCACATTACTGTGGTGTTGTCCGTCTTTATTGCAAGTTGTCCTGGATGTAGTAGATCCTTGAAGGCTGTCAGAGCTTTCTGTACAGCTAGCATCTCTTTTTGATTTATCTGCAGATTTCTTTGTTCTGCAGTCCATAGACCTTGATTGCATTGTCCTGCCATGTGTGCCTCCCAGGCGTAGTCTGAAGCATCTGTTGTGATAGTTTGCCTGGTTGGGGGCAAGGTGAAAGGCTGACCCTTGTTGAGGTGACATGCCTGTGACCACCATAGAAATTCCTGTTGAAGGCAGGGAATGAGAGATCAGTGTGTCCAAGCTGTGGCTGTGCTGAGACCATACGCTTTTTAGGTACCACTGTAATTTCCTCATATGCAGTTTTGCAAATGGTATTATTAGTATGCAAGATGCCATGAAGCCCAAAGCCTGCAGAATTTTTCTTGCAGTTAATTGGGTCTTTGTTGCCATTGTCTTGAAATATTGAGTCAGTTGTAGTTGCTTGTCTGGTGTAAGATAAGCCTTCTGGGCCGTTGTATCCAAGCTGGCACCCAGGAATGTCATTTTTTGTGAGGGTACTAGTTTTGACTTCTTTTCGTTTACTGTGTACACCAGACAATTTAGTAGATGCTTCACAAAGGCCAGATGATGTAAGAGAATGTCTGTTTTCTGCTTGGATGAGGCAGTCATCCAGGTATGGATATATTTGAATTCCTCTTTATCTGCAGTATGCAATTACTGGTGCCAGGCATTTTGTGAAAACTCTGGGCGCAGTAGATAAGCCAAAGGGCAGTGCAGAGAATTGATAATGGGTTGACCCTGCAATGAAACGGAGGTATCTTCTGCAACTTTGTCTGACAGGGACATGCAGGTATGCCTCCTTGAGGTCCAACGTTACTAGCCATGCTTCCTTGCCCAACATGGGAAGTAGCTGCTGTAGTGTTAGCATCTTGAATTTGGGAACTTGTAAGTAAGTGTTTAGAATTGAAAGGTCCAGAATTGGTCTCCAAGCATTGTCCTTTCTGGGTACTAGAAAGAGCCTTGAGTAAAATCCTTGGCCTTGCTCTCGAGTCGGTACCAGTTGAATGGCTCTCATGTCCATGAGAGCTGTAATTTGCTTTTGTGCCTCTGTCCATTGATTTTGTGGCAGGTTTGGTATTCCTCTTTTCATTGGCAAGGTGTGAAAGTGGAATCTGTATCCTCGTAAAATTATGTCTAGGACCCATTTGTCCTTTGTGACCATGTGGCAGTTGTCTGCAAAAAGTGCAAGTTTCCCCCCCAAGGGGGCTGTCAAAAGAGTATTTCTTGGCCAGCTGCGGTGCAAGTCATTGAGTTTGCCTTCTGGTGGGTTGAGACCTGTCTTCTCCTCCCTTCTGTGCTGTAGTGCCCCATTGGCGTGGTTTATACTGGGCTTGTGGTTGTCCTCTGCCCCTTGGGCACCTGTATTTACCCCTCTGAGGTCTGTCAGTGGCTGGAAAGGACCAATTTTTTGTTGGCCAGTTTCTGCTGAAGTGAGGGGGTTGTACTTGTAGGAAATCTTTGACTGTCTGCATTGATTTTGCCTTATCTTCCATTTTCTTTAAAACTACTTCTGCTTTAACTCCAAAAAGAACATCCTGCTGCAGGGGAGCATCTAGTAGTTTTGCTTTAACATGATCAGGCAGACTTTGTTCCTTTAACCAAGCATGCCTACGTATAACCGATCCAGTGACAGCTGCTCTGCAGGAGGCCTCCAAAGAATCAAACCCACATTGTAAGGTATGTTTGCCCACCTGCTCAGTGGCGTGCAACAAATCCTGTACTTCTTTCAATTCAGATTGTTGGGGGAGGGAGGTTATCCTTTGCTTTAACTGAGGGATTAGAAATTGCTGATACTTAAGCATATGAAATTGACAATTTAGTGCCCTCATAGCTAATGTGGCTGAGGTGTAAACCTTTTTCCCCCACCTGTCTAGTGCTCTGGAATCCCTCTCAGAAGGTACTGGGTTTTTAGCCATAGAAGCCTTAGCCCCCTTGGGACCCTGGGTGATAGTCTCTGGGTCATCTACTGGGCTTTTGTAAAGAAATTTGTGGGAATCAGGTGCTCTGTAGTATCTGTCAGGCTTAGCCGGAGCAGGAGGAAGAGTCTGGGTTGAAACTGGATTCTAAATAGACATAATCCACAATGTCCAAAACAGGTGGGATGGCTAGAGGTCTGTGTTGGGGGAGAAAAAGAAACTCTCTGAGCCTTTTCTTGGAATCAGAGTAGTCCTGACCTTCCCAGTGAAAATGTTCCCTCATAGTGTGTAAAGTTTCCCCAAAAGAGTAGTCCTCAGGAGGAGAAGCTGAGGGAATAGAGTCCTCAGCATCAGAATATTCATAAGGAGAGAAGGAATAGTCTTGGTCCTCAGAGGAATCCGAAGAAATGGACAGTTGCTCACAGGAAGCAGAATCTTCCTCTTGTCTAGGCCTTTTGTCAGGAGGGGGCTGTGAACCCCTGATAAGAGAAATCAAATCTTCAGCCATTTTGAGCATCTGTTTCTTAGGCATAGGGCCTTGAACAGGAGACTGAAGTGCAGTCTTTTTAGATTAAGGAGTCTTCGACTTAGAAAACGTTTTAACTGTGAGAGTCGTCGGTCTGAAAACGCCTTCAGAAACCGATGGCGTTTCAGTAGCACCAACGTCTTTAGAAGCTAAATCACCTGAAGGGCCTGAAGTAAAAGGCTGCGTCGGCCTAGTACACTCCGTCAAAATATCTGTAGCGGTCTCGGGTTCCATATCTGCGGTAGTCAGGGGCTCCGTCGGAGCCTCACTGAGAACCGGAGACCGGATCGATCGAGGCCTCGGAATCTGGCTTAGGCCTGGGCTGTCTGTCCTTATCCCTGCGTTTTTTTTGTGCATGCCGGTAGCTCCGATGGCATGTTATAGTTAAATTTTCTACCAAAATAGTGTCGCGCGAAATCAAATCGTCTTTTAATAGTACGCTTATTAAACCTAGCACAAAACCGACAAGAAGTGACGTCGTGATCAGGGCCTAGGCAAGGTATGCAGTAAGAATGAAAATCCTTATGATGTATTTCCTTCCCACAAGAAATGTAATTGTTAACTTTTTCTGACATCGGTCTGAGGCAAGAAAAGTTTCCCCAACGGGGTACTTAGCTTTATAGAAGACTTCGGTCTGAAATTCGAATTCGACAATCTCAGGAGTCAGCACTTGCGAACTGCTTCGGGCACCGCGCAGCAAGAAAGACTGAAGAAAATGGCGTTGGTTGCAATATATATACCCCTGGCGCTCTGACGTCAGGGATGAGGTGACAGCAACCGACGTCAGACCAAGACTTTGGAATTCCGGCCGACTGCGGGACCGCCTGACGACAGGATAACCCAAGTGTGATGACTGCAGCAGGGTAACACGATGAACATCCTCAGATAGACATTTTTATCTACAATCACAACAAGCAGTAGGCAACATTCTGCTCCAGGACTGCAAGCAAAAAGGCCTGTAAAACAGCAGATTTTTCTTTTCCTTGAACAGGAATGTTCCACAGCATGCTTTTCCATCCTTTCCTCTCATATCCTGGGGTCATTTGGAAGATTCAAGACAACTCTCCAAAGATGACAGTAATGACTACCTTCAGAAACAGGCAAAATACAGTTCTGTAAGTTGCACTTCCTTAAATGACAGAGATCTGCCAACAGGGTCTTTCCCAAACCAACAGCTGATGTCAAAACCATGAACTAAAACTGAATACAAAGAAATGTATAACAGTATCCTTCAGCAAGCAAGAAGTCCCTCTTGGCTATTTTACTGACACCACCACCCTCCTGAAAAATGATCCTGTAGTTAGGGGCCTGAGAACCTATGCGGGCAATGAACTGTCTTTCAATCACCATGTATCCACTATTGTAAGAAAGTGCTTTTTCATTCCATGGCTTATTACTAACGGTACGGTGTATGGGTCCAAGGGAAATTCCTGTAATCTGGATGAATGGAAGTGTAACCACAAATTCATTCCTGGTTTAACACCTTTGTCCCTCAAGGATAGGAGCAATATGTAAATGTTATGCTCATCTCAGAGTTATTTGTACTATGACTAGTCTTCTAAAGATCAAGGATCAATAGCCTAGTGTGTACCTATGAACCTAGGTGCTTATTACACAAACTCTCCTTTTCAGCATCCTGGCATAGATTTTCCAAGGAAGGTTTATAATCATAAATCTTTTTACAAATGGAATGCACCATCCTGTTCCCTTTATTAAAAATAGGGACCAATGCACTATTGCCAGTATAAAGGTACTGTTTTCTCCTTCCATGTAGCACTGTGAAGGCGAAATAAGTAAGACGCCCAAACAATATCCAGCACCTTTATTACTGCTGGTTAATCTTAACCACCCAAACAGTCTTGGCATAGCAAAAATGTTTAACTGAAGTAGTGACCTTGTATACAGAAACTAGACTCCTTAATTGAACCATTGACTGCATATATAGAAAGGAACTCCTTTAAATAAGAGCATGTTCATGAGTCCAAAAAACACCTCAAAAATGTTACTTATACCTCCTAGCAATATCCACAGTTTAGGTCAAAGTGTCTACCCTTGCTGTGTACAGACTGGGCAATTCTACCATCCTCAAGGCAATAAATGGTTTACCAGAACATCTAGGTAGCCAGTAATGATAAAACGTATACCTTCCAAGACTTTTCCTCACTAACCATACATCTTTAGATTTGCATTTTACACATCTTACCTTTCCTTTTTTTCCTGCCTATTCTACATGTGGTACCTCCAACTCAAGACTGCCCCCTGAACTAATAAGTATGATTGTGCTTTCTGAAAAACATCATAACTTCTCTTTGGGATTAAAGAGGAACAAATGAGCAATTAGCCTGCTTTAACTAATTTACATCAGTATCTCAGAAATTGCTACTAATGCTTTTACATACAAAGAACATATTCATATTTAATCAACAATACAGCCGAATCTCAACACTTGCTCACAATTAATAACAAAATGAAAGGGGCAACAAAATATTTAGAACTAAACCTTATATCTTGTATTTTTGCTGATTGCAGTGTAAAATCAGTACTGACCACAAGGTTACCCTCAGAAACTATAGTCACAAAGTTAGCAAACACAGGAACACTGAACTGAGGCTGCTACCCACTTTTTTAAATCCCCAAACTACGAGAAACCAGAAAAAGTACTCTGTAATCTGTATAAATTCAAGCTTTCTGTCTCACAGAATAAACAGAATGGGGAGTTAGTAGAACCACTGCCTTGCTTCAATTTCTTTTTTGCAGTAGGATCACACTGAATATTGTGAACATGATGAAGAATACTATTAAAAAAGGAGTATAAAAGACATGCCGTCTCCCACTGAGCGGGTGTAGAGAAGAGCAGAGCAGTTGAGGAAGAGGGCATGGAAAGCCAGGGCTAGGAATGGTGTAAAGAGTGTGACTTCTGTTCAGTTTTTGCCTCCTGACGTTAATCTAATTAAGTGACTTGACTACTACTATTTAAAATGCTTCATTGGCTTCATTCTGGTTTCTTACTTCTGAAATAGTACTCAGCCAGCACCATCTTCAATTCTTTCTTGCCCCAGACTGCAAGCCATAGTTACCTAACGAATGGAGCACGATTGCTCCTGTACTGCTGGGATGCTGGCATAATAGTTAAGGTGTTTACCTTACAAACACAAGGTGCACGGTTTGATTCTCACATGGGGTAATTGGCTAAGCTGAAAATGGCCTACAAGGGCAGTTAACCTAGTACTAATCTATGAATCTAATCTCATGTCAAGGGGCTAAAAGAGGGCATTTGGATAAAAACCTACACAGAAAGGAGAAGGTGAAAAGGTATTCACACCACAGGCCTTGGTCAAGAGAAAGCAGGGAGGGAGGGAACTATACTTGCAACACTCAATCAAACATATTTACACTCATGCTAAGTTCCTAATAAGATTGTAATATGTTCTTCACAGTTCAGTGTTGCACTATTAGGGTGACTTCTATAGTTAGTCAGTCTTTGCTGGTTGGCTTGTTACATGAGCATGAGGCACCAAACCCTGCAGGACAGCAGAGGTAAACCATTCACTGGCCATGGCCCCTACATTGGAATGCTTGAATAAAGTATGGACTGATGTACCAATTGCTGCACATATAATAGCCTGAGTGGAAACATTCTCTCATGAAATCTGTTGTGGTACCAGCCCTAGAAGACAAAGTATTGCCAGAGCAAGAGGGCTGGTTTTACATCTTGAAGGTAACAAAAGGAAATAACAACTAGCAATACACTTGGAAATCCCCCCCCCCCCTCTTGCAAAGGCAAACAAGTAGCTGGCCTGATTCTGGATTAATTTTGTTTCATTTTGGTAATATCTGAGCTGCCTGTGTACATCAAAGGAATACAGCACTCTTTCCCATTTGTTCTGTGGTGAGGGAAGAAAACTGGTAGATGACTGACCTGATTTAATGAGAGTAAAAGGTTCTCTACACACGAGTCTGGAGTTCAAAGATCAATCTAGTGAAGAACTAGAACTCCAAAACAGCAGTCTTCCAGGACAAGATCTTGAAGAGGGGCTGAAACAGATGGTTTAAACAATTGGGGCAATCTCCTTCTTTAAGCAAGAAAGAGTAGCTGACCCTGGAAATAAATGGAAGCCATCAAGCTTTATGTATTGTTAAAGCAATGATATTCCCTGTTGCTGGCAAGATCTACACAAATCTCATAACTTTACTTTGATCATTTTAACAAGCTAGTGCAGCATGCTGAGAGAGAAGCTACAGAAAGCATGTATTCTAATCTGGAAATTAACATATTGGTGGCTATTGCACTGCAAGCTTCAAATGAAAGTAAAACTGATCCAGTCTACAACACACAGAGTTGCTGCAGGACTTTTATATAATTAATGAGTGAGATAATATTTTGAAAGGTGAGCAAGTCAATCTAGTAAAATAGTACAACTGAGTGAAATCTTACCATAGCAGTAGAAATCCTTTTCACTATTGCAGTATTCATCACGTGGGATCTCCTGCCAGGGATAGTCCAATGTCTGGCCAGTATACCAATGCCTTTACAACCTCCTAGCACCGTGCATCAAGTGTATGCTCCTCACACCAGCACATGGCATAAAGGTGACATATATATGCTCAATACTCAGAAATGAAGTGCCTCAGGAGAGAGAAAAACATGCACATTCAGAGGAAGAGAGAAACAATAGAAACAGGGCAAGAAGGCAAATAATCCTGGGACTTCCAAGACAACTGCACATTGAGTAACAACTAAACTCTAGCTCTCCCAGTACAAACACAAACTCAACAAAGAAGGCCAGTAGACTTTTGTGTCTATAGGCAAATTTCAGTAACTAGCTAGTAAGGGTACTGCTTGGATGCCAGGAAGAAAAATACAGAGCATCTGGGGGAAAAAACAGCTACAAAAAGTGAGGAAGAAACACTGACTTGGGAAAGTTCTACAGCTGTTAATCAAAAAGCAATGCAAGCTCCAGATATGACTTCCAGTAACCTACAGGAAGACATAAGGCAAATGCACACTGACCTGGTTAAAATAAATGAAACACAAAGTATATCAACACAAAAAAACAAAAGGCTGGAAAAAACGTAAGAAGCTTTAAACAGATATTCAGATAGAGACTGAAATGAAGCAAAGTCTGCCTGAATACGAGACTGCTCAGGAAGAGATTTTCAAAAAATAATAGAATTAGAGGAGAGAGCACATAGGGAAAACCTGAGACTTACAGCTGTACCAGAGAAGCTGGAAGGAATAGACTGCATTAAATTTATGAAAGCGCAAATAAGCAACTGGACTGGTATTCCACAGCAGTTAGGTGAACCGGCACATCATGTATATGCTCCAAACTTGGCTATGAGAAAACAACCTAGACCTTTAATAGTAAAGATGTAATCCTACCAGCAGAAGGAGATGATTCTGACAAAACTGTGTCAGAAGGGCAATATACTAACAGTGGGAGACAGAGTATTTGTTGAGAACGATTACTCATTGTACGACAGGCAGAAGAGGAGTAAATTCATTTCACTATTAAGGGAATGTCGAGACAAAGGTGTGAGATTCAAACTGCTGTATGCTGTACCCAGATATCTTCAAGGTACTCTTCCCTGGAGGGACAACAATAATTTTTTGAAGAAGTACATGCTAAGGAGGAAATACAAAAGTTTGTCCAACAAAAAGTGAGGTGTGAAACAGAAGGAGATTCTGCTTCTTGTTCTTCTGGTAATAAAGAGCAGAGAAAGGCCGCACCTGTTGAACCTTTTCCACTGTTTCAAAGGAAAATGCTGTAGAGAAGGAAGGGAACAAAGACCTGACTAGAAGAATTGAAAGCATGTTGGAAATTAATTACGGGCAGGATTTGGGAGTAGATGGAGATGAACAGTAATAAAACCAGTAACAATGTGGGATTACAATGCAATAATTATATTTGTGAAATATGACAGAACAAGAAAATCTAGAAATACTGGACTTTTTCAAAATTTGTTGGGCTTGTGAGGGACTCATAAGTATATGCCACACTTCGTCATTAATGTTTGGAAAAATGTTTTGTGGAGGGGGAAGAGGGGAGAAAGTTAACGAAGTACTTTTTCTTCATCTTAACAGTACCATTTTTGTGGTTTATGTTTTTTTTTTTTTTTGCATGCTATAAAGCAAAGTTTTCTGTTATTTTAACTGTAATGGGGATTGTAAATAAGTGCTGCTATTCTGTTTTTCCCTTTCTTCCTCCCTTCTCTCTTTCTTCTTGTTCAGTTTAAAGAAATGTAGGCATTGCAATGTATAACAAAAAAATCCTGGTTAAAAGACCGTGACAAAAGAAACATTAATGTGCTTTTTCTCATTGTTGTGTGGGGGAATTACTAGATTAAGTACGATTCAGTAACAAGTTTTAAGAGAAAACAAGAAAATAAAAAAGAATATTGAATATTATGAGGCTTTTTTATAGCAAATGAATGTATGCTTAGTAGCAATTCTGTATCTAGCCCTCATGTCTCTATGGAAATATGATTATGAGAAACTGACCGCCTGGTTCTCATGTCTCCATGGATACAAACTGATAAACAGAAATTGGTTACAGTCTGGTGGAGAATGACTGGTGGGGGGCTGGCTAAGAGATAATGTTCTCCGAAAGCATTTAGGGGACTTCCCAGCTGGGTGAGCTATAAAGACAAGACAAGACAAAACAAGTTAGTACTTTAGTACTTAATAGAAGCACAGGCTGCACAATGCATCTTAGCATGGATAACCTTTTTAAAGTTAACTCAAGTCTATGAGTGTGGCTGTCAGTTTTGGGTGTTTGTTGCTATTAGGACAGTAAAACTTCAACATCTGAAGATGTACACAGTTTTGTGTGTTAGTATTAAATTAACAGGTTCTAGGGGGTATTTTTTGAGGGTTTCCAACTAAACCAGAAGTTTTGTAAGATGTAACATAGGCTCAAATGGATATGACAAGAAAAGTACAGTTTTGTACCTACCATAAATGTAGCTGTTCGAGTGTTCATACTGCTGCAGTCATCACACTTGGGTTATCCTGCCATCAGGCGGTCCCGCAGGCGGCCAGAGTTCCAAAGTCTTGGTCTGGCGTTGGTTCATGTCGCTTCTTCCCTGACGTCAGTGCGCCAAGGGTATATAACATGCATCCAACTCCATTTTCTTCAGTTTTCTTGCCCCAGATGTCAGGTGCCCCCAATAGGTAGGCAATACATATTGCTAATAAAAAATATAAACATAAATAAAAATAAAACAATACCTTCAGTTACAAGCAAATACACCACAAAGATTGTATAGGATAGAAAAGTATAGATATCTCCAGCTAGTTCAGAAGGGATGGAGGGAGGGTAACCTGGACTGCAGCAGTGTGAACACTCCAACATCTACATTTATGGTAGGTACAAAACTGTACTATGTTCATCGTGTTACACTGCTGCAGTCATCACACTTGTGTTGAATCCCAAAGCTAAGAATGGGTGGTGGAACTAAACAGGGTTTGGTGAGGCCAGTAGGCCCTGCAGAACTGCAGTGGCAAAGCCAGCTCTGGTTTTAGAGTATAGAGGTAAGTGATAGTGCTTGGTGAAGGTGTGCACTGAACTCCAAGTTGCAGCCTCCAAAATATCCTTGGTTGGTACCCCTCGGAGGAAGGCTGTTGATGTTGCTGTAGCCCTGGTGGAATGGGGCCTGATGGTACCAGGCACAGATTTTCCATGGTGTGTGTAGCAGAAACGGATGCAATGTCCTATCCATTTTGAAATGGTCTGTTTTGAGATAGCTTTTCCTTGTGATCCTGCAGCATAGGATACAAAGAGCTGGTCAGATTTTCTGAAAGCCTTAGTTTTATCCAAGTAGTAACGTAATTGCCTGTGAATGTCCAAAGAGTGTAGGAGCCTTTCCCCTTTGTTCTGGGGGTTTGGATAGAAAGTGGGTAAATGAATGGTTTGGTTTAGGGCCACACTGGATACCACCACCTTTGGCATAAAGGAAGGGTTAGTTCGTAAAGAGACTCTGTCTTGATGAAAAATAATGAAAGGCTCCACTGCCATTAGGGCTTGTAGTTCTGAGACTCTTCGTGCTGAAGTTATTGCAAGCAGCAGTGCAGTTTTCCATGATAGGAACTGTAGATCAGCTGTGAAAGCTGGTTCAAAGGGCGGTAGTGTAAGTTTTTCCAAAACAAATCCGGGGCGGTCTTGTATTCTTAGCCCCTCTGAGGAACTGTCTTAGTAATGGATGTGAAAATATAGGAGGATCCGTGTTGTATTGAGCTGAAATAGCTGAGGCGTGGATCTTAATAGATGAGAAGGAAAGTCCTTTGTGCAATATCTCAGTTAAATATTGAAGAATTTGAGGAATATTTGGTACAAGGGGATTTTGGCCTTTAGTCTGGTTCCAGATGCAGAATATTTTCCATTTGTCTGAATAGACTTTCCTGGTGCTGGGCCTCCTGGCCTCAAGAATGACATCCATCACATCTTTAGAGAGAAGTGTTGACTGGTTGTTTAGGCAATTTTCCATGCAGCCAGATTTAAAGTCTTGAGCTGGCTGTGCAGAATATGATTGTTTTGCTGAGTGAGCAGGTGAGGAGTTGTAGGTAAAATCCATGGTGGGCCTTGAGCCATGTTCCTTAGTATTGGATACCAGTGTTGGCGTGGCCAGTCTGGAGCAATGAGTATCATTTGTGGCCTCTCTAATTTGGCTTTCAGCAGCACCTTTGCCAGAAGAGGCAGTGGAGGAAAGGCATACACTGCCAATGTTTTCCAACTGAATGAGAGGGCGTCCACTTTCCAAGCTAGGGTGTGGTACGTCCTTGTGCAGAATTTCCATAGTTGGTAGTTTTGGGGGGAAGCAAACAGATCTATGTCTGGGCTCCCCCATTTTTGAGTTATCATTGCGAATACTTGTGGATCCAGTTTCCACCTGTGAGGATCTATGATGTTTCTGCTTAGATCGTCTGCCAATGTGTTTTTCTTTCCTGGCAGGAATTGTGCTTGTAATTGAACTTGGTAGGTCAGTGCTGTGTTCCACAAGGTCATTGCTTGTCTGCATAGGGGGTAGGAGTGTGTGCCCCCTTGCTTTTTTATGTACCACATCACTGTGGTGTTGTCCGTCTTTATTAGGAGTTGTCCTGGATGTAGGAGGTCCTTGAAGGCTGTTAGGGCATTTTGTACAGCTAGCATCTCTTTTTGATTGATATGAAGATGCCTTTGGTCTGCAGACCATTTGCCCTGAATACACTGTCCTGCCATGTGCGCTCCCCAGGCATAATCCGATACATCTGTTGTTATAGTTTGCCTGGCTGTGGGTAAGGTAAAAGACTGACCCTTGTTGAGGTGACATGCCTGAGCCCACCATAGAAACTCCTGTTGAAAGCAGGGTATAAGTGGAATTATTGTTTCCAAGCTGTGGCTGTGTTGAGTCCTTACACTTTTCAGATACCATTGTAATTTCCTCATATGCAGTTTTGCAAATGGTATTAGTAGTACGCAAGATGCCATGAATCCCAAGGCCTGCAGAATTTTTCTTGCAGGGAATTGGGTCTTTGTTGCCATCATTTTGAAGTATTGAGTCAGTTTGTCTTTGCTTGTCTGGCAAGAGATAAGCCATCTGGGCCGTTATATTTAAGCTGGCACCCAGGAATATTATGTCGTGTGAGGGCACTAGTTTTGACTTCTTTTCGTTTACTGTGTACCCTAGGCAACTTAGTAGATTTTTGACAAACGCCAGATGCTTTAATAGAATGTCCTTGCTTTCTGCTTGAATAAGGCAGTTGTCCAGGTATGGTTATATTTGAATCCCTCTTTGTCTGCAGTATGCAATTACTGGTGCCAGGCATTTTGTGAAGACCCTGGGCGCAGTAAATAAGCCAAAGGGCAGTACAGAGAATTGGTAATGGGTTGAACCTGCTATAAATCGGAGGTATCTTCTGCAATTTTGTCTGATAGGGACATGCAGGTATGCCTCCTTGAGGTCCGTTTCTATGAACCTATTTTACAGGGGAATGGATGATGGTAAGGAGAATATGCAAAATGATGACCAATTGGCATACCTCTTAACTTCTTTGGGGTTGGGAGGGTGGCCTAATGGTTAAGGTGTTTGCCTTACAAGTACAAGGTGCAGGGTTTGAGTCTCACAAGGGATAATTGGCTAGGCTACCAATGGCTCGCAAGGGCAGTTAGCTTAGTACTAACCTATGAACTAGCCAAGCCTTCTTGCCCAGCATGGGAAGAAGTTGCTGTAGTGTTAGCATCTTGAATTTGGGTACTTCCAGGTATGTGTTTAGAATTGAGAGGTCCAAAATGGGTCGCCAGGCTTTGTCCTTTCGGGGAACTAGAAACAGTCTTGAGTAAAATCCTTGTCCTTGCTCCTGTGTAGGAACATGTTGAATGGCTCTCATGTCCATGAAAGATGAAATTTGCTTTTGAGCCTCTGCCCATTGATTTGGTGGCAGGTTTGGCATTCCTTTTATCCTTGGCAAACTGTGAAAGTGGAATCTGTATCCTTGAGATACAATGATTAGGACCCATTTGTCTTTTGTAATGATGTGCTAATTGTCTGCAAAAAGTGCTAGTTTCCCCCCCAAGGGAGCTGCCAAGAGGGTTTTGCTTGGAAGTCTGAGGGGGAAAGTCATTGTGTTTGTCTTCTGGTAGTCTGAGACCTGTCTTCTCCTCCTTTTTGGGTTGTGGCACCCCAATGTCGAGGCTTGTAAGAGCCTTGTGACTGGCCTCTGCCCCTTGGGCGTCTGTATCTGCCCCTCTTGTCATCTGGCAGAAGCTGGAAAGGACCAGTTTTGGTTGGCCAATTTCTGCTGAAATGAGGGGGTTGAACCTGTAAAAAAATCCTTGACCGTCTGCATAGATTTTGCCTTATCCTCCATTTTCTTTAAAACTTCTTCTTGCTTTTACACCAAACAAAACATCCTGCTGTAAAGGTGCATCCAATAACTTTGCTTTAACATGATCAGGTAAAGTTTGTTCTTTTAACCAAGCATGCCTACGTATGACAGGCCCTGTCACTGCTGCTCTACAAGAAGCTTCCAATGAATCAAATCCACATTGCAAAGTATGTTTTCCCACTTGCTCAGCTGCATGCAACAAATCTTGCATTTTCTTGTAATCAGGCTGTTCTGTATGTGTGAGCATTTTTTGTTTTAATTGAGACATCAAATATTGTTGATATTTCAGCATGTGAAACTGACAATTTAAGGCCCTCATAGCTAGAGTAGCTGATATATACTTTCTTTCCCCATCTGTCTAGTGCTCTAGAATCCCTTTCAGAGGGCACAGGATTTTTTAGCAATAGAGGCCTTAACCCATTTGGGACCCTGGGAAATGGTTTCTGGGTCAGCAACAGGGCTTTTATACAGGAATTTGTGAGAGTCAGGGACTCTGTAGTATCTGTCTGGTTTGGCTGGTGCAGGAGGTAGTGAATCTGGGTTAAGACTAGATTCTGAATAAACATTATCCACAATGTCTAACACAGGTGGAATAGCAAGTGGTCTGTGCTGGGGTAGTAAAAAGAACTCTCGGAGCCTTTTCTTACAATTAGAGTAAACATGGCCTTCCCAGTGGAAATGTTCCCTCATGGTATGTAAGGTTTCCCCAAAAGAGTAGTCTTCTGGGGGAGATGCAGAAGGGATAGACTCTTCAGCATCAGAGTCTTCATAAGGGGGAAAGGAATATTCCTGTTCCTCAGAAGAGTCTGAGGAAATTGAAACCTGGTCAGAGGAAGCGTAGTCCTCCTCCTGTCTTGGTCTTTTATCAGGAGGGGGGTGGGAACCTCCGATTAGGGTAATTAAGTCTTCAGCCATCTTAAGCATCTGTTTCTTAGGCATGGGGCCTTGTACTGGAGACTGCTGTACAATCTTCTTTGTTTTTAAAGGAGTTTTCAGCTTTGCATAGGATTTAATAGTGAGTGTAGTCAGTCTGAAGACACCTTCTGCAACTGAAGGCATTTCAACTGCACCGGAATCTCCTTCAGGCATGGAGTCGGAAGGGCCTAAAGGTAAAGGTTGTGGAGGCCTAGCAATATCCGCTTGTGAATCGGATGTCGTCTGAGGTTCTAAATCAGCGGTCGTCAGGGGCTGTATAGGCGCCTCACTGAAAACCGGAGAACCGGCGACTGGCCTAGCAGAGGCCTCGGAGTCTGGTTTGGGTCTCGGCTGCCTATCCTTATCTTTGCGTTTTTTATGCATTCCGGTCATCGGTTGCTCCGACGACATGGTATAATTAAATTTCCTACCAAAGTAATGTCAGGCGAAATCAAACAGACGTTTAATAGTTTGTTTATTAAACCTAGCACAAAACCGACAACCTGTGACGTCGTGGTCTGGGCCTAGGCAAGGAATACAATAAGAATGAAAGTCCTTATGAGGTATTTACTTCCCACAAGAAATGCAATTGTTAACTTTTTCTGACATCGGACTGAGGCAAGAAAAGGTTCCCCAACGGGGTACTTAGCTTTACTGAAGACTTTAGTCTGAAATTCGATTTGAAAATCTCAGGAGTCAGCCGACTGGCACTTGCGAACTGCTTCTGCTTCGGGCACCGTGCGGCAAGAAAGACTGAAGAAAATGGCGTCGGATGCATCTTATATACCCCTGACGGACTGACGTCAGGGAAGAAGCGACAGCAACCAACGCCGGACCAAGACTTTGGAACTCTGGCCGATTGTGGGACTGCCTGATGGCAGGATAACCCAAGTGTGATGACTGCAGCAGTGTAACACGATGAACATCAACTATATAAAAATTCAACTTTCCAAACAGTGTATGCATGTAAAACAAAAGCTAGAACTAGACATTTAACAAAAAGGTGTTGTACATAAAAGGTGGGAATAACAATTTTTGTAGTACAATGATGCTTTCTGTAATGTCTTTAAATGTCAATGGTCTCACAGATAAATAGAAAAATAGAAAGAACAGTGAACTACATTAAAAATAGAGTGCAAACAGCTGTGTTACAGGACACAAACTTGGAAAAAAACGAACATTTGAATTTGAAAAAAAAAAAAAAGATCTTCAGGATGGTTATTCAGCAGAATATCTTAAACGAAGAAAAAGATGAGTATTCATATTAACTCCAAGAGGTACTCTAATAGTACCAGAAGTGGATAAAGAAGATAATAATGGCAGATTTGTAGCGCTAAGGGGCTACTGGCAAGGGAGGAGGATTACACTGGTATGTATTTATATTCCACCTAAAACTGATATAATGGAGCTTAAGAAAATTCTGAGAGAAAATAATTTTCAGCAAGGAATATCACATAGGTGGGGAATGGAATTTGATTTGCAGCAGTGAAATGTGTCTGGGGGGCTCAGAAGGGAAGGTACAACAAAGAAGGGTAGATTTTTGAAGAAATTTATGAAAATGTTTGGCATGGAAATGCGAATTCAATACTAAGAGAGTTCAGAGTGAATTTACATATTATTCCCCAAGATATAAAAACTGAACTAGGCTAAAGATAATTTACATTTCACAGGAACATGTGCATTTAATTGAAGGTGTTGATACGTACTCTATTTCAGATCATGCGCCAACAACTAAAAAAAGCACAGGGTAATGAAATAAAAATGGCACACTGCTGGTTTCCCACCTACCTGTTGAAAAGATAGAAATTTAAGAAATGGGTAGTGGAGATTATTCAGGAGCTATTCAAAAGGATAGAAATTACTTCTGAAAATATAGCTGGGGAGTGGGATAAAATTAAGGTGGAGTTTAAAAATAGGTTGGAAATAAAAGAAAAGGAGCTATGGTTAAGAAGTAAAAAGAAGTTATGTACCTACCATAACGTTCCATGTTAGTTGTCCTTCATCTCACCTTCCTTCCTGCTGTTTGAGTTCGGCCTACTTCTAAAGCACGAGAACTATTTACTGGCTCGAGGCTAACCCTTATCCCAGAATGCCCAGCGTCAGCTACCCAGATCTCATTTGTGACAGCGCACACTAGACATATAAAGTAACCTAAAACTGATTTACCAAAATAACAGATCAGAGTAAACTGTCATAAAATTACCTGGCATGTGAACCAAGAAAAAGGAAATCAGCCAGTGAAACCATAGTGAACTCCTCTCAATCCTCCAGGAAAGGGGAAGGAGGGGGGGACGCAAGAAGGAAGGCGAGATATAGGACAACTAACATGGAACGTTACGGTAGGTACATAACTTCTTTATGTGAAGTTGTCCCATCTCGCCTTCATTCTTGCTGTTTGGGACAGCATCTGTAGCACCTAAAGACCCCGGGTGGCTCATTGGAACAGACTCTTCAGAACAGTAAAACCAAAGGAAGCCCTGCTCCGGGAGACCACATCCACTATGTAATGAGAAATAAAGGTATGAGGGTTTGTCCAAGTGGCAGCTGCACAAATCGAGTCTATGGGCAATTTAGACTGAAAGGCTACAGACGTGGCTAATGCTCTAGTAGAATGGCCTTTCGGTGTTGCTGGTAGATGTTTATGCCTTAACTGATAAATAAAGGCAATGGTGTCAGATAACCATTTGGATAAGGTCACCTTAGAAACTGGAAGGCCTTGCTTACTGTGAGCATAGGAGAGAAATAATTGGTCTGACTTTCTTAGCTCTTTGGTCCTATGGAGGTAAAAACGTAATTGTCTGTGCACATCCAATTGGTGAAGACCGTATTGTCTTGTTGCTATAACTGGGAAAGAAGACAGGCAGATCGATGGATTGATTTAAACTGTTTTCTTAACAGACTTTTGGTATGGAGGATGGGTTGATTCCAAGAGAAACTCTATCTTTGTAAAACACCATATATGGAGGACAAACACAGAGTGCTTGGAGTTCTGAAACACGTCTAGCTGAGGTAACAGCAACGAGAAAAAGTGTTTCCAAGAAAGAAATTTTAAGGGACATGAAGCTGCTGGGTTCAAAGGGAGGCAGAATAAAAGAAGAAAAACTAAATTGAGATCCCAAGGAGGAGGTGGATCCCTCACTGGGGATCTAAGAAGAGATGTTTCTCTCATGAAGGCTTTGCAGAGCTTATAAGACATTATGCTAGAATTAAGAATTCCAATATGAAAATTAGATATGGCTGCCAGTTGTATCCTGATGGTAGCAGCAGCCGTACCCGACTGCAAAAGCTCTGCTATAAATTCTAGAATTTGATGGACTGAGGCTGAAAAGGGGTCTAAGTTTCTAGATTCTGCCCAGTAAGAAAATCTTTTCCATTTGCTAGCATAAGTCTTACTCGTAGTTGGCTTATGGAAGGATACAATAATATCGTGAACTGCTGATGAGATACTTGGAAGCCTGGCTAAGGTAGGAAGTGGATAAACCAAGCTGTGAGCTTGAGAGTCTAAAGGGATTGGTGTAACCCACTTGACTGATGAATCAACAGATCTGGCACTGGGTCCAGAACCCAAGGCTGGTCTAGAAGGTGAAGGTGCAGGAATGGAAACCATATCTGTCGAGACCAATAGGGGGCAATAAGGATAATTTTGCAACCCAATGATTTTGCTTTCTGTACGAGTCTTGGAATTGGGGAAAAAGGGGGAAATGCATAAAGGAGTCCCTGAGGCCAATCGTGGACTAGAGCGTCCCTGTGAGTTTGACCTGGAGGAAGAAGCAGGGAGAAGTAGCTGCTGCATTTGTTGTTGAGGGGGATGGCAAATAGATTGCAGCAAGGCTGGCCCCATTTGCGGAAGATAAGGTCCGCAACTTCCTGATTCAGAGACCACTCGTGAGGCATGAGGATAGCCCTGCTGAGCCTGTCCGCTATTACGTTGGATTTCCCAGGGATGTGCATTGCTGTCAAAAAATGTTGGGAGGAAATCGCCCATTGCCATAGCCTGAGGGCTTCTCGACACAAGGGGTAGGACCTGGTCCCACCCTGCTTGTTCATGTACCACACAACTGACATGTTGTTTGTTTGGATCGCAATAGTCCCGGAAGGAAGAGAATCTTGAAGATCTTGCAATGCTAGAAGCACCGCTCTCATCTCTAGGACACTGACATGCCTTGGACTGTCCTGCCTACATAATGCCCCCTCACCCTATCAGGGAGGCGTCCATGGTCACTGTGGCTACCGGAGGGGGTTGAATGAAAGGTCTGCCCTGAGTCACCAGTGGGGAGACCACCCACCAAGAGAGGTGTCTTTTGGATGTTTCTGTAATCAGGATCATGTGAGACATGGGTAGTTCCTGGAAGGACAACTGCATGAAGAGAAGCCACTGAAGGACTCGTGGTAATGCACTAATGGTACAAGAATGGCAGCTGCCATGGAGCCTAGAACTTGCAGGACACGTCTGACTTGGACCTTTCTGCTCTGCATTAGAAATGACACTTGTTGGCGAATCGAGAAAACGCTTTACTGAAATAACCTTGCAAACATCTGTTTTGTGTTTAATTCTGCTCCTATATATGTAACAAATTAACAGTGCAACAAGGCTGATTTTTCGAAATTTACTGTAATGCCTAGATGGGTGCATGTTGATATTGTATAATCCCATGTCTCAAGTGTTTATGCCTGGTGGTAGCAGTTAGGAGCCAGTTGTCTAGATAGGGAAACCCCTGGAATCCTTGACGTCTCAGGTGAGCCGCGACTACTGCCATACATTTGGTGAACACCCTGGGGTTGTGGCGAGACCAAAGGGCAGAGCTCTGAACTGATAATGACTGGCCCCTATCGGGAAGCGAAGAAATCTCCTGGAGAATCTGTCCATTTTGATATGGTAGTATGCATCCTGAAGATCTATGGAGCACATCTAGTTTTCCTGACCCAGTAAGGGGAGAAAGGACTGCAGTGTTACTATCCGGAACTTTTCTTTTTGTACAGATTTGTTCAATCTGCTGAGATCCAGTATTGGGTCTCCAGTCCCGTCTTTTTTGGTACTAAAAAGAATCTTGAGTAAGTTCCGGATCCTAGTTGGTCTGTGGGGACTTCCTGAATGGCTCTTTTTTCTAGCAGTTTTGAAACTTGAGTAACTGCTTGATCCCTTAGATTGGGTGGGACATCTGGGATGGACTTTTTTGACTTTAGAAAGGGTTGATGAAAGGGGATTTTGTAACCTCCGGATATGATAGATAGTACCCATTTGTCTCTTGTTATATTTTGCCAGGCTTTTGGGTACAGGGAACGTCTTCCCCCGACTGCCTCCAGAGGCAAGCAGTTGGGCAACCCGTCAGGGATGCTGGAAGGGTTTGGCAGATAAAGTTTCTCTGTCATCCTGATTTTGCAGTCCCCCCTCTGCCACGAGGGCGGCGTCTGCCATTGTTGTTTCCCCCTCTGCCCATGGGAGAAAAATCACCACGTGTGTCAGGCAAGGGTCCCTGGGACTTCCGAAAACACATCTTTCCACCCTTCTGACCTTTGGGATAAGGTCTGTTAGGAGTGGAAAAACGGACTCCCACGGCAAAGAGAGTCGTGCCTTCCTGCTCGCACCTGGTAAGCGTGTCTTTCACCTGAGGCCCAAAAAGCAAGGAGCCATCAAAGAAAGTATTTGTGAATGACGCCCGAATGGGTTCTGCAAATTGACACAGCCGCAGCCAAACATGTCTCCTGAGAGCCACTCCCGTACCTGTGGCTCTGCTCGCTCCATCGGCTGCATAGGAATTAGCCTCATGGAGGAGTTGACTATAGAACTGAGTCGGAAGCTGGGAAGCTATTTTGGCTGATGCTCCCTCAGCTGTAGGATCTTGTAGGGTATCTCCAAGCTCTTTTAGGAGATCCCTTTGAAATCGTGTAAAACGAGAGAGATAATTCAGGGACCTCATTGAGAAGATCGCTGAGGAAAAAATTTGATTCCCATATCTGTCCATCGTCCTAGACTCTGTTTAGTGGATGGACAGACGAAGAAGTTTCTGCTAACTCTTTCTTGGTTGCTGCTGCTACAACTATGGCATCAACCGGCACACCTTTAGAGAGAAGTGGTTTGTCCTGGGGGGGCTGTTATAAACTTACTTGGTCTCCTCTGAGTAGGTTCCATAGAATCCGGAGCTGACCAAGACTTTCGAGCCACTACAGACATGAGTGGATAGAAAGGTGGAGACACCCAGGAGGGGGAGGGTCGGGAACCGAATGCCTCCAGGTATACAGACTCATCCTTGGTAGGGGCTAGGGAAGACCAGCCACCCCTCTGCCTAAGCATTTCAAGGATGTTTGAAAAGGAAACATCTTCAAAGGGGGACCTGGGGGACCCTTCCGATTCATCCAGTCTGTATCTGAGGTGACAGACTCAGAAGAGTCTAGGTGCTTCCTCTTGCACTTCTTCCGCGGAGGCTCCTCTGAGTGATCAGGGGAGGCTTTTGAAGAAGAGGGTCACCCAATGGGGTGTCCTGGGGCATAGGGTCCCTACGTTTCTGGGCCGAAGGAGCCGATGGGGCTGGTAGTAGGGCTGCTTCAGGGGACAGCACACTCCACATGACCTCGAAGGCGTCACAATCCCAAAGCAAAGAAAGCTCCGGCTCCGAAGAGACGGGAGTTCTTCTCCGCGTCGAGGGCAACTGCTCCGAGGCCGATGTGGGAGCCGAGCTCACCTGCGCCGCAGATCCGAGAGGGAGAGTGGGGTCGGACAAGGGACCTATGCCACTTCCCCCTCGGAGCCGACGAGAGAGAGCTTTGACACCCAGATCCCTCGATGGACAGAACAATCGAGGTGATCGGAGCCGAAGTCAGAATCGAAGAGGAGGTGATCGGCGCAATTGGTTCTACTATCAGCGCATCCATGGTCTCTGACTCCGAACTAAGTGTAGTCGGAGGAAGAATGGAGATGGAGGCGGATGGAGCCGCAACCTGCTGAGGTGGGCTGGAAAGTAATTTCTCAAGGACCTGTGATTTAAGCAACCTGCTGACTACTCTCTCCATGTCTTGATCTGATAACCTGGAGGATCGAGAGGAGTGGGATGAAGAGTGATGACTGCGTCCACTTCCTAATAAGAGTGACTGTGGCACAGAGCGGATCAGCTCCAATGAAGGAGACCTTGCTCACTTGTGGCTCCGAGACGGTTGCGAGGTGGAAGTTGGAGCCGAGGGAGGAGATGACTTGTCGATGCTAGTCGGCACTGACGAACTTGGTTACTCAAGCCCAGGAGTCTTTTCCGGGGATGGAGCTGACGGCTTGACAGACTTAGAGGATTTCACTGGCTGAGAACCTTTAGCCGGGGAATTCTGTGGTTTCAATAATCCTCGAAGGATTAATTTGTTTTTGTGCTCCTGCAGGACCCTTGGACTAAATGCATGACAGAAAGAGCAGGAGTCCTGCAGGTGCACAGCCCCTAAATAATAAACACAGCTAGTGTGCCCATCTGTCAGAGACATTTTCTGACAGTGTGAGTCACACTTTTTGAAGCCAGAAACTTTGGTCTCTTTAGACATGTTACACTACTGTACTAAAAAAAAACAGAGAGCCTCTAACTTAAACTGCTGTCTTGGGGGGGGTGGGGTGGACTTTCTAATTTAAAAGAGTTCAGGGGAAACAGGAGGAGTTCAGGGGAAACAGAAGGCCTACGAGATATGGAGTGATGGCCAACTAAGCTACAGCACACACAAGAAAAGCGATAAGGGATAAAGAACTATATCTAGACAAAAACTTGACAAATTTTAAGAACAAACAACAATTATAATCATAGAAAAAAACTATACTAAGCCTGATTCGGTAAAGAAGCAGCTTCGCAGCTGAAGCGGCAAACAAGATCTGGGTAGCTGACACTGACCATTCTGGGATAAGGGTTAGCCTCGAGCCAGTAAATAGCTCTTGAGCTTTAGAAGAAGGCCGAGTTGGAGCCGAGGATCAGCTCTGAACCCAAACAGCAATAACGAAGGCGAGATGGGACAACTTAACATCAAGAATTATTTAGAGGGACTGACAAATGTTAAACTATTGCAGAAGAGGAAGAATCTCACAAAACAAGAGGAGGATCAACTGCAGAATGCTAAGCAGAGCACAAGGAATTACTTCGATAATACACACGAGTTTGGAAAGACTGCTGTTCTTTGATAACACTAGAGCACAAAAACTTTTAGCACAATGTCTCAGGCAAGAAATGGGGTGTTGCTAAGCTCAGGGAGGCTATAACAACAAAGGTAGCAAGAGATCCAGTAGAAGTATTAGAAATATTTTGGAAATTCTATGAAAGTCTGTATAAAGCAGAGAAATATGGAGATTAAGAAAAGATACAAATGGAAAAACTTAATGTGTCTAGGTCCTCCCTCCCCCAAACACCTTTACTGTATTATCACTTGTGATGTAGGCAAATTTACATTCATATAAAAGTAATCAAAACATATACTATATTAAACATTATACTTCACGTATATTGTTATACATCACATAACTTAAGCAATATTAAACAATTTATGCAATTCTTGCTTTTTTTTTTAAAACAAAAAACATCTTTATTAAGCCATCACTTAATACATAGGCAATCATACATTTATATAAATGAATAAACCAAACCAACACAATCTTTAGTCACTAACATTTTACATCACAAACCATACTGACACACTCCCAGTTGCAAACATTATACATCACTTATAATCTACCCAATCTTTCTCAATCAAACATTACATAGCATGTTTAAGTCCTACTGCCTTTTAGGCCTCATTCCTCCCAGTATGTATTATTCCTAACATTCCCATTTTTTTCCTATGTAGTTTGCTCTTTCCCTTTTCTAAAGATCTCAATTCCAGTTGTTTTATCTGTTACTGCATTCACTACTTCCACTATAGTTGGTTTAGATTCTGATTTCCAGTAGTTGCTTTTTTCAGCAGCCACCATTATTAGACACAGCAAGGCCTTACCATGTCTAGGCAATTTCGGATTCTGTCTTATAGCTCAGACAAATCATCTCCCTCATCAGACCAATGTGCCCACCCAGCAACTCTTACAGTGCCTCCCGCATGGAATACCTAATATGTCTGCCAACTCACCGTACTCCCAAAAAATATGTTTCCAATTGCATCATTCTTCTTCACACCTCCAACATTTACTGTCTACCTGGAGTCTACGTGGGGTATAAAATATCCATGTAAGCATTTCCAGGCAAAAATCATAAATCTTCTAGACTTTGTTGCACATTTGGGAGACATACATATATCCTTCCATTGTTTCTTTTTGAACTGCTTATCCAGTTTCTCTTCCCAATCCTTTCTAATCTCCTCTGATCGATTCTTATAGTTATTGTGCAATATTTTACATGCTCTAACTATTCCTTTTTTAATGGCAGATTCTGTTTTAGATTCTATTAAAAAACTCTACCAGTGCTAGTCTTTCTGGTGACGTAACAAAAGGGAGACTGGATCAGGACCCTCCTCCGACTGTGGATAGCTCTGACTACCATTTAGACGAAGTAGAAGCACCAAGTCTAAGACGAAGTAATAGAATACAGGATAATAATAATAAAAACGGGCCTCCCCAGTATACGAATAATAGACAATATTATTACAACAACAACTCTAATAATGGACATTTTTTAGGGCCACAGAACTCCAAATTCCAGAAGAAGAAATGGAACAAGACCAGGAACTAATAGCTAATTCTGGTAGTATTAATGAAAATTTAGCATCTATTGTTTTATCACCTGTTCCGGAAGTTGTAACAACAATAGACTCTCATAATAACAACTTACAAATTTTGACTAATAAGAAAGGAGATTTTAAAATCTACAACTTCTCAAGTATACAACTGGATCCTTGCTTAGTTGAATTACTTGCTTATGGGAACACTTTTGTTCCTACAAGGAATTGTAACATTCCAAAGACTTTAATAGATTTAAAATGCTTTGTGAGGAAACTAAATTTACATATGTTGTTTCACAATTTTGATATGATATATGACTGTAAATTAAAATTAGCAAGTACTTTTAACCCTCCTTTACACCCTGTTTTAGCAACCTTTGAGAAAACATGTGAAGTGGATATCAGGAACTTATGCCAAAGTATAAAACCATCAAAAATGTATGTAGAATATAATACCTCAAAAGAACAAATGGAATGTCTAAAGCAACTTTGTGCTTCAGCAACTAGGGTCACTAAACCAGATAAAGGAGGTGGCCTAGTTATTTTTGATAACCACTCATATATAGAAAAGATGGAACATATATTATCTGGTCCAGCCTATTCTCTATCTTCTATTAATGAGTTGAATGTTTCAAAAACAAGGATTAGGAGTTACTTTAGAGACATGTTCATCGAGGGTAGAATTGATTCAGATACATTTAATTATATAGATATTAGTATGCCTAAGAACCCTGTGATTTTCGGCATACCAAAAATTCACAAGGACTTGTATAATCCACCATTGCGTGCATTAATTGATGGTCGGCTTTCTATTACTTATCCCTGTGCTCAGCTAGTAGAAGCAATCTTGGCTAAATACTTGAAATTGATCCCTCACATATGTAAGGACTCATGGTCTTTTCTCAGTAACATGAACAATATTGTCTTTAACAATTCCCTCAACTTTCTTACGGTCGACGTAGTCTACCTATATACATCCATACCACACATAGAAGCAGTAGAATGGGTTACTTTGATGCTTAAAGAATTAGGTGCTTCAAAAAATGAAATGGATGTAATTTCTGAACTTCTAGACATCCAATTATTTCATGTTCAATGAGAAAATATACTTACAAATACAGGGTGTAGCAATGGGGTCACCATGCGGGGCAACAGTAGCCAATCTGTTTATGGCGTACTGGGAAAGTAAATTCTTATTTAATAATATTATGATGGAGAAAATTAAGTTATATACTCGGTACCTTGATGATGTCTTTGTCCTTTTTGCAGGGGATGAAGTTGAAGCTATTGCATTTGTAGAATATTGCAACAATACTACCCCCTTTTTAAAATTTACATCTACTTTTTCTACTATGGAAATAGACTTTTTAGATGTAAAGCTTTCTAAGGATGTTGTTAATTTTGAGTATATCTCAACACTTTACAGAAAACCAACATACTGTAATTCATTTCTACATTTTAATAGTTCACATCCCTTCAAACAAAAAAGAGCTATCATCAAAGGACAATTAATAAGAGCAGCCAGGATGTGCAATAGTGATATAACTTTTTATAACGAATGTAACAATCTTGAAAATATGTTTATAAGTAGAGACTATCCTTTAGACATGTTTCTAGAACTTCTTAGTGAAGTTGATAATAAACGTTTGAATGGTATGTATGTCCCTCTTCTTAAAAAGAGGATTATAGTAACTGACGTTCCTTCAACTGTAATTGAAACGATGGCCCCTACACTAGAAAACTTTAATAGTATTAGTAGATCTAAGAGAGTTGATTCTTTGAAAATTAGTTTAATTTCCACATTTAACAATAATTCTTCGGAAATTCAATTGATTTTATTAAAAAATTGGCATTTCATTCTTAATAATGAAGATTTATTTGAAAAATTAGGTGATAGACCTAATTTTGTATACAAAAGAGGGAGTAACTTGAAATCAATCCTTGAAAATAATAATAGTTACAGTAACAATAATAATAAAACAACTAAATTTAAAGGATGTAAGCAGTGTGGATCGTGTAATTACTGTCAATTTGTTAAAAATTGTAGTACTTTTCAGATAGGTGGTATTAAATACTATATTAATGGTAATCTTAACTGTATTTCTAGGTCTATAGTATATCTGGCATTATGTAATTGCTGTGAAGCATATTATGTAGGTAAAACGGACCGTAGATTTCGTGACAGATTATATGAACATCTGTATGCAATAAGAATGAGGAAATGTGAAAATGCCCTGGCAAAACATTGTGAAAAACACGAGGGACATAGTTTCAGTTTTATGGCCATCAACTCAGTACCATCTACTTTAAGGGGAGGACGTATTAACATTCTCTTAGAGGTCTGTGAGTTGGAATGGCAATTGCGACTGAATTCTTTTTGTTTTCCAGGAATGAATGATAGTTGCAATATTTCATGTGTTTTAAAGATGAGGAATTATTTGAGACACAAAAAGAATAAATGTCCATCTTAACTCTACTGTTAGTTAATAACCATATCCATGTATATAGGGTCAATATTTGGGAGGTTAATTTTATGTTCCAACTTGCGTATACACACATATTAATAAGTAATTATATACTATTTTTTAGTGAAATATTATAGTAGCTCAGGGATGTTTTACAGTCACAAGCCAACAATAGGTGATTGGACTTTTATGTTATGTATTATTTTCTCCTATTTAGTATATTATATTTTCTTTATTCTTTATTATTTGTTAGATATCTAATATATGAAATATAATAGTACCTACTTAATCCACTCATTGTATATTAAAGTTTTCGTATTAAAAATGTTTAATAATAACCTTTTTTTACAAGTAATCTAATGCTTTTAATTGTATATATATTTGATAAGTTGCCATAAGGATTTTAACTTATGTATACATGTAGCGTGGTTGTGGAGCAATGTTTCTTTAAATGTACTTTTCTCTTGTACCACGTCACACAATCCTAATGTATTTATGTGGCGGTTTTTTTAAAAAAATATTTGTATTCTGAGGAAGCTGTGGTGTTACTACGGCGAAAACGCTCTTGTTTTTTGTTTTAATAAAAGCGTTATTTGGATCTTTTACTCAAGTTATCTGGAGAACTTATAATCAGAGCCTTGCTATATTAATTTGGAAGTTGGCGTACTTTTTACGTTTTTTTAGTTTGTTTGCTTGTGGAGTTGTATCCTCTGATCGATTCTTATAGTTATCGTGCAATATTTTACATGCTCTAACTATTCCTTTTTTAATGGCAGATTCTGTTTTAGATTCTATTAAAAAACTCTACCAGTGCTAGTCTTTCCTTTAGGTCACCTCTACTTCTTTCTCTTTGCCTATACTCCGATATCAATTCCTAACCTGCAGTCCAAATAAATTTGTGGCATCTTTCCAGTCTATCATCTTTCCCTCTCTCGTTATTTGTTCCCAATACCTTGGTTCCTTTGCCAGTTTTCTCCAATAAGTTCATGCCCCTCTTGCTACTGTCTGTATCCCTAATTGCAGTCACCCCTATTGGCAAAATCTTTCTCCATTCCAAATATGTCAAGATTAGAGGTAGATGAGGCTCAATTACTAACACTTAGGACAGGAGGAAATGAGATAAAAAATTGTGATGTATAACTAATCTACAGGAAAGTCCCCAGGAGTAGATGGTATTCCTGTGGAAGCTAGGAGGGAAAAAACTGAAAGACCTGGAAGGTTTTAACAGTATTTTAAGATAAGTACCAACATCCTGGAAGAAAGCAGTGGTAGCTGTAATACCTAAATAGGGAAAAGATCCATGAGGTCCAGCATCATAAAGGCCCATTTCAATACTAAACTACGACTATAAAGTGTTCATGTCTATAATGGCTAAAATAATGGCAAAAGTAATCCCAAAGTTTATAGATATGGATCAATGTGGTTTTCTGGAGGGGAGGCAAACATTAATGGAACACTGATGATCCAAAGGAAAGCAGAACGTAATAAAACATTATTGCTGTTGGTGGAACTTGACGCATGGAAAGCATTTGACAGAGTAAGCTTGGACTTTTATGAGCAGGGCAATGGAAGCATTTGCATTTCCTGAAAAAATAATAAGGTTTATTAGGTGGTTATATGAGGGATCGCAGGTGAAAATTAAAGTGGGTGGGTCCTCTCTGATAATTTCTGCTTGAGCAGAGGAACCAAGCAGGGGTGCCCTCTTTCCCCTTTGTTACTTGCATTATATTTTGACCCACTGGCAAAGAAAATAAGGGACTCAGATATTCGATAATATAATTGGCATGGTAGTCAAGAAAAGCTGGCTGTATTTGCAGATGACATTATTCTATACCTGACAAAACCAGAAAGAAACATTACAGTGTTGTGGAACATTTTGAGACTGTTTCAAATCTTTTCGGGATACAAAATTAATGAAGCAAAAACAAAGGCAATAGTGGTAAATTATTTTCCCACATATGAATTGGTTCAGCAATATCCGTATTTATGGGGACATGACAAAATGAAGTATTTAGGAGTATGAATTAAAAATGATTCTGGTGTGGTAGCCAAGGATACGTGAGAACAGACTAAACAAAAATGAGAAAATTGAAGCTTTACCGATAAAAAGCACTTGTGTAAACTTGTAAATAGTGAACCAAACCAGCTCCAGGACAAACAAAGACTTTATTGGACCGAACACTCGAGTTAACCAATAAAGAAGAAAATAAAAACAAATTCACTTAGCGCTTTCACCCATCATAACAGTTGGGCATCATCAGAGTGAAAAGAACCATTTGTAGTTTCAGTTTTTAAATACATTCAAAAAACACACGACCCCTACATGAAACCAATCACGAATCTAAAACAATTAAGCAAATATACAAGTGAATGTGATTAGATAATATATACTTGAAAATGTATATATAAATAAATAAATATGAAAACATAAATGTTTACTGAGAATAACAGCAAATACTTAATGCGTTCTATGATAGTCTAAAACTGCATCACCTTATGTATTAAAAACATTTAAAAACTAACATACAATATAAAATCCAGCAACCTGGACCCCTTACATCTCAGTAAATTGCAACAGAAATTAACTATGTCTCCTTAAACAATTCGTGCACTTTCTAAGTAATATTCTAAAAGTTTATTAAAATGCTTACTACTCAAACTGATACACCACTGTTCAAAATATTGTATAAAGTGACTGTTGTACTTAGAAAGTGCACAAATTGTTTAAGGAGACATAGTTAATTTTTGTTGCAATTTACTGAGATGTAAGGGGTTCAGGTTGCTGGATTTTATATTGTATGTAAATGTTTTTAATACATAAGGTGATGCAGTTTTAGACTACCATAGAATGCATTAAGTATTTGCTGTTATTCACAGTAAACATTTACGTTTTCATATTCATTTATTTATATATACATTATCAAGTATATATTATCTAATCACATTCACTTGTATATTATTTTCTTGTTTTAGATTCGTGATTGGTTTCATGTAGGGAGCATGTGTTTTTTGAATGTATTTAAAAACTGAAACTACAAATGGTTCTTTTCACTCTGATGATGCCCAACTGTTATGATGGGTGAAAGAGCTAAGTGAATTTGTTTTTATTTTCTTGTTTTTTTGGTGTACTCGAGTGTTCGGTCCAATAATGTCTTTGTCCTGGAGCTGGTTTGGTTCACTATTTACAAAACTGAAGCTTTGTTATATGGATAGTGAGATACAAGCAGTTAATTCAGTCCCTCCGGTACAGCTCTTTTGAGTGCGTGCCTTTAACTCCAAGTGGGCGTGGCTTAAGCCTTTAAAAAAATGAAGTTATCACCTTACAATTCTAGAAAATACTCACTGAGAGTGGTCAAATAACAATACAGTTGTGTTTGCCATCACATATGCTTAAAGTCAAAATATCCTGGTCACTTTTAAGTAACATAGTTTTGGAATTATTAATGCAAATATGAACAATCAATATTTGATGCCTAGAGGAACAGTAGGAGTTAACTGCAGAAGATGCCTGGAGGAGCACTTGGCTGTAATGAGTTAAAATATTTTAGTCCCATTAGTCTTATACACAGGTCAAGCATACTTTTATCAACCAGAGGAGAAGCTGTAGATCGCAATTAATAAAGAGCTGAAAGACTATCTGGGAAGGGAAGACAGCAAGAGTCAAGTAGGATAAGCTGATTTTTCCAGCAGAAAAGGGTGGATTGGGTTTACCCGATTTGAGCAACACAGTTAAGGCTCCTATACATAGCACAAAAAGAAAAAAAGAAGTTATGTACTCACCATAACGTTCCATTTGAGTAGTTCTACTTCGTCTTCAACCTGTGGGATACCTGATCCGTACCGGATCCGAGCCGGCAATCTCACTAGCATCTGCTCTGAGCTCCAAGCTCCTCCCCTTAACCATAATACACCTCCACTACCTTCCAACTCCCAGATCGAGTTTGCTGACCCTTATACCGATAACCCGACCTGAAAAATACTTTATGACCTACAACTGCAGCCCGCAGGCCGTTCATATGACAAGGTCAGGGGGAAAGAGGGCGGGACAGTTAAAGACAAATGAAGTAAAACTACTCAGATGGAACATTATGGGGAGTACATAACTTCTTTATCTGAAGTAGTTTACTTCATTTGGTCTTCAACTTGTGGGACAGAGTCCCCAGCTACTAAACTCCTGGGTGGCCCTCATGGAAGGATATTCCGGAGCACTACGGAACCAAAGGATGCTCTCCTTCTAGAAGTCAAATCAAACCTGTAGTGAGAAATAAAGGTATGAGATGAGGACCAAGTAGCTGCAGAACAAATAGCATCCAATGAGACTCTAGACCAAAAGGCCACAGAAGTAGCCATGGACCTAGTGGAATGAGCTTTCACCTGACATACCTTTGTCCTTATAGACATGAAGGATACAAGAGGAACTCCACCTAGAAATAGTGACCTTGGAGGTAAGTTTACCCAAAAAGGGTTTAAAGGAGGACACAAACAGCTGATCAGATTTACAGAAGTTTTTGGTCCTGTGTAAATAAAATCATAACTGTCTAAGACCATTCAACAAATGGAGTTTGTATTCCATTTTGTTAGCAAAGTTAGGAAAGAAAACTGGTAAATTGATGGTCTGATTGATATTAACTTGCGGTGCCACCTCGGGAAGAAATGACGGACTGGTCTGAAGGGAAACCCTATCTTTATGGAAAATCATATATGGAACTTTGATGGACAAAGCTTGCAGTTCTGAAACCTTTTTAGCAGAAGTGATAGCCACCAGGAATGCTGTTTTCCAAGATAAGAATTTTAGAACTGTGGTTGCAGCAGGTTCAAAGGGCGGAGCGACTAAAGCTTGAAGAACCATAGTAAGGTCCCATGGGGGAACAGGATCCTTGACCATTTGATAAAGGCTTTACACAGTCTGGAGGAGGCCAGTGAATTCGAATTCCCACCCACATGAAAATGAGTAATGGCAGCCAATTGAACTTTGATAGTCGAAAAACTAGCTCCCTGTTGAAAAATATTGGCTAGGAAATGAAGAATGGCAGAAATAGGAGCCGTGAAGGGGTCTAAACTCCTTCGAGAAGCCCAAAAGGAAAAATGTTTCCATTTGCTGCAGTAAACCTTCCCTGGTTGAAGACTTATGAGCAGCCACCAGAACAGAACTAACTGAAAAGGATAATCCAAGAGTCCTAGTGATCATGGGAACTGGAGCAGCCAAGCTGTGAGCTTCAAACTGTCCAGGTTCGGATGAGGAACCACAGATGGGTGTGAAATCAGATCCTGAATGGGATCCAAGATCCAGGGCCGAGGCAGAAGGTGAGACCAAAGGAAGGGAAACCATAGCTAGCGAGGCCAAAACGGGGCAATGAGGATCACTTTGCTCCCCAGTCGACGAGCTTTCTGTAGAAACCTCAGAATAAGAGGTACTGGAAGGTAAGCATACAGAAGACCAGGAAGCCAAGCATGGACTAGAGCATCTCTGAGGGACTCCCCCGGCAGGGGGTTCGGAGCAAAAAACTCGCTGCACGTCACATTGGAAGGAGATGTGAAGAGATTGCAGCAAGACTGACCCCACTCCAGGAAGATCTGCTCCTCTACTGAAAGAGTCACAGACCACTAATAAGGCATCAGAATAGTCCGGCTTAATCTGGCTGCTAGAATGTTGGACTGTCCCAGAATCTGCAATGCTATGAGAAAACGACCTGTGGAGATCACCCATTCCCACACTCTCATGGCCACGCAACAAAGGGAGTAAGATAGTACAGTTTTGTACCTACCATAAATGTAAATGTTCGAAGATCCACATTGCTGCAGTCCTTACACTTGGGTAGTCCGCTGTCCTCGGTAGGCCCGAATATCAAAGTATAAGGCTGACGTCGGTCAAGGCGCATTAGACTGACATCAGGACGTCAGGGTACAAATGCGCATGACCGACGTCATATCCTCAGTCTTTTCTTGCCCCAGATGTCAGAAGACCCCAAAAGAAAGGTCAAAACCAAAAGACAGCAAACAACCAACCAACCACCCTTGCACTAATAATATGTACAATATATACAATAAATACAATATTTACAACCCAACCCACACAACCGCCTCTAACTACAGAGGGGAAGGAGGGAGGGTATTGACTGCAGCAATGTGGATCTTCAACATCTACATTTATGGTAGGTACAAAACTGTACTATGTTCTTCATCTCACATTGCTGCAGTCCTTACACTTGGGTAGAATCCCAAAGCAGAGGTAAGGGAGGATGGCAAAACTATAAAGCAGCAGGAGCTGCCAAAATGCCCTGTAAAATAGCAGTGGCAAAATAAGCCCTAGATTTAGAGTAAAGTGGAAGGTGATAATGCTTAGAGAAAGTATGCACTGAACTCCAAGTAGCTGCCTCCAAAATATCCTTAGTTGCCACCCCTTAAAAGCTGTCAAGTGGCAGTAGCCCTAGTGGAATGAGGCCTAATCCCAGCTGGAATCTCCTTACCATGATGGGAATAACAGAAAGCAATGCAAAACCCAATCCACTAAGAAATAGTTTGTTTTGACACAGGCTTGCCCTGAGAACTCAAAGCAAAAGAAACAAATAACTGCTGAGACTGCCTGAACCCTTTAGTTCTGCTCAAATAATATCGCAACTGCCTGTGTACATCTAAAGTGTGCAAAATCTTTTCTCCTTTATTTTGGGGATTTGCATAAAAAGTAGGTAAATGAATAGTTTGGTTTAAAGCCACACTAGAAACCACTTTAGGCATAAAGGAAGGATTAGTACGCAAAGATACCCTATCCTTATGGAAAATTAAGAAAGGCTCAACTGACATAAGGGCCTGTAATTCAGAAACCCTTCTTGCAGAGGTAATGGCCAACAAAAAAGCAGTCTTCCATGATAAATATTTCAACTCGGCAGTAGCTGCAGGCTCAAAAGGTTGTAGAGTGAGTTTCTCCAACACAAAATTGAGATCCCAAGCAGGAGTAGGAGCTCTACGTGGGGTCTTATATTCTTTGCCCCTCTAAGAAATTGCTTGAACAAAGGATGAGAAAACAAAGGTGGGTCACAGTCATAGTGAGCCAAATTGCTGCAGCATGAACCTTAATAGAAGAGAAGGACAAACCTTTGTCCAGTAACTCAGTAAGATATTGAAGAGCCACACTTAAATTAGGCTCAGAAACATCAAATTCCTTTGCTGCACTCCAAAATAAAAATCTCTTCCATTTATCTGCGTACACTTTCCTTGTACTAGGCCTTCTGGCTTCCAAAATAACATTCAAAACTTGCTGTGGAAGTCGAGACCCTCCAGGGTTCAAAACAGAATATGCCAGGCTGTTAGGTGAAGAGAGTGAAGTTTGACATTGAGTAAATGACTGTTCTCCTGAGACAGCAGGTGTGGAATCGAAGGCAAAGGCCATGGAGGCTCCCGTACCAGACTTCTCAGTAAAGGGTACTAGTGCTGTCGAGGCCAATCTGGAGCTATTAAAATCATCCTTGGCTTGTCCTGTCTGACCTTTAGGAGTACCTTTGGGAGGAGAGGCAGAGGTGGAAAGGCATACACATGAAGATTGCTCCAATTGAAAGAAAGAGCATCCACTTTCCAGGCTGTGGGATGAAACCTTTTTGTGCAAAACTTTGGCAGCTGGTAGTTTAGTGGAGAAGAGAACAGATCTATGTCTGGAGTTCCCCATGACACTGTCAATTTCTGAAATACACGAGGATCCAATTTCCACTCGTGGGGATCCATAATTCGTCTGCTCAACGCATCTGCTAAGGAGTTCTGTGCTCCCGGCAGAAACCTTGCCTGAAGATGTAGCTGTAAACTGAGAGCAGTCTCCCACAAAATCATTGCTTGCCTGCATAGAGGATAAGAATGTTCCCCCTTGCTTGTTGATGTACCACATGACAGTTGTGTTGTCTGTTAGAATCAACACCTGCCCTGGAAGAAGTAAATCCTTGAAAGCTATTAATGCAAATTGGACTGCTAACATCTCCTTCAAGTTGATATGTAGATGTTGTAGTCTGGCAGGCCACGTGTCTTGTATCCACTTTCCATTTAGATGAGCTCCCCAAGCTTTGTCTGAGGCATCTGTCGTTAGAATCTGATTCGCCTCTGGCCGGGTCACAGAGAGTCCCTTGTTTAGGTGACATTCCTGAGCCCACCACAAAAATTCCTTTTGAATGCAAGGTATTATCTGAATGACAGTGTCCATATCCTGGCAGTGCTGTGTCCATACATTTTGAGATACCATTGTAGCTTCCTCATATGCAGTTTGGCATTGGGAAGCACCAGAATACAAGATGCCATGAACCCCAAGGCTTGAAGGACTGTCCTTGCAGTCAGCCTGGACTGATGAGACAATTGATGGAAGTAAAGGGAAAGATTCTTTTGTTTGTCCGGGGTCAAAAGGCCATCTGGGATGCTGTATTCAGTCTTACACCCAGAAAGCACATGTCCTGAGAGGGTACTAGACTGGACTTTATTTCGTTCACAGAATACCCCAGGCATCTTAGCACTGCTATCACATATTGCAAATGATGAAGAAGTTCGTCCTTTCTTGAGCCAGAATCAGGCAATCGTCCAAATAAGGATAAATCTGTATTCCTTTTAGCCTGAAGAAAGCTATCACTGGAGCCAGAACTTTCGTGAACACTCTGGGCGCAGTAGATAAGCCAAAGGGCAATGCAGAGAACTGACAATGAGAAGTCCCAGCCCGAAAACGCAGATACTTCCTGCAACTTAGTCTGATAGGAACATGAAGGTAAGCCTCCTTGAGATCCAGAGTTACCATCCAGTGATCTTTGCCCAGCAGAGGTAAAAGCTGTTGTAACGTCAACATTTTGAACTTGGGAATGTCCAGATAAGTGTTGAGGATAGATAAATCCAAAATTGGTCTCCACGTGTTCCCCTTCTTTGGTACTAGGAACAGGCGAGAATAAAATCCTAGGCCCACTTCTGGCAGAGGGACCGGCTGTATGGCCCCTATTTGAAGTAGCAGAGAAATTTGTTTGTGAGCCTCTATTCTTTGTTGAGGAGGAACGTCTGGCATGCCTTTGAAAGGAGGCAAGGTATGGAAATAAAACTTGTAACCTTGGTGTATGATATCCAATACCCATCTGTCTTGGGTAATTAAACTCCAATTTTCCTTGAAAAGTGCCAACCTTCCTCCCAAAGGTGCTGCCAGACGAGAAGGCTCTGGCAGCTGAAAAGGTAGGTCATTGGGCCTGTTTACGAAAGGACTGACCCCTGCCCTCACCGAAGACTGTGCAGGTGAACTCCTGTTCTAGGCCTGAAAGAGCCCTGAGCTCTGCCCCTACCACGTCTAGATCTACCCCTAGACTGGGAATCATAAGAAGGATACGTCCACCCCTTGGTAGGCCAATTCCTACTAAACCTCGGAGGCTGAACCTGCAAAAAATCTTTAACAGTCTGCATAGACTTAGCCTTGTCTTCCATTTTCTTTAAGACTGCCTCCACAGGTGAACCAAACAACACATCAGACTGTAACGGAGCATCTAAAATCCTTGTCTTAACATGGTCAGATAAATTCTGATCCCTCAGCCAGGCGTGCCTGCGAAGAACTGACCCAGTGGCAGCCACCCTAGACGAGGCCTGTACAGCATCAAAACCACATTGCAAAGAATGCTTACCCACCTGTTCAGAAACATGTACCAAATCCTGTAATTCCTTACACTCAATACCTTCCGCCAGAGCATCTACCTTAGACTTCAATTGAGAAAGTAGATAGTTTTGGTATTTCAACATGTGAAACTGGCAATTCAAAGCCCTCATAGCTAAGGTGGAAGAAGTATAGACTTTCTTTCCCCATCTATCCAAAGCCCTGGCCTCTTTATCTGGAGGAACCGGATGGTTTACAAGAGAAGGCTTGACACGCTTAGGCCGTTGACTAGCAGTTTCTGGGTCCGCCCTAGGACTCTTAAAAGATATTTATGAGCTTCAGGCACCCTGTAATACCTATCCGGTTTAACAGGAGCAGGAGGCAAAGAATCAGGATTAAGAGCAGCCTCTGCAAACACATCTTCCACAACATCCAGAACAGGAGGTATAGCCAAAGGCCTATGCTGGGGTAAAAACAAAAATTCCCTAAGCCTTTTCCTGGAATCAGAGAAGTCCTGACCTTCCCACTTAAAATGTTCCCTCATGGAATGAAGAGTCTCTGAAAAGAAAAATCCTCTGGAGGAGAAGCAGAAGGAGTAGAATCATCCACATCAGAATCAGAATAAGGAGAATACTCCTGCAAGTCTTCAGCCGAAGACTCTGAAACATCCGAAGCCTGCTCAAAACTCCCCAACTCTGGTTCCACCCTAGGCCTCTTATCAGGAGGGGACAAAGAACCTCTAATTAAAGTAATTAAATCTTCTGCCATTTTAAGCATGTGCTTCTTGGGCACAGATCCTGATGAACTAGGAGTGACACCAACAGAAGCTAAACCTGGCCTGCCTCTGGGAGAAGCCTTGGAAACAGAAGGAGAGGGCCTAACCACCCTAGGAAGGGAGGGGAGTACAGTAACCTGAGAAGCCCCTTTAGCCTGACCTGCCTCCTGAGAGGCCACATCCTGCAATAACAAAGTCTCCCCCTGGGACTCCAGAGAAACCTCCGGCGGAACCCCCGGTTCCACCGACACCTCCAAAGAACCGGCGTCCGGTACGGACGACTCTTCTTGTCTGGGCTTAGCTGCTTTGTCTTTGCGCTTCTTCGAAGAAGCGGGCGTCGGAGCATCCGACGGCATATTATAATTGCACTGCTTCCCGAAGACTAACCTGGCACAATCTAACCTTCGCTTAATAGTGCGCTTATTAAACCTAGCGCAAAAGCGACACCCAACAACGTCGTGCTCAGGCCCCAAACAAGGAATACACAAAGAATGATAATCTCTATGCGGTATCTGTTTCCCACAAGAAATACAGTTATTCACTTTTTCTGACATCCGGTAAACCACTGAGGCAAGAAAAAACTAAAATATTCCCCAACGGGGTACTTAGCCAACTTTGACTCGGTCTGAAACTCCGAATTCGAAAAATTTCAGAACGCCGAACGGCACTTGCAACGCTGCTTCTGCATCGGACCATGCGGCAAAAAAGACTGAGGATATGACGTCGGTCATGCGCATTTGTACCCTGACGTCCTGATGTCAGTCTAATGCGCCTTGACAGACGTCAGCCTTATACTTTGATATTCGGGCCGACCGAGGACAGCGGACTACCCAAGTGTAAGGACTGCAGCAATGTGAGATGAAGAACATCTGGTCCCTCCCTGTTTGTTGATGTACCAGACCACTGACATGTTGTCTGACTGAATTGCAATGGTTCCCAGCAGAAGAAAGGCATGAAGGGCCTGTAACGCCAAAAAGACCGCCCTCATCTCTAGAATGTTTATGTGCAAGCTGATCTCTACAGGGGACCACAGGCCTTGGACTGTCCTGCCCGAACAATGCCCCCCCAACTTGAGCTGGGAGGCATCCGTGGTCATTGTGGCTTGGACAGAGGCTGAAATAAAGGGTCGTCCCTCAAAGATCTCCGGACAGCACATCCACCACAGAAGGGACGGCCGACAAACTCGAGTGAGTTGTATTGGATACAATAATGGCAGTTCCAACAGGGGCCATTGTACAGCTAGTGTCCACTGTAGAATTCTCATATGTAACCGGGCGCACGGAAGAAACATTATGATCACCGCCATTGAACCTAAGGCCCTCAACACTGATTCTGCCGATGGAAGATGAGAACGGTAGATCAGAGAGACATGCATCCTCAGGTTTTGTACTCTCTCCGAGGTCAAGAAGATTTTGCACTGTAAGGTGTCCATCCTTGCCCCAATGTAGCCTATCACCTGGACAGAATTTAGAAGTGATTTGGATGCGTTGATTGTAATCCCCAAATGCAGGGCAAGCTTTAAGAAATTCCTGGTTTGAGAAAGTAGACTCCTGGTGGGAGCAGTGAGGAGCCAATCATCCAGGTATGGGTAGACCTGAATTCCCTGAAGCCTCAGGTGAGCCACTACTACCCACCATCACTTTGGTGAACACCCTGGGAACTGTGGTGAGACCAAAGGGTAGGGCACGAAATTGGTAATGACTGACTCCTAGCCAGAAGCAGAGGAACCTCCTGGAGCTTTTGCGCATCTTTATGTGATAGTAGGCATCCTGGAGGTCTAACGAGCCCATCCAGTCACTCTCTTGCAGGTACGGCATGTTGGACTGTACTGTGACCATCCGGAATTTTTCTTTGGCAACTGACAGGTTCAGAGTAGATAGGTCCAGAATAGGCCTGAGGTCCCCCGTTTTTTTTGGCACCAAAAAGAAACTGGAGTAGAAGCCGACCTGGATTGATCTGGGGGGACTGTTTTGATGGCGCGTTTTCCTAGCAGCTTGGAAATTTCCTGTGTTGCTGCCTCCTTTTGCATGGGTGGTATGTCTGGAAGGTGTTTGGGAGGAACCACAAAGAGGATAGAGTATCCTCTGGATATGATCTGAAGCACCCAGTGGTCTGATGTTATGGACTCCCATGCTGCAAGTGCAATGACAATTGCCCCCCAACAGCCTCCAGAGTAGAGCAGTCGGGCAACCCCTCAGGGTTGCTGTCCAGGCCTGTCGAGAAAGGTTCTCGACCCAAAATTCCTCGGACCCCATCTGCCTCTGGGGTGGCGTCCATTCCGTCCTCCTCTGCCTCTGGGGGAAGAAGAGCCCTGAGTGTCCCAGGAATGCGGTGACATCCGGAACCACATCTTCTTTTACCCTCTCTGATTCCAGGAAAATGATCTTTGAGGGTTCGAGAAGCAGATTCCGATGGCAGACTGTGTCTTCTCATCCTTCTCACTCTGGACTAAAGTCTCTTTGATGGTCTTACCAAAGAGACTAGAACCGTCATAAGGGGCATTGGCAAAGGATACCTTGAAAGGTTCCGAAAACTAACTGACTGAGCCAGGTGTTGCGCCTCATGGACACGCTGAACCCAACCGTCCTAGCTGCTCCTTCAGTAGCATGTGAAAGGAATCTCATTGATGTGTTGGAGACTGCTTTCAAAGTGGCCATCTTTGTGGAGAACGAGTCCCTGTCCTCTTGTGACATGGACTTTGGGGGAGACTCAGTCAGCTCCTTGACCAGGTCACGCTGGAGTCTCGTGAGGTGGCCAGGTAGTTCAGCGCCCTAATGGAGAAAGCTGCTGACCCATAAATCTGCTTCCCTAAGTGCTCCATCATCCGCGACTCTTGGTCAGGAGGATGAACCAAGGAACTCTCTTGGGCTAGTTCCTTCTTTGTGGCTGCTACTACCATGGCATCTACAGGGGAGCCCTTGTTCCATGCTCTACTGATGGTGGATTGGTTCCACAATGCCCAGCTCCTTCCAGGCCTGTGAAGTGATCAGGTCCACCAGAGGATCTGCAGGAGGGGATACCCAGGAAGTAGATGGGCCCGTGCCGAAAGCCTCCAGGAACACGGACTCATCAGAAGAAGGTTTGGGGTGGACCAACCTCCCGTTGGCAAAGGATTTCCATGATGCCTCCAAAGGAGACATCCTCAGAAGGTGACCTAGGGGAACCTTCCCCATCATCCAAATCCGTGTCCTCGGTGAGGGACTCGGGGGAGTCCAAGTGCCTCCTTTTACACATGTGCTTGCGAAGCACATCTCCAGTGGGGGCTCTCCGGGGGGAACTCGCAAGCCACTTGTTCCTCAGGAGGAACAGTCTGTGGCTCCTCGAGCATGGGCTGTCTCTCTGGTAAAATGATGGGATATATAGATAGAGCTGAGGGGGTCGGGGTGGAGTCAGAGGAGATAGATAAGGGTCACGATCCAGCAGAGAGAACCCTTCCTACCACGAACGCCGAGGGAGAACGAACATCATAGGGAGCCAATAAGGAAGCCTGTCTCCCCAGATCTAATGTGAGAATCGAAGATGCGCCTGAAGTGGACGGAGCTCTGAGGAAGGAAACTTGGCCCAACAAAGCTGGAGCCGACTGAAATAAGTTCCACTCCATTGGATCCGACACCCAAGCTTCGGCTCCGAGAGCCACTCGGATCCAAACTGGTTGGATCAGACATGCTTCCAGGCAGCTGAGTCGAGAAAGCGGGTACCGTCAGCGCCGACCCCCTAAGGCCATCCTCTTATCAGAGTACTCGGAACCTGGTGGACGGATTGGAAAAGGAGCGATCGTCGTGTGAAAAAAGGAAGCGTGCTCCCCCCTCCAAAGGGAGAGGGGGCTGGGCAAAACCCCCATTTAGGTCAGAGTACGTATGAACGTTCCTCATCATTTTATCCATGTCAACTTCCAATAAGCTACGCGTGAATCTCGACAAGGCCACTGACTCCAACCTGGCAGGTCAAGGAACTGAGGCCCTAGATGGAGAACGTGTCTCCTCCAGCTCCGTGGAAAATCTCAAAGATCAGAGCTGAGGGAATCATGGATTCTAGGCTGACTTTTGGCAGGAGAATGAAGGTCCGGGGACCTCTTACATTTGTCTGGTGTGTGGGATTTTGGCTCTCTCTCCTTCTCTCTGCTCCTTTTCCACTCCACTTCCACAGGCTTTGAAATGGGAGGTTGAGTCCCAGCCTGAGAGGGAGGAGAAGCAAGGGCAAGAGAAGAAGGAGAGGAAGCCCACAGCAGCCACTGTGACCGAAGCCGAGGATTAGGCAACTGCCTCAAAAGTGGGAAGAAGGCTTTTCAGGGCCAACTTAGCCTTCCTGTCCTTGATAGCGTGCGGGTTAAAACCCGCGCATATAGAGCAGTCAGTATTTAAATGGGCAATGCCCAAGCACATTACACAAAGAACGTGGCCATCTGCAGGAGACAATTTATGGCAAGACTCAGAGCACCTTTTGAACACAGGCTAATCAGCCATGCTTCTATCCAATCCACTCAAACAAGAGAAGGGAAAAAAGGAGAGAAAAAAATTATCAGTTTTCCCACTCAAACCACTCACCACACACTCAAATCACACAACACTGAGGGGGGAGGGGAGGCAAAGCACACTAACAAACATTCTAAACTCCAAAAAAGGTTCAATTACACGATGCAACAGCGAGGGGAGGAGAAGAGAGAACCTATACTAAACACACTAATATTTTGGAGAAAAAAGCTGCTTAAAAGCAGAAAATCCACTCACTACTCAGAGCTCAGGAGATCACGATGCTTCAGCAAGCCACGGCAAAAGAGATCTAGGGGTTAGAAGGTAGTGGAGGTATATTATGGGTAAGGCGAGGAGCTTAGAGCTCACAGCAGATGCTAGTGAGATTGCTGGCTCGGATCCGATACGGTATTTAAAAGGAAGAAATGTCTTGCTCTAATTGTACTGATGAAGAGTGGTTAGCCCGAAAGCTTTACCGTGATATTAAATTTGTTGACGCTATTTTTCATGTGATATTTGTGGATTCTATACAGTGCTGCTTTGTGTTTTCGTGATTATTGAGAACGGATCCAGTATCCCACAGGCTGAAGACCAAATGAAGTAAACTACTTCAGATCTATATTTCAAAGTGTAAAGGGATGATGAAACGGGGGGAAGCTCAAGAAACAGACTAGAATTTTAGATGCAGGGCTTTAAGGAGGGTAACAATCATATGGATTATTGTACCTATAAAATAGTAGAAAGTATCCTAACTAAGCGAACACTGGACTGGAGAAAGGAGATTCTGCTGATAGGGATGACTGCAATTAGGGATATAGACAACAGATGAGAGAAGGCCAGAATTTACTGGAGAAAATTGGCAAAGGAACCAAGGTATTGGAAGCAAATAAACAGAGGAAAAGATGACAGAATGGGAAGGCAGCTTGTGTGGCTCAGTCGACTAGAGAAGCTAGCATGTGTAATGGCACTAATGGTTCTAATCTAGAAATATCCACATATTTTGCCTCCTTTGCTATGTACCTAACAAGGCATATCCAACAACTGGAGCATCCACAATGGTTCCTCACTAAAAGAATACAAAGCATAAGTAAAGTATCCTATGCAGACCACCTGAAAGCCCTATCCCTGTATTGTCTCCTACAGGCTTTTGAGAGATCATCTATGCCTGGCATACAAGGCATTGTCAGACCCCACTCTGATGGACCTCCTGCATATCCACAAAACAAACAGCAGAAGAATTACCCATTCTAAAAAACAAAAACAAAAAAGTATATATCCTTGTTTCCCATCTTTCCTGACCTAGAGTAGTCCAAATACAGGCTTTGCTGTATTCTGGACTTTTGGAAAGTTCCTGTGTTGCCCATTTCCTTTCTTGGATAAAGAGAGGCTTCTTTGTTCACCAGGGGCAGTGGGGAGCTTGGAGCAGACTATCTATCCCTGGAGGAGTGTTCCCAGCACAAGAATCTGGTAGTCTATTGGCCGTTTTGGGCCAATTTCTAGCTCTTTCAAGTCCCCCTGTATAAAACCCACTTTAGCGTGGCTTTGCGCAATTTTGCACATCGGGCAGCGTCGCTTAATTGGGTTTAAACCATTCTCGGCTCCACAAAGTCTGCTCTTCACTTTTTCCCTTAGAACTGATCTAGTTCTCATAATAAACACCCTATTCCCACTCTAAAGCCTGGCACTTGCTCACTAAAGCAATAAGTCAACACTAAAAAATTAAAAGCACTACACCCTCACAAACTCCCCTTGAGTACTTTGTTCCCCACTGGCTCTTTTTTTCACTTATAAAGGAATTCCCACTACTATTCTAGCATGTCCAAAGGTCAGTTGTCAATCTCCTCTCCGGTCCAGCTGGTGAATCTGGGAATCTTGAGGCAATGTTACAACTGCCTCATGTACACAGACAACCCTCTCCTCCTCCCAACAAATTCCAATACGTGAGAGATGCAACCATATAGCCAAACTGGAGGCTAAGCTCTCTCAACTCAGTACTGACGTAACCAGTCAGGAGGAGAAGGAAACCACACTCACTACAATTCTAGTCTCACACAGACCTACCACAACAGCAAACCAAACACAAACACACAAAAACATACTCAGAGGCTCTAAATAAAAATCGGCCTAAGCAGCAGAGACCTCCAAAGCAGACACCCAAGCAACCGCTACCCCAAAACAAAACACGTGCAACACATAGCTCACAAAGCCAGTGTGCCGAACAGTCACAGCCGTTAAGGCTAAACAACACACCTGATACACTTGTAATAGGTGACTCTATCGTCAGGCACACTGACGTCCCGCTCACCAGGCTGAACAAGGAGAAGGTCACAGTGAGCTGCCTGTCGGGCGCTAGGATCCGCCACATAACACAAGCACTCAGATCACTCCAAGGCAAGTACAAATATGACTCATTGTCCATGCTGGTGTGAATGACCTGAGACGTACCTCCCTGGACTACATGAAAAGAAACAGAAGAGCTCTCTGAGCATGTAGCCCAGGTCGGTATGACCTTGACCTTGAGTAGCATCTTACCCTCACCAAGAATGATGCCACAATATGAAGACAAGATGATCAATTTCAACAATTGGCTTAAGTATTGCTGTCATTCAAAGGGGATCCAATGCCTGTCTGCCTGGGATGACATGCTCGACAAGCCACGATGCTTCGCTATGGACAGCTTGCACCTGTCACCCCTGGGCTTTCAGATATTGGCAAAGGCTCTTGCCACCCCCATAGTGCCTTTTTTAGGCAAGGCTCAAAAGACAAACCCACCTCCATAGGTATCACAAGGGATAAGAAACTAAGAGTAATGCTACTCAATGCCAGAAGTCTAAACCTCAAGATGCATGCACTCGAAACTCTCCTTAGCATGGAGAACATCGATATCTGTGCAGTAACAGAAACCTGGTTCAAGGCTCCCGAGAGCACCCCAGCACTACCAGGTTATAACTCATACCATGCTTTTCGGCCCCAAAACTTGGACCGAACCACAAAAGGAGGGGGAGTATCAATATTCGTCAAAGATACCCACACCTCCAGGTTGGTGGCACAGCACGAAGCATCAGAGACTATCTATGTGCAACTAACAGTGGGTAAAACTGCCTTCCAGTTTACAGCCTGCTACAGACCACCCTCCCAAACCCAGGAACCCCACTCGGCCTTCCTGAGAACACTGGAAAATATGAAGGTCTCTCCAAACACCATTATATTGGGCGACTTCAACTACCCAAACATAGACTGGGAGCATTACTCTAGCTCCAACACCCTAGCCCGAAGGTTCCTAGAATTTATAAACTCAAATGCTATGGAACAACTTGTTGCCACTCCCACAAGAGGGGAAAACATACTGGACCTTATCACCACCAACATGGGGACTCTATGCTCCAGACCAGAAGTGTACCCCTCACTGGTAAGACCAGACCATAAACTAATCTCACTAGATATTCACATCCCGATCCCACTTCCTGCCCAGAAAACCACAGTGAAAACCTTCTCTAAAGCAAATTTCACACTCCTCAAAACCAAGGTGGAATCCTTCAAAGCCCCCAGGCCTGTGGAAAAAACGGCCCAGACCGCAGAATCCTTTATAAACGCATTCTATGAACACCTTCAGGAATGCATGGATCATGCAATCCCAAATAAAACCAAGGCCCAATCCTCCAAAGTTAGGCGTCCTGTCTGGTGGACCCCAGCCATAAACAAACTATACAATAGAAGGAGGAAGCTACTACATGACAGAGCAAAATCCCACAAAGGGAAGGCATCGCTGATCAGTATTAGCAAAAAATTACGGGCTCATAAAATCGTCTAAGGCCAGCTTCGAGAGAAAAATTGCACAGGACACTAAGGATAATCACAAGGCTTTCTTTAGTTATGTTAGGAACCTGGGTGGGAATTCCCAGATATGCTCAGAATTAGTCCAAAATGACAAAAAATACACCAAACCCACAGACACTGCCAACATCCTAGCTGACAGGTTCAGCGCAAACTTCTCCCCCCTTCCCCACCAAAAGGGCAAATATCTATCCTAGCAGAGTGCTGCCCCCCCTGACATCTCAAATGCTCAGGTAAGAGCCGCCCTCTCCAAAGCAAAAAACACAGCATCAATGGGACCAGACGGTGTCCCAAGCTGCGTCCTACATGAACTCCAAGAACAACTAAACCCAAACATAAAACTACTGTTCAAGCTCAGCCTTACTACAGGATATGTACCCAAAGAGTGGCGTACAGCAACAGTGGTCCCTCTCCACAAAGGTGGTACCTCAACGGATCCTGGAAACTATCGCCCCATAAGCCTGACTAGCTTGGTCTGCAAAGCTATGGAAAGGATCATCATGGACCTCATAAATAAAGATATTGGGGACCTACAGACACTGGATCCTACCCAGTTCGGCTTTAAGGGAAGATCCTGCCTCTTAAACCTGGTTGATTTCTTTGAAACAGTCACCAAGGCCATTGATGAGGGGAAGGTGGTCCACACAGCCTACCTGAACCTTGCAAAAGCCTTCGATACAATACCCCACTCTGGCATTATAGATAGGCTCACCAGCTTAAATATAAACCCCTATGTCACTAGATGGGCTGCAAAATGGCTCAAGGACAGAACCCACATGGTTAGAATTGCTGGAGCCATGTCAGACTCTAAACAAGTTACAAGTGGCGTCCCACAAGGCTCAGTCCTGGGACCTCTCTTGATCGGTATATATTTCTCAGAGGTACAGGCTAACACGGAAGGACTGTGGCTGACCAAGTTCACAGATGACTGCAAACTGGGCGCCATAATCGACTCTCCAGCAGACACAAGCATCCTACAAAAGGGCCTCATAGAAACAGACAACTGGTGCCAGAGCCATGGCCTCAAGCTAAACGCCAAAAAGTGCATAGTCATCCCCTTTGGTAAAAACAAAGTGCCCACAAATTACCACATAGGTGGTAATCCATTAAGTACGGAAGAAGTAATTAGGGACCTGGGGACCCAAGTTGATAGCAATCTCTCATTTGACAACCACGTGGCCAAAGTGGTTAGAAAAACATTTTATATAGCCCACCTAATCATGAAGGGATTCACATCTAGATCAGGGAAGGTCATCATGCCTCTTTACTCATCCTTCATCAGGCCTATAAGTGAGTACAATGCCCCTTTTGGGATGTACCTTACCAGACACCTGCAGCAACTGGAAAGACCCCAAAAGTACCTCACCATGAGGATCAAAGTGCTCAATCAGATGCCATATGCTGCCCGGTTAAATCTGTGCCTGACATATAAAGCCATGTCCAACCCGGAATTAATGGACATGCTGCACCTCAGAAAATCCAAATCCCATCGAGCTACGCGCTCGAGAGACTTGAACCCCAGCACTGAAATAAACAGGACATGCTGGAGGGACAGATTCATAACCCAGAGGCTCCCTTCACTCTGGAATAAAATCCCAGTCCAGGTTAGGCAGAGTCCCTCATTGACTCTCTTCAAGAGGAATCTTGAGGAGTGGATGGGAGATGGTAGGTTTACCCCTGGTATCACTTCTGTGTCACTGTTAGACAGAGGCACAGTATACTAACCTCGAAAAAGGGCATAGCAAAATTCATTTAAAATGGGTGGCAAAAGCCAAACACACTCTGGCTAGGCTTAGGCCCTAGGGCAGATAGCCTAGTATGAACGTATGAACCTAAAGAATTAAACCTTGCCTGCGATATAAATAGGACCTAATGGAGAGATAAGTATGCATTCCAGAGACTACCCAGTCTATGGAACAAGCTCCACATCCATATGAAGCAGAATCCCTGCCTAACCCAATTCAAGTGCAACTTGGACAATTGGACAGGAAACCGTAAATTCATCTCTGGTTTGGCACCTATGTCTCTAATGGACACAGGTAACCTGTAAATGGTTTATCTCCCAGGCCCATGCTTACACTTATCAAGGGTATCAGAACTTATCAGAGATTTGGGATGCAGGGCTAGGCTTAATAAGGCACTTGTGGTCATTAGCCTAGAAAACACCTATGAAGATGCCAATAATTTACATGGACTGCAGGACAGAGAATGCTTTTCATAGGTTCATAGGTGTGTACTAGGCTAATGGCCCTGGAGCCTTTACAAGCCTAGACCAGAGGAAAAAAAAATTGCCCAGGCACCGTGCCACCTGATATTAGTTCACAGTGCCCTTATCCAGTAGTGCAACTGGAACGATCCCTGGAGTGAAGTTTGTTACCCATCCACTCGTCAAGATTTCTCTTGAAGAGGGCCAGTGAGGTGCTCTGCTTGACATGAATGGGAAGTCTATTCCAGACTACGGGCAGTCTTTGGGAGATGAACCTGTCCCTCCAGCATGTTCTGTTAATTGTGGTAATAAGATTGTCCTCTCTGGAGCGTGTGACGTGGGGGAACTGGGATTTCTTTAGGTGTAGCATTTCAAGTAGGGCTGGGTCGGACATGGCTTTAAGTCAAGCAGCGATCACCTGTCAGTATACGATAAGAGACTGAGAACAGTTGAAGTTTAAGTCTGTCCATGTAGGATGTGTGTTTAAGGCCTACGATTCTTTTTGTGAGGTACTTTTGTGGCCTCTCCAGCTGTTGCAGGTGTCTGGTCAGGTACATGCCAAACGGGGCGTTATATTCGATGACTGGTCTAATGAGGGATGAGTAGAGAGGGATGATGACCTCTCTTCCTGGATGCGAAACCTTTGCTTATAAGATGTGCCACATAGAAGGACTTTCTGACCATAGTGGCAATGTGGTGGTTGAAGGTGAGGTGGCTGTCTACCTTGGTGCCCAGATCTCTTATGGCCCCTTCAGTGTTCAGTGAGCTCCCATCAACGTGGTAATTCATGGGAACCAAGTTTTTTCCAAAGGGGATAAAGCATTTTTTGGCATTAAGCTTCAGGCCATGCTTCCAACACCAGTCAATGGTCTCAGAGAGGCCCTTTTGTAAGATGTCTGCAACACTTGGGGAGTTGATGACTCCTAGCTTGCAGTCATCAACAAACTTGGTCAGCCAGAGTCCTTCCGTGTTGGCCTGGACTTCTGAGAAGTTGATGCCAAACAGGAGAGGGCCCAGGACCGAGCCCTGTGGGACTCAACTCGTGACTGATTGACAGTCTGACTTGGAATCCGCAACTTTCACTCTGTGGGTCCTGTCTGTGAGCCAATTTGCAACCCACCTAGTGATGTAAGGATTAATGCCTAGTTTGGTGAGTTTATCAATGATACCTGAATGAGGAATGGTATCAAAGGCCTTGGCCAGATCGAGGTAGGCTGTATGTATTGCCTTACCCTCATGCACAGCCTTGGTGACTGCCTCAAAGAAGTCAACCAGGTTCAGCAGGCAGGATCTCCCCTTGACAAAGCTAGACTGTGTGGGGTCAAAAGTTTGGAGATTGCCGATATCTTTGTTAAGCAGGTCCATGATGATGTGCTCAACAGCTTTGCATACCAGGCTTGTCAAGCTAATGGGGCGATAGTTCCCAGGGTCTGTTGTTGTTCCCCCTTTATGGGGCAGGATGACTGTAGCAGTGCGCCATTCATTAGGGACACAGCCTGAGGCAAGGCTGTGATTGAACAGGGCACACTGATGTGGTGCCAGTTCGTTTTGCAGCTCATGTAGGACACAACCAGGGATATCTCATCAGGTCCCATGGAAGCTGTACTCTTGGCTTTGGACAATGCAGCTTTTACCTGTGCCGCAGAAATGTTGGGTACCAGACTTTCATCTGGTATTGTGATAGGGGCCTTGGGGGGGGGTAAAGTTGGCACTGAATCTGTCGGCCAGTAGGTTGGCTATATCTGTTGGCTCAGTATAGGAGGTGCCATTGTGCAATAACTCAGAGCAAATCTGAGTATTGCCTTTGAGGTTTCTGATATAGCTAGAGAAGGCTTTGTTGTTGTTTTTGGTGTCAGCCGCTATTCTGCCTTCATAGCTGGCTTTAGAGGATTTGATAAGGGATCTCAGGTTTTTGTTGAGACTGATAAGGGAGGTTTTCCAGTCTTGTTACTTTCTTTTCTTTTGCAACAGTTTCTTCCTTCTGTTGTAAAGTTTACTGATGGCTGGGGACCTCCAGATTGGCTTCCTTTTTTTGGAGGAGAGCATCTTAGTTCTATTTAGTATGGCAAGGTCCATCCATTTGTGTACGTGCTCGTACAGTGCATTGGTGTATGATTCAGCAGTCATGCAGCTATTTTCCACTGGCGTTGGTGCTGAGACGCTAGCCACCTCTGCTTTTAGGAGCACAAAGTCAGCTTGAGAGTAGTTTTTCAGGGTGGTCACCTTAGCGGGGGGTGTAGGTGAGATGGAGATTTCCATGGCGATCAGTTTGTGGTCAGATTTTAACCAGGGAGGAACTGGCTATAGGTGTAGAGCAACGGTTACCCATGTTGGTGATAACCTAGTCGAGGATGTTGCTTCCTCTAGTGGGGGTCAGAATGAGCTGGTCCAGAGCACTGAAACTGATACATTCCAGAAAGCGTTGGGCCTGTACATTGGTACTTGAATAGTTTTCCCAGTTGATGGAAGTAGTTGAAGTCACCCAGTATGAGTATTGGGTTGGACCTTGATAGATTCCAGGGTGCTTAAGAAGTTGGTGTATGAGTCTAGGGATATGTTTGGGTTTCTGTGGCAGGCAATGACTTGTACTGCCATCTTACCTAGTGTTAGTTGTACCTGAAGTATCTCGGATGCATTATGCTGGGCTACTAGTCTACAGGTGTTAGTATCCTTTAAGAATATGGAGACACCACCGCCTTTGGAGCTTCCAACCGCATTCTGCAGCCGAAAGGTATGGAATGAGTTGTAGCCTGGGAGCACAGGGGTGCTTTTTGCCTCTTTAAACCAGATCTACATTACAGCGCAGATGATGACATTCTCCATTTTGAGGAGAGCTTCGAGCGAATGCATCTTGAGATTTAGACTTCTGGCACTGAGCAGCATGACCCTCAGATTGCATTTGTTTGTAGCTGTTACGGTGGAATTTTGGTCTTTGGAACACTGCCTAAAAAAGGCATCATAGGGTGGGCAAGAGCCTTAGCCAGTACCCGGAATCCCAGGGGTGACAGATGCGGACTGTCTCTGGTAAAGCTATGAGGTGTGTTGATCATGTCGTCCCAGGCAGACAGATACTGGATCCCTTTAGAATGACACCAGAAACGTAGCCAATTGTTGAAGCCAGTCATTTTCTGCTTGTACTGTGGTATCATTCTGGGTGATGGTAGAATACTGCTTAGGGCTAGGGTCATACCTAACTGGGCCACATAATCCGAGAGTTCCATCACATCTCTTTTCATGTAATCCAGAGAGGTACATCTCGGGTCATTCACACAGACATGGACAATGACAGTCATATTTGTACTTGTTGAGTGACCTGCGTGCATTTGTTATATGGCGGATCCTGGCACCTGATAGACAACTGTCACCTTCTTTCTCAACCTAGTGAGTGGGACATCAGTGAGTCTCACAACTGAGTCTCCTATGATTAGTACATTGGGCAAAGTGTTTTGCCTTAAGGGTTTGGGTTGAGGGGCACACTTTGGTGGTAAGCTATGTGTTCTGGGGTTGGTGTTGCGTTGTGGTGGTCTAGTGCACTTCTGTCTTGGGGTGGGTCTCTGTCTGGGTAAATCTTTATTGAGAGCCTCTGCGAAGGTGGGTGGACTGTTTGTGTTTCTATGTGTGGGTTGTGATGGTTGGTGTTTTGGAGGGCTGTGTGTTCTATGTAGTGAGTTGCAGGTGTTCACCTTCTCCTCTTGACCAGCTAGTCCGGTCTTGGTTGAAGCGTGCACTGCTTCCACTTTGGTGATATAAGTGCATCCCTCACAGGTATGAGTGATGGGAGGTAAGAGGAGAGGGTTGTCTGTGTACGTTAGTTGCCACACTGTTTCAGAATGCCCAAGTGCATCAGGTTTGCATGAGAAAGCACAGGAAATCGCCCTGCAATCATACCAGGAGGGGTGGTCATACCTAATAAGTACTGGTGCTGTTACTGTGTAGGAACAGCTAGTGCTGACAGCACCTAAGTGTGCTACAATAAATGCTAAAAAAGCCTGTTAAAGGACTAGCCAATTACGCTAATTGAAGTGCAAAAAGTAAAGGAACATGCTCAATCTAAGGGGAAAATTAAAGAGCAAACTTTCTGGCACCAGTAATAGTTTACCTCAGCTGAGTGCCGCTGCACAAACATGGGCTTTTACTCCAGAAAGTTGAAAGGGATGGAAAAAAATGCCCAAACGGCCAAAAAACTACAATTTCTGGACCAGAAACCATTTCTCTTGTGGTAGATAGGCTACCTAGTGCTTACCACGCCCACTGATAAGCTAGAAGGCTTCCCTCCAAACCATACCTCGCAACCTGTACCGAATTCCTCGGTAAATACTGGTTTTGAGGGCAAAATATTGGGGTACCACGAATTCCTGTGTGGCCCCTTAAATTTCCGAATTTCTTGTTTTTTTTTATTTTGTTTATGCACTGTTACTGACATCATCACGTGCAGGGTGTGCGCGATGACATCAGCATAAGGCAGACAGCTGCTAAACCATTTCTATTCAAATTTATCGGCCCAAGCCTACGTGGGTTTTATCAGTCTTTCTTTTATGTATGTGATTGCACGCTGCTGTGATATTATTACAAGTGGGCTCCGGACGGTTCTGCAAGTGTACTTACATAGGTAGGAATAAGGGATACTACAGAGTGATAATAGTGAATATGTACTCTTTCTTCAACGCATGATTTACTTAACCTAAGCAGTAGGTTCACACTGTCAAAGTGATTAGAGCAGGGTGGAATCTGGTACTGCACATGACTGTACTGTACCTGATTCCTCCTCAACTACTCTCTCTTTGCAGGCAGTGTGGCTGCACTGTGATCCGCTATTGCCCGTTAGCCATATCCTTGCTCCTGTCATCTCTCTGGTTCTTATGGCCAGGTTTTACGACACTCTTGTTTAACTTCTGTACTATCGGCTAGCCTTGTCAGATTTTTTTTCTATTTTGGCTATTCTGTAGTACTACCCATGTAGTTGTGGTGTTTCCCAATAGTTACTGTAGTGTTATTCATTATTATTAGCAATGGTTTGGCCTAGTAAGAAAAATACAGTCTTAAGTTTAAGACTAGTCCAGTCGTAGAGAAACCAGGTTTTGTATTTTTTGGATGAGCCATGTATGTTTTCAATTTGCAAGTAGAACATGATCCGTTTGACTATACTGCCACTGCTGAGGTCACAGTCACACTAATGTTTTTGTTGGTGTGCTCTTTCTTAATGAGACCATAAGTTATTTCTACTTTTGTCTGTTACAGAATTCCCAAAACAGGAGTTTATAAGGGCTCTCACTTGCCCCTTATATCGACTTTTTGAGACGGTTCCGTAGTCACAACTAAATGTCACGTAAATCTTAAGTTCGAGTTCCAGTTTTGTTTTCTAAAGTATGCAATGAAATTTTGGCGAGATTTGTAGTTTGTTCTCAGACCATTGTGCCTGTAATATAACTTCTGAAAGATCACCTTTTATTTAATTTTGTTAAATTGAGGGAGCTCAGAGTCCCATAGTTAATTGACAGCTACTCTTAGTATCCTGGATCTCGGAAATGTTGCTGAGGGCATGTTGGAAACTAATGCTTGACAGAAGCGTGACAGAAGCAGTATGCATTTTTTCTGTGTGTTTTTGTTGACTTTCTGTTGTAGTTTTTCAATATGCATGACAGTGGGTGCACACTGTTGTATCAACTGTGAATCAGCAATTAGCAAATGCCATGGTACATTATAGTGCATGTATTGGTTTTACTAGTCTGTTGAGGTGTGGCCTGCCCTTTTGGGAATTGGGGTTCTTTTTGATTTATTCAAGCCTAGTAACCCACTTGATATGTACTTTTGTCTTTTGATTACCCTTTGTTTAATGCTATATTGACTTTTTTATGTGGGTGAATTTGTGTAAAGAAAATTGATTATATAATGTCCCATGAGGTATCTCTTAATACTCGTAATGTTTACTGTTTGAAAGTAGTATTGACAAGCAGCAGCATCTTGTAGCCCATTTAAGTTTACTGCAAAACGCTTGATACATGATCAGACTTCAGATGTTTGTGACATACAGAGTATCTGAGAATTGTGAGCATGTGGGTTTAGATATTTTACTTGGTTTTGCAGAACATCATTTGGGAAGGAAACTATATCCAAATCTGATAATGTCAAATTTTGAATTGAGCAAAGTTGTGGGAGGTTGGCTTAATGGTTAAGGTGTTTACCTTAGTTAGGTTTAGGTTTATAGATTAAGTACAAGGCTAGCTATAAACTTCCCTTTTAGACAAAGTAAGTTGAAAAGTTCTGATTGCAAGTGCAAATGCTTTTGAGTAAGTGTACTACTGCAGCTGCTCTCTACTGGTCTCGCACTCGCTTAAGGGCTCAACTGTACTTTCCCATTTCAATCCTTGACACTCACTAAATCCCGCTCAAGTCAAGTGCTACTGTGATAGTTATTTGGTTATTTGCTTTTTGCTAGTTCTTTGGTTATTGCTCTGCAAAAGTAGTATTTTACACTCAAATCTGGTTCAAGTTAAGCATTTCAGACAATGTACTCTCTTTTCAATAAGTGTACTGCTCTCACTTAAGTTAATGTACTTTGCATTTGACACTCAATTTTGCTAGTTCTTTGGTTATTTTTGCTTTCCTTTCTTGCCCTGCAAGTAATCTCACTCCTTGTAAATGACTACTGGTTGCATCCAGCTCCTCTCCTCATTCACTGGATCTACTGGACCTGCCTTTGCCACCCGCCAAGCCTCTACCCGACTCTCTTCCAAGGCTGGTCTGGTATAGAAATTATGGACTCTGGTGCACAGTCATCCAGCTCTCAAGGAATATTTTATTGTTAAGCCCTAACTTTGTCCCCCATCCCATGACGTACACTCATTGAAAGTTTGAGGACAGACTTGCAATGGGAACCTATTGGCATACTGTCCTACCCAATGCGTAACCTAGCTAGTGTTCCTCACCCATTTTCCCACAACCACAATGCCACCTCCCAGTATTCGAGCCTCCAACAAGGATTAACTGTGAGGCATGCTCAAGTGCAGACCTTCCCCCTCAGGATGGGCATATACATTTTTCTGTGTAGTTGACTCGTATATCTAAATTACTAATCAAACTCAAACCACCTGGACCTTAAGCAGGATTTCAGCCATCTATGCCACAACACTGGCTAAGGGATAGGATTTTTTTTGGTTAATGTTGCCACTCTTGTTCAGTATAGATTGGGGGTGGTATAGCATTCACCACAATAGCGATGAGCTGTACCAGCATTAGACATCCATAGGATTGCATGATTGTGTCATTGCATATGTTCTGTATGGCAGTGGGATTACGAGCATGACACAAAATAAAAAAACAACTCTTTTGGCAGTATGTCACTCTCCTCTCCTGCCCAAATTTTGGATTAGGTCTTTGGAAAAAGAAGGGTTTAGATAACCAAATATTAAGTAAGAGCACCAGGAGCAGCTATTGGTTAGCTGGAGGAAGAGGAAAATGGGGTGAAATAGTCAAGTAATGGGACATTGGAATGGCTGCAGGGGGGAAGGGCTGTGTATGGGGGCCTCATTCGACCATGATTTGGTGGGGGGGGGGCAGCAAACTCAAAGACAGCTCTGGGCACCACAAACTCTAGCTAGGCCACTGATCAGTAGGCCATGGAGAATGACTTTTGGAAGTCTTGGCAAACTATAATATTCTTTTGCTAAGATTAGAATATTGCCTACCATTAAATGCCCTACTTCTGCCACAAAACCCACATACTGCAAGTCACCAAAAACAAAATCCTAAGGTTCATCACCTTCTCCCTTCTCAGTTAACATCATGCTACACATTTAAAAACAATGGTTACCATATACCATTTACTGAAGGGTCTGGGCTTAGGGCCATACGTCTGTTCTTTTCAGTTTGCGTATGAAAGGTGGTATCCCACAATTCCATAGGAGTGGGTGGGGTTACATAATTATGTATGCAAATGCTATGTTAACTGGCATACAGATTTGTACCCATTTTCATGAGCATTTGCCCAGATTTTTGATGTTTCTAGGTTGACAGGTATGCTTCCAACACAGAAAAGTCTGGGAGCTAAGAAACTTACAAAACAGTCCTCTATACAGCAAATCTGTATCGGGTCTAGACTAGTTACAGGAAAGGCGGGAAACAAGCTTAGAACTTTTTTCTTTTGCAGAAAAGCAGTTAGAACAGTAGCAGAAACACTACTTGCAGTACAAGCTAGCACATGTGTGTTTAGCAATATTAAGGCAATTACAGTTTAAATAAATGAAGATAAATTAAAAAATGACAAAAGCAAGTGCAGAGAGCAGTAAATTATGAAAAAATCTCAATGGAGGCACAGAGTATCTCTCTTCTTCTTCTTGTTGCTCTTGTAGTCTGCAGGATGCCAAAACTGGATCTGTGGAGCTTAAACTTGCGCAAACCCATGTAAACATGGGCTATCAAGGAAAACAGAGCATAGGCAAAAAGAAAGGAAAAGAAATAGGGGAGTCCTAAACGAAAGACCAGCACTGGCAGACTTTTTAGTAGAATCTAGAAAAGAAGCTGCCATTAAAAAGGGAATAATTAACAGGGCATATAAAACAATGCATGATGACTAAGAATCAGAGGAGGTTAGAAAGGATTGGGAAGAGAGACTGGATAAGCATTCACAAAGAAATAATGGGAGGATACATGTACGTCACCCATATATGCAACAAAATCTAGAAGATTTAGGATTTTTGCTGTAAATATTTACATAGATATTTTTATACCACAAGTAGACTCCAGAAAATTTTTCCTCAGGTAGACAGCAAATGAGGGAGGTGCGACAGGGAAGAAAGAGGTAAATGGGAATATATTTTCTGGGAGTGTGGTGAGTTGGCAGACTAAGGATTCCCTGTGGTATGTACTGTAGGAGATATGCTGGGTGGGCAAGATGGGTGAGATGAGGGAGATGATTTTTCGGAATTGCCTAGACATGGTAAGGCCTTGCTGTGTCTAATGGTGGCTGCCAAAAAAGCATTTACTAGGAAACGGAAATCAAAATCTAAACCAACTATACTAGAAGTAGTGAACATAGTAACAGATATAAAACAACTGGAAATGAGATCTTTAGGAAAGGGTAGGACCAAACTGCACAGGAGAAAATGGGAATTGTGGGAACAATACATACATGGGGAGGAATGAGGTTTAAAGAAGGCAGGACTTAAATGAGCTATGCAATCTTTGACTGAAAATGATTGGCTAGATTATAAATGATGTATAATGTTTATAACTGAGAGTGTTGTCAGTATGGTTTGTGATATAAAATGCTTCCAGCTAGGATTGTGTCGGTGTGGTTTGTTTTCACTTCTCTAAATGTATGGCTGCCTATGTCGTAACTGATGGGTTAATAAAGATGTTTCTTGTTTAAAAAAAGGGCAGGAATTGAATAATTTATGCAATGTTGCTTAGGTTATATGGTACACAGCCACACATATGAAATATAACGTTTATAAAGCTGAACATGTTAATACAGTTTGATTATTTTTATTTAAATATAAATCTGCCTATGTCATAAGTGATAATTCCCTTGAAGGACAGCCCTAGCAAACCCAACCCTGGCTCCGGAAATGACATACAACTTGTAATGTTTAGCAGAAGTGAAAACAGAGGACCAATTAGCAGCTTCAAATATGGATCCAGTATCTAATCCTTGGAAGAAAGCTCTAGAAGAGGTTACTTGTCCTTGCAGACTGAGCTTGAACTGAAGAAGCAGAATGTTTGTCACGAAAATAAAAGAAATGGCCTTAGAAATACAGGGGGGATGGCTAGCTTCAAAATCACCAAACCCAATGTCCTGGTATGAAAAGCTGAAAAAAAAATTGACAAAACCTGGAACAAAAAGCTGCTCAGATTTGCACAACCTTTGTCTTATCCAAATATCACTGGAGCTGTCTAAGCAGATTGAAGGTGTGAAAAGCCTTTTCACTAGAAGACTGCAGAAAAGTAAAAAAGGAAAAAACCTTGATAAACTGATTACAGACAAGCCACTGACCACCTTGGGCATAAAGAGAGATTAGTATGCAGACACATTCTGTCTCTATGTAAAAAAAAAAAAAAACAAAAAGGGAGGAACCTCCATCAGAACCCGAAGTTCCTTAACTCTCTTAACTGAAGTCAGAGCAGGTACAGTGTTGTAAACAAAGCAGCAGTAGGCTCAAAAGGAGACAGAGTCCATTTTTCAAGGACAAAATTAGGGTCCCTAGGAGGAGGAATAGATCTTCTTGCAAGCCTGATATGAAGGATGACTTTCAGGAACTGTTTGACCTCAAAACAAGAGTTCAGTGGTGGGTGGGTTGAAGGGCAGAAAGCACAGATTGCTGATAAGTGAGCTTTAACAGAAGAATATGCTACACCAGCATGGAGCAGTGTAAGAAAAGACCAAAACGACCCTCACTAAGAAGGGATCCTGGTGACACTTGAGACACCAAACAGAAAATCGCATCCATTTAGACATACAGGATTTTAAAGTAGTGAGTTTCCTGGCTCTGCACACCACCAGAAAAGTTGTGCCTAAAATGTATGAAAACCCTATTATGCAAAGTGTCAACTGAGGACTAGACAAGTGAGGATGAATGAGAGAGATCCCTTCTCCTGTGAGAGAAGATCTGTTCATTGAGTTAACATGATGACTGCCCCTGGCTTGTGAAAGAAGGGGGAACCACTGCTAACTGGACCAAAAGGGAGTCATCAGCAAGATTCTGGGGAGTCCTTTCTGATCCTGTCAGGACCCTGGGAAGAAGAGGAAGGTAAGCATATAGGAATATTCCCTTCCAAGAAAAATTACACTACATCCACCTTCCAAGTTAAAGGACTTGGGACCCTGGAACAGAAGCAAGGAAGCTGCCTATTTAGAAGGGAGGTCAAAAGAGCCACTTTAGGAATACCTCACTGATATCTTATGTCCAGAAACACTTCTTTGTGAAGCACCCATTTGTGAAGTTGTGTCCCGGACTTGCTCAGGGAGTCTGACACAATGTTGTGTTCTGAAGGGATGCAGACTGCCAGAAAGGTTACTTGATGGCAGATAGCCAAGTCTTACGCCTGAAGAGGCTAGTCTGCAAAGATAAGATCTTGTGCCCCTGTTTCTTGAAGTACGACATGACTGTGGTGTTGTCTGTAAAGATCTTTAAAGAGCCTGGAGACCAGAGAGAATGAAAGGCCTGTAAAACAAGAATGAGCACCTTCGTGTCTTTTACGTTGATGTGGCCTAATCACTGATAAAGGGGCCATAGATCTTGAATCCTCAGATTGTTGGAAGAGGGCCCCACCCAAAGATAAGAAGAGTCTGTGAACAGCTCTTGAGTAGGGACAGGAGTCTGAAAAGGCCTGGATTGAGGGAGATCTGCCACATCCACCAATGAAACTCAAGCTTGAGACAAGGTCGTAAGGGAACCACAAACTCCAGAGGATGGCAATGCTGGAGCCAAACAATCTTTAGGTACAACTGAAGCTTCCTTGTATGAAGCTTGGCAAAAGGAAGCATGGGAATGGTTGATGCCGTGAACCCCAAGGCTCAGAGAGATTCCGTTGCAAGAATGACAGAAAGGGGGAGTAAGGACTTTGTCAGAGCCAGAACCTTAGGAAAAGGAAGATAAGCCAACATTGCAATGGTGTAGATTCTGCAACTCAGAAAAATGTGGTCTTCACAAGGAGTCAAAACTGACATCCTGAAATTGATGGTGAATCCCAGACTGCACAGAAGCATGGTGAAGTGCACATTCTGCAGAAGCCTGGATTGAAAGGAAGCCTGAATAAATAGGTCATCCAGATATGGGAAAATCTGGATTCCCCAAAGACTGGAAAAGACTTTGACATAGGCCAGACATCTGGCAAATACCCTTGGAACCACAGAAAGATCAACGGGCAGAACAGGGAATTGAACATGAGGGGAACAAACAAAAAAATGTAAGAACTTCCTGAAGAGAGGGTGAATAGGAATACGAGTCTAGAGGGAAAGCATCCAGAAAGAATACATTTTTAGAAAAGTGTTGAGAAAGGAGAGGTCTAGGATAGGTCTCCATGACCCTTCTTTTTGGGGAACACAAACATTCTGGAGTAAAACCCTGTTCCTTTGGGACTCAAACTAGTTGAATGATGTCCTGATCCAACAGATTCTGCATAACCACAGAAAAATAAGGAAGCTGGTATGGAGGAGGTTGAGAAAGACCTGAGAAGGGAGTTCCATACCATAAAATTACCTTAATTGATATTGGACAGATTCCAAAATTCTGACATCATCTGTTGCCAGACAGGGAACGCCTGAGAGACAGGGGAACATTCCCAAGAGGAAGGAGACAAAATATGTCAGATGGAAGCAGATTTGTCCTGAAAAGGGCATTTTTGAGCTTCAGAAGTCTGGTGGGATTATCAGAGAACATGCACTTAGAAACCCTTTTCTCTTTAGAGGACTGATGAGGTTGCCTACGGACAAAGGCAGACATAGGATAGTTTCTCCAAAATTTTGATATGGGAGAAAGAAAAATTTGTTTTAGATCATGCATAACTTTACCTTTACCTTGCAGAGTCGTAAACAAGTCAGCAGCAGCTGTACCAGAGATATTTTGATTGCCCAAAGGAGCATCTAGGAGCTTGGCCTTACCATGAGGTAAGGCCTGGAGACAAAGCCAAGAGTACCTCCTCATAACTGAACCTGAAGCAGCAGCAGTAGAAGATGCATCAGCTGCATTATAACTACACTCAATACAGCGACAGGCTACCTGTGAATTAGAAGTTAATAACGGGAGGGCAGCAGTCTTACCTTCAGAGTCTGAAAAGCTCTGACATTCCCCCTTCGATCACCACCAACTTCAGACAAAAAGGCCAAAATGTAACTGGTCATATTGCCAGTGGGCAATGGCTGACCAAGTTTGCAGATGACTGCAAGTTGGGAGCTGTCATCAATTCCCCTAGTGATGTGGAGATCCTCCAAGAGCGTCTCACCCAAACAAATGACTGGTGCCAGAAACATGGCCTCAAGCTGAATACAAAAAAATGCATCATCCCCTTTGGGGAGAGATGTCCCAGCAAATCATCACATTAATAATAATGTTCTAAGCACACAGTCAGTCGTGAGGGATTTGGGCACCCAGATTGACAGCAGCCTGACTTTTGACCACCATGTTGCTTCCATTGTACGGAAAGCTTTCTACATGGCCTGTCTCAAAGTACAGCGGTGTACACTTACCATAAATGTAGATGTTCGAGTGTATTCACTATTGCAGTCATCCCTGTCAGGGTAGCCCTCAGTCAGCCTGAATACCAGAGGCATAGTATTTCTGATCGGTTGCTGTCGCTTCAGGACTGACGTCAGGTCATCAGTAGTATAAAGTAAGACAGCCGACGCCATTATATCAGTTTTTCTTGCCTGCCAGGAGCCCCCAAGTGGGAGTCAGGTCATGGCGGAAAAACCCCACCAGTAGAAAGTAAATACCTAAAGTTCAATGTAATGAGAGAGAGAGAGAGAGAGAGAGAAAAGGGGGGTGGAGGTAGGGAAACCAGGACTGCAACAGTGAAAACACTCGAACATCTACATTTATGGTAAGTGTACACAACTGTACTATGTTCTTCGTGTTTCACTGTTGCAGTCATCACATTTGCGTTAATTCCCAAAGCTGAGGAAAAGGGTGAAGGCATTCAAGACTGGGGGCTGGCTAGGATGCCCTGCAAGACTGCAGTGACAAAGCCTGCCCTGGATTTGGAGAAGATAGGCAGGTGGTAATGCTTGGTGAAGGTATGAACAGATGTCCATGTTGCAGCCTCCATGATGTCCCTGGTGGGGACTCCTCTGAGAAAAGCTGTAGAGTTAGAGGTTGCTCTGGTAGAGTGAGTTCTGGCCCCCTTAGGGGGAGGTTTCCCATGTTGCTTGTAGCAGAAATGGCTGCACAGCGTGCTATCCATTTGGAAATGGTTTGTTTGGATATGGCTTTGCCCTCTGCTCCTGCAGCAAAGCTAACTGATCAGTCTTTCTGAATTATTTAGTCCTGTCTAGACAGAATCTGAGCTATCTGTGCACATCCAGAGAGTGCAGTCTTCCCCCTTGTTTTGTGGGTGAGGGAAAAAGGTGGGCAAATGAATGGAATGGTTGAGAGCCACACTGGACACCACTTTTGGCATGAAGGATGCATTAAGTCCTGTGGGAGACCCTGTCAGCATGGAAAATGATGAAGGGCTCTACAGCCATTAGTGCTTGCAGCGCAGATACGCTTCTTGCTGAAGTGATGGCCAGAAGCAAGGCTGTCTTCCATGAGTAACTTTAATTCTGCTGAAGCTGCTGGTTCAAAGGGGGGCAGGGTGAGTTTCTCTAACACAAAGTTTAGGTCCCAAGCTGGGGTAGGTGCTCTTCTGGGGGCCTCAAGTTGCTAGCCCCTCTGAGGAACTGTTTGATGAGAGGGTGTGAGATAAGATGTTGCTCAATGCTGAAATGAGTAGAGATAGCAGAGGCATGAATTTTAAAAGCATAGACCACTGTGCAGTAGGTCAGCTATGTAATCCAGGATGAGAGGTAGGGAGGGCTGTGCCGTATCGGTTCCCTTAGCCTGGATCCAGCTGCAGAAAAGTACAGTTGTGTACACTTACCATAAATGTAGATGTTCGAGTGTCTTCACTGTTGCAGTCATCACTGTAGGGTTCTTCCTGCCGGCAGGCAGCCCTCAGTCGGCCAGAATCCCAAAGTCTGGGTCCGGCGTCGGCTGTGTACTCATCCTCCCTGATGTCAGTGCGCCAGGGGTACAAAGCTCCCAGCCGACACCATGTTCTCCAGTTTTTCTTGCCCCAGATGTCAGGTGCCCAAAAATAAAGGCTAAAAGTAAAACAAAAATGTAGCATACAACAAACCCCATACCCTGTAGCAAATACACCTCAGAAGAAGGGTGAAGCAGAGAACCACACTAATAAAAGTATAAGAGGGGACAGGAGGGTGGGTAACCCAGACTGCAACAGTGAAGACACTCGAACATCTACATTTATGGTAAGTGTACACAACTGTACTATGTTCGTGTTTCACTGTTGCAGTCATCACTGTAGGGTTGAATCCCAAAGCTGAGATAAAGGATGGTGGTTATAGAGTAGAAGGGGCGGCTAGAAGGCCTTGCAAGACTGCAGAAGCAAAGCCTGCCCTAGATTTTAGAATAAAGAGGGAGATTATAGTGCTTAGAGAAAGTATGCACTGAACTCCAAGTTGCAGCTTCCAAAACATCTTTGGTAGGGACTCCCCTGAGAAAGGCAGCTGAAGTAGCAGCAGCTCTGGTAGAGCGAGTCCTAATTTTTCCAGGGATTTGCTTTCCATGATGACAGTAACAAAATCTGATTCCATGAGCAATCCATTTAGAAATGGTCTGTTTTGAAATAGCTTTGCCTTGGGAATTTGCTGCATAAGAAACAAACAGTTGTTCTGTTTTCCTGATATCCTTGGTTCTGTCCAGGTAAAAGCGAAGCTGCCTGTGTACGTCCAAAGAATGCAAGATCCTCTCCCCCTTATTTTGTGGATTAGGGAAAAAAGTTGGCAGGGGAATAGTTTGGTTTTAAGCCACTTTAGAAACCACTTTAGGCATGAAAGTAGGGTTAGTCCTCAAAGAAACCCTGTCTTGATGAAAAATAATATAAGGTTCCACAGCCATGAGCGCTTGTAATTCAGAGACTCTCCTGGCTAAAGTTAAAGCCAGTAGGATAACACTCTTCCATGATAAATACTTTATATCGGATGTGGCAGCAGGCTCAAAAGGTGGCAGAGTAAGCTTTTCCAGTACATAATTGAGGACCCAAGCAGGAATGGGTGGAGTCCTAGGGGGCCTTAAATTCTTTGCTCCTCTGAGATATTGTTTCAGAAGTGGATGTGAAATAATTGGAGGATCTGTATTATAATGTGCAGAGATAGCAGAGGCATGTATTTTTATGGAAGAAAAAGATAAACCCTTATGCAACACATCTGTTAGGTAATGTAAAAATCAATGGAATATTTGGAATGCGAGGATCGGATTCCTGAGCCTGCATCCAGGTGCAAAATCTCTTCCATTTACCTGCATAAGATTTCCTAGTGCTAGGCCTTCTGGCTTCTAAGATGACATCCATAACCTGTTTGGTAAGGGTAGGATTAATTATAGACCCTGAATATGCCAGGCTGCAAGGCTGAGAGTTTTGATATGAGAGTGCAGTGCATGGCCCTGATGTTGAGACAAAAGATTTGGAATCTGAGGTTGAATCCAAGGAGGTTCCTGGGATAGATTTATCAGTGTTGAGTACCAAAACTGTCGAGGCCAATTCGGGGCTTGTAAGATCATCTTTGGTTTGTCCTGTTTTATTTTTAATAACACCCTTGGTAGAAGAGGCAGTGGTGGGAAGGCATACCCCGAGAGGTTCCTCCAACTGAATGAGAGAGCATCCACATTCCATGCTAGCTTGTGATATGTCCTTGTGCAAAAAGTCTGTAACTGGTAGTTGTGGGGGAGATGCAAATAGATCTATGTCTGGGCAACCCCAGGCTTCTGTAATCATCTTGAATATTTGGGTGCCTAGCATCCACTCATGTGGGTCTGACAGATTCCTGATCAGGCTGTCTGCCAGAGTGTTTTGTTTCCCTGGCAGGAATTGAGCTTGTAGATCCACCTTGCAAGCTAGTGTTGTGTTCCATAGTGTCATGGCTAGTCTGCAAAGGGGGTAGGAGTGTGAACCCCCTTGCTTGTTTATGTACCACATAACTGTGGTGTTGTCTGCCCGTATCAGTAGCTGCCCTGGCTGTAAAAGATCCCTGAAAGCCAAGAGGGCATTCTGGACAGCTAACATCTCTTTTAAATTGATATGTAGACGCTTCTGATCCTCTGTCCAAAAACCTTGCAGGCCTTTCCCCTGCAAGTGGGCTCCCCATGCATAATCCGAGGCATCCGTGGTTATCACTTGGTAGGCTGGAGGTAGACTGAAGGCTTTCCCTTTGTTTTGAAGACATGCCGTGGCCCACCAATGAAATTCCTTTTGTAGGCAAGGCAAGACAGCAATCACTGTTTCCAGACTGTGACAATGCTGAGACCATACGCTTTTTAGGTACCATTGTATCTTCCTCACATGCAGTGTTGCATATGGTATGAGTAGGATGCAGGAAGCCGTGTAACCCAAAGCCTGCAGGAATTTCCTTGCAGTTAGCTGAGACAGTAACGCCAGGCTTTTGAAAGTTGAAGCCAGCTGTAGTTGTTTTTCTGGCGTCAGGAATGCCATCTGAGTTGTAGTGCTTAAAAGAGCACCCAGGAAAGTTATCTGTTGAGTAGGTGCCAAATTTGACTTTTTTACCTTCACATTGAATCCCAGGCACTTGAGTAGATTCTGAACATATTCCAGGTGCTGGAGTAAGATGTCCTTGCTGTCTGTTTGAATAAGGCAGTCGTCCAGATAAGGGTAAATTTGAATTCCCTTGAGTCTGAAGTAAGCTACTACTGGTGCCAGACACTTGGTAAAGACCCTGGGCGCAGTAGACAAGCCAAAGGGCAGCGCAGAGAATTGGTAATGTTTCGAGCCTGCCCTGAACCTGAGGTATCTTCTGCACTCCTGTCTGATAGGAATGTGTAGGTAAGCCTCCTTTAAGTCCAATGTCACCATCCATGCATTTTTGCTCAACATTGGCAGGAGCTGCTGCAGAGTAAGCATCTTGAACTTTGGTATCTCCAGGAAAGTATTTAAGACTGACAGATCCGGGATGGGTCTCCAAGTATTTTGCTTTCTGGGAACTAGAAAGAGTCTTGAATAAAAGCCTTGTCCAGTCTCTGAATTTGGAACCAGTTCTACGGCCCTCATAGCCATGAGGGACCTCACCTGTTTTAATGCCTCCGTCCACTGAGTTTTTGGTAGGTCTGGCCATCCGTTTGGTTTTGGTAAGGTGTGAAAGTGGAATTTGTAACCTCTTAAAACTACATCCAGAACCCACTTGTCATGGGCTATGCAAGTCCAATTTCGGTGAAAAAGAGAAAGTTTTCCTCCCAGAGGAGCTTCCAGGAGAGAGGTTCCTGGAACCATGCAGGGGGGAGTCATTGAGCCCGTTTCCTATAAGGTTGAGACCTATCCTCTCCACCCCTGAGGGTGGAAGCACTCCACTGTCTAGGTCTATAAGAGGTCTGTGCTTGGGCCCTCCCCCTCTGGGGCGCCTATATCTACCCCTCTGAGGCCTGTCCGAGCTGGGAAAGGACCAATTCTTAGCTGGCCAATTTCTGCTAAATCTAGGAGGCTGAACTTGTAAGAAATCCTTAACTGTTTGCATGGATTTTGCCTTATCCTCCATTTTCTTTATAACCTCTTCAGCCTTAGACCCAAACAAAACATTATGTTGAACAGGAGCATCCAGTAAATTTGCTTTTACTTGATCAGGCAAATTTTGTTCCTTTAACCAAGCATGACTTCTAATGACCGTGCCAGTGGCTGCCGCCCTGCAAGAGGCCTCCAAAGCATCAAAACCACAGTGTAAGTTACATTTCCCCACCTGCTCAGTAGCATGCATCAAATCTTGTAGTTCCTTATTGTCTGCACATGCAGAAATGGTACACATTTTTTGTTTCATAACAGACAAAAGGTATTGCTGATATTTCAACATATGAAATTGACAATTCAAAGCCCTAATAGATAAAGTAGCAGAAGTGTACACTTTTTTGCCCCATCTCTCCAAAGCTCTAGAATCCTTATCTGACGGAACAGGGTTCTTAGCAGTGGCGGCCTTAACACCCTTAGGACCCTGAGAAACGGTTTCTGGATCAGCAATAGGATTTTTAAACAGAAACTGGTGAGAGTCAGGGACTCTGTAATATCTATCAAGCTTAGCAGGGGCGGAAGGAAAGGAGTCAGGGGTTAAATTAGACTCAGAAAAGACATCATCCACAATATCCAAAATAGGAGGAATAGCCAAGGGTCTCTGTGTTGGGGAAGAAGGAAATCCCTAAGCCTCCTCTTAGATTCGGAGTACTCATGTCCTTCCCAGTGAAAATGTTCCCTCATGTCATGTAAAGTTTCCCCAAGAGTAATCTTCAGGAGGAGAAGCTGAAGGAATGGATTCCTCAGCATCAGAATCCTCATAAGGAGGGAAAGTATAATCCTGTTCAGAGGAAGACACTGAAGAGATAGATACCTGATCAGAGGATTCATAATCCAATTCTTGTCTTGGCCTTTTGTCTGGAGGGGGATGGGAACCCCTAATCATAGTTAGCAAGTCCTCCGCCATTTTAAGCATTTGTTTTTGAGATTTAGGTCCCGGATCAGAGGAGGCCTGGGCTTGAGTCTTTGTTTTAGGAGGAGTCTTTGTCTTTGCCTTTACCTGAAGCTGCGTAGGCCTGAAAACCCCCTCGGAAGCCAGTACCTGCATAGCGGCTCTGGACCCATCCGAGGGAGCATTATCCGAAGGTCCTGCACCTGGAATATCCGAAGGCCTAGTTGGAACCTCGTGGGAGTCCGTATTGGCAAGCGGTTCTGTAATGGCAGACGACAGGGGCTGCAAAAGCGCCTCACTGATGACGGCCAAACCGGCAGCTGGCTCTAATTGTAAACTGTCGTCTGATTTGGACCTCGGAGGCCTATCTTTATCCCTGCGCCTTTTATGTACTCCGGTAGTCGGAAGCGTGTCCGACGACATGTTGTAATTAAAACGCCTCCCAAAGTAATGAAAGGCAAAATCGTATTTCCGTTTAATAGTACTTAAATCTAGCACAAAACCGACAACTAGCTACGTCGTGGTCAGGGCCTAGACAAGGAATACAGTAAGAATGAAAATCCTTATGAGGTATTTGCTTCACACATGAAATACAATTAACTTTTTCTGACATCGGACTGGAGCAAGAAAAAAGTTTCCCCAACGGGGTATTTAGCTTTGAAAAGAAGAATGTCTTCGGTATGAAGCACCAAAATAACAGGAGTCAGCCGACCGGCACTTGCGAACTGCTTCCACCGCGCAGCAAGAAAGACTGGAGAACGTGGCGTCGGCTGGGAGCTTTGTACCCCTGGCGCACTGACGTCAGGGAGGATGAGCACACAGTCGACACCGGACCCAGACTTTGGGATTCTGGCCGATCGAGGGCTGCCTGCCGGCAGGAAGAACCCTACAGTGATGACTATAACAGTGAAACACTATGAACATTTTTTCTATTTGTCAGCATAAGACTTTCTAGTGCTAGGGCGTCTGGCCTCACTTTTAACATCTAGAACCTGTTTACTGAGATTGGCAGCTTGTACAGTGGTCAGGGAATAAGCCAGGCTACCAAAATGAGGGTCTGCAATTGGGGATGCATGAATTCTCCTTCCCACTGGGTCAGGAGTGTTGGGATCTGAGGGAGATGCCATGGCAGCAGACGGGACAGGCTGCGCAGCAGTGGGTACCAGTGCTGGCATGGCCAGTGTGGGGCAATCAGGATTGCCCTTGGCTTTGCCTCCTTTATTTTGAGCAGTATCCTGGTAATGAGAGGTAGTGGGGGAAATGCATAGACAGAGAGGCTGACCCACTGGAAAGATAGAGCATCCACTTTCCAGGCTCTGCAGTGAGGCTCCCTGGTGCAGAACTTGCTGAGCTGATGGTTGGGGTAGAAAGCAAAGAGGTCTGCCTTTGGGGTGCCCCATTTCTGAGTTATAAGGGTGAAGGTTCTTTGGTTTAGCTGCCACCTGTGTGGGTCCAGAAGACTACTGCTTAAGTTGTCTGCCAGTGAGTTTAGAGAGCCTGGCAGGAATTGTGCTAACAGGTGTAGTTGCATGGCTGAGGCTGTGTGCCAAATGGTCATGGCGAGCCTGCATACAGGGTAGGAGTGCCTCCCTCCTTGCTTGTTGATATACATCACTATGGTGTCTGTTTTGATCAGTAGAGCCCCTGGGGAGAGGAGTCTGAAAGCTGTCAAGGTGTGCTGGACAGCTAACATCTCTTTCTAGTTGATGTGCAGATGTATTTGATATTGGCACCATTGGCCCTGTAGGCACCTACCGTTCAGGTGTGAACCCAAGGCATAGTCTGATGCATCTGTGGTGAGGGTCTGGGCGGCGTGGGGTGGTGAGAAGGGTAGTCCCTTGCTGTGGTAGCATGCTGCTGCCAACTAAAGGAAATCTTTCCTTAGACAAGGTATCACTGGTATAAGAGTTTCCAGGTCTTGAGAGTGTTGACACCAAAGAATTTTTAGGTACCACTGAAGTTTCCTCATATGCAGTCTGGCATATGAAATGCAAGATGCCATGAACCCCAGAGCTTGCAGGATTTTCCTTGCTGATAAGTGGTGTCTGGTGGCAAGTTGAGAGAAATAAGCAGTCAGGTAAGTTTGCCTTTCTGGTGTAAGGAATGCCATCTGGGATGCTGTGTCCAGGCTTGCTCCCAGGAATATATATTTTTTTGGGTGGGTACTAGTTTGGATTTCTTTTCATTGATAGTGTACCCTAGGGACGTCAGTAGGTCCTTTAAAAAGGTCAGGTGCTTGAGCAGCTTTTCCTGTCTGCCTGAATTATGCAGTCTAAGTATGGGTAAATTTGAAGATTTCTTTGCCTGCAAAAAGCAATGGCGGGAGCCAGGCATTTTGAAAAAACTCTGGGAGCAGTAAATAAGCCCAAAGGGAAGCGCAGAGAATGGCAAGTGCAGAGATCCTGCCCTGAAACATAGCTATTTCCTGCACGATTCCCTGATTTGGATGTGTAGGTAGGCCTCTTTTAGGTCTAGGGTGGCTAGCCAGGCATCCTTGGGGAGCACAGGTAGTAGTTGCTGAAGGGTGAGCATTTTGAATTTTGTCATCACCAGAAAGGTGTTTAGAATGGATAAATCGTGGATGGGGTGCCAGGCGCCCTCTTTTCTGGGTACCAGGAAGAGCCTGGTGTAGAAACCTTGGCCTATCTATTCTGCAGGAACATGCTCTATTGCCCTCATGGAGAGCAGGGAAAGGGCTTGCTTTTTGGCCTCTGCCCATTGGTTTGGAGGTAGATCTGGGAACCCTTTTGGGGTTGGTAAAGTGTGGAAAGAAAATATGTATCCCAGGAACACTACGCTGAGAACCCAGCCATCGATGGTAATGGTGGCCCAGGTGCTTGCGTGGAAGAAGAGGTTTCCTCCCAGGGGCACGTGCAGATGAGCAGAGGGAGGGAGTGGAAGTGGAGAGTCATTGTGAGTTCTTATCATGAGGGCGTGGCTTTGTACTCCCTGGTTTAGAAGTGGAGGTACTCCATTGCTTTGATCTCTACATTCCCTGTGGCTGTTGTCTTGGGGGGGGGGGGGTCTGCTTCCCCAGTGTCTGGGCTGAACTGACCTGGAGGGAGCAGGAAAGAACCAGTGTTTGGAGAGGCAATGCCTACTGAACCTGGGTGGCTGGACCTGCACGAAATTCTTAACTGTCTGCACAGATTTAGCTTTTTCTTCCTTCTTTTTTAAGACCTCCTCTGCCTTGGCGCCAAATAAGTTGTCTTTGTGCAAGGGTGCATCCAATAGTTTAGATTTGACATGGTCTGGCAAGGGCTGTTCCTTAAGCCAAGCATGCCTTCTAAGAACAGAACCGGTAACTGTTGCCCTGCAAGATGCATCTAGGGCATCAAAAAGTACTGCTTGGTAGTAACTTGATTAAAGTGTAGCTATCATTCTAAGTCTTTTGGATTAAGCACTTCGGCTTCAGACCAGTTGTTTTACATTAGGAAGGTTTGTGGCCTGCACTGTGGTGGCAGGACAGGTAGCTTACCATCCTTCTAAGTTGGGAACTGCTGATTGAGGGCTCAGTGTCTGTTATTCTAAAAGTGTATTAGTTCTGGTTTAAGCACTTGGGCTTCAGGCCAGTTATTTTACATTATGAAGGTTCGTGGTCTGCACTCTTGTGGGAGGAGAGGCTGGACTCTGCCCTTCTGAGCTGGGAATTTCTGGTTAATGGCTTATAGTGCCTGCATATTTCAACTGTTTCTTACTGAAATTGGTACACCTTGTTTGCTGTAGCATAGACTAGATCCAGGCCTGCTGAATCTAGCTTTGTTTGTATGATTGTTATTTCCCTGAAACGCTAATACCACCTAAAACGCGGCTTTTCAGCACTTCTGTGGATCCCTAGTGATATCTGCATTGCTTACTGTACTTATTTCCTTGTTTTGCTTAAAAGAAAGTTACTGATTGTCGTTTTTGCATTTAAGTTACCTGTAACACATTGCATTTAAGTTACCTGGCACTTGCTCACTAAAGCAATTATATAAGTCAGCACTAAAAATTAAAAGCACTACACCCTCACAAACTCCCCTCGAGTACCTTGTTCCCCATTGGCCCTTTTTTTTCAATTATAAAGGAATTCCCAATACTATTCTAGCATGTCCAAAGGTCAGTTGTCAATCTCCTCTCCGGTCCAGCTGGTGAATATGGGAATCTTGAGGCAATGTTACAACTGCCTCATGTACACAGACAACCCTCTTCTCCTCCCAACAAATTCCAACACATGTGAGAGATGCATCCATATAGCCAAACTGGTGGCTAAGCTCTCTCAACTCAGCACAGGCGTAACCAGTCAGGAGGAGAAGGAAACCACACTCACTACAATTCCAGTCTCACATAGACCTACCACGACAGCAAACCAAACACAAGCACACAAAAACATACTCGGAGGCTCTAAATAAAAATCTGCCTAAGCAGCAGACACCTCCAAAGCAGACACCCGAGCAACCACTACCCCAAAACAAAACACGTGCAACACATAGCTCACAGCTCACAAAGCCAGTGTGCCGAACAGTCACAGCCCTTAAGGCTAAACAACACACCTGATACACTTGTAATAGGTGACTCTATCGTCAGGCACACTGACGTCCCACTCACCAGGCTGAACAAGGAGAAGGTCACGGTGAGCTGCCTGTCGGGCGCTAGGATCCGCCACATAACACAAGCACTCAGGTCACTCCAAGGCAAGTACAAATATGACTCAGTCATTGTTCATGCTGGTGTGAATGACCTGAGACGTACCACCCGGGACTACATGGAAAGAGACATAGAGGAGGCTCTCTGAGCATGTGGCCCAGGCCGGTATGACCCTGACCTTGAGTAGCATCTTACCCTCACCAAGAATGATGCCACAATATGAAGACAAGATGATCAATTTCAACAACTGGCTTAAGTATTGTTGTCATTCAAAGGGGATCCAATGCCTGTCAGCCTGGGATGACATGCTCAACAAGCCACGATGCTTCGCTAGGGACGGCTTGCACCTGTCACCCCTGGGCTTTCGGATATCGGCAAAGGCTCTTGCTACCCCCATAGTGCCTTTTTTAGGCAAGGCTCAAAAGACAAACCCACCTCCATAGGTGTCACAAGGGATAAGAAACTAAGAGTAATGCTACTCAACGCCAGAAGTCTAAACCTCAAGATGCACGCACTCGAAACTCTCCTTAGCATGGAGAACATTGATATCTGTGCAGTAACAGAAACCTGGTTCAAGGCTCCCGAGAGCACCCCAGCACTACCAGGTTATAACTCATACCATGCTTTTCGGCCTCAAAACTTGGACTGAACCACAAAAGGAGGGGGAGTATCAGTATTCGTCAAAGATACCCACACCTCCAGGTTGGTGGCACAGCACGAAGCATCAGAGACTATCCATGTGCAATTAACAGTGGGTAAAACTGCCTTCCAGTTTATAGCCTGCTACAGACCACCCTCCCAAACCCAGGAATCCCACTCTGCCTTCCTGAAAAATATGAAGGTCTCTCCAAACACCATTATATTGGGCGACTTCAACTACCCAAACAGACTGGGAGCATTACTCTAGCTCCAACACTCTAGCCCAAAGGTTCCTAGAATTTATAAACTCAAATGCTATGGAACAACTTGTTACCACTCCCACAAGAGGGGAAAACATACTGGACCTGATCATCACCAACATGGGGACTCTATGCTCCAGACCAGAAGTGTATCCCTCACTGGTAAGATCAGACCATAAACTAATCTCACTGGATATTCACATCCCGACCCCACCTCCTGCCCAGAAAACCACAGTGAAAAACTTCTCTAAAGCAAATTTCACACTCCTCAAAACCGAGGTAGAATCCTTCAAAGCCCCCGGGCCTGTGGAAAATATGGCCCAGACCGCAGAATCCTTTATAAATGCATTCTATGAACACCTTCAGGAATGCATGGATCATGCAATCCCAAATAAAACCAAGACCCAATCCTCCAAAGGCAGACATCCTGTCTGGTGGACCCCAGCCATAAACAAACTATACAATAGAAGGAGGAAGCTACTAAATGATAGAGCAAAATCCCAAAAAGGGAAGGCATCTCTGATAAGTATTAGCAAAAAACTAAAGGCACTCATAAAACCGTCTAAGGCCAGCTACGAGAGAAAAACTGCACAGGACACTAAGGATAATCATAAGGCTTTCGTTAGTTATGTTAGGAACCTGGGTGGGAATTCCCAGATATGCTCAGAATTAGTCCAAAACGACAAAAAATACACCAAACTCACAGACATTGCCAACATCCTAGCTGACAGGTTCAGCGCAAACTTCTCCCCCCCGTTCCCACCAAAAGGGCAAATATCTATCCCAGCAGAGTGCTGCCCCCCTGACATCTCAGATGCTCAGGTAAGAGCCGTCCTCTCCAAAGCAAAAAACACAGCATCAATGGGACCAGACGGTGTCCCGGGCTGCGTCCTGGGCTGCGTCCTACATGAACTCCAAGAAGAGCTAAACCCAAACATAAAACTACTGTTCAATCTCAGCCTTACTACAGGATATGCACCCAAAGAGTGGCGTACAGCAACAGTGGTCCCTCTCCACAAAGGTGGTGCCTCAACGGATCCTGGAAACTATCACCCCATAAGCCTGACTAGCTTGGTCTGCAAAGCTATGGAAAGGATCATCATGGACCTCATAAAAAAAGATATTGGGGACCTACAGACACTGGATCCTACCCAGTTCGGCTTTAAGGGCAGATCCTGCCTCTTAAACCTGGTTGATTTCTTTGAAACAGTCACCAAAGGCCATTGATGAGGGGAAGGTGGCCCACACAGCCTACCTGGACCTCGCAAAAGCCTTCGATACAATACCCCACTCGGGCATTACAGATAAGCTCACCAGCTTAAATATAAACCCCTATGTCATTAGATGGGTTGCAAACTGGCTCAAGGACAGAACCCACATGGTTAGAATTGCTGGAGCCATGTCAGACTCCAAACCAGTTACAAGTGGCATCCCACCAGGCTCAGTCCTGGGACCTCTCTTGTTCGGTATATATTTCTTGGAGGTACAGGCCAACACGGAAGGACTGTGGCTGACCAAGCTCGCAGATGACTGCAAACTGGGCGCCATAATCGACTCTCCAGCCGACACAAGCATCCTCCAAAAGGGCCTCACAGAAACAGACAACTGGTGCCAGAGCCATGGCCTCAAGCTAAACGTCAAAAAGTGTATAGTCATCCCCTTTGGCAAAAACAAAGTGCCCACAAATTACCACATAGGTGGTAATCTATTAAGTACAGAAGAAGTAATTAGGGACCTGGAGACCCAAGTTGATAGCAGTCTCTCATTTGACAACCACGTGACCAGAGTGGTTAGAAAAACATTTTATATAGCCCACCTAATCATGAAGGGATTCACATCTAGATCAGGGGAGGTCATCGTACCTCTTTACTTATCCCTCATCAGGCCCATAATTGAGTACAATGCCCCTTTTGGGATGTACCTTACCAGACACATGCAGCAACTGGAAAGACCCCAAAAGTACCTCACCAAGAGGATCAAAGGGCTCAAACAGATGCCATATGCTGCCCGGTTAAAGAAACACCAGCTCTACTCAGGGGCATACCGCCTGTTCAGGGCCGATCTGTGCCTGACGTATAAAGCCATGTCCAACCCAGAATTAATGGACATGCTGCACCTCAGAAAATTCAAATCCCATCGAGCTACGCACTCGAGAGACTTGAACCTCAGCACTGAAATAAATAGGACATGCTGGAGGACAGATTCATAACCCAGAGGCTCCCTTCACTCTGGAATAAAATCCCAGTCCAGGTTAGGCAGAGTCCCTCTGACTCTCTTCAAGAGGAATCTTGATGAGTGGATGGGAGATCATAGGTTTAACCTGGGTATCACTTCTGTGTCACTGTTAGACAGAGGCACAGTATACTAACCTCGAAAAAGTGCATAGCAAAATTCATTTAAAATGGGTGGCGAAAGCCAAACACATTCTGGCTAGGCTTATAAATGCCCTAGGGCATATAGCCTAGTATGAACCTATGAATTGTGTACACTTACCATAAATGTAGATGTTCACGTGTATTCTCTGTTGCAGTCATCACATTCGGGTTAACTGCCTGCAGGTAGCCCTCAGCTGGCCTGAATGCCAGAGTCTTGCGTCGGATGCTGTCGCTTCTTCCATGATGTCAGGTCGTCAGGGGTATAAAACATGCAGCCGATGCCATTACATTAGTTTTTCTTGCCTCAGATGCCAGGTGCCCCCACAATGGGAAGAAATTATATGTTATGGAACACCTCCATCAAAAAGCAAATACACCAGAAACTTAAATATACCAAACAAGAAGGAAAGGTAGAGCCAAAAGAAGTCAGGGGGCTGGAGGGAGGGTAACCAGGACTGCAACAGTGAATACACTCTCATATCTACATTTATGTTAAGTGTACACAAATGTACTATGTTCTTCGTGTTTCACTGTTGCAGTCATCACATTTGGGTTGATTCCCAAAGCTAAGAAAGGGAGGAGGAAGTTAAGAGAGCATTAGGGACAGTTATTATGCCCTGCAAGACTGCAGTGGCAAAACCAGCTCTGGATTTAGAAAAAATAGGCATGTGATAATGCTTGGTGAAGGTATGTACATAGCTCCAGGTAGCAGCTTCTAGGATGTCCCTGGTTGGAATGTGATCTTATCCCCTGTGGGGTAGGTTTTCCATGGTGCTGGTAGAAGAAATTAATGCAATGGGCTATCCATTTGGAAATGGTTTGCTTTGAAATGGCCTTCCCCTCTGCCCCTGCAGCAAATTTTGAGAGAAAAATCGCCAAGGACTCAAAAGACAATCATAAGGCCTTCCTTAGCTATGTTAGAAACCTAGGAGGAAACTCCCAGATATGCTCAGAATTAGTTCAAAATGATGTGAAGATTACTGAACCTACACACATTGCCAACATACTGGCTGACAGGTTCAGTGCAAACTCCCCCCCCTCTCCCCCCAAAAGGAGAGATATCTATACCAGAGGATTGTAGCCCCCCAAACATCTCCAACGCCCAGGTGAGAACTGCTCTCTCCAAGGCAAAAAACACAGCATCCATGGGACCGGATGGTGTCCCCGGCTGTGTGCTCCACGAACTCAATGAGGAATTAAACCCGCAGTTAGGACAGCTGTTTAATCTTAGCCTCACCTCAGGATACGTACCAAAGGAGTGGCGCACGGCAACTGTGGTCCCACTTCACAAGGGCGGTGCCTCCACCGACCTTGGAAATTACCGTCCCATTAGCTTGACAAGCCTTATCTGCAAAGCCATGGAGAGGATCATAATGGAACTCATAAATAAAGACATAGGGAACTTGCAGACTTTGGATCCAACCCAGTTTGGCTTTGTCAAAGGCAGATCATGCCTTTTAAACTTGGTTGACTTTTTTGAGACAGTCACCAAGGCCATTGATGAGGGAAAGGCAGTCCATACAGCCTACCTCGACCTGGCAAAGGCCTTCGACACAATACCCCACTCAGGTATCATCGAAAAACTCATCAGCTTGAATGTAAACCCATACATCACAAGATGGGTTGCAAACTGGCTAAGTGACAGAACCCACAGGGTCAGAGTTGCTGGAGCCATGTCAGACTCAAAGCCTGTCACATGTGGTGTCCCACAGGGCTCAGTCCTGGGTCCACTCTTGTTCGGCATCTACTTTTCTGAAGTACAAGCAAACACAGGAGGGTTATGGCTGACAAAGTTTGTAGATGACTGCAAACTGGGCCATAGTCGAAAACACATCTGACACAGATATCCTTCAGAAGGGCCTCACAGAAACGGATAACTGGTGCCAGAGCCATGGCCTAAAGTTAAATGCCAAGAAATTCATAGTCATACCCTTCGGGAAAAACAAGGTTACCCCTAGCTACCATATAGGTGGCAATCCACTGAGCACAGAAGAAGTCATCGGGGATCTGGGGACCCAGGTTGACAGTAGCCTTTCGTTTGACACTCATGTTGCTAAAGTAGTTAGGAAAACCTTCTACATTGCCCACCTGATCATGAAGGGATTCACATCTAGATCAAGGGAGGTCATCGTCCCCCTGTACTCATCACTCATTAGACCTATGATTGAGTACAATGCCCCATTCGGAATGTATCTGATCAGACACCTGCAGCAGCTGGAAAGGCCCCAAAAGTTCCTCACCAAAAGGATAAAGGGTCTCAAAAATATGTCTTATGCTGCCCGACTGAAAGAACTCCAGCTCTATTCAGTCTCATACCGCTTGCTCAGAGGTGACCTGTGCCTGATATACAAGGCCATGTCAAACCCAGATTTGATGAATATGCTTCACCTCAAAAAATCTAGATCCCTCAGAACCACAAGGGCGGGAGACTTAAACCTTGACACGGTTATTAATAGAACGTGCTGGAGGGACAGATTCATCACCCAGAGACTCCCTATGCTGTGGAACAAAATCCCGGTACATGTGAGGCAGAGCACCTCGCTGGCCTTGTTCAAGAGGAATCCTGACCAATGGATGGGAGATCGCAGATATACCCCAGGGATTACTTCAGTGTCACTGCTTGACAGAGGCACAGCAAAATAATAGACATAGTTTTATTCAAACTAAAGGGGTGGTGAAAGCCACATAACTATGGGCTAGGCTTATAAATGCCCTTGGGCAGATAGCCTAGTATGAACCTATGAACCTAAAGCCAACTAGCAGCCGTTCAGATTTTCTGGGCCTAAGCAAGTGATGCAGTTAAGAATGAAAGTCTCGGTGTGGTATTTGCTTTTCAAAGGTGAGACAATTGCTAACTTTTTCTGACATCAGTTAGAGCAAGAAAAAGGATCTCCAATGGGGTACTTGGCTTTAGAAGACTTCAATTTCAATTCAGAAAACGAAACTCATGTAGTGGCTGACCGGCACTTTTGTGAACTGCTTCTGGTTCGAGCTCCTCGGCAAGAAAAACTGACGTAATGGCGTCAGCTGCCTTACTTTATACTGCTGATGACCTGACGTCAGTCCTGAAGCGACAGCAACCGACGCAGAAATACGAAGCCTCTGGTATTCTGTCCGACTGAGGGCTACCCTGACAGGGATAACCCGACAGTGATGACTGCAACAGTGAAACACAATCATCATCTAAGGGTATCTCATCCAGGGAAGAAGTAGTCATAACATCCCTGTATTCTTCCATTGAGTACAACGCCCCATTCGGCATATACCTCGCAAAGCACATGCAGCAGGTGGAGAGACCATTGAGGTTCCTCACCAAGAGGATCCAGGGCCTCAAAAATCTACCATACACATATAGGCTAAAAGCCCTGTCCCTCTACTCTGTCATATGGACTCCTCAGAGGTGATCTCTGTCTGGCATACAAGCCTAACTCAGACCCCATGCCTTGATGGGACTGCTGCATATCCACAAGTCAAGCTCCACTCGAGTAACCCACACACGTGGCCTCAACCTGATCTGTGACATCAACAGGACTTGCTGGCAGGATACACTTTTGTCTCAGAGACTTCTCCATCTATGGAATAAACTCACTCTCCATGTCAAGCAGAGTACCTCTTTACCTCTTTTTAAGCGCAATCTGGATAACTGGATGGGAAATAGAAAATACATCCCCGAGATTCCACCCGTGTCTCTGCTGGACAGGGGCATCGGCTGCTGATTTGTTTATGCATGGGCTAGGGCCTCAGGGCCTTTAGCCTAGTAACTTCCTAAGATCCTATGGCCCTGAAGGTCAGAGTAGCAGAAGCATAAACCTTTTCCCCAGCCTCTCCATAGCTTGTCTTTATAACAGAGAAGATTAGAAGAGGGTAAAAGCTTGGATGGCATGTCAGCATAAATGAGACCACAGCAGAGTCTAAAGGAGGACACTTTTAAAGGTACTTAAAGGCCTCAGGCACCTTATAAAATCATTCAGGCTTTTTAGTAGACAGAATGTGGGAATAAGGAGCCAAAGAGGCAGCTGCAAGTGTATCCAACAAGGCATCCAATACAGGAAACAGCAAAAGGTTTTAGGATATACCATTTGCAGTAGCTCATATCTCTTTCGAATGTCAGAGACCTGGAACCAGTTCCACTTAAAATATTCCATAATGTGAACCAGTGTGTCCATTAAGAACAACTCCTCAAAGGAATGATCAGGACTCGAAGAATTTTCTTCCTCAGACTCGCAGTCTAAAGATGAGGCAATATGTGAGTAGGTGGCCAAGGATTTTATCTCCTGAATCCACCTCCTCATCTGAAGAATCCAATTCCTTAGTACTTTTAGCTAGAGTAGATGACCAAGGAGAAGCAGGAACAGATAGCCACTGAGGTGCATCAAGGCCATCATGGCACTGAATAAACCCTGGGCAAAGTCCTGCTACTCCAACTGAGGATCCTTAACAATGGGAGGAATGTGTTTGGTTTTCTGCTTCTTCACTAATGGGGCATCAGCTTTGACCAACCTATGGGGCTCAGAGCTATGCATAGACACAATAAGGGTACCAGAAACCTCTTCACTAACAGGAATCTGTGGAATCCCCCTAGGCTTTTTGGAAATGATCACACACAGTTCCCCTCAATGTTCATGGCAGATGCTTGCATAGCCTCAGAGAATGTGCGAGAAGCTGGTTCCATGCCGGTCTCTGACAGGGTCGCAGCAGAGAAAAACAGTGTCAGCACTGGATGGTCTTCAGGGTCATCAACAACCTCAAGAGACATGTCCAGCTAAGGCTGGACAGCAGCGGACTCAAAAATTAGACTTTTTGGTCTTCTTTTTAAGAGATGGCTGTAACTTGGGGCAGGAGGATTCAGCCATGGTACTCTGGGTTCAAAGTTTGAGATGCTGGCTCTCAAGGCTAATGGATAAAAAAGGCAGACGGCTGCCAAGAGATTTTGGGAAAAAAACATGACACATGGTACACTGGCTATGATTGTGTGAAGCACCTATGCAAAATAAATATTTCTCATACTTTCCTGGATGACATAAGCCCTTAGTACACAAAGAAAAGGAAAAGAAAAAACTCCAGTGGGGCACCTATCTGTAAAAGGCTCAATAGAAACCAGCTTAGCAAAGGTCATTCACACCGTTGTTCAACCGTGGTGTTATGACTGGAGACAAAGAAGCTCCGAGTACTGAGTGTGCTTTTGTCACCTTGATGCCTTACATCTGCGTGGGGAGGATACACCTGATGTACAATGCTACAGGACATAAAGGGTTTGGTATACTGGCCTGACATTGGGCTATCGGTGGCCGGAGATACCATATGTAACAAATACTGCAAAAGTAATAATTAAAGACTTCCATAAGCATCTTTATTATATTTTCAGAGGGAGCTGGATTTTTGTGGGGTCAGTAATGGATGCCTGTTGACGTTTGGCTTATATTTTAGTTGTAGCAAAAAAATCAAACCTGAAGATTTTGTATGGATTGTTAGATGGTTGTAAAATGCACCAGTTCCATAATGAAACAAACTCTTATAAGTTAAATAAGTTTTGTGAGATCTTGAATTTTTAAGACAATGTCATCAGCAAATAGTGAAGGGTTTAAATCTGACAGATCCTTAAACAAGCTATTTACATACAAAAAAAAAGAAAAGGAGATAATATGGATCCTTGGGGCGCTTCCTTAGTTAGCAAACCTGCTTCTTACACTCCAGTTGCAAATGACCTACTAACGAGATAGCTTCTGAATGATAAGGACGTTTCAAAAACAGTCTATTCTAGTCTAAGTAGTAATATTTCGTGATCAACAGTTTCAAATGACATTTTCAAGTCTAAGGATATGCCCTGCAGTTAATGGACCTTTTTCCACATTCTCATATACCAGTGATGTCAATGTGAAAGTTTCAGTATGAGCACTGTATTTAGGTCAGAAGCTATGTTGCCTGTCAGACAGGTAGTCATATTTTGATATATATTGTAATCCATTATTTTAAGTTTTTTTTAAGACTCTTGGCCAAGAGGCAGATGAGTCCCCAATAAGCCTGTATTCAGTTGTGCTAGTCGGTTAAGAAACACGAGGAAGAGGTACATGTACATGTCTAAAGCTTGTAGGAACGCTCTTTGCTATTAATGTTAAATTACAAAAGTTGAGGGGGTTGCAAGGATTTTAGCACCTACATTGAGAAATGCTGGTAGTAGACACTGAAATTTAAAGTTATAGCTGAAATTCAAAGTGGAAAAGAGTTATGTACTTACCATGACTTGGAATCTGTGCTACCCAGTGTCATTATTCATCACTAATGGGTCTTGGATCCGAGCTGGCAACTAATAGACAGACCCAAAGCTCAAACTTCTCCCCTTTCCATAACCCCCTGCTGACATCTAACCCTCAGATCGAGTTTGCTGAACAAATGGAAATGCAGAGCGGTCTGCACAGGTGAATAAAATATCCCAAAAAAAAAGAATCACTTCATCTCTACCAGATCCCCAGAAAAAAGGTGGAAGGAGAGTGGGAATATGATTAATTATGACACTGGATAGCACAGATTCCAAGTTGTGGTAAGTACATAACTCTCTAAGTGATGCTATCTGTGTCATTATTCATCACGAAAGGGTCAGAATCCCCAGCTACAATGAACCCTGGGTGGCCTCAAGGAAGGATATGCCAGAGCACAGAGGAACCAAAGGAAGCCCTGCGCCTAGACACGAAGTTCAACTTGTAGTGTGACACAAAAGTGAGGATTAGACCAAGTAGCAGCAGCACAAATCTCATCCAAGGAAAGTTTAGCCAAGAAGGCCAAAGACATAGCCACAGACCTAGTAGAGTGGGCTTCAACTGGTCTGGTTAGCTCCACGTACCTGCTACCATAAATGTAGGAAATACAGCTAGCAATCCATCTGCAAATAGTTACTTTAGAAACTGCCAGACCCTTTCTGTTTTGTGATAAGGCCATGATGAGGTGGTCTGACTTCTGAAATTCCTCAGTCCTTTTCAGACAGAAAAATAATTGCCTACGGACATTTTAACAATGCAAGGTATATGCTCCTTTGTTAGAGAAATTAGGGAAAAAAATCGGTAGTTGTAATGATCAAGGTTAGTTATGAAGCTACCTTCGGAATAAACAAAGGATTTGTTCTAAGGGACAGACCATAAATGGAAGTTTAATGCTTAGAGCTCGGAGTTTTGAGACTCTCTTGGCAATGGTAATGGCCACTAAAAATGCTGTCTTCCAAGACAGGAACTTACTATCACAAGACGCAGCTGGTTCAAAGGGCTTTTGTGTCAAGCACTGCAGCACCAAGATCAAATTCCATGGCGGGTAAGGATCTTTGATAGGCTGTCTAAGAAGAAAATCTCCTTTCTGAAAGGCTTTGCACAGTTTAGAAGAAAAAGTAGGCTCCTCATTCAAACGGAAATTAGAAATGGCTACAACTGGAGCTTAATCGTAGAGAAACTTGCCCCATCCTGAGAGAGAGAAGAAGACAGCAGCAAAATATTAGGAATCGGGGCCAAAAAAAAATCCAAATTACACTGTCTAGCCCAAACAGAAAACCTTTTACATTTACTGGAAATGCACCTTCTTCGTAGATGGCTTCTGAGATGCCTCACTGGGGAAGGAAGCTTAGACTGCGAAAGGATTAATGGAACTGGAGAAACCACGTGGTTAGACGAAGAGTCCGGAGACTGGGAAGTGAAAGCCCCCGGGGATGGGGAAATGAGATCAGAAACCGGATCCAATATCCAGAGAGGATACTTCAGATGAGACTGTAGAAGGGACAACCACTCCTGAAGTGGCCAAAAAAACTCAATGAGGATGAAAGGGGTCTTCAGGTGGTGAGCTTTCTGCAAGGCCTTGGGCATCAGAGTACTAGGTAGGTAAGCAGAGATGAGCCTTTAGCGGCCAATAGTGAATCAGCCCTTCCCTAGGTGACTCCCCTGCTAGAGCAATCAGGGCAAAATAATTGCTGCATTTGTAGTTGACTGGAGAGGCAAAGAGATCGCAGCATGGCTGACCCCAACATTTGAATATCTGACTTGCCACTGATGGATTCAGGGACCACTCATGGGAACTCAAGACAGACCTGCTGAATTTGTTGGCCAGCACGTTGGGAATGCGAGTTGCAAGTAGTAAGTGCCTGAAGACACCACCCATTCCCAAACTCTCATGGCCTCCCTGCACAGAGGATAAGACCGTGTTCCCCCTTGCTTGTTGATATAACCAGACCACCTCCATGTTGTCCGTTTGAACTGCTAAGGTCCCCAGAGAGAGGCACTCCTGAAATGCCTGCAACATTAGAAGGACTCCTCATCTCCAGGACATTTATGTGAAATTTGTCTGTACGGGGACCATGTGCCTTGAACCATCCTGCCCTGCCCCCCCCCCCCCAACAGGGAGGCATCTGTGGTCACCATGGCCTTGGGAGGGGAAGACAAAAATGGCCTGCCTAGAATTATTTCCTGAGACTGAAGCCATCAAGAGAGGTGATTTCTGTACACCTGAGTCATCCTGATGGTCATGGACATTGGATGAACCTGAGCAGACCACTGGACTGCCAGGGTCCCCTGAAGAACCAGCATGCAATACTTGATGAGTGGGACCAACTGGGTGGTAGCCACCATCAAACTTAATGCTTGAAGAATCAGATTAACTGACGGGCGCGCTAGATCCAGCAAGCAAGATACCCGACTCTGAATGAGCTGGACCCTGCGCAAGGGTAGTGCTGCAGTCTCAAGATACTGTGTCCAATTGGACCCTGAATTTTGGCATGGAGAAAGACTGGATTTGGGCAAACTGACTGTGATGCCTAGATGCTGAAAAACATTGAGGGTGCAACTGGTGGCCATTAATAGTTGCTGCCTCGTGAGGGCCGTGAAAGCCGGTAGTCCAGGTTTGGGAAGACCTGGAATCCATGCAGCCAGAGATGAGCTGCCACCTCTGCCATGCAATTGGTAAACACCTGAGGGGCTGTGGTGAGTCCAAAAGGAGGGCTCTGAACTAGTAGCGACTGGACCCTAACCGAAAACGCAGGTGTCGCCTGGAGCATCTGTCGATCTTGACATGACAGTAGGTGTTCTTGAGATACACTGAGCACATCCGAGTCAGAATGGATTGGACAGTGACCATCCATAACTTCGATTTCGTGACAGATAGTTTTAGTTCGCTGAGATCCAAAATCGGATGCAGGTCCCCGGTCTTTTTTGGCACCAAAAAGAAGCGACAAATTCTGGACCCTCGTTGTCCTGTTGGGACCTCTTGAATGGCTCTTTTTTGAACAAGGTCTTGAACCACCGAGATAGGCCAACTCCTTTGGCAGGGTGGAACGTCCGGGAGAGATTTCAGAATCAGAGGGGGCTGAAAAAAAGGAATGAAGTAACTCCCGGAAATAATCTTCAACACCCACTGATCAGAGGTGAGACTTGTCCGCGACAGTGGGTGTGGGGAGAATAAGCTCCCGAACTGCCTCCAGCGCAGGACAGTCAGGCAGTGCTTCAGAAGTGCTGAAAGGGCTTTGCCGAGAGAGGTTCTCAAGAGCCCTGATTCTGCTGCCCCCCCCTGTACCTCTCAGGTGGCATTTACCATTGAATCCATTACCCTGGCTTGTGGAAGAGGACTCCTGGGGAGCATTCCTGAATGGAAGAGAGACTCCTGCAGAAACAAAGCTTTTTACTCCCCCCCCCTGAGTATTGGGAAAGGAATGTCGGAGAGTAGAAAACATGACTCCTACTGTGGACAGAGTTTTACCCTCCTGCTCGCTGCAGGTCAAAGTTTCCTTGACAGATGGTCCAAACAAACTAGCATCGTCAAAGGGAGCATTAGTAAGGATGCCTTAAAGGGTTCCGCAAACCTGCAAAGGAAGCCAGGCATGTCGTCTAATGGCAATGCATGTGCCAGCCACTCAAGAAATGGCCTCCGCCACGTTGGAGATCAACTTCATCGAAGCATTAGTTAAGGAAGACAGAGTGGGCAGCCTAGGATAGACCAGTTTAAGACTCTCTGGAGGCAACAATTCTGCATGGGAAGGGGTGAGGTCTGACACCAAATCCCTCTGAAGCTGGCTAATGTGTGCCATATACTTAGTCTGAATGTAGCTGAGGTAAACATGTGCTTTCCAAACTGGTCAATCACCTGGGACTCACTGTTCAGGAGATGGACCGAGGAGCTCTCTTCCTCCATGTCCTTCTTAGTAGAGGCAGCCACCATGATGGCATTGATGGGAACACCCTTACTCCAAAGGTCTTATCCTTGGGGAGACTGAGGAATTTGCTGGCTTTCTTGGGCACCAGTTCCACTGCGAACAGCTCCTTCAAAGCCCTGCTAGCGATGAGTTCTACAAGATGGTTGGCAGGCGGGGACACCAAGGTAGCAGATGAGCCTGTCCAGTGGGCCTTCATGATCACAGATTCCTTCAAAGACAGGGTTGGGGAAAACCAACCGCCTCTTTGCTTAAGAATTTAGAGGATGTCGTCAAAGGACACCTCTTCAGACAGTAGTCTGGGGGACTCATCTCCCCTCCTTGAAATCCCTGTCTTCCATGAGGGACTCTCTGGAGGAGTCCAAGTGTCTCCTCTTACACATTCTCTTCCAATGGGGGTCCACCAGGGTGGGTTCGGGGGAAGATTCTGAAGAGACAGGCGTCCCAAGTGGGGCAGTGCCTGTCTGAAGGCATTCGCAAGAGGGCTAACCTTGGAAGGATGATGAAGCCTTGACACCCAAACCTGACAGAGGCTGGGTGGGATCTAGAGATGGAGAGGTCACTGCTAGACTAGAGAAGGTCCTCTACTGCCCAGGCGGCCAACAGGCTGGAAGAGGCTCCCCTCTCTCCTCCCCAGTGGCTGCAGCCATCTGTGGGGAAGAAGGGACCTTGAAGCAGCACCGAAGCCCCCACCCCGAAGATATCGGCCCCGAGCTTCCCAGAGTCGAAGCTCAGAAATAAAGGGAACGGTCCGTAAATTCCAGGCCTGACCCCACTCCCAGAAATAACTCTCTCACACACACACGAAAAAGAATAAAGACAATTTTTTTTTTAAACTAAAGGAAAGGGCGGGAAAAAAAAAACGAGACAACAGTTAGGGGAGAAAAATATCACTAAGCTGATAAACTTAGTTATGAGAGGGGAGGTAAACTACATTAGACACTAACAGAGACTATCGTTATCAGAAGGGAAGGAAAAGGAAGACAAAATAAGTCACTCATCTTAATATGAGGAAAGTCGAACCTGGATCACGTCCTAAGTGTTTAGTGGCAAACGAGATCTGAGGGTTAGAGGTCAGCAGGAGATTATGGGAAGGGGAGGAGCTTGAGCTCTTGATCTATCAGTTGCTGGCTCGGATCTGAGGTTGGATTAAAGAAGACCCATTCGTGATGAATAACTTCATGGATAGCATCAGATCAAGTTTTATTAATTTCTTTAAGGCAGAAGGAATATTGTTGCATTTTATGTAAAGGAGTCAAAGGGCTGGGTAACACCACTAATCAGAGACACACACAAGACTGTTAACTGACCATTTTTAAGCTGCTAGGAATACATTCAACTGAATAAAATCAGAGGAATTTAATGATTGCATACAAAACAGTGTAAGAAACTTCTCTGTGTGGAAGATTTTCAGTCCATATATTTCTAGTTAATCACTGTATATAATCAGATCAGACAATAGTAGTAGAAGTAGCGAACGTAAACTTGTCAAGTCAAAAAGTAATAATAGAAAATATATAATTCTACAGCATTACTAAGTATTCAAAAGTAATCCAATCCAAGCAAGGCAGGCAGTCTGTTTCCAGTCGAAAATCCTTTAATAAGTACACAGACAAGCGATCCAAGTAAAACAAAAATAGAGTAATAATTTCCTCACAAGCTTTCTAAATATATCTATACTTTTTATCAGGCATGGGAGTCGTTTAGTGTGTTGTAAAACAAAGTGTTATTGGTACACATGTTAATTTCACATCCCTTCCCCCATCAGTGTGACATTCGAGCTGGTCCTGCCCTACCTAGTAGCTGTCATAATAATTTATAGCCCTAATGTACTTTAATGGTACATCTTATTTAACCAAATTATTAAGTAGATTATTAAGTCTGTGATTTTATATACAAGGCAATATACTACATGGCTGGAAATATATAAACCTTAGTTCATTTTCTGATCAAAAATTATATATAAATATATACATATACATTTTGCATGTAAAAATCAGTTTCTATTTTCATAACCTATTGTTAACAAAGATCGCTTTTGTCCTTCTAGACTTCTTCAGGTCTGTGTACAAGAACCCTAAAAACCTGTATAATTAGTTAGTATTGTTATTACTATCATTTTGAATAAAGATGAAAAAAAAAAAAAATATATATATATATATATATATATATATATATATATATATGTATGTATGATGATGGAAACAAAATATACACTTAAATTTCAAATGATTTAAAATGGTATTTTTAAATACCATTTTAAATCATTTGAAATTTAAGTGTATATTTTGTTTCCATCAACATATATATATATATATATATATATATATATATCTATACACACACACTTTTTTTTTTCAACTTTATTCAAAATGATGGTAATAACAATACTAACTAATTATACAATTATATAGGTTTTTAGGGTTCTTGTACACAGACCTGAAGAAGTCTAGAAGGACGAAAGCAATCTTTGTTAACAATAGGTTATGAAAATAGAAACTGATTTTAACATGCAAAATGTATATGCATATATTTATATATAATTTTTGATCGCAAAATGAACTAAGGTTTATATATTTCCAGCCATGTAGTATATTGCCTTGTATATAAAATCACAAACTTAATAATCTACTTAATAATTTGGTTAAATAAGATGTACCATTAAAGTACATTAGGGCTATATATTATTATGACAGCTACTACGTAGAGCAGGACCAGCTCGAATGTCACACTGATGGGGAAGGGATGTGAATTTAACATATGTACCAATAACACTTTGTTTTACAGCACAATAAACCACTCCCATGCCCGATAAAAAGTATATATATTTAGAAAGCTTGTGAGGAAATTATTACTCTATTTTTGTTTTACTTGGATCGCTTGTCTGTGTACTTATTAAAGGATTTTCGACTGGAAACAGACTGCCTGCCTTGCTTGTATTACTTTTGAATACTTAGTAATGCTGTAGAATTATATATTTTCTATTATTACTTTTTGAATTGACGAGTTTACGTTCGCTACTTCTACTACTATTGTCTGATATGATTATATACAGTGATTAACTAGAAATATATGGACTGAAAATCTTCCACACAGAGAAGTTTCTTACACTGTTTTGTTTTTAGACCCACTACACTTTAGTGGGTTGTTTTGAGACTTTGGGGATACAACGGAGATTACTTGTTTAATGACTGCACACACAGACATCTGAAAAAACTAGAAAACTATTGATCTGCAAGTGTACAGCTCTCCTTTAGTAGTTAAAGTGGAGCAGTGAGCTAACTACAAGTCTGACGCCAACAGGCAACTACCAATGTATCAGATATTAATACTAAATGCATTCTGCTGCTCTCCAGTACTAGCATCTGATTAAAGACAAACGTGGCTTTGACAATCATTAAGCTTCTTGTTGAACTATGTGCTGATAAAATACTGTGGGTTAATACTAATGAGTTATGTACATAAATTAAAAATAAACTAATGATTTCTAACAGATACATTTTTGCAGGAAAAAAGCAAGATCCAACTTCCATACTCCCCTCATTTCTTCCAATCCCAGCCAGTACCACTTTACTTTATGAGGATTAAAGGCATAACCAGGCATTCTCCAAGTGTGCCAGAGTACAGTCTATTTCTTTGGATATCTTAATACCCGTTTGGATTCAATTCCAGTTAATTTTCATTCTACTCAGCAAGAAGTTGTAAAAGCACAAAGGCAACCTGTTTGGCAATGCTACCCGTCCGGTAGCTACCTCAGAGCCGGTTCAACTAGATCCAGTGAACGGCTCAATACAGAATGTAAACAATCATAATTTAGTGCGGTCCTCACAGATGACTGTGAGAACAGATCCACAATTACCAAGTCCTAATAATGGCAGTATTAACGTGAATGGCACTACCACTTTGAAGCTATCACAAGGTTCTACCGCGGGTTCCTCGGGGCTTATTGGGGCTTCTCCATTTAATCAGTGGTTGTCAGAACCTGTATCATTACTTAGCGATCAAGTACATAATTTGGAGGAGCTGTCAGCTAGAGGAACAGCTAACATTTCATCACTGCTTCAGGGTGTGGACAAAACTTTATTAAAATATAAAAAGTTACAACTTGAAATAACACATCTCCGTCAATGTATCAGTGAGGAGATCGTGCCGAAAGGCTTAAGAACCTGACAATACCAGAGAGGCTTAGTTGCAGGTTCAAATTTTCACAAAGATCTTTTGACATTATTCAGTAAACAAGGTTTAGAATTACTAAACCTTGTGTGTAAACACTACCAATTGATGGCCGAACAGCTTATTCAAGAGGCTTCAAATCTAGACAACATTATAAAGGGGCATGCTGATTTTAACAGATATGAATTTGATTACAACAGAAATTTTTCTAGTGCTGAACAACACTTAAACAAATTGAAAGAAGCAAAAATCAAAAAATTACATCGAGACCCCCTTGCTTATAGCGAGGGTGGTGCTTATCTCCTCACCCGCCACCCTCACAGGCTAATCAAGCTACATTCTCACGGAACGTGATTACAGTGAGGGAGCCCCACAATAGCCTCGCTCATAGTTCAACAGGTGGTGAACAACTGTCGGAGACTATTATTAGGTCTCCTAATTTAAGGGTTGAACTGCAAAAGAATCAAGGGGAAACAACTTGCTTTATTGTAGCGAATGAACGTTCAACCCAAAATTTTCAGCACTCAGCCTCGGGTTACAACTTGAGGTCGAAAGGACGCCAACCCTTTTATACACCCCAACAACAACAAAAACAGGACCAACAAATGGAGGAGGTGAATGTACTGTCACCGGACGTTTTCTTAAGAGGCATTATTTTAAATGGAGGTAATGATTTCAAGATTTTCAACTATTCAGATACCAGCATTGACCCACCCCTTGTGAAACTATTAGCAAAGGGAAACACTTTTGTGCCCTCTCAGGGGGCGGGACTTAGATAAATCACTTACAGATTTAAAAATCTATGTGAGAAAACAATTTGGCTTACTTATTTGCTGAGAATAACAATGCGCAAGCCAATACTTTGCATGTGTCTAGTACATTTTTTTCCACCAGTACATTCTTCATCGTTATTGTTTGAGAAAATGTGCGAGTTGGACTTGAGGCACTGTTTAACATCTGGTAAAAGTAACACAAATACTGTATTGAATATTAGTAAGGAACAACGTCAACTACTAGATTTACTTCCGTATGCACCTGTACGTGTTATGTCACCAGATAAGGGAGGAGGTCTTGCATTTATGAACATGGAAGATTATGCGTTTAAAATTTTAGACAGTCCTACATATCAAGAAGCGTCTAAAAATGAGCTTAATCAAGCAATCAATAAGGTTAGGGTACATCTGAATGATATGGTCATCGAAGCACGCATCCCCCTTGACTTGTTTAATTATTTAAGTATGCCAGTACCCAGGATCCCGATTTTGTTCGGGATCCCTAAGATCCACACGATTCATAGGTTGGTACTAGGCTATCAGCCCTAGGGACTATACAAGCCTAGCCATAACAATTCCCTGGCTATTTCTTCCCACACTATTTACTTCCCTGGAACCCTGTCTAGCAGAGCGACTGACGTGATCCCCGGGGTGAATTTCCTTTCTCCCATCCAATCATCAAGGTTCCTTTTGAAGAGGGCCAAGGAGGCGCTCTTGCTTGACATGTATAGGCAATCTATTCCGTAGTCTGGGGAGTCTGTGGGTCAGAAGCCTATCCCTCCAGCATGTTTTGTTTATTGTGATGACAAGGCTTAGATCCCTGGAGCGTGTGGCTCTGAGGGATTGGGATTTCTTTTAAGTCTAGCATGTCCAATAGCTCTGGGTTTGACACGGCCTTGTAAGTTAAGCAGAGATCGCCTCTGAGTAGACGATATGCGACAGAGTATAGCTGGAGTTTTTTAAGGTGGTCAGCATACGGCATCTGCTTTACGCCTGTGATTCTTTTAGTGAGGTATTTCTGCGGCCTTTCCAGTTGTTGCAGATGTCTTAAGAGGTACATACCAAATGGGGCGTTGTATTCTATAATGGGTCTAATAAGGGATGAGTACAGTGGGACAATGAACTCCTTTTTTCTTGATGAAAAGCCCTTAGTGATGAGGTGGGCAACATAGGATTCCCTGACTGTTGTGGCGATGTGGTTATCGAAGGGGAGACCACTGTCCACCCGTGTCCCTAAGTCTCTTATCACACTTTCGGTGTTTAGTGTACTGCCACCTATGTGGTAATTCACGGGTACATGTTTTTTTCCCAAAGGGGATAACTATACATTTCTTGGCAATGAGCTTGAGCCCATGGCTTTGGCACCAAGCATCTGTTTCTGTAAGGCCCTTTTGTAGAGTGTCCACATCATTTGGAGAGTCAATAATGGCTCCCAGCTTGCAGTCGTCTTCAAAATTTGTTAGCCGGAGTGCCTTAGTGTTGGCCTGCACTTCAGAGAAGTAGATGCCAAACAAGAGCGGTCCCAGGACAGAACCCTGAGGTACTCCACTTGTCTGGAGCTGGATTTGGAGTCAGCTACGTCTACAGTGTGGGTTCTGTCAGTAAGCCAGTTGGCAACCCATCGAGTGATGTAGGGATTAATGCAAAGCTTAGTAAGTTTATCTATGATTCCAGAGTGGGGGATGGTGTCAAAGGCCTTGGCGAGGTCCAGATAGGCTGCGTGGACTGCCTTACCCTCATCCACGGCTCTGGAGACTGATTCGAATTAGTCAATCAGGTTCAGGAGACAAGATCGGCCCTTCACGAACCCAAACTGGATGGGGTCCCGTGTTTGAAGGTTGCCAATATCTTTGTTTGTAAGTTCCATGATAACACGTTCAATGGCCTTGTAGATCAGGCTCATCAGACTGATGGGGTGGTAGTTACGGGGATCCAAGGTGGATCCCCCCTTGTGGAGTGGGATACCTGTAGCTGTGCACCACTCCGTGGGCGCAAAGCCTGAGGTGAGGGTATGATTAAACATGACACTTAGGTGAGGTACGAGTTCACTTAGTAGTTCATGCAGTACACGGCCTGGGATGTCATCTGGTCCCATGGATGCTGTATTCTTAGCTTTGGGGAGAGCGTTTTTTACCTGTGTGGCTGTTATTACCGGAATTTGGCAATCTTCCTGTATTGAGATGGCCCATTTAGGGGGTGAGAAGGGGGTGAAGTTGGCACTGAATCGATCTGCCAGGATATTGGCAATGTCCTTGGGATCAGTATATTTAATGCATTCTGTTGTAGCTCAGAGCAAATCTGAGCATTGCCATTTAAATTCTTGACATAGTTATAGAATGCCTTGTGGTTGTCTTTGGAATCTTTGGCAATTTTATTTTCGTAACTAGCTTTGCAGGATTTTACGAGGGATCTCAGCTTCTTACTGAGGCTGGTAAAGTAATTTTTTTGCATTGTGGGATTTTCCTTTTTTTCTGCAACAGTTTCTTCCTTTTGTTGTAAAGTTTGTTTATGGCAGGGGACCACCAGATTGACTTCTTTTTGGAGGAGAGCATCTTGGTTCTACTTGGGATTGCACGATTCATGCATGAGTGGGGATGTGCTCGTACAGTGCCTTATTGTAGGACTCAGCAGTCAAACTTTCAGTTCCCGTCTGCATGGGTGTTATGACGTTTGTCACTTCTGACTTGAGTAGTATGAAGTTGGCTTTGGAGAAGTTTTTTACGGAGGTTTCCTTACTGGGGAGTGGGGGTGGGATTTGGATGTTAAGGGTGATTAGCTTATAGTCTGACTTGACCAGTGAGGGGGGGGGGGGTTGACCATAGGTGTGGAGCATCGATTTCCTATGCTGGTAATTACAAGATCTAGGATATTGGGGCCCCTGGCGGGACTATGGATTTGTTGATCCAGGGCACTGTAATTTATGAATTCCAAGAACCGTTGGGCAAAAGTGTTGCTACAGTAGTAGTTTTCCCAGTTAACAGCAGGGTACTTGAAATCACCCAGTATTAGGGTGTTTGGTTGTATATTAATATTTTCCAGTATGTTTAGAAAGGTGTAGTGAGAATCTTGGAGCAAGGTGGGGGATCTGTAGCAAGCTACAATTTGGATTGCAATATTACCTAATGTTAGCTGCACCTGGAGAATTTCAGATGCATTGCGTTGTGTAACTAGCCTGGTGGTGTGAATATCCTTGGTGAATATGGACACTCCTCCACCTTTAGTGTTTTGATCCTGGTTTGGTGGCCGAAAAATAGGGTTGTAGCCTGGTACTGCAGGGGTGCTCTCTGAAGCCTTGAACCAGATCTCAGTTACTGCACAGATATCAATGTTCTCCATTTTTAGGAGTGCCTCGAGAGTGCGCATTTTGAAGTTTAGACTTCTAGCATTGAGTAGCATTACTTTCAGATTTTGCATGCTTGTACCTGTTATGGTGGTTGTTTTGTCCTTTGAACTCTACCTAAAAAAGGCATTATAGGGGTGGCAAGAGCCTTAGCCAGTAATCTGAATCCCAGGGGCGAAAGGTGCAGACCATCTCTGGCAAAGCATCGTGGTCTGTCGATCATGTTGTCCCAGGCAGACAGATACTGGATCCCCTTTGAATAACACTAGAAGCTTAGCCAATTGTTGAAGTCAATCAATTTGTCCTTATACTGTGGTATCATTCTGGGTGAAGGCAGGATGCTACTCAGGGCTAGGGTCATACCTGTCTGGGCCACATGATCAGAGAGCACTTCCATGTCTCTTTTCATGTAGTCCAGGGAGGTACGTCTCAAGTCATTCACTCCAACATGGACAATGACAGAGTCATATTTGTACTTGTTGTGGAGTGACTTGAGTGCATGCATTGTGTGGCGGATCCTGGCACCCGACAAACAGCTGACTGGAATATTCTCCTTGTTCAGCCTGGTGAGTGGGACATCAGTGTGCCTGACTATAGAGTCACCTATGACTAAAGTGTTAGGTACGTTGTCTTTCCTTAGGGGCTGTTGCTGGGTGGCACACTGGTGTTGTGAGCTATGTGACACTTTGGTTGTGATTGGTGTTTGTTTGCGTTTCAGCTTCGGAGGTCCTTGTTGCTTGGTCAGGTTACAGTTAAGGGCCTCCGCATTTGTGTATTTAAGTGTTGCTATCAGTGGGTGTTGGTGGTGTAAGTTTAGAAGGGCTGTGTATTGCTTGAGGTATAGTGCGGATGTTAACCTTCTCCTCTTGGCTGTCTAGCACAATCTTGGGTGGAGAGAGCTTTGCTTTGAGAATAAGAATAACCTCCCAATGAGACCTCTAGTGAACGCCAGAGACAGTTTGACATATCCCTGGGTAAAATGGGTCGCCCAAGTACTCAAAAAATATGCAGTAAAAGAAAAACATCTGCAAAGATTCGTGGTCATTTTTGGCACAAATTAACAACCTAGAATTCAAGGAACACCTGAATTTTTTAACCATTGATGTCAGAGATCTTTATTCATCAGTACCTCATGTTGAAGGCATTGAATGGATTAGTTATATGTTACGTTTAAGGGGGGGCCCCACTTGATGAAGCAGCACTTATAGAAGAGATGTTGGACATTATCTTGTTCAACAATTATATTACTTTCAACAGTAAGTACTTCTTACAAAAGATAGGCATAGCAATGGGCTCCCCATGTGGAGCCAGCTACGCCAATCTTGTCATGGCCTACTGGGAGCGTGAATTCATATTCAATAAACAAGACATTTGTGATAAAGTCCATTTTTACACACATTTTCTTGACTATGTCTTCATAATTTTCGATGGGGACAAGAGGAAGGCAGATGATTTGGTGTCATAGTCAACAGTACTATGGAATTTCTTAAATTTACACATTCTTGATACCTGTAGGGTGGCTTATTTGTATGTAGATCTTAACAAAGATTTGTTAAACAAATGTTATTTGGCTAAAATCTACAGAAAGACAACGTATTCAAATTCCTTTCTGCATTTCAGCAGTAGCCACCCTTGGTACTGGCTGCCCATACGGTTTCACAGGATGCTGACTTCTTTAATGAATGCAATATGTTCCTAAAGAGAGGCTACCAGAGTTTTCTTATTTATGCTATACAGGAGGAAGTCCAGAATAAAAGAAAACAAGGTTTTTATGAACCAATTTTGAGCGGTTTGCCCAACAGGAACGAAATGCAATACTCTACAGTTGATAGTGACATTAACCACATGGTTAGTATGATTACCCCCCTTTAGCAGTGATGCCAGAGAGATCTTGTCTATCTTGAGGAAAAACTGGGAAGTTATTAGGAGAGATCCTGACTTTGTTGGTAGACTTCAAAACTCTCCTCGTATCATATACAGGAGAGGTTTGAATTAAAAAAAAAAAACATTCTAGAAGTAAATAAGTCGGTATCCAACTTAAGGAGTGGAATGCTGAAATGTTGCATGTGTAACTTTTGCCAATATATGGACACTGGGTGGGATTTTACTATCCAGAATGTCACTTACAAAACTAAATTTAAGTTCAACTGCCAGACAATCTGTTGTTCACATGGCGCAATGCCAAAAATGTCACGCGTTCTACATTGGAAAAAAATGACCGCAGATTAAGAGAATGCATTTATGAGCATTTATATCATATCAGAAATCATAATACAGAGAATGCTCTGGTCAGACATGCTCTTGCAAACCCGGATCATAACTAAGTTTAGGGCCATTGAGTCAGTGATAAAAGATGGGTGGGGTGGCCCAGATTCATTATTGTTAGAGCGCCTAGAACTGCATTAGCAACTTCAGACAGGAGCTTGTTTTTGCCCAGACCTTAATGAGGTGTATTCCCTACTATGCATCCTTAAATTAAAAAAGTTTGAAAAGCTAAAATAGGTTTCTTATTTTGTGGTCAAGCGTATTTACATACATATATATATATATATATATGTGTGTGTATGTGTGTGTATATATATATATATATATATATATATATATATATATATATATGAATTTTATTTTGATTTTTTTTTATGTATATACTGTTTACTTTATTCATCAGAAAAAGTGGGCTGATGATGTAATACATATGGAAAATAGTATTTTTTTTTATTTCCAGTGTAAATTTAAAATGTTTATTTATGAATGAGTTTCTTTGTGAATATTTATAGGGTAGAAAGAGACAAAATACATTATTAACATTACTAATTTTATTAAGTGAGTGTTACACATTTTTATTGACTAACTGAAAGCTGTAATTAAGTGATTGTCTATTCAACATCATGCATATTTAAACTTGGGTGTAACACGCTTATTTTATCTGAAGTCGTCCTACCAGTGAGTAGGACGAAAAGCACTTAATCGTATTAAATTTTTGTATGCTGTTTGCACCTTTGACTACGTGGTTTTCCTTTTATCTGAACACAGAAGGTGTTATAAGAGATCTGGGAAAACAGGTTTACAGCAACCTCTCTTTTGACCACCACATTGCCACTAGGGTCAGAAGGTCCTTCTATGTGGCACATCTCATTACTAAGGGTTTTGCATCCAGGAAGTAAGAGGTCATTGTCTCCCTCTACTCTTCCCTCATTAGTCCAATCATCGAGTACAATGCCCCATTTGGCATGTACCTCACTAGACACATGCAACAACTGGTGAGGCCACAAAAGTACCTCACAAAGATGATCCTAGGCCTTAAACACTTGTCCTATATGGACAGACTCAAAAAACTCCAACTATTTTCAGTCTCATATCGCCTACTTGGAGGCAATCTCTGCTTGACTTGACAAAGACATGCCTGACCCAGCTCTGTTAGAAATGCTACATCTAAAGAAATCCCAATCCCTCCACACCACATGCTCCAGAGACCTCAACCTCATTACCACAATCAACAGAACATCCTGGAGGGACAGGTTCATAACCCAGAGACTGCCCATGCTATGGAAGAGACTTCCCATATATGTCAAACAGAGCACCTCATTGGCCCTCTTCAAGACAAGTCTTGACGAGTGGATGGGAAATAGTAAAGTCACCCCAGGGATCACTCCAGTGGCTCTACTTGACAGAGGCACTGGGAACTAATGTCAGGTGGCATGATGCCAAGGTAATCCTATGGGCTAGGCTTGTAAATGCTCCAGGGCCATTAGCCTAGTACACACCTATGACACCTACTAGTGAGTAATGCATCACAAGCCTATAGTGATCAAATTAGCTCCTAAGTAGTGAAGCAATTATATTTCCTCTCTTAAAACAGGTAACTAAGGCAAGCCCCTAAAGTGATGGGGTGGGTAAGCTTCTCTGCAAAGCTGGCCTGCACCCTAAGACTCAACCCTCACTCTGGGAGAAGGAATGACTCAAGAGGGCTACCTGAAAAGGAACAAATGGGCCACAGAGGTCTTGCCTGTTCTATCGATTCCGGACTCTCCCTGCTGTGGAACAAATGGCCTAAATGAGTGAAAACAGTCAGTAAGGGTTTTGGGAAGACTTGGGTGAGTAGGGGGATAAAAAAAAAAAAAAAAAAAAAAAATATATATATATATATATATATATATATATATATATATATATATATATATCACAACATACTAGCTCTGAGGTACAATTTACTCAGATTGTGGTGAAATGTCATTGAAGAATACTATATTAAATGTTCAAGTTTTGTAGTAGATTAAAAACAATGTGCACATTTATGCAGGTGCTTGCTCCTTGAAATCTCTCATATCTCCCAATACTTTATCTCTAATGTTGCCTAAGTGTAACAAGCTCAACCAGCACAAGTGTAGCAACCATCCTCAACATTGTGCACTGGTGGAGTTGAGAGTACACAAGTGCAGGGATGGATGTGAGGGGTGCTTGGGAGTCTCCTCCACTGTATATGCCTTGTGACAGAGAGGTACAGCCTGAGCAACCAGAGTTTGATTAGCAGCTCAAAGTGCAGGTAGACAGGATGGAGGTGCCCATTCTGGGGGGTGGGGCATACACTTAAACATATTCAGTTTTAATCCCCGCGGTGGAAGCCAGGTTAGCACAGGGTACACTGTCTTTTAGGTGGCACAGAAGATACACAAGTAACACCCATAACATATTCTTCCCTAAAGGGGATGGGAACATGCAGAAGGTGAGAATGTAGGTACATACAAAAAAAATCCTCATCAGCAGCATGACCCTGCCCCATGGCGCCTAGATCTCTTCATCTATCCTAAGCAAGCATCACAAAAAGGCTGGTGCAAGTTTGCTGGGTTCAGTATACCCAGTGGATAAGGAGCAGCTGACAGCTGTTGGTAGAAGAGAAAATGTAAAATCTGATGCAGAAAGAGCACATGCATTTGTAGATAATGTCGTAGTTAAACACAATATAAAATATAGAGGTTATAAAAAGTGTAGACACCCCTATTAAAATGCCAGGTTTTTGTGATATAAAAAAATGAGACCACAATAAGTCATTTTAAAACTTTTCCCACCTTTAATATGACCTATAACCTGTACAATGCAACTGAAAAATGAAAAAATATAAAAAATAAAAAATGTATAATACATTGGTTGCATTCAGTCTTCTTGGGTACACGCCTGCCATCAATTAAAAAAACTCTGATTAACCCCAAATAAAGTTCATCTGTCCTAGTAGGATTTTCCTGACATTTACTCAGTTGCCTGCTATAGCAAAAGCCATGGTTCACAGAGAGCTAACAAAGCATCAAAGGGTCTCACTGTTGAAAGGCATCAGTTAGGAGCAGGGTACCAAAATAATTTTTCCACAGTATTGCATATACCATGGAACACAGTGAAGACAGTCATCAAAAAGTGGAGAAAATATGGCACAACAGTGACATTGCAAAGAACTGGACGTCCCTCCAAAATTGATGAAAAGACGAGACGAAAACTGGTCAGGGAGGCTGCCAAGAGACCTACAGCAACACTGAAGGAGCTGGAGGAATTTCTGGCAAGTACTGGTTGTGTATTGCATGCGACAACTCTCCCATATTCTCCATATGTCTGGACTATGGGGTAGGGTTGCAAGATGGAAACACAGAAAAACATTGAGGCCTGGCTAAAATTTCCAAAGCAGCAGATCAAGTCTCCCAAAAGCATGTGGGAAAATGAGTTATGGTCTGATGAGACCAAGGCTGAACTTTCTGGGTACAATTCTAAACCATTTGGCGCAAAAACAACATTTCGCATCACCAAAAGAACACCATCCCCACAGTGAAGCATGGTGGTGGCAGTATCATACTTTGGGATTGCTTTTCTTCAGCTGGAACTGGGGCTGTAGTCAAGGTGGAGGGAATTATGAACAGTTCCAAATACTAGTCATTTTTGGCCCAAAACATTCAGGCGTCTTTCTAGAAAGCTGAAGATGAATTTCACCTTTCAACACGACCCCCCCCCCCCCAGGGGTGTGCTGCAAAGCACCTGCAGATGATCAAGATAAACAAGTTGCAGGTCCTCCCACTCCTCTGTCTAATGGTTCAGTCCCCAAAAAGGGGAGCCCTACCTTAAAAGCTACTTGGTTGGCTCTCAAAATGTTGAGCTGAAAAGGCTGCCTGTTTGCTGTCATGGTTTACAGAATTAAAGAGTGAGAAGATAAATATTGCATTTTCTTCACTTCTTTGTGTGCTGTCAGGGTTGACAGTTTGGGAGTATCGGGGCTTGCCACCATATTGAGGGGTCCTGCAAAAAAAAAAAAGCCTTTTTTGTGGTTAAAGTGTAGCTATTTGGACTGGAGACCTCCTGAGGATTTGAATGTTTTGGGGTTTAAAAAGTGTGTCAATTAAACAAGACAATTATTCATAGCAGGCAGAGGAAAAAGACACACCAGTTATATTGAAATCATGGATTTTATGGCTGCATAAATATCGAGTAAAAGACTAGTGCAAAGTCAATCAACTAGTGTCATAGATGAAAATCTGAAGGACATGAATAAAGCAGCTACAACTGTTTTGCCAAATTGTAACTTATGCATTATGAGAATATCAGTAAGACAGAACTCTTAATGGTAGGTGGTTACCCTCTTTTTGAATGCCAGTGGCAGTGCAAGACTATGCAACCTGATGAAGAAAAGGCATTAATGATACTGGTGGAGAAAGTTCCGTTTTTGTTCCCACTGTCTGTTGATCAACCCTCTCCAATAAGCCCATTCAATTCCCCATCACCAGTGCAAGGGGTGATCAGAAAAGGCCATCATTTAGGCAGTCATCAGGGGTGGTTTTTTTTCTTATGCTCAGCAACACCTGGCACATGCTCTGTGAGGGTAGAGGGCATGCCATGAACTGACTGCAGTGGGCACCCTTAACTTTCACAAGGGGAATTACCGGCAAGCAGCTGTGCCTTTCCATCCTTGAGCATGGGTAGTGACTTCCTGATCTCCATCAGAGAAAGTGCATCAACCCATGTATTCACCAAGCACCCGCACCCCCCACAGGAAGATAAACACGGGTCACACTCCTTCTCTCTTCCCTCCTTGCATCTTTCCTTCAATGCCAGGCTGCCTGCTGAACCCCGCATCCTGCTGCATCATGGAGGCAGTCTGCTGGAGAAAGACTGCTGACACATTGGAGGAAGGATGTTAAAGAGCAACAACAAACAGAATTACACAGCTTCAGTGAACATCTGACATTTAAAAATGTAAAAGCAAAATGAGGTCACAATGCTGCAAATATGTAACTGGCTGACATCATCTTCATGCCACTGCCTGTTATTCTGGACTTAATCAACTAAGAAAATCCACTTGCAAAAGTCAGTTTACTGATTTTACATTCACCAGAAAATGAATTTGAATTCTAGCAGTCTGCCATTTGAACAACTTCTTTCGGCTTTTCCCAGTTAGGGGTCGCCACAGCGGAACTCCGGTCCGCTAATGATTGGCAGCAGATTTTTATGGTGCTGAGGTGCCAGCCCAACGCCCAACCTTTAACAAAAGCACGCCCATTCACGCATGTCTTTCGAACACCACTCGTCCATGGGGAGGACATGCAGACTCCACACAGAAGGCCTTCCAGCCGAGAATCGAATGGAAGAACCTCTTGCTGTGAGGCGACAATGCTACCGCTGCACCCGTCTGCCATTTGAACACTAAAGGGCAAAAAGAAATTGCTTCAGAACAGAATGCCAGATATCCTGAGAGAGCAGCATAAGTCAATGGTCTGAAGTTTTAGCATGGAACACTAGAATGTAGGGTAAAGCTTAGTTCAATAATGTATCCAGTCAGTTGGACTTCTTTAACCTATCTGTGAGAGATACAAAATGAAAACTTGTCTATAATCCTAAAAGCAGAATATAATGCTTGCAGAACTGTAACAGAGTTCTGACGGTTCTCATTTCTTTTCTGTAAGAATGCTGACTAGTGTGCCCCTCCCTCTCCTTGGCTCAAAGTTTGTAAAGTTCCTGATGATTTGTGCCTAAGACTCTGCTCAAAACAAATTAACGGGGGTCTCTCCAACCACCAGACTGGCCTTTCTAGACTGGGCGAGTATCCATAATTTGTTCAGTACTCACCACTGCTCCCTCTTACTATTTTTTTTTAAAGATTATGAGTGCTTTCAGCTTAAGAAGGCAAAATCTGACCTACCTCCCTCCTCAGGTTTGGGTTCATAGACTTGGGAGTCAAGCTTCTGATCCACTGAGCTGCTAGATATTTGACTACAACAACCCATGTTGATACTTTTTGCTTTCCTCATACATTTTATTTATTTACTTAACATTTGTTTACTAGGGCACTGATTGCAAGTCACCAATTTCAGTCTTGGCTCAGGAATACAGAAGTCAGAATTACATTTACTGAGACACAGCAACAGTATAATGAGAATTCACATCTGTAAACTACAACTATCAGCTGACAAAAAAGTAATGACCATATACTATTATAATAGACATTATTTACACTGAATCAGGACAAATTTAATTTAGAAAGTGAACTTTCTGTGTATTAGCTACAACTGTGTGTGTTGTCTAAGTGGGAATGACAGGCAAGATACTAGAATGGATATGCCAAGTTTATTTTGAAATAAAATAATGCACGGCTTCTGACTATTCCATAACATTGGAAGGGTTTATGCAGGTGAGTGAGTTTTATTTCCATTGCTGGTTAGTATTAGGTTTCCTGATTAGGAGTCAAGAGAGTCTCCTTCTGAGCATTCCAGGCAGTTGCTTGCAAAAGAAAATCAGGTCAGGCACTGCATTGTACAAAAGGCAGTTGTCACCTCTTAGAAATCAGTAAGAAACAGAATATATAACAATTTCTAAGTCCTTCTCAACAATTCAAGTTATCCACTCCTGTGATTATTATTTTTGCTGTTATTAATGAGATGTAACCTTGCAATTTATTTTTAGCTGATTTATTCAAAGGCTAAAAATGCAGCAGTGTATAGAAAATGGATCAAAATTAGTGAGGTACGTAGTATTATAGTGATCTTCCTGGAATTGCTAGACATACTTTTTATAATTAGATGGGCTACCCAAAATATACTTTTTGGACTTTCACTGATAAATATAAAAAAACTCTTAATTAACAGATTAAACTATTGTCATTGATGACCCTGATTTTTATTTTTAATAATGTGATCACTTCTTATTGTCAAAGCCTCACACTACTACATATAGCAACATTAAAAGTGAAGTTATTACTAATATACCAATTAAGCAATTTTTACAGACCATCTTTCAGAAATCTGACATATTTTACTAAAGTAATTGTGTTACCTAGTTAGCAATCATCAGGAATATGTCTGACCACAACAGATTTCTTGCTTTTATATGTTAAAAACAGTACTTAAAATGAGGGCGTGGCTAGGATGTGGACTGGTTGGCAGCATCTTTTCTCAGTTCTGCACTCAAGAGATATTTCTGACAGGAATTTTTAAAAACTAGATATTGTAGACAAACCTATTTTGTTGAATTACTTCTACTAATATCACTAGAAGTCTACAGTGCAAAAATTTGGCTTTAAACATTATTTTTCCTGTCAAAAACAAGAAGGAAGGTATCTGAATCTACTGAAAATGAGCTTTTCTAAGCATACCACACAGGACCAGACAATGAAAAAGGAGATACAGTCTTTATTAAATGCTATACAAGACTTGTCAGTGAAATTTGACAAAATGAATACCAAACTGGACACTTTTGAGGAGAGATCTACAAAACAAATACAGCAACTACAAGAAATAATGACGCAACAGAAGTCTCAAATAGCTGACATAGAGAGATCCTTAAATGATACGAGGGCAGACTCTCAGAACAAGATATTCAGCTACATTTTTTATCACAACAAAATGCTTCATTACAAAATAAAATAGAGGATCTAGAGAACAGGTCCAGACGAAATAACCTTCGCATCTATGGGCTACCAGAGAAAACACAGGAAGATAACATGGTGACTTTCCTTACTACCTGGTTACCAGAAGTTTTAAAATTGCCTGAAGCTCTTTATTATGGAATTGAAAGAGCCCACAGATCCTTAAGACCTGCTTCATCAACCATCAAATCAAAAAATCACCCGAGATCAATAATAGTAAAGTTTTTTTCATCACAGGACAAGGAACTTATTTTAAAAACAGCATGGTCAACTTCTCCAGTTAAATACAAAGACAACATAATCAGATTTGATAATGATTATTCTGCTGGAGTTATAACTGCAAGAAAAGAATGTCTCCCTCTGATAAAGGAATTGGAAAAAAAGACAACTTAAAGTTCACTTGCTGTTCCCTGCAAGAATAAAAATATTTTTTACTGAAGGTCCTAAAACTTTTGACACTCTGCAAGCAACAGTTTCTTATCTTTCAGCTAATAAAACCTTGGATAATGTGGAAGAAATGGATTTCTCCCAATTTGGGGTTAAGCGTCACTTAGAAAAAAATGAATGGAGCACTGCTGACAAGAAGAAACGATAAAAGACATGAAAAACACAAACATTATTGTCTTCTATTTGCTCTGTAAGGCAAAAAAGTTCTTTGAAAGCATTCATGCTTTACACATGTCAGTCTTTGAAACAATATAAATACAAGATAAGCAGGACATTTTATAACTAAAGGAAACAACCCTAAAATAAAGCAAGGTAACATATCTTTCTCTATTACAGTGTAAATACTTACAGTCATGATTTTTCTAACTCTAAATGATGTTTAGATAGTTCATTTATAAATTACCTGCCTTTTACTGCTAGTATAGAATATGATGCATTTACACTGACATATTAATGTGGTGTGTTTAAATGAGCATGATTCCTTTTTATATTATTTACACTAAGCTGCATGAAATATCTAAACTGATGTATTTAATACACATAATAATATATAAAAAACTGATAGTAATAACTGTCAAAAAGTGCCTTGAAAAGTAATTATCTATTCTTTGATGCTAAAAGTGCCTTTTTGACTAACAAACAACTGTTTGGCTTGTATATCTGTCCTTAATGTTAAGAAAACTAAAAGAAGTTTAATGAGCTGGTGTTCAGTTTTAAAAAAAGCCCTAAAAACTTCACTTACTTTGTTTTTGTCTTCCCGCCATGGTCACAAGCTGGGAACTCTTATTTTACCACCCCTGAATGAAGGTTCTTCAGTTAGAATCCATTACAGTGTGTTAAACCTTCTAACAGCACAAAATGAAAGTAAACAGTCATGAGTGATGTCAGTGCTAAAACAAGGCAGTATGGGTGTGGTGTCAGCTCCTAAGCTACTTAAAGTAACCAGCACACTATTTATGAGATGGCAAAGTGCTTTTACAGTTTTAACAAATATTAAAAGTACACTGAAGTACCTAAGGAATTTAGAAGGTATCAACACATACATGACGTTTTATTATATTGTAATATTTGTTATTCATTTTGAATTGTACACATAAACAGCACACAAAGCTTAAAAAGAAGTATATCACTTGGAAGAAACTGTATGAATAGTTAACACATACAGACTTTACTATAATCTTTTCTGATAAGATCACCCATGTAAATTACTATAATTTAACTTAATTTTATAAAAATTTTATATATTTAAGTCCTTGACTGGAACTATACAACATATCTGCAAACACACTGCAGCTAGTGTACTCAACCTTAAGGATAGTAAGTCAATTAAGGTTCATGAATGTAGCTATGTGTTATTAGGCATTTTAAGGATAAAAAGGAGTTGCTATTTAATTATCAAGATACTCTGTAAATATTAAATTGTTCAAGTAGCACAATCATTAAGCAGTAATGAGCAAGAAAAAAATCTCAGTCTTACTTATGATATTGTTTTATATATATATATATATATATATATATATATATATATATATATATAGGAAAGAACTGCTGAATTATAAGTATGCTTTTATTAAAGGCAAGTTATATTAATATTGATCATCCTCACTGAAAATGAATGGCTGTGTAGAGACACAGTAACTCCCATTATATAACCAAAACTAAAGAGATTGTCTTGTATGTCTAAATTGATCAGCCTTGAACCTTAGATTGCAAATAGACATGCAACATACTTTTACTTATAATACTGAATATATATTATATAACATCACAAACGCTAAAGCCATTGTCAGCTACATCTCATATCAATCAGCATTAAAATATGATTTGAATAGCATAGTAGGCATTTACTAACATATTGCTGTTGGTACCTGATATGCATATAAGTAACAGGTCTAATTTCTGTCTATGAAAGTAAATACCAGGCTGTGTGCATTTGTTAATTATGAAACAAGAGCGTGCTATCTATTCTTTTTAATATCCTATAGGTATGCACTTGTTAGAGACACACACATGCTGCAAAGCTGCTAGTTATTGCATATTCATTAGTATATTTCTGACTGCAGTGTTGTAAATATATGGTGTGGACCACTTGAGTTGAGAATATGTCTCTATATTGGGCACGTTCTCTGTTTGAACGTTGTATATTATCTATAATATGATATGGAGTACCCTCACTAAATTCAAAGAAGCCACAATAGAAACAAATATTTATTAAAAATGGAGAATAGAAGGATGAAGAGAAAAATGAAGGAAAATGGTTGATGGTCATATAAGGTAATCTTTTCCTGTGTATGTAGAAGAGTTGACAGTAATAAGTACCAAACAATTGTGTTATAGCATATTTAAAGCATACTTTGCTTCTCATATTTTCCAACCTTACAGTTATAACGCTGCAGATAAATCCTGTAATATCATAAGGAGTATGAGTTGCTATTTGACATATGACATATGTGGTATACTAGCGATGAAATATGCCAGTGGCACTAATAAATATATAGGAACTGCTAAGAAATATAGTCAAACTATATAATACCAATGCCAAAAACAAATTAATAGCATTCATACCACTAAAATATGACTTTTTGGATGAAAAGAAAACTATAAGATTACTGATAAATGACAATACAAATGTAACGTTATATTCATTGTTACGGATACTTCTTGATTTAATCAACTAGTGGCATGGTTAACTGATGCATATAATGCTTAACTTTTTTTTTTTTTATGTATCTATGAATATATCTATGAATGTATGTGTGTATGTATGTGTGTGTGTGTGTGTGTGTGTATATATATATATATATATATATATATATATATATATATATATATATATATATATATAGGTAGGCCATTACAATAAATTTGATACCTATGAATGCCACTCACACTATAGGGGAGACAGACAGCAAGCATATTATTTTTAAGATGCATAACCGTTATTGCTACACAAAAGATATATTAAAATAAAAGATTTTCCTTTACAATTTAAACAAAACCAAATAGTTAAGTATTAAATCTATGTATAGTTGTGTTGCCTTAATGTTTTATAAAATATTAAAAATAGATAAAGACTGTATTTAAGTAATCTGTAAAGACAGATACATGTATACTTAAAAGATATATAAGATGCTTTTCATTATAAAACTACCATATGGCAGGGTCGGGGGAGGATGCTGAAATGCAGACTTAGAGAGATCGCTTGAATGATTAGATCATTCAAGGATGAGATGTTTTTTCTCATGGAGGGGTTTGGTGGTTATTTATCTTATATTGTTCTCAGTTATGATCTTGTAATTTACTTTTATTGGGTGTCTATAATCTATTGTAATACTGTTGGAAGAAGAAAGAACAAGTCATTCTCTTCATGTACACACATCTACACATTGTTATGAGTATATGAATATGGATAAAAGCAAAGCTAATATAAATCCAATTGCAAAATGTATATCTCTTAATGTAAATGGTTTGAATAATAGCTGTAAAAGGGGAAGTCTTTATAGATATTTAAAGCTATGTGAAGTGCAACTAGTATTTTTACAGGAAACACACCTTACACAGGAAGACATAAATAAAATAAACAATAAAAATTATACAATACTAGTAAGTTCCACCTATAATCAGAAGCGAAGGGGAGTAGCAATTTTGTGGAAAGACTATTTTAATGCCTAAAATCATTAACACGTTCCATGACAACTCAGGAATGTTTTGTCTAGTGACAATATCTATCAATGAAATGATATATACATTAGTGAATATTTACTGGATACCAGGACTAGGTGTTAGAGTGGCCAAACAACACTTAGAAGACATTGTACAATATACCAAAGGCAATTTAATCATAGCTGGAGATTTCAATTGCATTATAAAAGAAACTGACACAAATACTAAAACTACACGTAAGAGATCACCTTTAGCAAAGTTATCCGAGTTTGTTGAAACTTTTAATATAGTTGACATAAATGAGTATGCTATCCCAGATTCACTATTCTTTACATATTTTTCCCATAGACATAATACATACTCTAGAATAGATAGAGTGTACATAACAAAGGATTTAACCTCTAAATTAAATAAAGTCAAGACAATTTCATGTCCATTTTCGGACCGTAACACCATAACGTTTGAGATAGACTTATGTTTCAAGAGAAGGATATCAGTGACAAAAATACCATCTTACATACCAAATCTCAAAGATTTTAAGGAATTTTATGTTAAAGAGACACAAACATTCCTAGATATCAATCTTACAAAAGATGTATCTGAAATATATATATATGGGATGCATTGAAAGCATACCTATATGGAAGAGCGGTGGGATGGTATAAAAATAAACAAAAACAGTGGAATAAGGAATTAATGGAATTACAGTCAAAAGTAGATAATTTAAAGCTTGATATTCAAAATGGAAACACCAACTTAATAAAAGAACTAGAAGATACTCATAAAAAATACTCAGAGACGCTACACCACAAAACAATGATCAACTTAGAAAAAAATAAACTATGTTACTATTCAATGAACCCTAAAAACCAACGAAGAATAGCAAATAGGACTAAAAAGATTATTAAAACAAATCAAATCAAGGAAATATATAGATTTAGAAGGAATACTAGAAGCTTTTAGGCTATTTTTTCATAAACTTAATAATCAAAATGAGAAAACAGAAACACATTCAGCATTGAAAGCTTTTCTCAAAAACAATGTTAAAGTTAGGTTATTAGAGGAGCAGGTACAACTAATAGATAAACAAATAACAATGACAGAACTTAAAGCTGAAGTAAATAAGCTAAAATTAAACAAAGCTCCAGGTATAGATAATATCATCCCAGAAATGTTTAAATTACTATCAAATGAGGCTTTGCTGTTGTTATTGAATGTCTTTACATCAGTTAAAAATGGTAAAGACATTCCTCCTTCTTGGAAGTACACATTAATATCACCAGTTCTGAAACAAAATAAAGATCCCAGTGAATGTTCATCATACAGACCCCATTTCACTTCTTAATATAGATTATAAAATTTTTATGGCAATACATGCTGCTCGAATAAAACAATTACTACCACTTTTGATAGAGGAGGATCAAACAGGTTTTATAAAAGATAGGAACACTTATGACAACATTAAAAGAATTCTTTCCTTAATTGATTATATAAATGTCACAAAAAAACAAAAGAATGTTATTAGCTTAGACATAAATAGCGCATTTGATTCAGTGAACTGGGATTATCTGTGGTTAGTTTTAGAAGAATATGGCTTCTCAAACAACTTCACTTTGTTAATAAAATCATTATATGAAAAATCATTGGCTTATATAAAACTGGGATCTTGTCTGTCTAAATCTATTAAAATAACTAAGGGCACAAAACAAGGCTGCCCTCTTTCTCCGTTATTGTTTGTGCTAGTCATTGAACCCTTAGCAAATAATATACGTATGGATAAACATATTGAAGGAATACAACTAGACAACAGCCTAGAGCTTAAAATTCAACTTTTTGCTGATGATATTTTAATTACCTTAAAAAATAATAATAGCAGTTTAAAAGCATTATGGGACTCCATTCAAAACTTTCAAAACTTTTCAAGTCTTAAATTTAATGAGAACAAAACAAATGTATCGCTTATAAATACTAATAAAAAAGATCTAAATAAAAAATACCATAAATATATCTCTACCGATAATATAATTAAATACTTTGGAATTATAATAACTAACAACCTAGATACTACAATTGAAACAAATTATAAAGAGACCTTAAATAATATTAAAAATCTAATACAAAGATGGAATAAATTCTTCTTTTCAATGGAAGAAAGGCTTTATATAATTAAAATGATCATATTTCCAAAAATTCTTTATGTCATACAAGCTTGTTCTTTGCCACCAGCTAAATCGCACCTAAAACAATTAAATGATTTAATGGTAAGATTCCTATGGTATCCAAAAAAAACAAGGATAGCTATGAAGTATCATCTAGATGATTGGGATATAGGTGGCATAGGTTTACCAGACATAGAAATATATTTGCATTCATCCATTATTAGAAATATATTTGCATTCATCAATTATTAAAACAATATCATTATGGCTAAATACAAAATATATATCAAAATGGAAGCTAGTTCATGAGAGAATCTGGTTAAAATCAGGATTTGTAGTAGCAAATAAGTATACAGATTTCATACCAAACAATTTTCTATGGCTGATGAAGGAATATATGATGATACATAAGAATAAAAATATAAGTTCAAAATACATTACTTATACATGAAAATTTTTCCAAAATTTTATTAATAGCAATCCTGATGTTAAAGCATGGTCATTTCTGTTATATCCAGTAGCGTACACACAAGGTAATATAATAGCATTTAATATGGAAGTAGTCAACATGCTTAAAGAAAAGGGATTAATATATTGGCATCAATTGCTAAACTCTGGAAAACCTCTGACAATAGACCAGATTAAACAGAAATTAAATATGAAAGATAATTCTTGTACATGTAACCACGAACTAAGACAGTATATATTAAGCAAACAAGAAACAATGCAACCATCAATAAGACAAAATGTTCCTAACCTTAAAGAACATATAATATTACTAACTAATCAACCCATTACTGGAAAGGGATACTTATCTATTTATAAAACAAACAAAAAAATAAAAATGCATAATAATAACAAAATATGGAATTATTATAGAAAAGTTAATGGACATGTGCCACATGACAGAGATAAAAAACTAATTCTTCTCTCTCCAAAGCAGATATCACTTTCATTACATTGGAGACTTTTTACATGGCAATTCATACACAGATCTTATGTAACCCCTCATAAAACGGAAATAGAAGTTATGTCCTTACCATAACGTTCCATGTGGAGTGTTCATCTCGCCTTTGTTCTTACACATGGGTTCGGAGCCGATCCTCGGCTCCGTGTCGGCCGCTTGCAAGCTCTGCATCGAGAAGAAGCTCGAGATCACCTAATACCCACAATCCCCCTCTGCCTTTACCTCAGATCTAGTTTGCAAGCAAACCAGCAGCCAGAGAGAGCACACTCATACTAAAATTTACACAATCAAGAGATCATCTATATATATATATATATATATATATATATATATATATATACACAAGTGTATCATACAAATACAATTATTGCAAATGCAGAAGGAGAATACTCCAGACCAGGCACCAAATTGAACGTTCTTCCTGAGGGTGGGAGGGTGGGAATGTAAGAACAAAGGCGAGATGAACACTCCACATGGAACGTTACGGTAAGGACAAAACTTCTATATGTGAGTGTGTTCAATCTCGCCGTTTGTTCTTACACATGGGTAGCGTCCCTAGCTCCATGTTCCTGAGGAACTCACGGGAGAACGTTCTTGAGCACAGTGGAACCAAAGGTTGCCCTATCCCTAGAAACCCTGTCCACTTTGTAATGACAGATAAATGTATGCGGTTTAGCCCAAGTAGCAGCTGCACAAATCGTGACTATGGTAGGCGAGCTGCGTGAGCCAAGGATGTAGACACTGATCTTGTAGAATGTCCTTTAGGTTTGACCGATAAGGTTTGATTAGAAGACTCATAAACGTATATGATACAATCAGTTAGCCATTTGGAAAGAGTTCGTTTAGTAACCGCTACACCTTTCCTGCTGTCAGCAAAAGCTACAAATAGTTGATCAGATTTCCTGTGATCTTTTGTTCTATCCAAATAAAACCTGAGTTGTCTATGGACATCCAATTTGTGCAACATATACTCTAACTTATTAGTGTGATTTTTGAAAAAGGTGGGTAATTCAATGGACTGATTAATGTTATTAGTAGAGCAAACTTTGGGGAGAAAGGATGGATTAGTGCGAAGAGACACTCTGTCAGAGTGGAAAATCAAATAAGGGTGTTTAATAGAAAGAGCCTGAAGCTCAGACACTCGCCTAGCGGATGTAATGGCTACCAAGAAGAGAGTCTTCCACGATAAAAACTTCAATGGGCAAACTGAGGCTGGCTCAAAAGGGGGCAACATCAATTTAGAAAGTAAGAGGTTCAGATTCCAAGGTGATGTAGGAGTTCTAACTGGTGGTCTAATATGAAAGGATCCTTTTAAAAAAGCCTTACAAAGTCTGTGAGCCATAACAGGCGCACCACATTCTTCCACATGAAAGTTGGAAATGGCAGCCAATTGCACTCTTAAAGTGGCAGGAGAAGCTCCTTCATGGAACAATTCTGTCAAAAACTCCAAGATCTTGTTTAACGGAGCTATAACAGGGTCCAAATGATGTGAATTCGCCCAGAAGAAGAAACGCTTCCATTTACTGGTGTAGGTCTTTGTAGTGGAAGCTTTATGAGAAGCCACTAATATATTCTGAACTGCCAGTGTAAGAGAGTCAGACCTGGCTAGAAAGGGAAGCGGAGCAGCCAAGCTGCTAGATGGAGTGATTCGAGAGATGGGTGAGGAACTCCTGACGAGTGAGTCAGTAGATCTGGCTCTGGGTCCGGAATCCAAGGTCCCCGAATGCGGTGTTGCAATAGAAAGGGGAACCAAATTTGACGAGGCCAGAATGGGGCAATGAGGATTATCGTCCACTGAAGGTTGTTGGATTTCTGCAGAAACTTTGCAATCAGGGGAAAGGGAGGAAAAGCGTACAGGAGACCTGGGGGCCAATCGTGCACCAGCGCGTCCCTGGGGACTTCCCCTGGAGGGGGTAATAGGGCAAAGTAGCTCCTGCATTTGGCGTTCATTGGAGATGCAAAAAGATCGCAGGAAGGCTGGCCCCACTTGCGAAATATCGTCTTCGCAATTGACTGTTTGAGGGACCACTCGTGAGGCAACAGGATTGCTCTGCTCAGCCTGTCGGCTATGACGTTGGATGACCCCGGGATGTGCGTTGCGATCAGAAAGCGACCCGTGGACTCCGCCCATTGCCAAATTCTCATGGCCTCTCTGCATAGTTGATAAGACCTGGTTCCCCCTTGCTTGTTTATGTACCAGACTACAGACATGTTGTCTGTCTGAACTGCAATAGTCCCTAGAGGAAGAAGGGGAGCAAAGTGTTGCAACGCTAAAAACACTGCCCTCAACTCCAGAACACTGATGTGCAGATTGTACTCCAAATTGGTCCATTCGCCTTGGACTGTCTGTCCCTGAAAGATGCCCCCCCCACCCTATCAGGGGAGCGTCCGTGGTTATCGTCGCTGACGGCATGGGTAGCACAAATGGTCTTCCGCTGGAAAGATTGCAAGTCTGAAGCCACCAGGTTAGGTGTGATTTGCATGTGTTTGTAATCAGAATTTCGTGTGTCAGAGGTAGCTGTTGGAACGACCATTGTGCAAACAGTAGCCATTGTAGAACTCTCATGTGCAGTCTTCCCAATGGTATCGCAATGAGAGAAGCTGCCATGAGACCCAAGACCTTCAGAACCAGCTTTGCTGGGGATTTTTTGGACGACAGAAGGAGAGAAATGTGGCTTTGAAGTGAGACTATCCTTTCTGGAGGGAGCCTTAGAATTAAATGATGCGTATCTAATTCCGCTCCTATGAATAAGATATGCTGTGATGGCTGTAGTAAAGATTTTTCGAAATTTACGGAAATTCCGAGGTGAACACAAAGTTGTAGAGTGTAATCCCTGGCCTGTATCAGTCGACGCCGGGTGGTGGAAGAAAGGAGCCAGTCGTCCAGATACAGAAACACCTGGAATCCTAGGCGTCTCAGATGAGACGCTACCACTGCCATGCATTTGGTGAAAACCCTGGGGGCTGAGGTCAGACCAAAGGGCAGGGCTCGAAACTGATAGTGACTGGCTCCCAGCCGGAAGCGCAAATGATCCCTGGACGCCCTGGCCATTTTGATGTGGTAGTATGCGTCCTTCAGATCTATTGAGCACATCCAGTCGTCCTTCTGTAAGAATGGAAGGATCGATTGAAGCGTGACCATTCGGAACTTTTCTTTCTTGACAAAGGTGTTGAGGTTGCTTAGGTCCAGAATCGGCCTCCAGTCCCCTGTCTTCTTTGGAACTAAAAAGAACCTTGAGTAAGTTCCGAATCCTATTTGGTCCGCTGGGACTGGTTGGATGACACTTTTTTCTAGCAGCTTTGAAATTTCTATAGCTGCTTGGTCTCGCAGATGGGGCGGTACATCTGGGAGTTTTCTCTTTGGAATGGGGGTGGATAGGAATGGTATTCTGTAACCTCTGATAACAACGCTTTTTACCCAGTTGTCTGTAGTAATGTTTTGCCAGGCCTGAGGGTATAAAGCTAAGCGACCCCCGACTGCCTCCAGAGCAGGACAGTCGGGCCTCCTCTCAGGAGTGCTGGAAAGGTTTTCCAGGGGGGGTATCCCTGTCACCTTGGTTTTGCGGATCCCCTCTGCCGCCAGGGCGGCGTCTTCCACCTCTGCCCCCTCCTCTGCCTCTAGAGGGGGCATCACCCTGTGTGCCTGGGAAAGATCCTTGGGGTTTTCGAAACCACATTTTCCCACCACGTTGCCCTTGGGGTACGGTCTGGAAGGGGTGGAAAAACGGACTCCGACAGCAGACAGTCTTTCCCTCCTGTTCACACCGGGTAAGGGTCTCCTTTACTTTGGGGCCAAAGAGAGTGGCACCATCAAATGGGGCGTTAGTAAAGGAAGACTTGAAGGCTTCCGCAAATGAACATAAGCGCATCCAGGATTGCCTGCGAAGAGCAATCGCTGAAGCTGCTGCCCTACTCGATCCTTCGGCTGCGTATGATATCAGCCTCATGGATGAGTTAACAATGGATGTAAGGGTATTGAGATGTGCTGTAACTTTCTCTGAGACCGCAGCATCTGTAGTACCCTGGAGGGTATCTCCCAGCTCTTTGATTAGATCCCTCTGTAAACGTGTAAAATGGGTCAAATAGTTCAGGGATCGCATAGAAAAAGCCGCTGAACTAAAAATGCGCTTCCCGTATCTGTCCATAGTCCTGGAATCTTTGTTAGGCGGATGGACAGATGAGGAAGATTCTGACATCTCCTTTTTCGTGGCCGCTGCCACCACCATGGCGTCCACTGGAACTCCCTTTGTGAGGTAAGCCTTGTCTTGGGGTGCAGTGATGTACTTATTAGGCTTCCTGGGGACTGGTTCCACCGTGTCAGGTGTCTCCCACGCCCTTCGAGCAATCAACTCCATTAACTCATCGAAGGGCGGAGTGACCCAGGAGGAGGAAGGCGAGCACAATGCCTTCAGCAAGACTGACTCATCCTCAGAAGGGGAAGGGACTGCCAATCACCTCTCTGTTTTAGGATCTCCAAGATGTCAGAAAAGAGACATCTTCGAAGGTGACTTTGGGGACCCTTCTGACTCATCCAAGTCAGTATCGGATGTCAAAGATTCTTGTGGAGAATCTAAGTGTCTCCTCTTACACAATCTTTTCCTAGGGACTTCTTCGGGGGGGGCATCCGAAGAAGCCTCCGAGGAAGAGGGGGCACCCTCCAGGGGTGGCTGAGACACCGGTGCTCGATGCTTGGATGTGGCCGTTGGTGCAGAGGAAGATAACGGTCCTTTATGGGGAGGAGAGGCTGCTTCTACTGATGTGGTTGTCTGGGTAGACAACACCTTCCTCATGAGATCGAAGGCCCCCGGGTCTCGAGTCGAGGAATCTCCCGGTTCCGAAGAAATGGGAAGAATCCCCGAAACAGGCACCGAAGGCATCGACCCCGAGGACGGAGCCGAATCGATCTGCGCCGAGGCCCCGAGAGGAAGAGTCGGAACCAAAACATCGGTTCGACTCTCGGCCCCGGAACCAAGGATGGATCGTCGGCTCCGAGACTCCGGTACCGGATCCGACGGAGTCGAGGTGAACGGAGCCGACCGAGAAAAGGACGGTTCTGGCACCGAGGGCTCCACAATCAGTAGATCAACCTCTTCCGGCTCCAAAGACTGGACAGGTCTCGGAGGAGGAAGGGATGGAGATAATGGAAGGCCTTCAAGTTTTGACACCAATTGGGTGGAAACCGAGATAAGTTTGGATAGGGCCGTATGCTCCAATAATTTCTGCACCACACGGTCCACATCGATGTCGGAGAGGGGCTTGGAAGAACGGGTCGAAGGAACTGAAGACGGAGCCGACCTCAACAGTGTCGGGGGAGGGAGCTCCATCTCCGGTTCCAAGACTCGAGGCTCGGAAACTGACAACAGTTGAACACTCGGCCCCGAAGTCTGTGGAACCGGTGATCTAACTTTAGCTGAAGAGCTCGGAGCCGATGACTTGGGCTCAGACGTCTTCGATTCCTTCGAGGACTTGGATGCCTGGTCAGAAGCATCCAGAGCCTCTTGAAAGGAAGGTTTTAACAAACCTCTATCCATTAGTTTCCTGCGCCTATCTGTCATGACCCTCCCACTGAAAGAATGACAAATAGAGCAGTCCTCTTGCAGATGGAGAGGGCCAAGACAGTAGACGCAGGAACTATGATTGTCAGTTACTGACATTTTTTGCCCACATTGGCAACGCTTAAACCCCGATTTAGCCTTTTCAGACATGTCACTATAAAAAAGAGAAAAGTCAAATCCAGTAAAATAGTCAAGTCCGGTAAAATTGTCAAATCCAGTAATGTTAGTCAATCCAGTTGTCCAATCCAAGAAGGGGTGGTAGGCCCCGAAGAGAACTCTAAATAAGTTTTAACAACTTAACGGTACCGAGTTTCCCTCAACCTTACCACACACACACAAAAAATCACTGATCACGTTGATCAGACTTCCTACTGGTCTTGGTTCTGTCCAGGTAGTAGCGAAGCTGTCTGTGAATGTCCAAGGTATGCAACAGTCTTTCCCCTTTGTTCTCAGGATTGGGAAAGAAAGTAGGCAGGTGAATTGCTTGATTTAAAGAGACCCTAGATACCACTTTTGGGAGAAAGGTAGGGTTGGTTCGTAAGGAGACCCTGTCTCTGTGAAAAGTTATGAACGGTGGTATAGCCATTAGGGCCTGTAATTCCGAAACCCTTCTTGCTGAGGTAATGGCCAACAGGAAAGCTGTCTTCCAGGAAAGAAATTGTAAATCCACAGAAGCTGCTGGCTCAGAGGGAGGTAGAGTCAGTTTTTCTAGGACAAAGTTGAGGTCCCAAGCTGGTACTGGTGCCTTTCTTGGGGGCTTTATATTCTTGATTCCTCTAAGAAATTGCCTTAACAAAGGATGTGAAAACACAGGTGGATCAGTGTTGTATCTAGCTGAGATAGCTGAAGCATGTATTTTTATAGAGGAGTATGAGAGTCCATTATGTAGCATATCTGCCAAATATTCCAGGATGAGTGGGATGCTCAAAAGTGATGCATCATGGCCCTTGGTGGTATTCCAAATGCTGAATCTCTTCCATTTGGCTGAGTAAACCTTTCTGGTGGATGGTCGGGCTTCTGTCAGTATCCGCTGAACTTCCTTGGAAAGAGGTAGGTTGAGGTTATTCATGGGATCTCCCAAGCTGTTAGCTGTAGCGTCTGGATGTTGGGATGAACTGTCCTGAAGTTGTGTTGAGTCAAAAGTTGGGGCCATTGAGGGAGGGCCCACATTTTGTTGTGACATATGCTCCGTAGTAGTGGGTACCAGTGTTGTCTTGGCCAGTCTGGAGCTATTAGGATCCCCTTGGGCTGCTCTGCTTTGATCTTTAGTAACACTGTGGTCATCAGTGGCAGAGGTGGAAATGCATAGATTTTTAGGGAGCCCCAGTTGAATGAGAGAGCATCTATTTTCCATGCTTTTGGATGATATGTCCTTGAACAAAACTTTTGTATTTGATGATTGAGGTGGGAGGCAAATAGGTCTATGTCCGGCCTGCCCCATGTCGAAGTGAGTCGTATAAAGATTTCTGGATGTAACCTCCATTCGTGGGGGTCTAAGAAATTCCTGCTTAGACTGTCCGCCAGAACATTGTCTTTGCCTGGAACAAACTGGGATTGCAACTGTATGTTCAGGCTCAGTGATTTTTCCCAAAGATTCATTGTCAGTCTGCAAAGGGGGTAAGAATGAGTGCCCCCCTGCTTGTTTATTTACCACATCACAGTGGTGTTGTCTGTCCGTATTAGTAGGTGGCCTGGTTGTAGTTGTTGTCCGAAGGCCTCGATGGCATGCATTACTGCCAGCATTTCTTTTTGGTTGATGTGCAGATGTGTTTCCTTTGGAGACCATTGTCCTTGAATACATCTGCCCTCCATGTGCGCCCCCCATCCAAGGTCTGAGGCATCTGTGGTCATGGTCTGTGTTATCTGAGGTTTTTTGAATGACATGCCTGTGTTTAACTGGCTTACTGAGGCCCACCATAGAAATTCCTTTTGAAGACATGGAATGAGCGGTATTGGTTGCTTCTAGGTTGTTGCTGTGTTGAGACCATAAGCTTTTTAGGTACCATTGAAGCTTTCTCATGTGTAGTCTTGCTAGTGGAACCAGGAGAATGCAGGATGCCATGTAACCCAGGGCCTGTAGGAATCTCCTTGCAGTCATCTGGGTGAGCGTTGCTAAAGTTTTGAAGTAAAGAGTTAACTTCTTTTGCTTGTCTTCTGTCAGGTAAGCCATTTGAGAGGCTGTGTCTAGTTTGGCTCCTAAGAAGGTAATTTGCTGGGATGGCTGAAGTCTTGACTTTTGAAAGCTGACTGTGTATCCCAGAGCCTGTAGCAAATGTATGACATAATTCAAGTTTTTTGTCAAAGTTAGTTTGTCGTCCGCTTGTATGAGGCAATCGTCCAGGTATGGGTAGATTTGAATCCCCTGGAGCCTGCAATGAGCAATTACTGAAGCCAGGCATTGCGTGAATACTCTGGGCGCAGTAGATAAGTCAAATGGCAATGCTGAGCATTGATAATGCTCTGGCCCTGCAAGAAATCTGAGATATCTTCTGCAGCTGTGTCTGATAGGGACATGCAGGTATGCCTCCTTGAGGTCCAGAGTAATCAGCCAAGACCCCTTGCCCAGCATGGGAAGGAGTTGCTGTAGAGTCAGCATTTTGAACTTTGGTACTATGAGAAAAGTGTTTAAAGCGGACAAGTCCAGTATTGGTCTCCATTGAGTTTCTTTTCTTGGAACAAGGAACAGTCTTGAGTAAAACCCCTGACCTTGTTCTTGTTGTGGAACTTTTTCTATTGCTTTGATCTAAGCAAGCAGAGAAATTTGCTTGATAGCCTCTGCCCTCTGGTTTTGTGGCAGGTTTGGCATGCCCAGTTTTCTTGGCAAGGTATGAAAATGGAACCTGTAGCCGTGATCTATAATGTCCAAAATCCATTTGTCCTTTGTCAGTTTGTGCCAATTTCTTGTAAACAGAGATAATTTTCCACCCAAAGGAGCTTCTGCTTGCTCCTTGGTCAGCGGACCTACAGGAAATCATTGAGAATGTCCCTGTGGGGCGGGAGAAACCCCTGTGTCACTTCTTTGGTTTGCTGGTTGCCATTGTCGTCCCCTGTAGGATCCTCTGTATTGGCCTCTTCCTCGGGCACGCCTGTTTTTGCCCCTTTGAAATCTTTCAGGATTAGGAAAGGACCAGTTTTTAGAAGGCCAGTTCCTGCTGAATCTAGGTGGCTGAACCTGGAGGAAATCTTTGACTGTCTGAACTGACTTGGCTTTTTCCTCAATGGACTTTAACACATCTTTAGCATTAGCACCAAAAAGCTTGTTCTTTTCCAAGGGTGCATCAAGAAGTTTTGCCTTAACATGATCTGGTAAAGGTTGATCTTTTAACCATGCATGTCTATGAATGACCGCCCCTGTCATAGCTGCCCTACATGAAGCTTCCAATGCATCATATCCACACTGTAGAAAATAATTGCTAACTTGCTGAGAATTGTGTATAGCCTCCTGCAAAGACTTCCTATCTAAAGGTTCAGGGGAGGCCAATCTTTTCTGTAAATCATCTAACAGGAAATCCTGATATTGAAACATGTGAAAGAGACAATTGAGAGCTCTCATAGATAAAGTAGTGGAGGTATAGACCTTCTTCCCCCATCTCTCTAAGGACCTTGCTTCCCTGTCGGAAGGCAAAGGGTTTTAGAAGGTGGTAGCTGAAACCCCTTTAGGCCCCTGGGAAATTGTTTCTAAATCAACAGCATGGGCCCTAAAGAAATGAGAATGCGTTTCTGGGACCCTATTGTATCTGTCAGGCTTAACAGGAGCAGGAGGAAGAGTATCAGGGGTAACACTGGAGTCCGAGTATAAATCATCCAAAATATCAAGCACAGGAGGTATAGCTAAGGGTCTGTGTTGGGGCTTTTTAAGGAAGGTTCGAAGGTGCTTTCTGGAATCTGAATATTCCTGGCCTTGCCACTTAAAATGCTCCCTCATGGAATGCAGAACTTCCCCAAAAGACATATCCTCAGGAGGAGAGGCTGAGGGGATAGAGTCCTCTGCATCTGAATCCTCATAGGTCTGGAAGGGCTCTTCCTGGCTTTCGGAGTGAACAGAGTCCTCAGAATCTTCATCTGAGGGAAGAGGGTCAGGGGGTTCAACCCTGGGCCTCTTATCAGGAGGAGTCTGGGATCCTCTCTCAGGATGGGCCTGGGAACCTCTGATCAGGGAAATTAAATCTGCGGCCATAGCCATGATTTGAGTTTCAGGAGTAGGCTGAGGTAAGGTTTTAGCAGAAAGATGCTTGGACTTGCTGGCTGCCTTGGCACGTGTGTAGGCCTTGACAGACATGGACATGGGAGGCCTAGCCGCTCCACGTGCAGGAGTGACCTTATCCACAGCAATGGTCTCGGGCATTTCCTCAGTTTCAGTATCCGGAGGAAAGTCAATAACTGGAGTCGGAGTGGCCTCAGGTATCGGAGTTATCGGTAATGCGGTGTCTTCGGTTCGTAGAGGTGGAATAACCGCCTCAGAGGGAACCGGAGCACTCGCGGTTAGTTTTGGCGTGGTGTCGGTGGAAGTCGCGGGCCGAGGATGTCGGTCCCGGTCTTTTCGTTTCTTAGGAATCTGCGTTGTCGGTAGTTCCGACGGCATCGTATAATCAAATTTATCGCCGAAAAAGTCTTCAACGAACTCCGCCCGGCGCCTGAGAGTGCACCTGTTGAAGCGAGCACAGGCGGCACAGGCCGAGACGTCGTGGTCTGGGCCAAGGCAAGGGAGGCAGTAAGAGTGGAAATCCTTATGAGGCATTTGTTTACCACAAGACAAACAATTATTTACTTTTTCAGTAATTTCTGACATCGTCTGAGGCAAGAAAAGGTCCCCAACGGGGTACTTAGCTTTTTTGATGACTTCGGATTCGAAGAATACAGGAGCTGACCGACCGGCACTTGCGAACTGCTTCTGCTTGCACCGCGGCAAGAAAGACTGAAGAAGATGGCGTCGGCTGATGCTTATGTACTCCAGCCGCTCTGACGTCGGAGAGAAATGCGACATCAGCCGACGTCGGACCCAGACTTTGGAATCCGGCCAACCGAGGGCTGCCTGAGGCAAGACAACCCATATGTTATGACTGCAGTTGCATTCTTGAAGGACATCTTCAAATCTACCTTAGCTGCAGGTTCAAAAGGTGGAAGAACTAATGCCTGCAAAATCAAAGTTAGGTCCCAAGCAGGAGCTGGACCTTTGATTGGCAGACAAAGTAAAAAGATACCTCTGAGAAAAGTCTTGCATAGTTTTAACGATACTAGAGAGGAAGAGTTCTCTCCAATGTGAAAATCTGAAATAGCTGGCAGATGAACTTTTACAATGGAATAGCTGGCCCCATTTTGGAAGAGGAAAGCCAGGAAATCCAATACTATGGGGATAGGAGCCGTAAAAAATAACTATTTCCTTCTGTTGATCCCAGATGGAGAATCTTTTCCATTTGCTCTTGTAAAAAAAAAAGTGCAAGACATGCAAAGATCTGTATGGGAAGGCCTAAATTTTGGATACCTTTCAAAACAGTGACAAAAACAAGAAAAAAAAGTTTTCCAGGACAAGAAATGCTGAGTGACACAGTGCAGCCTGGTGCAAAAGAGGTTAGTGTCAACTACTCAGTCACTAAGTTAAAGTGAAAATGTACCCATTTCCTTTGGGTTTTAAGATGCAATACCATCTTAACAAACTGTTTAACTTCAAGAAAGTAGGACAAGGATGGGTGAAAATATCAAGCAAACCACCATGGCAGAAACATGTACCTTGATGAAAGCAGTCCACTCTGAAGAAGTTTTGCAGCCTCTAGAGATGACTTACAACTGGCTCTGCACTAAAATGGAAGCCTTTTCCACTTGGAGATAACAAGACTTCCAATTGCTGGGTTTCTAACATCCTGCAAAATGTACAGTAACTCCCTCAAGACCTGGTCCCTAAACAATATTAGGCTGAGATCATCCAAAGCTGTGAATCTTATTGTAAAGATTGTGGTATAGCAAGGATCCTTCCTTGGGACATGAGGATGCAAGATGGTGGAAGAAGCATTGGGTACTTCCCCCCACTCATCTGTGACAACTGGTGAAATAATGATGGTCATCTTGCCCATGCAGGATTCCTTACATTCTGGTGGACCCTGGGAATTAAGTGAAATGAAAGAAAAGAATGAAAAAAGGCTCTCTTGCCCATGAAATGGTAAGATAATTTGTTGCTCATTCACTCTAACAGATATCTACAGATTTATCAATAGACAACTTCACTTTGTGTGAAAGCGTAGAACAGTACTGGATCCAGTTTCCACTTGTGGTTATTTGAAGTGGAGCTAGACAATGTTTTCACTATACAGCTGTTGTCTAAAAGGATGCAAGAGGCCTGCAGCTACAGCCAGCCCCCACTGAAAAGCTGTTTTCAAGGTCATATCCAGTCCGCAAAGCTGGTATGAGAGGATTCCCTTGTGTGTTTACGTACCACATCACAGTGTTCGTGTTCCTGCTCGCCAGACTACTTTGAAAACCATTGATGCTAGATGTCCCTCTAACATGAATGCACCTCCTGTACACTGACAAATGACATGAAGCTCTCGCACCATGAGCAAGCATCTACGGCAGGGGTCTAGGTATGGGGGTTACAAAGGGCAATCCCAGGTTGTTCATCACATGATGATCCACCAGTTGAACTCCCGCTTGGGCCAAAGGCCACATTTTGCCAAATGGTGATGCTGTTGTTCACAGATGGTTCATGTGCACCATTTTCTCATGAACAGCTTTGTCGAGGAAACCATCAGGACAGAAGCTAACATATGGCTCAGAGACTTTAAAACATCTTGGGTAGCATGGCCTCTAGTTGTATTACGTTTGCAAAGAAACCATTCCCCAAGTGATCCACTTTGTTCTAGGCAAGAACAGTTTTTGCATGGTTATTTTTAATTATTTATTTAACACTTGTTAAAAATAGAGACCAAAAACATAGTCAAAGCCTCTGGCTATATATTTTGGAAAATTCAGCAAAAATAGACTGGTTATGCATTGCAAGATGTTCAGAGCACTCCTATTTTCTCTGGATGAAACATGAATCAGGAAGTTATACAGGTAATGGGAAACATGGATTTTGTGGGTGATGAAGTTGGCAACCACTGGTGCTAAATATTTTACTAACTATACTAGGCAGAGTGGAAACATCAAAGTGCAAGGAGGAGGAGTGAAAATGTTGATGAAGATGTACCTCTCAGATGTCCACAGCAACCAACAGCACTGCTGACAGAGTAGTGGGAGAAAACGGTCAAAGTTTTGAATATTTTTTCTGGGTGATTTTTAGCTCTGTCCCTGGCAAGCATCAGAGCCCCCCAAATGATCTTCAGTTCATTCTTTTCCCTGTTACCTGGGGAGATCCTAACATGACGGCAAGATCTGACCAGATGGGGGCCTTTATTCAAGCAGCTATACAAGTGTCTGCGCCTTCACTCACATCTAGTGATACAAGCAACTAAGGCATTTTTAATTTGGCTCCAAGAGCATCCCCGTTGGCTTATGTGTTTGTCAGTGTCACCACAGGGGCCTAACATATCCTCCACACCTGTATGAATGGTCCCACTCAGAACCCCATGAGGGCTACTATCATTGGCTTGGTAAGCAAAGTCCTCATACCTGGTTAACAGCTACAACGTCAAATGCAAGCCTCCATTTGTTTATGGCAAAGCAGCCAAATGAACCACCATTCCTCCCACCAAGATAGGAAAGTTGGTGATAAATGCCCACTTTTACTTCCTCACCCAGGTCTTTTAGTATCGAACCGCTATTTACACATGGGTCATCTGGGTTAGTCAAGACTATTAGTTTGAATTTTGTCACTTTTACAAATTTGCTCAGCCTTAATAGGTCTAATAGTGTCCTCCTAAAGCTACCCATTTTTTGAAACAGGAACAGCCTGGAGTAGAACCTCTTTTACAGGGATCCTTTCCACTGCTCCACATAGCTGAGAAAGGACAAACCTTGCAAGCTCTATCTAATTGGAGAGGTGGAAGGAAAGCAGACCCAGGAAGGGAAGGACATGACTGGTATCTCCTTTATTTGTCTGTTATAACAACTCATCTTGTTTCTTTGATGTAGGAAATCCTCCAACTCTGAATATGGGGAGGAGTGGAGGACAGCAAAGGATTGTTTTGAAAGCATAGTCTGCACTGCCTCCCTATTTGGCTGTTTACCCTTACTTCTACCACCTCTTCAGGCCTTCTCCCAGAGGTCCTCTTTTCTATAAATTGTTCAGTTTTGATTCTTACAAAAGTGCTACTACTTTTTGGGTAGTTTTGTTATATTTTAAAACTGGAGGTTTGGACAGCTGTTTAAAATACTCCAAAAAATTCCCTTCTTTCATCAGTTTTAAAAATCTCCTGGAAAGGAATGCAAAAAAAATACATTTTTGTCTAAAGGGATACTCAAGAGCTGCCCATTACAATTTTGCAGAAGTAGTTTAGAAACAAACTACGTCTCCCTTCAACACAGCTTGTGACTGCACTTCTACAATAATCTCATGTCTTAGCTACATTTAATGGCACACTGCACTAATCTGGTAGCCAGGTGAATCAATTTACACATCCTATACCTCATTGTATCAACTGTGATATCCTCTGCCTTGCCTTGTACCTGCTTAAGATATCTGATATTTTATCACATAGGTCTGGCAATTTAAAGCACTGAAAGCCAGGATGGAAAATTATACCAATTTCTTCCCTCAAAGCAGTTCAGTATGCCAGTCTTCTTATCCTCAGAGAGGGCATTTGGAATGGGCATTAGTTCAAATTCCCTGACTGCATCCAGAGATACCATTGCTGGGTCTCTCTCAGCAAAAGAGAACTGAAAATGGTGTGAGACGAATTTCCTTTTAGTCATCTGCAAGACCAATATAGTCTTATATTTTTTGTGAAGCTTTCCTCCCCGGGCCTCCACTGTAAATGGGCACTTTTTGGCCCAGTGGACCATCCTGGTAAACAAATGCAAATAAAATAAATAAATATCCTGGACTAAGGAAGGAGTCCAGATCTTCTGAGGAATCCTCAAAAACTCTAAACGTTGGACTGGATGGGCAGTCATCCAACTTCAGGAATTTCTCACGGATAAAGAGCATTAATGCAGCAGCTATCCTTACAAGAACACTACAGAAGTATGTACATAGAGCAGTGCACCAAAAGTTGCAGAGCACACAAACTACTTAAATGTAGAAGGGAAAGAGTGCTAGAAATACCTGAAAAAAGGAAACCGTATCAGTAAACAAAATAAGGTAACACTACAGTACAATCAGATAATTTAGGATAAGAAATACAACCAATTATTAGACAGCTACGTATTTTAGATTTAACACAAAACATTATGGGGGAGGGAAACAGTAAATGAATAAATAGCTATGGAAAATGTTGCTAAATATGTAACTTGGAAAAGTGAATTACATCAATTTAAATTATACATTAATTTAAAAAAGCAAAGGGGACAAGTTTTTGGACTCTCTTCAATCACAACAGACAGTTAAAGATCTGACTGACAGGTTCCGTGAAAAGAAGTAAAGGCTAGCCTACTAACAAGGAGTGAGGCACTAGCAATCACAGTTTGATTAGCTTCCCAGGTGCTGGAGGGCCAGCAAGAAATTGAAAGGATCAATGAGGGTCATATACCCTTGTTCACTTCTCACAGTGGGTGGTTAAGAAAGCCTTAGATTGTATCCTACCATTAAACAGAGATTTACAGAAGACATGGTAAGGAATGCCACGCTTGAAAGGGATGTGGGGATTCTAAGCAGCTGTCACTTGCAAGACAGAACAGAGCTTTACTGTAACAAGATCACTGCATACACTGAAATCTGAGAGAAAAATGAGGTGGTCTTGACCACCCATATATACAAAAACAACTAAGGCTGGAATCATAGCAGGAGCTAGAGAAAAAATAAAAATGCACAAAACCAACTAAAGATAAACACACAATAGAAATATTTTTAACATTTATGAATCTGGGTGTGATTTCCTTTAATTGAACATGATGTGAAAAAACAACTAAGGTAAAAAGAGTTATTACATCTGCCAATGGGGACATCCCATCAGAGAGCCTCATGCTGCAAAAAGTTTGTGCAAGAGCATGCCTCAGCTAAAGACTTAATCCACAAAGAACTAGTTGCTTCTCTTAACACATCTACATATAAGCATTGTAATAAAATAACCTTAGTTTTGTAGTAGTAGTAGTTACCTGATGTGGGGCACCCGCAGGAATAAACACAGCATCCCCCAAAAACTGCACTATTGCCCAGCCTTGGACTCCATACTCTTCTAAAAGTCGTCTGCGCAGTGTCTGATCCAAATACCAGCTTTGATCATGGATTGGGTCATGATCTGGAGGATTTTCCTGACCTTGCTCCTCTCCAACCTGAAATATAAACAAATGTTATGCCTGACCACTCTAACAGATATCATAACCATAAGATTACTATGAGAATAAGTAACCACTTCTCAATGCCACTGTTCCAATAAGCCAATGTATGCTACAAAAATGCCTGTAGATTTAGACTGCAACTAGGATCTATCTTTAAACAATTTAAGGCAGTTAAACTTTGAAAACTGACTAAACCTGAAGCACATGGTTGCCAACTGTGCTACTCTGGCAATGGGGTCTGATGCCAGGTAACATAGGAAGGGCATGGGCAAAAAAATTCACAGAAATCGACCTGTCTTTCTTCTGAAATGTAGAACTACAATACACTAGACTATTTTGTAGTCAACTGCAATACTAAAAACTGATCTGTTAGGTAATACCACCAAGTAAAAGGGGTGACCATTATTCCTGTGCACTGGCATATTAGAATTCTCAATCCTTAGCATTCTCAGCCCTCCAAGAAAAGACTAAGCTGAGAAGTCTGAAGTCAATTCTCAGAAATGTCTACAATCCCCTGGGTAGGAATGGTGCTTGAATTAAACTCGTATTCCTGTAATCAAGTAGTGCAGTCCCCAACTCTCAAGGGATATTGTTCTGTTTTCAGCCAGACTCAGGCTTACCAAAACTGGGACCTGCTCCAGAATCACTACTCCCTCAACTGTGAGTTGTTCCCTTTTTTTTTTTTTTTTTTTTTTACAGCAATGACCACAGACTGGTCACTGACCCCTAAGATGTGAGCTCAATTTCCTAGGACACAGTCTGAATAGAGCTCACTAAACTCATTCCCTCAAAAGGAACGCAGGAATGGGACTAACTTCCAACAGAGGAACAATGGGCACACCCTGAGGCATTTTTTTTTTTAAGAAAATTTTTTCTAAAACCATACCTGAAACAAATGTTCATAAATCCTGAATTATACTGGTCCCAACGTGTACTCTAGAAAAATGTTTACCTCATGTACATCTTCTCAATGGTACTAATGTTAGCATTCTATCTCTTAAACCTGATTTAATAACTGGCAATAATCATAAAATGTATGAGAATATGTTAGCACTTGCCAACGACTAGCAGAAAGTACAGTTTTGTACCTACCATAAATGTAGATGTTCGAGTGTATACCCTGCTGCAGTCATCACACTTGGGTTATCCTGCCGTCAGGCGGTCCCGCAGTTGGCCCGAATTCCAAAGTCTTGGTCTGGCGTCGGTTGCTGTCGTTTCTTCCCTGACATCAGAGTGCCAGGGGTATATCAGAGGCATCCGACGCCATTTTCTTCAGTTTTTCTTGCCCCAGATGTCAGGTGCCCCTAATAGGTAGGCAAAAAAAAAAAAAAAAAAAAAATATATATATATATATATATATACATATATATATACATATACATATACACACACAGCTATATGGAAAAATAAAACAAAACCCTTAGGCACAAGCAAATACACCACAGAGGTAGTATAGAATAGACTGGTAGAGATAAGTTCAGCTAGTTCAGAGGGGATGGAAGGAGGGTAACCTGGACTGCAGCAGGGTATACACTGGAACATCTACATTTATGGTAGGTACAAAACTGTACTATGTTCATCATGTTACCCTGCTGCAGTCATCACACTTGGGTAGAATCCCAAAGCTAAGGATGGGAAGTGGAGTCAAACAGGGTTAGAGGAGGCTAGAAGGCCCTGCAAAACTGCAGTGGCGAAGCCAGCTCTAGTCTTAGAGTAAAGTGGTAAGTGGTAATGTTTGGTGACGGTGTGTACTGAACTCCAAGTTGCAGCTTCCAGAATATCCTTGGTTGGCACCCCCCTGAGGAAGGCTGTAGATGTAGCTGCTGCCCTGGAAGAGTGGAGCCTTATGGTAGCAGGAACTGGTTTTCCATGGTGGGTGTAGCAAAAACGTATGCAATGTCCTATCCATTTGGAAATGGTCTGTTTTGAGATCGCCTTTCCTTGTGATGCTGTAGCATAGGATACAAAAAGCTAGTCAGATTTTCTGAAAACCTTAGTTTTATACAAGTAGTAACAGCTGCCTGCGAATGACCAAGGAATGCAGGAGTCTTTCTCCTTTGTTCTGTGGATTTGGAAAGAAGGTGGGTAAATGGATGGTTTGATTTACAGCCACACTGGATACCACCTTAGGCATAAAGGAGGGGTTAGTTCGTAGAGAAACTCTGTCTTGATGAAAAATGAGGAAAGGCTCTACTGCCATTAGTGCCTGAAGCTCTGAAACTCTTCTAGCTGAAGTAATTGCTAGCAGCAGGGCAGTCTTCCATGATATAAACTTTAAGTCAGCTGAGAAAGCTGGCTCAAAAGGAGGTAGCGTGAGTTTTTCCAGAACAAAGGTGAGGTCCCAAGTAGGTGTTGGTGCTCTCCTGGGAGGCCTAATGTTTTTGGCCCCTCTGAGAAACTGCCTTAGGAGTGGATGTGAAAATAAGGGAGGATCCGTGTTGTAGTGAGCAGAAATAGCTGAAGTGTGGATTTTAATAGATGAAAAAGAAAGCTCTTTGTGTAACATCTCAGTTAGATATTGCAGAATCTGACGTGTCAGGCGGAAGGGTATTTTGGCCTTTAGCTTGGTTCCAGGTGCAAAACCTTTTCCATTTGTCTGAGTAGGCTTTCCTGGTGCTGGGCCTCCTGGCCTCCAGAATAACATCCATAACAGATTGTGAGAGAGGAGCTGGCTGGTTGCTTAGGTGATTTGCCATGCAGCCAAGTTTAAGGTTATGAGCTGGCTGTGTAGAATCTGATTGTCTTGCTGTGTGAGCAGGTGGGTAATTTGTGGTAGAATCCATGGTGGGCACTGGGCCATATTCCTTAATAGTGGGTACCAGTGCTGGCGTGGCCAGTCTGGGGCAATGAGTATCATTCGGGGTCTCTCCATCCTGACTTTCAGTAGCACCTTTGTGAGAATGGAGGAAAGGCATATACTGTTAACATTTTCCAACTGAATGAGAGTGCGTGCACTTTCCAAGCTTGATGGTAAAGTCCTTGTGCAAAATTTTGTTAGCTGATAGTTTTGAGGGCTGGCAAACAGGTCTATGTCTGGGAGCCCCCATTTTTGAGCTATCATTGCGAATACTTGTGGATCCAGTTTCCACTCGTGGGGATCCATGATGTTTCTGCTTAGGTCATCTGCCAATGTGTTCTTTTTTCCTGGCAGGAATTGAGCTTGTAATTGAACTTGGTAAGCCAGTGCTGTGTTCCACAAGGTCATTGCTTGCCTGCATAGAGGGTAGGAGTGTGTACCACCTTGTTTGTTTATGTACCACATTAGTGTGGTGTTGTCTGTCCTTATGATAAGCTGCCCTGGATGTAAGAGGTCCTTGAAGGCTGTCAGAGCATTTTGTAGAGCTAGCATTTATTTTTGATTGATGTGCAGATTCTTTTGATCTGCTGTCCATATGCCTTGAACGCACCGTCCTGCCATGTGTGCCCCCCCAAGCATAGCCCGATGCATCTGTTGTCATAGTTTGCCTGGCTGGGGGTAGGGTGAAAGGCTGACCCTTGTTGAGGTGACATGCCTGTGACCACCACAGAAACTCCTGTTGAAGGCAGGGAATGAGAGGTATCATTGTTTCCAAGCTGTGGCTGCGTTGAGTCCATACGCTTTTTAGGTACCATTGTAATTTCCTCAGATGCAGTTTTGCAAATGGTATTAGTAGTATGCAAGATGCCATGAAGCCCAAGGCCTGCAGAATTTTTCTTGCAGGGAGTTGGGTCTTTGTTGCAATTGTTCTGAAGTACTGAGTTAATTGTAGTTTGCCTGGCGTCAGATAAGCCATCTGGGCCGTTGTATTCAAGCTGGCACCCAGGAATGTCATATTTTGTGAGGGCACTAGTTTTGCTTTCTTTTCGTTTACTGTGTACCCTAGGCAACTTAGAAGATGTTTTACAAAAGCCAGGTGTTGTAAGAGAATGTCCTTGCTTTCTGCTTGGATGAGACAGTCGTCCGGGTATGGGTATATTTGAATTCCTCTGTCTGCGGTATGCAATTACTGGTGCCAGGCATTTTGTAAAGACCCTGGGTGCAGTAGATAAGCCAAAGGGCAGTGCAGAGAATTGGTAATGGGTTGAACCTGCAATGAAATGGAGGTATCTTCTGCAATTTTGTCTGATAGGGACATGCAGGTATGCCTCCTTGAGGTCCAATGTTACTAGACAAGCTTTCTTGCCCAACATGGGAAGAAGCTGCTGTAGTGTTAGCATCTTGAATTTGGGTACTTGCAAGAAGGTGTTTAAAATTAAAAGGTCCAGAATGGGTCTCCAAGCATTGTCCTTTCTGGGGACTAGAAAGAGCTTAGAGTAAAATCCTTGGCCTTGCTCCTGTGTAGGTATCAGCTGAATGGCTCTCATGTCCATGAGAGCTGTAATTTGGTTTTGTGCCTCTGCTCATTGATTTTGTGGCAGGTTTGGCATTCCTTTAATCCTTGGCAAGGTGTGGAAATGGAATCTGTATCCGTGTGAGACAATGTCTAGGACCCATTTGTCCTTTGTGATGATGCGCCATTTGTCTGCAAAAAGTGCTAATTTTCCTCCCAAGGGAGCAGCCAAGAGAGTTCTGCTTGGCAGTTTGAGGTTTAAGTCATTGTGTTTGCCTTCTAGTAGTTTGGGACCTGTCTTCTCCTCCCTTCTGTGTTGCAGTGCCCCATTGGCGAGGTTTGTAAGGGATTTGTGCTTGTCCTCTGCCCCTTGGGCACCTGTATTTACCCCTCTGTGGTCTGTCAGAAGCTGGAAAGGACCAATTTTTGTTGGCCAATTTCTGCTGAAGCGTGTGGGCTGTATCTGTAAGAAATCTTTGACCGTCTGCATAGATTTTGCCTTATCCACCATTTTCTTTAAAACCTCCTCTGCTTTAACCCCAAATAAGACATCCTGCTGTAAGTGTGCATCCAGTAACTTTGCTTTAACATGATCAGGCAGAGATTGTTCCTTTAACCAAGCATGCCTACGTATAACAGACCCAGTAACAACTGCTCTAGAGGAAGCTTCCAAGGCATCAAAACCACATTGTAAAGTATGTTTGCCCACGTGTTCAGCTGCATGCAACAGATCTTGCATTTCCTTGAATTCAGACTGTTGAGGGTGCGTGCCCATCTTTTGTTTTATTTGAGACATTAGGAATTGCTGGTATTTAAGCATGTGAAATTGACAATTTAGTGCTCTCATAGCTAGAGTAGTTGAGGTGTAAACCTTCTTCCCCCACCTATCTAGTGCTCTGGAGTCCCTTTCTGAGGGTACAGGATTTTTAGCCATAGAAGCTTTAGCTCCTTTGGGACCCTGGGAGATTGTCTCTGGATAAGCAACAGGGCTTTTGTAAAGGAATTTGTGTGAGTCAGGCACTCTATAGTACCTATCTGGTTTGGCTGGAGCAAGAGGCAGAGAATCTGGATTTAGACTAGATTCTAAGAAAACATCATCCACAATGTCCAAAACTGGGGGGATATCAAGTGGTCTGTGCTGGGGGAGTAAAAGAAACTCTCGGAGCCTTTTCTTTGAGTTGTAGTAGTCCTGACCTTCCCAGTGGAAATGTTCCTTCATGGTATGTAAGGTTTCCCCAAAGGAATAATCTTCGGGGGGAGAAGCTGAGGGAATGGAGTCTTCAGCATCAGAATCTTCATAAGGGGGGGAAAGGAGTAATCCTGTTCCTCAGAGGAGCCTGAGGAAACAGACACTTGATCAGAGGAGGCAAAATCCTCCTCTTGTTTAGGCCTTTTGTCCCCTGATCAAAGAAATCAAATCTTCAGTCATTTTAAGCATCTGTTTCTTAGGCATAGGGCCTTGACCTGGAGACTGAAGTGTGGGCTTTTTTGGTTTTAGAGGTGTCTTAAGCTTAGCATAAGATTTTATGGTGAGAGTAGTCGGTCTGAAGACACCTTCAGAAACCGAAGGTGTTTCTACAGCACCGGCTTCCCCTACTGCAATGTCGTCGGTAGGGCCTAAAGAAAATGGCTGCGTCGGCCTAGAACTCTCTGCTGGGGGATCCAAAGTGGTCGGGGGATCCAATTCAGCGGTAGCCAGGGGCTGCGTAGGCGCCTCACTGAAAACCAGAGAACCGGCGACCGACCCAGCCGAGGCCTTGGAGTTTGGCTTGGATCTAGGCTGCCTGTCTTTACCCTTGCGTTTTTTATGCACGCCGGTAGTCGGTTGCTCCGACGGCATAGTATAATTAAATTTTCTACCAAAGTAGTGTCGTGCGAAATCAAAGCGTCGCTTTATAGTTCGCTTATTGAACCTAGCACAAAACCGACAACCAGTGATGTCGTGGTCTGGGCCTAGGCAAAGTATACAAAAAGAATGAAAGTCCTTATGAGGTATTTGCTTCCCACAAGAAATGCAATTATTAACTTTTTCTGACATCGGACTGAGGCAAGAAAAGGTTCTCCAATGGGGTACTTGGCTTTGAAGACTTCGGACAGAAACTCGATTCTAAAATCTCAGGTGTCGGCCGACCGGCACTTGCGAACCGCTTCTGCTTCGGGCACCGCGCAACAAGAAAGACTGGAGAAATTGGTGTCGGATGCCTCTGATATATCCCTGGCGCTCTGACATCAGGGAAGAAGCGACAGCAACCGACGCCGGACCAAGACTTTGGAATTCGGGCCGACTGCGGAACCGCCTGACGGCAGGATAACCCAAGTGTGAGGACTGCAGCAGGGTAACACAATGAACATCTCAGTAGCCATAAACAGCCACCTAGTATCAAACAGGAAAATGTGTCTTTCTAGGTATCAGCTTAAAAATGAGACCACATTCAACCTTCTGGTGTGCCTGCTTGCCAACATATTGACAGATACATTGAAAATATTACTCTTTTTCATAATATGACATGAACAAAGTGTTTTATTTCCACAGAGACAGGTCACACACCAGTGACAAATTTGTTAGCTCAAATGCAATGTTTATTTCCACTGATATCTTAAAATACTTCTAAGGTTCTCAGTATTCTCACCAATATGATAAAGCAGCTTTTCTGGAAAGGCTCACCCAGACTCTGCCACAGTTTGCTGTGAGGGAAAGGTTAGTTTGGTTTTTATTTTTTGCATTTTGTATTACTTAATTGCCTTTTTCTATTTTGTATATTGTGATTTGTTTTCTTTACACTGTTTTACCTGTATTCTGCTTTTAATTGCATATTAAAACTTGAAGAGCGACCACAGCTCTGTCTCTTGTGAGTCAGACAATTTTTTTTCCCACCCTCTCACCCTGCTACTGCTGTGTTCTTAAACATCACTATCTTTCTAGTTGCTGACCCCTTATGTTAATTTGCCCATATATCTCGTTTCCTCTCTGCTTTTACTGGCTGGTGTGACTACGCACAAAATTATCATTTTGTGAAATCACTCCCCTTCAACTATTTACATTTATTGGCCATCCCACTGTTTTTCATAGTATCAGAATACAAAAGTGTCTACCCCCTTTCAATCTATCTTCTTGCTCTTTTAAAAATAGCGGCTCTCCACTAAAACTTAACTTTTTAGACAAGTTGCCCACTTTCATATCTAAATGCTTACTGCACACTGCAGTGTTTAGGATAAATAATGTTTTCATCTTACCTTTAAGCACCTATTGCAAGATCACCAGTTACTGGAGAGCCTACATTCTGCCTCTCAGTAGTCATCTTTGGATTAGTGCTTCTGTTTTCTCCTGGTAAGGAGGAGGAGTACAGTGACAATTTCCTGCAGACTGCTGATCACCAGAAAGCCTAATAACTGCTTCATAGGTGACAATTTGGAATCTGTGCTTATATTCTGATCCTGTGGAGAACAGGAGCAGAGTGCACTGAGTCCTGACTCCTCCTGGTTGGAGAATGAGTGTCTGTGCTTAACATACCTGATTGGTCTGGTTGGTATTCAAAGCATCTACCAGAAAAAGGCTAGAAGCCTGAAGTTCCTTGCAGCATCTGAGACAAGACTGTGGGTCACCAAATACACTGTGGCCTGCTCTATGTTCAAATCACCATAGGTAAAATCCAATACCACTTCTTGCAAGCTATAGGTCCCCCTCTATGACCCAAGAAACCCATACCATGTATTTAAACTTATTAGAAACACTAACCATCCAAGCCAATATCATATTAATGGATGACTTTAATTACCTCACTATTAAATGAGAAATCACAAAATCAATCTAATGTATAACAGGAGGAAGAAAATCATGGCAAAAAAATAGAAGGTGCAGCACCCATAAGGATAAAAGCACTCTCATTAAACTAAACAAACAACTCAGAGGACAAATAAAGTCTACAAAAGCCAAATCTGAGGTATCTTTTGCCTCCCAGGCTAAGGACAACTACAAGGCATTCTTTAGCTATGTCCACAACTTCCAAGGCAATACACAATTGTGTGCAGAGCTCATTGTAAATGGAGCCACTTATACTGAGTCAGAAGATATAGCAAACCTTCTGGCTGATAAATTCAGCTCCAACTTTACTCTTCTCTCCCCCTCAACCTTCACTCAGAAAATATCATCAAATATAACCCACCCTCCCAGTATCACTAGGGAACAGGTCCCTTAATGCTCTAAGACCAAGAACACTGCATCAATGGGCACAGACAATATCCTAGGATTCCTTCTAAATAGCAAGAAACATGATCTATCAGGGCCACTGGAATTACTATTCAACTGTAGCCTCCAAACAGGCTTCATGCCTCATGAATGGAGAAAGGCAAAAGTCATCTCTCTGCACAAAGGTGGGCCACCTACAGACCCTGGAAACTACAGACCCATAAGTCACACTAGTTTTACATGTAAAGCCATGGAAAGAAGAATCATGGAGATGATCAACACAGATAGAGTTATTCTCCAGACACTGGACCCAACTCAGTTTGGTTTTGTAAAAGGCAGATCATGCCTACTCAACCTGGCGGACTTCTCTGAGAAGGTCACCAAAGCAATGGATGAGGGCAAAACCGTTCACACTGCCGACCTTGACTTGGCCAAGGCATTTAACACAATACCCGACTCTGGCACTTTGGACAAATTCAAGAGGTTAAGTACAAACCCGTATATCACCTGGTGGACAGCAAACTGGCTCACAGACAGGACCCAGGAAGTTAGAACTGGGGAGTCCACCTCTACAATGAGGCCAGTCACAAGTGGAGTCCCTCAGGGATCAGTCCTTGGACTGCTCCTTTTTGGCATCTACTTCTCAGAAGTCAAGGCCAATGTCAGTGGTCTCTGGCTGACTAAATTTGCAGATGCTTACAAATTAGGAGTCGTCACTGAATCTCACACTGACACAAATGTTCTCCAGAAGGGGCTGACACAGACAAACAACTGGTGTCAGAGTCATGAACTAAAACTAAATGCCAAGAAATACATAATAGCATTGTTTGGGAAGTCATCCATCCCTAGTAACTATCATATTGACAACACACCCCCGAGAGCCGACCCACTAGTCAGGGACTTAGGGACACACACAGATAGTATTCTAGCCTTTGATCATCATGTGTCTACAGTGGTGAGGAAATCATTCTATGTTGCACAACTTATAAACAGGTACGGCATCCAAGTCCAAGGAAGTATTTGTTCCACTGTATTTGGCATTCATCAGACTTCATAGGTAGGTACTAGGCAATCTGCCCGAGGGCATTTATAAGCCTAGCCTGAGTGTGTCGGATTTTGCCACCCCATTGATTAATTAACTGATCCTCTGTCAAGCAGAGCCAATGAAGTGATCCCAGGGGTGTATTTTCTGTTACCCATCCACTTGTCAAGGTTTCTCTTGAAGAGCGTTAGTGAGGGGCGCTGCCTGATCTAATTTGGAATTTTGTTACAAAGCATGGGGAGTCTCTGTGACAGGAACCTATCCCTCCAGCATGTTCTATTTATTGTTGTGTCAAGGTTTAGCTTACTACAGCGCGTGGCTCGCAGTGACTTGGATTTCTTCGGTGGAGCATGTCCATCAATTCTGAGTTGGACATGGATTTGTAAGTCAGGCAGAGATCACCTCTGAGTAAGTGATATGCCACTGAGTACAGCCGGAGTTTTTTTCAGTCGGGCTGCATAGGACATATGTTTAAGACCAGTAATCCTCTTGGTGGGGTACTTCTGTGGTCTTTCCAGCTGTTGGAAGTGTCTTGTGAGGTACAACCCAAATGGGGCATTGTACTCTATGATGGGTCTAATGAGTGATGAGTAGAGGGGCACTATAACCTCTATTTCCAGATGCGAACCCTTTAGTACTTAGATGGGCCACATGGAAGGATTTCCTAACTACTTTGGCAACATGATTGTCAAAGGAGAGATTATTATCTACCTGGGTCCCCAGATCTCTTATTACCTCTTCTGTATTAAGGGGGCTGCCACCTATGTAGTAATTCTTGGGAGTTATGTTTTTCCCAAACGGGATGACTATGCATTTTTTGGTATTTAGCTTGAGGCCATGACTTTGAAACCAGGTGTCCATCTCAGTAAGGCTCTTTTGGAGAATGTCTGTGTAAGCCGGAGAGTCAATTATGGCTCCCAGTTTGCAGTCATTGGCGAACTTGGTTAGCCATAGTCCTCCTGTGTTTGCCTGTACTTCTGAGAAGTATATGCTGAACAGTAGGGGTCCCAAGACTGAGCCTCGCGGGACACCACTTGTGACTGGTTTAGAGTCCGACCTGGAGTCTGCTATTCTTACAGTGTGAGTTCTGTCTGTAAGCCAGTTGGCAACCCATCTCATGATGTAGGGGTTTATGTTCAGGCTGGCGAGTTTTTCTCTAATATTTAAGTGGGGAATGGTGTTGAAAGCCTTGGCGAGGTCAAGGTAGGCTGTATGAACCACCTTTCCCTCGTCTATGGCCTTGGTGACTGTCTCGAAGAAGTCAACCAGGTTTAGTAGGCATGATCTGCCCTTAACAAAGCCGAACTGGGTCGGGTCAAGTCTTTGGAGGTTCCCATTGTCTTTGTTAATGAATTCCATGATGATGCGCTCCATAGCCTTGCAGACCAGGCTTATGGGGCGATAGTTACCAGGGTCAGTTGTGGCTCCTCCTTTGTGGAGAGGAATAAAGTACAGTTGTGAACACCTACCATAAATGTAGATGTTAGAGTGTATTCACTGCTACAGTCATTATATTTGGGTAATCTGCTGGCAGGTTGCCCTCAATCGGCCTGAATAACAAAGTCTTGGGTCCTGCGTCAGCTGCTATCTCCTCTTCCATGATGTCAGGTCATCAGGGGTATAAAACATGCAGCCAACGCCATTTTATTCAGTTTTTCTTGCCCCAGATAAATGGGGAGCAAAAATATTATATTATATATATATATATATATATATATATATATATATATATATATATATATATATATTATTTATTTATTTTACATTTGTTGACCGGGCTAGTCTGGCTGGATACATGTCCATTTTCAGCAGAGGCCCGAGGAGAAAAGCTCCACTATATACTAGTGATTTACAATAAACAAAAATATACAAACATATAAGCAAATAAAGAAATATTCTCATGTAGTATCGTAACAATGCAGAAGCACTTTAACAAGAACTAAACAATAGCGAGGAATCATTATCCCATAACATTTGCAAGAGTAGGACTGCTAAAAAATGAAAGAGAGAGAAAATAGTAACACGTAAAGAGTCTATAAATATTTACACTATTAACAAATTAGGATAAACATTTTGTGCTGGGGCACTAGTTTTAAGATAGAGATTTGCACAGCAGGGATCAGCATATATATATATATATATATATATATATATATATATATATATATATATATATATAAATAAACAGCAATATATGAAAATGCACTTTAGCTTCATCTAAAAGAAAATACACCACAAAAGCTGTAGAATATACTGAAGGAAAGAGAGGTTATAGAAAAGGGGGATGGCAGGAGGGTAACCCGGAATGCAACAGTGAATACACTCTAACATCTACATTTATGGTAAGTGTACACAACTGTACTATGTTCTTCCTGTTTCACTGTTGCAGTCATTGCATTTGGGTAGAATCCCAAAGCTATGGATGGGAGGGCGCAACTAAATAGCATTAGGAGCGGCTACAAGGCCCTACAGAACTGCAGTGGTAAAGCCTGCCCTGGATTTAGAGGAGAGAGGCAAATGCTAATGCTTTGTGAAGGTATGAACAGAGCTCCAAGTAGCAGCTTCTAAAATGTATTTGGAACTCTTCTGAGAAAGGCTGCTGAGGTAGAGGCAGCTCTGGTGGAATGTGACCTGATTCCCTTGGGTACAGGTTTACCATGATGCAAGTAGCAGAAGTGAATGCAGTGGCTTATCCACTTAGAAATAGTCTGCTTTGATACAGCCTTCCCCTCTGATCCTGAAGCAAATGCCACCAGTAGTTGCTCAGACTTTCTTAGAGATTTGGTCCTGTTTAAGTAGAATCTTAGTTGTCTGTGTACTTCCAATGAATGCAGAATCCGCTCCCCCTTGTTCTGCAGATTTGGGTAAAATGTTGGCAGGTGGCTAGTTTGGTTAAGAGCCACATTGGATACCACCTTAGGCATAAAGGAAGGATTGGTCCTGAGGGACACCCTGTCCAGACAAAATGTAATAAAAGACTCCACAGCTGTGAGAGCCTGTATTTCTGAAACCCTTCATGCTGAAGTGATTGCCAAAAGGAAAGCGGTTTTCCAAGATAAAAACTTTATATCTGCAGTAGTTGCTGGTTCAAAAGGAGGCTGGGTGAGTTTTTCCAGCACAAAATTGAGGTCCCATGCAGGAGTTAGTGATCTTCTGGGAGGCCTTAAATTTTTGACCCCTCTAAGATACTGATTTAGCAGAGGATGAAAAAGGATGGGAGGCTCCGTGTTGTAATGAGCCGAGATGGCAGAGGCATGGATTTTTACTGAAAAGAAGGATAGGCCCTTGTCAAGCATCTCAGTCATGTACTATAAAATCTGAGGGATATTTGGTTTTGCTGTGTCCGTTCCTTGCGCTTGGTTCCAAGTACAGAATTTCTTTCATTTATCAGCATAAGATTTTCTAGTACTAGGCCTTCTGGCTTCCAAAATGACATCCATAACAGATTTACTGAGAGGTTTTGTTTGAATAATTACATGATCAGCCATGCTGATAGGTTCAGAGTTTGGAGCTGAGTGCGCAGAATTTGACTGTTCTGCTGAGACAGTAGATGAGGTATTTGAGGCAAGTACCAAGGAGGGAGTTGAGACATATTCCTTAGAATTGGGTACCAGTGCTGGTGAGGCCAGTCCGGAGCAATTAGGATTATTTTTGGTTTTTACTGTGTGACCTTTAGTAACACCTTGGAGAGGAGAGCAAAGGGGGGAAAGGCGTAGACTGATAGGTTGTTCCAACTAAAGGATAGAGAATCCACTTTCCATGCTCGTCTGTAATAAGTCCATGTGCAGAATTTGTCCAGTTGATGATTTTGGGGAGAGGCAAATAGATCTATGTCTGGGCTCCCCCATTTCTGTGTTACCATGCTGAAGACATGTGGATCCAGTTTCCACTCGTACGAGTCCATACGATTTCTGCTAAGGTCGTCTGCCAGAGTATTTTGTTTTCCTGGCAGGAATTGAGCTTGAAGATGTACTTGGTAAGTCAAGGCTGTGTTCCACAATGCCATGGCAAATCTGCAAAGGGGGTAGGAATGTGTACACCCCTGCTTGTTTATGTACCACATAACCGTGGTGTTGTCCGTCTTTATCAGTAGTTGTCCTGGATGAAGTAAGTCCTTGAAAGCTGTCAGGGCATTCTGAACAGCTAGCATTTCTTTCTGATTGATATGCAGATGCATTTGTTTTGGGCTCCATATGCCCTGAATGCATCTCCCCACCAGGTGGGCCCCCCAAGCATAGTCTGATGCGTCTGTGGTTAGGGTTTGGGTGGCAGGGGGTAGAGTGAAGGACAGTCCCTTGTTTTGGTGACATGTCTCTGCCCACCAAAGAAACTCCTGTTGTAGGCAGGGAATGTAAGGAATCATTGTTTCCAGACTGTGACAATGTTGACTCAATAAACTTTTTAGGTACCACTGAAGTTTCCTCATATGCAGTCTTGCATATGGAATTAGTAGAATGTAGGATGCCATGAACCCCAAAGCCTGCAGAATTTGTCTTGCAGATAACTGGGTTTTTGTTGCCATCTGTTTGAAGTATATAGTCAGTTGCCTTTGTTTGTCTGGCGTAAGGTAAGCCATCTGGGCAGTTGTATTCAAGCTTGCACCCAGGAATGTAATTTTTTGGGAGGATACCAGTTGTGATTTCTTTTCGTTTATTGTGTACCCTAGGCATGTTAGAAGCCTTTTTACAAACGCCAGATGATGAAGAAGAAAGTCCTTGTTCTCTGCTTGAATGAGGCAGTCGTCCAAGTAAGGATAAATTTGTATGTTTCTTTGTCTGCAAAATGCAATTACTGGTGCCAGGCACTTTGTAAAGACCCTGGGCGCAGTAGATAAGTCAAAGGGCAGTGAAGAGAATTGGTAATGCATAAAGCCTGCCTTGAAGTGGAGGTATCTTCTGCACGATACCCTTATTGAGTTATGCAGGTATGCCTCTTAAGTCTAGAGTCACTAACCAACCGTTCTTGCCCAGTATAGGCAGTAGCTGTTGTATAGTTAGCATTTTGAATTTTGGAATGTCCACGAACGTGTTCAAAAATCGATAAGTCCAGTATTGGACACCAGGCATTGTCTTTTCTGGGTACCAGGAACGGTCTTGAATAAGAACCTTGTCCTTTTTCCTGTTCTGGTACTGGCTGAATAGCCCCCATATCCATGAGTGACGTAACTTGTTTCTGAGCCTCTGCCCATTGATTTTGTGGCAGATCTGGCCAACCGTTTGGAAATGGCAAAGTATGGAAATGAAATCTGTACCCCTGGGATACTATGTTTAATACCCATCTGTCCTGGGTTATTAACTGCCAATTCTGAGCATGAAGTGCTAATTTCCCCCCCAAGGGGGCTGCCAAAGGTTAAGTGCTTGGTGATGGTAGAGGGAAGTCATTGAGACTGCTTACTGTAGGGTTGTGCTTTGTTTCCTCCAGATTTGGAAGAAGAGGCACCCCATTGCTTTGACCTGTAAGAACCCTGTGATTGGTATCTAGAGCCTTTTGAGCATCTGGATTTGCCTTGACAGGCTCTGTTGGACACAGGAAAGGACCAATTTTTAGTAGGCCAGTGCCTACTGAATCTGGGGGGCTGCAATTGTAAGAAATCTTTTACAGTTTGCATAGATTTAGCTTTGTCTTCCATTTTCTTTAAAACCTCTTCAGCCTTATTACCAAACAGAGTTTCATGCTATAAAGGGGCATCCAAGAATTTAGCTTTAACATGATCAGGCAGACTATGCTCCTTGAGCCAGGCATGCCTTCTAATCACAGATCCAGTAACTGCAGCCCTGCAAGAGGCCTCCAAGGAATCAAAACCACACTGCAAAGTATGCTTTCCAACCTGCTCTGCTGCATGCAATAATTCCTGTAATTCTTTATATTTCACACAATCAGAAATCAACATAATTTTCTGTTTCAATAAGCCCATAACATGCTGTTGATATTTAAGCATACGAAACTGGCAGTTTAAGGCCCTAATTGCCAAGGTTGCAGACGTATAAACCTTCTTTCCCCATCTATCCAGCGCCCTGGAATCTCTATCAGAGGGGATACGATTTTTGGCTGTTGAGGCCTTTACACCTTTGGGACCCTGTGAGATTGTTTCAGGATCAGCAGCAGGATTTTTGAATAGAAATTTGTGGGAGTCAGGAACCCTGTAATATCTGTCTGGCTTACTAGGAGCCGGAGGTAGGGAATCAGGAGCCATGCTTGATTCCGAAAACACATAAATCAACAATGTCTAATACAGGAAGTATAGCCAAAGGTCTGTGCTGAGGAAGGAGGAGGAAATCCCTAAGCCTCTTTTTTGATTCAGAGAAATCCTGACTCTCCCAATGAAAATGTTTCTTTAAAGTATGCAAGGTTTTTCCAAAAGAATAATCCTCAGGAGGATAAGCAGATGGGATGGATTCTTCTGCATCTGAATCCTCATAGGGTGGTATAGAAAATTTCTGATCAGAAGGGGAATCAGAAGTAATAGAAACCTGATCTGAAGACTCATAATCAATGTCTTGCCTAGGCCTCTTAGCAGGGGGGGGGGGGGTTGGGGACCCCTGATTAAGGTAATTAAGTCCTCAGCCATTTTGATCATCTGTTTTTTAGGCATAGGGGCCTGAGGATGTGGCTCATGCATTGTTTTTTAGATTTAGAAGATGTTTTTGATCTTGCTTTTGAAGCTGGCGTCAGTTTTATATAAAAATGTTAAGGCCTGAAAACACCCTCAGAAGCTGGTGCCTGCTCAGCGGCTCCGGACCCCATCCAAGGGAGAGACGTGCGCGGGTTCAATACTCTGAGAATCTCGTGGCATACCAGAGTCTGCATGGGTCTCAGTAGAGGCCTGCGACTCAAAAGTAGCGGGTATCAGGGGCTGCGAAAGCACCTCACTGAGTACCGGTGACTGGCTTAGGAGAAGCTTTGTCGTCAGTTTTGGACCTCGACGGTCTCTCTCTTTTTCTTTACATTTTTTGTGAACTCTGGTAGTCAGATTGCTAACCGACGACATTTCAGGGTAATTAAATCTGAATCCAAAATATTTTGAAGCAAAAATATACAGACTCTTAATAGTGCGTTGGTTAAATCTAGCACAAAACTGACAGCAAGGCACGTTATGAACTGGGCCTAGGCAAGGAATACAGTACAAATGAAAATCCTTATGAGGTATTTGCTTCCCACAAGTAATGCAATTATTAACTTTTACTGACATCGGTAGGAGCAAGAAAAAGTTTCTCCAAAGGGGTACTTGGCTTTAGTTGAAGACTTCGGTTCTGAAACTCGAAATGCGAAAATTTCAGGAGTCGACCGACCGGCACTTGCAAACTGCTTCTGCTTCGGGCACCATGTGGCAATAAAGACTGAATAAAATGGCTTCGGCTGCATGTTTTATACCCCTGACATCATGGAAGACGAGACAGCTGCCGACGCAGGACCCAAGACTTTGTTATTCAGGCCGACTGAGGGCAACCTGCCAGCAGATTACCCAAATGTAATGACTGCAACAGTGAAACACAAAGAACATCCGTTGCTGTGCGCCATTCTATGGGCATGTAGCCTGTGGAGAGGCGGAGATTGAACAGCGTGTTTAGGTGGGGGGTTAGTTCATGCAAGATGCAGCCTGGGACACCATCTGGTCCCATTGATGCTGTGTTTTTGGCTTTTGAAAGGGCTGTTTTCACCTGTGCGTCTGTGATTTTTAGGACACTACACTTTTCCGGTATTGTTGTGGCCCTTTTGGAGGTGGGGGGGGGGGGGGGGTGAAGTCTGCACTGAATCTATCTGCCAGGATGTTGGCAATATGAGTATGTTCAGTATATTATGTGCTATTCTGCACTAGTTCAGTGCATATCTGCGAGTTGCCACTTAGATTCTTAACATAGCTATAGAGGGCTTTGTGGTTATCTTTTCAATCCTTGGCTATTTTTCTTTCGAAGTTAGCCTTGGATGATTTCATGAGGGACCTCAGTTTCTTACTGATACTGATCAGGGATGTTTTTCCTTCTTGGGATTTGCTTTTTTTCTGAACTAGTTTCCTCCTTCTACTGTATAGCCTGTTTATTGCAGGGGTCCACCAAACTGGTTTCCTTCTCTTGGAGGAGTGAGCCTTGGTTTTGCTAGGGATGGCACGATCCATGCATCATTGCAGGTGCTCATAGAGTGCATTTGTAAAGGTTTCTGCATCTTGGGCAGCATTATCCTTTAGTGTGCAGGCGTGGGAGTACAATGCCCCCTTTGGTATGTACCTAACCAGGCAAATCAAACAACTGAAACATCCACAGAGGTTCCTCACTAAAAAAACACATGGCATAAGTAATATGTCCTATGCAGACTTGCCTCAATGGCCTATCCTTGTACTCTGTCGCCTACAGGCTTTTGAGGGGAGATCTACGCCTGGAGTACAGGGTGTCAGACTCCACTCTGATGGACCTCCTGCATATCCACAAAACAAGCAGTACCAGAATTACCCATTTTAAAGACTTAAACCTCACCTGTGATATACAAAGGACCTACTGGAGAGTTAGGTATGTATTCCCAGAGACTACCTCGTCTATGGAACAGGCTCCCCATCCATGTGAATCAGAGTACCTTCCTAATCCAATTCAAGTGCAACTTGGACAAGTGGATGGGTAACTGGAAATTCATCTCTGGTTTGGCACATGTGTGTCTGATAAAGACAGGTAACCTGTAAATCGTTAATATCCCATGCCCATGCTTACACTTATCAAGGGTATCAAAACTCATTACAGATGTGGAATGCATGGATAAGGCTTACAAGGCCCTTGTGGTCGTTAGCCTTGTAAACACCTATGAAACTTCAGGCTGATGTACGTTTATTGCTTTTCCCACATTCTCCCCTGTAGCTGTGCAGTATAAGCAACAAACTTAGATAAGATTGTCAACTGTTCTGAAACATACCTTTGAGCACAAACCTGAACTGTTTTAATTATAGCTGCCTCTCAATTGCATTTTACCTTTTATGCCTAGTCTCCCCACTACATGGTGCTACCTGGCAACAACCTTGATGAATTTATGGCCAAAAAATATTTCCAAGTAATTATGTAAACATGCAAGGTACAGAAGAAGAAAATTAATTTACTGCAAGGGGAAAATGGCTCACTTTTACATGAACCTACTCCTTTCTGGAAAGGATTCTGATTGGCTGGTTTAGAAAGGCTGATGTAATGAAATGGTGCATCTCATCGTTTTTCTTGGAACTACATTTTTTTTTTTTTTAGGGAAAGCAACACAGAAGTGGTCCATAAATATAACTTAACCCTTTCTTTGTTTAACTGATTCTACCACCAGCCCTGTTAAGATTAAGAAGTAGGAGATCTGTGCAAGTGATCATACAAGCCTCCCATGTATGGTATACAAAGAAGCAAAGCAACACAACAAGCTGTTTATATGAATAAAGATGCCACTGATTGGATCAAATTATCCTGTTGCCCGCTTATATAAAGTGGTAGGACTTAAAATTCCACTTTGTTAAAGTGCTCAATCACTGTGGAAAAGCTGTACTTACTACTTGGCTTTTCCACAGCTATTCACTCATGTCACCAACCTGAACCTGCAGGCTGAGCTATTCAATGCTTGGTCTGGGTATTTAAACTCATACAGCGATTGGGTGTAGTTCATGAAGGGGTGGGAGTGAGGCAAGAAGAGTTTTGAGCCCAAAGCTGCAAAGTTTTCTTTCTTTTTTTTTAAATAAATCAGTGCTTTTACAGCCTGAGAAGAAGCAATCTCAAATGAACAGAGATTTGCTTTTTCAGTGATCAAGAACTTGATGAGCCAGAAGGGAAGCCAGCAAACCACTCCGGCAATCCAGCCTATGGGAAGCCAGCAAGTCAGCCCAAGGGAAGTTGAGCCAGCAAACTACTCCAGAAAGCCAACCCAGAAGGAAATCCAAGCCAGCAACCCAAACCAGAAGAGAAGCCATCCAGAAAGCCAGTCCAATAAAGACTGTGACTATAATGTTAAGTACAACTAGTATTTTATGAGATTAACATTTAAAAAAAGTGGGAATATTGTGTTTTATTTTATTTTTTAATGATCAGAGGTAAATGGGTGGCACTGTACAGTATTTGAATCTGTAGTGTTTTTGTTTGGGGGGTGGTGATTTGCAAGTAGTGAAGTTTAAAGGTGATTGTGCGCGCGTGTGTGTGTCTCTGTGTACGTGTCTGTGTGTGTGTGTGTGTGTGTGTGTGTGTGTGTGTGTGTGTGTATGTATGTATGTGTGCGCCCGTGTGCTGTACCTTATTACTTGAAACTATAGTATTTTTTGGGGGGGAATTCAAATGCCCCAGAGAAGCAGCTAGTCTGCACTCTCAATAGGGGAACAAATATCCTAGATCTGGTGCTCACAAATATGGGAGAGCACTGCACCCTCAATCTCCTCACCAGTGTGATGTTCTCACTGGTAAGATCAGATCACAAAGTGTGCTCCCTTGAAATAAAGGTAAAACTAGTGCCCCCACTGAACCCAAAACCTTTAAGAAATTCTGTATGGCAAACTACCCCGTTAGTTTTCCAAGCTCCCCCAAATTCAAACAGCATGGAAACCTATCTGGGTGTACACAAAATCCCTGTATGACCACATAAACAACTGCAAAGAAGCAGCAGTACCAGGCCTGACAGAAATAAACCATGGTCAAATTGCAAAAACAAGCAACTCTGGTGGACCCCTGATATTAAGTAAGAGGGAATGTACACAACAGAGCAAAAAGTCCCTTATTAGTCTAAACAAGGGAATCATGGAACTAGTGATGTCTTTAAAAGCAGACCATAGTAAAATTAGTCTCCAAAGCTAAGGATAACCATAAGACAATTTCAGTTATGTCCACAATCTTTAAGAACAACACTCAACAATGTGCGGAATTAGTTGTAGTGGCATCACCTATACTCAGCCAGAAGATGCAGCAAATCTACTGGGTGACAAATTCAGCTCAACTTTCACCTTCCCAGCACCATCATTTCTCTACCAAGAAATACCCTTCACCACTCTACCACCAATTATTACCAAAAAACAGACAGACTGCCACTGCACTCTCTAAGACTAAAAACATTTCTTAAATGGGGCCTGATGATGTACCAGATTGCCTCTTAAACAGCTTAAATCAGAATTTATCAAGCCCATTAGGAGCTCTATTTAACCACAGTCTCCAGACTGGCTTTGTCACACTAGAGAGGAAGACAGCAACAGTCATCTCTGCATAAAGGGGGACCACCTACTGACCTGGGAAATTACAGACCCTGAAGTTTGACTAGTATCATATGTAAGGGCATGGAAAGAACAATCCTGTATCTGATAAACAATGACACACAAAACCTACAAACTCTGCATCTGTTCCAATTTGGCTTTGTCAAGGGCAGGTCATGTCTACTGAATCTGGTGGATTTCCTCCAGAAAGTTGGAATCGACTTGGCAGCTTACTTCAGCTTGCACCTTCCAAACTCTCGAGCCAGGCACTACCCATAATACTCCTCTCAAAATTACCTCAGATCGAGTTTGCCCAATAAGGTGACAAGACGCAAAAGTAGGAATTATAGTTAAAATAATAGACGTAAGAGACCAGATATGTATTCTTAATATGAAGCTAGCTATGGGAAAAATAAAATGATCCACTAGGTTTCAGGTTGGGGAAAGGAGGGTGGGGATGTCAAGAATTAGTGAAGATCGACAGCACAGATGGAACATTATGGTAAGACACAACTTCTTTATCTGATGTTGTCAATCTTCAATCCTTGACAGTGGGACAGAGTCCCCAGCTACTTAACTCATTTCCGTACAGCTCTTTTGATTGTGCTCATTTAACTCCCAGTTGGTGTGGCTTGAGCCTTTAAAAAATGAAGTTATCACCTTATAGTTCTAACAAATACTCACTGACAGAGGTCAAATATCAATACAGTTGTGTTTACCATCATGAATGCTTTAAGATAAAATATTGTGAGACTTTGTATGTAGCATGGTTTTGGAATTATTAATGCAAATAAGAACAAGCAATGTTTGACTCCTAGAGGAGCAGTAGAGTTAACTGCAGAAACGCCTGGAGGCGGACTTGGCTGTAATGAGTTGGGAGGTCTCACGGAAGAATATTCCTAAGCACCATCAAGCCGAATGATGCTCGCCCCCCCCCCCCCCCCCGAGACTTAATCCAGTTTGTAATGAGTGATAAAGGTATGAGGAGAAGACCAAGTGGCTGCTGCACAAATATCATCCAAAGATGCTCTGGCATGAAAAACTTCAGAAGTTGCCACTGCTGTCACTGAATGAGCTTCAACTGGGCATGGAAGTTGGAGCCCTCTAGAATGACAGATGAAAGTAATACAGTCGCTAAGCCATTTAGCCAAGGTAACCTTTGAAAATGGATTATCTAAAGAGAGAGAGAGGAAAATGTAACAAAATAATTGGTCAAATTTCCTAAAATCCTTTGTTCTGTGAAGATAAAATGTAATTGTCTGTGGACGTCTAGGAAGGGAAGGGAGTACTCCCCTTTACTGGAAAAATTAGGGAAGAAGACAGGCAACTGAAGAGTCTGATTAATGTTAGATTCTGATACAGCCTTTGGCAAAAAAGTTGGATTAGTCCTAAGGGCAACACTATCCTTGTGAAATATTAAGTAGGGAGGTTTGCAGGACAAGGCCTGAAGCTCAGACACTCTTCTGGCAGATGTGATAGCCACCAAAAATAAAGTTCTCCAAAACAAATACTTTAAGTCACAAGTTGCTGATGGTTCAAAAGGAGTCATAGTAAGGGTCTGAATGACTAAAGTTAGATCCCAAGGAGGAATGGGTTCTTTAACTGGAGGTCTTAATATTAGGAGTCCCTTTAAAAATGCTTTGCAAAGTTTGTGTGACATTTTAGATGCGCTATCTAGTCCCATATGAAAGTTCAAAGCTGCCACTAAGTGAACTTTAATTGTTGATGCAGAGGAACCAGACTGGTAAAGGATAACTAAAAATACAAAACCTTACGAATAGGAGACATGTAAGGGTCTATTCCATTGTTGAGAGCCCAGTTAGCAAATTTTCCCATTTACTTTCATACAGTTTCCTAGTTGAGGGTTTGTGATGAGCCGCAATGATTTGTCAGACAGGAGAAGAAAGGGAAGGATGGGTGGCAATCATGGGAATCGGAGAAGCCACGCAGTGAGCTTGAGAGATTGGAGATTTAGATAAACCATGCCCTCCAGATGAGACAGCAGATCTGCATCTGGTTCCAGAATCCATGGTTTCCAAAGAAGAGGCCAAAGGAAGGGAAACCAAACTTGTCAGAGGCAGAAGGGGGCAATTAGGATTACTGAATTTTCTGTCCTCTTGGCTTTCTTTAGGAATTGCAATATCAGGGGAGTTGGGGGAAAAGCATAAAAAAGACAGGGGGGCCAATCATGGAGAAGACTGTTCCTGGGTGACTCCCCCTGTGGGGGGAAATCTTGGTCGCCACTACAGGATTGAAAGACCACTCATGAAGCATGAAAAATAATTCTGCTCAGCTTGTCTGCTATCACATTGGAGCTCCCCGGGATGTGCGTTGTGATTAAGTGGTTGGAAGAAATCACCCATTGCCAAATTCTGCAGTCTTCTCGACACAGTAGATAATATTTGGTTCCCCCTTGCTTGTTGATATACCAGACTACTGACATATTGTCCATTTGAATAGCTACTGTCCCCTAGAGGACGGAAGTCTTGAAATGTTTGCAATGCTAATAGCACTGCCCTCATCTCTACAACACTGATGTGCAAGTTGGCCTCCAGTTGGGACCACGTCCCTTGGACAGTCTTTCCCAGATAATACCCCCCCCTGCCCTATCTGGGAAGCATCTGTGGTCACTATGGCTTAGGGCTGGGAAGAATGAATGGCCGACCCAAGAGAATCTGATCGGAGTGGAGCCACCACATGAGATCCTGTTTGCAGCAACTGGTCATCAAGATCAAATGAGGCATTGCTAGATACATCAGAGACTATTGGGAAGCAAGCAACCATTGCAAGATTCGCATGTGATATCTTGCCAAGGGAACAAGAGAGACTGACGCAGCCATGGAGCCTAATTTCTGTAAGACTAGTCTTGCTGGAACCCTCTTGTTTTGTAAAATTCATCCGACTTGGGATCTTATGCATTGTAGTCTTTCTGGAGGGAGTGAAGCAATTCCTGAAGCAGTGTTTAAATGGGCTACGATGAATTCTAATTGTTGAGAGGGTTGTAAGCTTGACTTTTCGAAGTTTATTGTTATACCTAGAGATGTGCAGAGGTGTGGTGTGTACTCTATTGTCCATTCTGACACCTGCTGGTAGTGGTAAGGAGCCAGTTGTCGAGGTAAGGCAAAACTCAAAATCCTTGCAGCCTGAGATCAGCTGCCACCACTGCCATACATCTGAACACCCTGGGGGCTGTGGTGAGTCCAAAGGGCAGCACTCTGAATTGGAAATGACTGGCTCTCAACCAGAAGCGCAGAAACCTCTTGGAGCTCTTGTCCATTTTTATATGGAAATAAGTGTCTTGGAGGTCTACAGAGAACAACCGATCGCCTTTTTCCAAGAAAGGAAGTAACAACTGTACAGCGACCACCCTGAATTTGGTTTGCTGAACTGGCTGAGATCAAAGATGGGTCTCCAGTCCACTGTTTTCTTTTGGGCACTAAAAAGAACCTTGAGTAAAACCCAGATCATATTTGGTCTGGTGGGACTTTTTGGATGACTCTTTTGTCTAGCAGTTTTTGAATTTCTAAAACTGCTGCTTCCCTCTGACTTGGTGGTATGTCCTGGAGGTTTTTTTCTGGGATGATGGGAAAAATAAAAGCTGAACTTTGTACTCTGGATATTATTACCTGCACCAATATGTCCGTAGTTAATATTTGCCAGGCAGATTGGTGCAGAGAAAATCATCTCCCGACTGTCTCCAGAAGGGGTGCTGGTAGGAAAGAGCAGAGAAAGATTCTCTGGACCCCTGGTTTTGTGATCCATTTCTGTCTTTGGGGCAGCATCTTCCATTACTTCCCCCTCCGTCCCAGAGGAAATCTTTGTTGCGTGAATCCTGGAAAGGCCCTTTGGATTTTTTAAACCATAGTCTCCCACTTCTCTGGTTCCTACAAGTAAGGCCTCTGAGGAGTGGAGAAAAGTACGCCTACAGCAGAAAGGGTCTTGCCACCCTTTTAACATTTGGCTGAAGTGTCTTTAACCTTGGGACCAAAAAGGGTAGATCCGTCAAATGGAGCGTTGACAAATGATGCTTTAAATTGCTCCACAAAGTCGCACAACTGCATCCAGGAGTACTTTCTAATGGCTATGCCTGAACCCGCTGCTCTAGTCGTCCCTTCAGCTGTGTGAGCAATCAGCCTCATGGACGAGTTAGAAATTGCATCAAGGGTTGCTAGCTGAGAGATAACTTTGCCCCGTACCCCTTCAGCCACTGCTCCTGAGAGGATATCCAAGAGCTCCTTGATCAGATCCCTATTTAATCTAATAAAGTGCGCCATATAATTCAAGGACCTGAGCACGAAGGTCGCTGAAGCATAAACGTGCTTCTCAAATCTATCCAAAGTCCTGCACTCATTGTTAGGAGGATGGATAGTCGAACTTTCCTCAGCAAGTTCTCTTTTCGTGGCTGCTGCTATCACCATGGCATCAATGGGTATTCCCTTGGGCCAGCGTGGTTCGTCCTTAGGGGCTAAGATGCGACCAAGTCTCTTGGGGATCGGCTTGATGCCATCGGGCATTTTCCATGCCTGCTGAGCCATCAATTTAATGAGACTGTCAAGCAGGCAGAGAGATCCAAGAAGTAAAGGGCTGAGCACGAAAAACCTCCAGGTATATAGACTCTTCTGAGGAAGGTTGGATGGTGTACCAGCCACGCCTCTGCTTCAGGATTTCTATTATGTCCCCAAAGGGATCATCATCAGGGGGTGACCTGGGGGAACCTTCCCCTTCATCAAAATCAGTACCTTTGGTGAAAGACTCCTCCCGGGAGTCCAAGTGCTTCCTCTTGCACTTTTTCTTTGCAGGAACTTCCTCGGGGGGGGAATGATCCAGGAAAGTGTCCAAAGAGGAAACCACCGAAGTGGATCTTATCCTGGGACTTTTGTGTCCTCTGTCAAGGGGAGGTAGACGGTTGTCCCAACAAGGATGGCAAAGACTGAGTCCCCAATGGACAAAGCCTTCTCCATGATTCAGAAGCCCCCCCCCCCCAAAAGAGAGATGGGAGCCCAGAAGTGAAACAGACTCCTTCGGAACAGGGGTCACACCCCTCACAGAGGAGGCGAACATAGAAACAGAAGCCTGGGACTACACTACAAAGACTGAAGCACAGAGGGACATGGACGGCTCCGAAGCCAAGGAAACTGATCCATGCACCTCAGACCAGTCAGAGTGTGCCAACCCCAGGAGGTCTTCCATGCTGAAAACCTGGAGCTCACAGCAGCTCTTGGAACCGGAGAAGAGGATGCTACTGAACAGAGATGGTCGATGCTGGGAGTGTTGGAACTAAGGGCTCCAAAGGCTCAATAGGAGTTGGAGGAGCAGGAATGAGAAGTGTTATAGATTGGCTGATTCCAACGCCAGAGTGGCTAGGAACTGAGGACAATCCCCTCACCGTCATAAGCTGATCCAGCAATCTCAAAATATCAGCTTCTGAGAGATTCTTAGTAGATTGAATCGAGGCAGTTGAAGGAGACTTAGGGGATCTCACTTTGAGGAAGGGGCTTGGTGGCTAGTCTTTGAATGGGTCAAAAGCTGGCAAATATTTAGTTCTAGGGAACGAAGGCAGCTTTGACTGTTTCAGCACAGAGGATTCTGTGGGTACCGAAGAAGTCGCTGTCGGCTCTGATAAAGCTGTAGGTGCGAAGTCTGATAAACCTTTTGGTGCCGAAGAACTCTTTGGCACAGAGGTCAGTCTAGAGACCACCTTGGATGGTTCCAAGGTACGAGGAAGCGAAGAAGGTCTTTTCTTACTAGTTGAAGAAGAGGAGGATGAAGATGTGCTAGCTTCAATTCTAGACCCAGAAATGGCCTCTTTAAATCATATTTGAGAAGTCCCTTTAAAATTAGTTTGTTCTTACACTCAGAGTGCGGGTGGAGAACCCATGACAGACTGAACAATTCTCCTGTGGATGGACTTTACCCAAACAATAAACGCATAGGGTATGCCCATCAGAATTGGGCATTTTGCCCTGGCACTTCTGACACCTTTTAAATCCAGAAGTGCCTTCAGAAGATTTGACAGGTGAAACCTGTTTCTCAGCCATAACAAAAAATTCAAACGCACACAGAGAGTTAAGTAAGAGGGATAGCTAGGAGTTTTTTTTTAATTAAACAACTAAAAGGAGATATAAAAGAAAGAAATACAAACAAGGGTAATTAAAGAATACCTAAAAAGGTAAGAAATGTACCAGCAATGGTAGACTACCAATGAAGAAAGGAGAACAGAAACTAGGCACACTCACAAAACAGCTAAACAAGAGGAGCAGGTAGACAGTAATGAAATGGAAGAAGGAAGTTAAACAATAAAATACAAGATTAAGAATTTTTAATAAAGACAAAACTTACTTAGAAAGCCAAGGCTCGAGAGAAGGATAAACATGTCTCTGACACACGAAGTGACAAATGAGATTTGAGGTAATTTTGACAGGAGCATTATGGGTAGTGCCTGGCTCGAGAGTTTGGACTGCTCAAGCTGAAATAAACGGCTGAGATGGTTCCAAGGCTCGGAACTGATCCCACTGTCAAGGAATGAGTGAAGATTGACATCAGATCAAAAGTTATGTACTTACCATTACGATAGATCTGTTTTCTTTTCTTTTCATCTGGTTCAACATGTGGGATGTCGGATCTGGACAGATCTGACCTTGGCACCTTATACCAAACTTTGAATCTAAGAGCTGTGACTCCTCCCTGACCCACAATTCCCCTCTACTGCCTGAATTACTTCAGATTGAGCTTGCTGACAAAAGGATGTCATGCAAGTATACACACACATCAGGACAAGAAGGAAAATTTAATAAACACTACACAGTTTAAGAGATATAAGGGGTCAGACAGGGTTCTTAAAAGAGAACTGGCCAATCCCTAGAAGTACAATGACAATTTGGTAGGGGGAAGGAGGGAGGAGAGTTTAACCAGAAGAAAAGACAACACCATGGATCTATCTTTATGGTAAGTACATAACTTACATATCCGATGTTGTCTTTTTTTATCTGATTCAACATATGGGACAGATTCTCGAGCTACCCGATAGGGACCTGGGTGGTCTCAAGGAAGGACATTCCTGAGTATGGCAGTGCGGAAAGATGTGTGAATCCTGGACTGCATGTCTAACTTGTAGTGAGATACAAAGGCATGAGATGAGTGCCTAGCTGCTGCAGCGCATATGTCATAACAGGCACTCATTTTGCAAAAGCTGTTGAGGTTGCCATTGCTCTAGCTGAGTGCGCCTTAGGTATTGATTGTAAGGACATACCTTGTGAATCATAGACCAATGAAATGCAATCTGCTAACTACCTTGAGAAGGTTACCCTTAGACATGGATTGCCCAGCTTTTTCTTGAAGAATGATATAAACAGTTGATCCAGTTTTCTGATAGTATGATGGAGACAGAACCAGAGTTGTCTATGCATATTTACGGTGTGTAATAATAAGTTATGTACTTACCATAATGTTTACTCTATGTTATCCATTTTCATTCTTCCTCAACCTGTGGGTTTGGATCTGAACCTCAAATCTGACTCGGACGATTTTTTGTAGCTTAGGCTCCAACTCTCAAGCTCCTCCCTTTCACATAATGCCTCTGTCCTCCAAATTACTTCAGATTGAGTTTGCTGCAACTGTATAAATAAATACATAAAAGTATGGATAGTCAACTATCATAAGTTAAAGATCACAAAGAACCAGTAGTTCCTAGACCACCACTGGAAATCTCCTTGAATGGAGAGGAGGATGGAGGGGGGAAGGTTGAGGAAGAATGAAAATGGACAAGAGAGATGAATATTATGTTAAGTACATAACTTCTTTATCTGATGATGTCATTTTCATTTGTTCATCACCTGTGGGTCACAATCCCCAGCTACAGTAACCTTGAGTGGCCCACATGGAAGGATATGCCGGAGCACTGCAGCCCTACTTCTAGGCACAATGTCTAACTTGTAACGTGTGACAAAGGTATGGGAGTTGAAGTAGCAGCCACACAAATACTCTCTACTGAAACTTTGGACCAGAAGGCTTGAGGTGTAGACACGGACTTAGTAGAATGAGCTTTATAGTACTCAGGTAGAGGGATACCTTTAGAAGAATATACTTGAGAAATGTAATCTGTGATCCATTTAAACAAAATGAGTTTGGACACTGGTTTTCCCTTTCTAACATTAGAGAAAGAGACAAACTGCTCAGTTTTTCTAAAAGATTTTGTTCTGTCCAAATAGAAATGCAGCTGTCTATGAACATACTGCAGGTGAAGAGTGTACTCACCTTTGCTCTAGAAACTGGGGAAGAAAACTGATAGGTTAATGATCTGATTGATGCTGTTTTTGGAGGCAACTTTGGGCAAAAATGAAGGATTAGTAGTATGCATGGTCACTCTAGCTTTATGAAAAATCAAGTAAGGGGGGTTTGTTAATGCTTGTATTTCAGGTAACCTTTTAGCCACAGTGGTGGCCACCACAAGAAGGCAGTTTTCCAGGAAAGATATTTCAAGTCTACTTTGGCTGAAGGTTCAAAAGGAGGTAGGACAAGGGCCTGTAACATTATGCTTAAATCCCAAGGAGAAGTGGAGTCCTTTATAGGAGGTCTAAGTAAACAGGTATCCCTGAGGAAGGTCTTACACAGTTTAGATGAAGCCAGAGAAGAGAAGATGAATTGTACTCAATGTGATAATTTAAGATGACTGCCAGTGGCACCTTAACAGTAGAAAAACTTCCCGCGCTTTGGAATATTGAAGCAAGAAAGTCCCAAACTGCAGGAATATGGGCTGTAAAAGGATACAAATGTTTTTTGTAACCCCATACTGAAAATCTCATTCATCAACTTTTATAAATCGTTCTAGTAGAGACTATGTGAAGATATTAAAATTCATTGAACTGGTGAAGAAAACCTTATGTTTCTAGCCATGACTGGAATAGGTGAAACCATATGTTTAGTTTTTATCTTGGAAGATCTGGGTGAATTTACCTTGATGGGTGGGACAGAAGATCTGGATGCGGCTCCAGTGTCCATGGACAGCATACTAAGTGAGACCAAAAAAAGGGGAACCAAGTATGTCAAGGCCAGAAGGGGGTAATGAGGATGACCCTGCTCTTCAATCTCTGGTTTCTGAAGAAATTAGGTTAAGAAGGGTAAGGGAGGGTAAGCATAAAGAAGACTGGAAGTGCAAACATGGACTAGAGCATCTCTCAGTGAATGTTCCTGAGGAGGGATCAGTGCAAAGAACCTGCTGCATTTGTTGTTGACGGGTGAATCAAACAGGTCGCAGCAAGGTTGACCTCATTTGTGGACAACCATGTTTGCCACTGATTGTTTTAGAGACCACTCGTAAGGCATCAGAATAACTCTGCTGAGCCTGTCCGCCAGAATGTTGCACTTCCCCAGAATGTGCGTTGCAACTAGGAACCAGTTGGAAGAGATTGCCCACTGACAAACCCTCACTGCTTCTTGACATAAGGGATAAGATCTGGTTCCTCCCTGCTTGTTGATGTGCCAAACCACAGATCTATTGTCCTTTTGTATCGCAATAGTTCCTAGAATAAGAAAGCTCTGTGATGCTTACAATGCTCTCATCTCTAGGACACTGACATACAAAATGGTCTCCTGTGTCAACCATGTGCCTTGGACCTTCCGACCCAGGTAATGACCCCCCCCAACTGGGAAGCATCTGTGGTCAACATGGCGTTTGGGTGAGTAACAACAAAAGGACATCCCTGTTCAACTTCTCCCAAGTGCAGCCACCACAGAAGAAAGTCGTTGCACACGAGACAATCTGATTGGATGATTTAGCAGATTCAAGTGCAACGACCATTGAACCCCTAGTGTCCACTCAAGAATTCTCATACGCAAGCATGATGCTGGAATCAAGTTATTGTGGCAGCCATCGAACCTAGTGCTCTGAGGACTAGACCTGCCAGTAGTTTGAGAAAGGCCAGAATTTGTTTAATATGCAATCTTAAAGTGTCTATCCTGTCTTGGGGCAGATAGGCTGGGCAAGTGGCTGTGTCTAGACATGCTACTATCAAGTCCATCGGCTGTACTGGATGAAGTTGCGATTTGTGTACGTTGATTGTGATGCTCAGGTGAGGGGCTGGGTAAAATAAATAATCCCTAGCTTGTAGTAGTAGATGCCTGGTTGATACAGTCAGGAGCCAATTGTCTAGATAAGGAAACACTTGAACTACCAATAAACAAACCAAAATATTGCAAAAACCACAATACTGGGAAGTCTAGCGATAAAAAAAAAAAAAAAGTTATGTTCTTACCATAACATTCCATGTGAGTTGTTCATCTCGCCTTTGTTCTTGCACGTGGGTACGGAGCCGATCCATCGGCTCCGAGTCGGCCGCTTTCCAAGCTCAAGATCTCTGAGTAGCTCAAGGCACAGTCCCTATCCCATGATGCTCTCTAACTAACCTCAGATCTAGTTTGCTGAACCCAACTAGAAAGAATACCACTAAACCTACCAATATGCCAAAAATATACACATGTATACATATATTTACAATTTGCTAAGAAATACTCTGGCTGAATTAAAGGACACTAGTCAGACCACCAGTCATACCCGTTCTTCAAGAGCCTGGATGGGGAAGGTGGGAGGGAGTGTAAGAACAAAGGCGAGTTGAACAACTCACATGGAATGTTATGGTAAAAAAGTACAGTTGTGTACCTACCATAAATGTAGATGTTCGAGTGTATTCACTGTTGCAGTCATTACTCTTGGGTTATCCTGCTGGCAGGCTACCCGCAGTCGGCCTGAATTCCAAAGTCCTGGTCCGGCGTCGGTTGCTGTCGCCTCTTCCCTGACGTCAGTGTGCCAGGGGTATAAAAGATGCAGCTGATGCCATTTTCTTCAGTTTTTCTTGCCCCAGATGTCAGGTGCCCCCAAAAGGGTAGGCTAAAAATTCTGCTCATAAAAAAGCATGCACTAACATAAACATTACCTTCACCTACAAGCAAATAAACCACATAAGTTGTATAGAATAGAGAAGTACAGATAAGTCCCAGCAATGAAAGGGGGATGGTGGGAGGGTAACCTGGACTGCAACAGTGAATACACTCGAACATCTACATTTATGGTAGGTACACAACTGTACTATGTTCATCGTGTTTCACAGTTGCAGTCATTACTCTTGGGTTGAATCCCAAAGATGAGGTTGGGTGGCTGGGCCTAAATAGAATTAGGAGTGGCTATGAGGCCCTGCAGAACTGCAGTGGCGAAGCCTACTCTGGATTTAGAGTAAAGAGGTACGTGATTGTGCTTTGTAAAAGTGTGCATTGAAGTCCAAGTTGCAGCCTCCAAAATGTCCTTAGTTGGTACTCCTCCGAGGAAGGCTGCTGAAGTAGCTGCGGCTCTGGTTGAGTGTGGCCTGATGCCCTTGGGCACTGATTTGCCATGTTGAGAATAGCAGAAATGAATGCAGTGGGCTATCCATTTGGAAATTGTCCGCTTTGAAATTGCTTTTCCTTGAGATCCTGCAGCATATGCCACTAAGAGTTGCTCAGATTTTCTGAAAGCTTTAGTTTTGTCCAAGTAGAAGTGTAGCTGTCTTTGTCCAAAGAATGTAGAAGTCTCTCCCCCTTATTCTGTGGGTTCGGATATAAGGTAGGCAAATGAGATGTTTGATTAAGAGCCACACTGGACAATACCTTAGGCATAAATGCTGGGTTTGTCCTCAGAGAAACCCTGTCCAGATGGAAAATTATAAAAGGTTCAACCGCCATTAGTGCCTGTAACTCAGACTCTTCTTGCTGAAGTTATTGCTAAGAGCAGAGCTGTTTTTCATGATAAGAATTTTATCTCAGTTGTATTAGCTGGCTCAAAAGTAGGCAGTGTGAGTTTTTCCAAGACAAAATTGAGGTCCCATGCAGGTATTGGTGCTCTTCTTGGGGGTCTTATGTTTCTGGCCCCTCTGAAGTACTGCCTTAGTAAAGGATGTGAAAAAATAGGTGGGTCCGTATTGTAATGAGCTAAAATGGCAGAGGCATGAATTTTAATCGATGAAAAGGATAGGCCTTTGTCCAACATCTCAGTTAAGTATTGTAAAATCTGAGGAATATTTGGTACAAGCATGTCAATTCCTGGTGCCTGATTCCAAGCACAGAATCTCTTCCACTTTTCTGCATATGATTTCCTGATGCTGGGCCACCTGGTCTCCAGAATAATCTCCACAACTGATTTGGAGAGAGGTGTGTTCTGAGTGGTTACATTATCCGCCATGCAGCCAGATTTAGGGTTTTGAATTGGCTGTGCAGCATCTGATTGTTCTGTTGGGTCAATAAATGAGGAATTTGAGGCAATGTCCAGGCTGGGCCTTGAGACAAGGCCTGGGTACCAGTGCTGGCGTGGCCAGTCTGGGGCAATGAGGATCATATTTGGCTTCTCTTGTCTGACCTTTAGAAGTACCTTGGGGAGGAGAGGTAGTGGAGGAAAGGCATATACTGTAAGGTTTTTTCCAGCTGAATGATACAGCACCCACTTTCCATGCCAGCTTGTGATAAGTCCTTGTGCAGAATCTCTGTAGCTGGCAGTTGTGAGGGGAGGCAAACAGATCTATGTCTGGGCATCCCCATTTCCCTGTTATTATGCTGAATATTTTTGGATCTAGTTTCCACTTGTGAGGATCCATGAGGTTTCTGCTTAGTTTGTCTGCCAGAGTATTTGTCATTCCTGGCAGGAATTGAGCTTGCAGGTGTACTTGATAAGTCACTGCTGTGTTCCACAAATTCATGGCTCGTCTGCAAAGGGGGTAGGAATGCGTGCCTCCCTGCTCGTTTATGTACCACATGACTGCAGTATTGTCTGTCTTTATTAGCAGTTGTCCTGGATGAAGGAGATCCTTGAAAGCTGTCAGAGCATTTTGTACAGCCAGCATTTCTTTTAGATTGATATGAAGATGACTTTGGCTTGTGGGCCATGTGCCCTGAATACATTTTTCTGCCATGTGGGCCCTCCAGGCATAATCTGACGCATCTGTTATTGTTTGCCTGGCAGTGGGTAAAGTGAAAGGCTGTCCCTTGTTGTGGTGACAGGCCTGAGCCCACCATCGAAACTCCTGCTGCAGGCAGGGAATGAATGTAATTGATTTTTCCAGGCTGTGGCAATGATGAGTCCAAACACTTTTTAGATAGCATTGTAGTTTCCTCATATGCAGTCTTGCATATGGAATTAACAGAATGTAGGATGCCATAAGCCCAAAGCCTGCAGAACTTTTCTTGCAGTTAAACTGGGTTTTTGTTGCCAACATTTTGAAGTAAGAAGTCAGTTGCCTTTGTTTGTCTGAAGTGAGATAAGCCATCTGGGCAGCTGTATTTAAGCTTGCACCCAGGAATATTATCTCTTGAGAGGGTACTAGTTTTTATTTCTTGTCGTTTACTGTGTACCTAGGCAAATTAGTAATCTTTTTACAAACGCCAGATGTTTTAGTAAAATGTCCTTGTTCTCTGCTTGAATGAGGCAGTTGTCCAAGTAGGGATATATTTGAATTCCTCTGTCTGCAGAAAGCAATTACTGGTTCCAGGCATTTTGTGAAGACCCTGGGCGCAGTGGATAAGCCAAAGGGCAGTGCAGATAATTGGTAGTGCATTGATCCGGCTATGAATCTGAGGTATCTTCTGCAAGATTGTCCGATTGGGACATGCAGGTATGCCTCTTTTAGGTCCAAAGTTACAAGCCAAGCCTTCTTGCCCAGCATGGGCAGAAGCTGCTGAAGAGTCAACATTTTGAATTTTGGAACGTCCAGAAAAGTGTTCAGAATAGACAGGTCCAGTATTGGTCTCCAGGCTTTGTCCTTTCTGGGTACCAGGAAAAGTTGTGAGTAAAATCCTTGTCCCTGCTCCTGTAGTGGTATTCACTGAATGGCCGCCATGTCCATGAGGGATGAACCTTGCTTTTGTGCCTCTGCCCACTGATTGTGTGGCAGGTCTGGCATGCCTATTGCCTTTGGCAGGGTGTGAAAGTGGAACCTATAGCCCTGATACGCTAGATTCAAGACCCATTTGTCCTGGGTGATCATGTGCCAGTTTTGTGAAAAAAGTGCCAGTTTTCCCCCTAAGGGAGCTTGTAAAAGGTAAGTGCTTGGTACTGGTAGAGGAAAGTCATTGGGACTGTTTCCTGTAAGGTTGAGATTTGTCTTCTCTGCTTTTTGAGGTAGAAGCACCCCATTGCTTAGGCCTGTATGAGCCTTGGGGCTGGGATCTGCCTCTAGGGCGTCTGTACCTGCCTCTTTGTGGCCTGTCGGACACTGGAAAGGACCAATTTTTTGAAGGCCAATTCCTGCTAAATCTAGATGGCTGTACCTGTAAAAAATCCTTAACTGTCTGCATAGATTTTGCTTTGTCCTCCATTTTCTTCAACACCTCTTCTGCCTTAACACCAAGCAAAGTATCACACTGTAATGGAGCATCTAATAATTTTGCTTTAACATAAGGCAGATTCTGTTCCTTTAACCAAGCATGCCTCCTCATCACTGAACCCGTTACAGCGGCCCTACAAGAGGCCTCCAAAGAATCAAAACCACATTGCAAAGTATGTTTTCCCACTTGTTCAGCTGCATGTAATAAATCCTGCATTTCCTTGTTTTCAGGACATTCAGATTTAGTCAACATTTTCTGTTTTAGTAGTGACATTAGGTATTGTTGATATTTAAGCATATGAAATTGACAATTTAAGGCCCTTACAGCCAAAGTAGCAAAAGTGTAAACTTATTTCCCCCATGTGTCCAGTACCCTTGAATCCCTATCAGAGGGGACAGGGTTTTTAGCAGTGGAAGCCTTGACTCCCTTAGGACCCTGAGATGTGATTTCTGGGTCAGCAGCAGGGTCTTTATAAAGAAGTTTATGGGAATCTGGAACCCTGTAGTACCTGGGGGTATAGAGTCTGGAGACAGGCCGGACTCTGAAAAAACATCATCCACAATGTCCAGAACAGGGGGAATAGCAAGGGGCCTGTGCTGAGTAAGTAAAAGAAAATCTCTAAGCCTTTTCTTAGATTCTGAGTAATCCTGACTCTACCGATGAAAGTGCTCCCTCATGGTATGCAGGGTTTCCCCAAAGGAGAAATCTTCTGCAGGAGAAGCTGAAGGAATGGATTCTTCAGCATCAGAATCCTCATAGGGAGGAAGAGTATTCCTGATCAGAGGAGGAATCAGAGGAAATGGAAACGTGATCTGAAGATTCATATTCTGTCTCTTGCCTAGGCCTCTTATCAGGAGGGGGATGGGAACCCCTGATCAAAGTAATAAGGTCTTTGGCCATTTTGAGCATTTGTTTTTTTAGACATGGAAGCCTGTCCTGGAGAATGCTGTACTTGTTTCTTTGTCTTTAGAGCTGCTTTGGTCTTTGGCTTGGAAGCTGAAGATGGCTTTACATATAACTGAGTTGGTCTGAAAACACCCTCAGAAGCCGATGCCTGCACAGCGGTTCCGGACCCATCTGAGGGAATAGTTTCCAAGGATCCAATACCTTGAGTTTCCAGAGGCTGAGTCGGCTAAACGTGGGAGGCGGAAGCGGCCTGTGGCTCTGAGGTAGTGGGCGTCAGGGGCTGCTAAAGTGCCTCACTGAGAACTGGCGAACTGACGACAAGCTTAGCGGAAGCCTCATTGTTGGTTTTGTACCTTGGATGCCTGTCCTTGTCTTTATCCTTGCATTTTTTTAGAAATTCCGGTCGTCGGTTGCTCTGATGGCATAGTATAATTGAACGTTCGGCCGAAGTAATGAAAGGCAAAATCGTACCGACGCTTTATAGTGCTTGGTTAAATCTAGCACAAAACCGACAACAAGCAACATCGTTGTCACGGCCTAGGCAAAGAATACAGTAAGAGTGAAAATCCTTATGAGGTATTTGCTTCCCACAAGAAATACAATTGTTAACTTTTTCTGATATCGGTCTGGAGCAAGAAAAAAGTTTCCCCAACTGGGTACTTAGCTTTAATGAAGACTTCGGATCTGAAATTCGATTTCGAAAATCTCAGTAGTCGGCTGACCAGCACTGGCATACTGCTTTTGCTTCGGGCACCGCGCGGCAAGAAAGACTGAAGAAATGGCGTTGGCTGCATCTTTTATAACCCTGGCACACTGACATCAGGGAAAAGGCGACAGCAACAGACGCCGGACCAGGACTTTGGAATTCAGGGCGACTGCGGATAGCCTGCCAGCAGGATAACCCAAGAGTAATGACTGCAACAGTGAAACACGAACATCATAACTTCTTTATGTGAAGTTGTTCAAACTTGCTGTTTGTTCTTACACGTGGGTAGCGTCCCAAGCACCCTAATCCTGGGTGGCTCACGGGAGTACATTCCTGAGAACAGTGGAACCAAAGGAAGCCCTGTCCACTTTGTAATGAGTGATAAACGTATGAGGTTTGGACCAAGTAGCAGCTGCACAAATAGTGTCCAAAGACAAACAGGCTGCATGAGCCACAGATGTAGACACAGCCCTGGTGGAATGTGCTTTCACACTATGCTCTAAAGGATGGTTGGTTGATGAATATATATATTTTATGAATCAGATAACCACTTAGACAATGTAACTTTAGCTACAGGCAGCCCCTTTTTATTGTCCGCATGAGAAAAGTACAGTTGTGTACACCTACCATAAATGTAGATGTTCGAGTGTATTAATTGTTGCAGTCATTACATTTGGGTAATCTGCTGGCAGGATGCCCTCAGTCAGCCTGATTAACAAAGTCTTGGATCCTGCATCGGTTGCTGTCCCTTCTTCCATGACGTCAGATCGTCAGGGGTACAAAATATGCAGCCAACGCCATTACATCAGTTTTTCTTGATCCAGATGTCAGGTGCCTCCCCAAATGGGGAGAAAAAAATGTATATATATATATATATATATATATTATATATATATTATATATATATATATATATATATATATATATATATATATATATATATATATATATGTATATAATATAAAACACATACCTCCAAACAAAAGCAAATACACCAAAAAGGCTTTTAAAGATATTAATAGAAATAAGAGGTATAGTTATAAAAAAACAGGGGGCTGGAGGGAGGGTAACCAGGACTGCAACAGTGAATACACTCGAACATCTACATTTATGTTAAGTGTACACAACTGCACTATGTTCTTCGTGTTTCACTGTTGTTGCAGTCATTACATTTGGGTAGAATCCCAAAGCTATGGTTGGGGAGAATGGATTTATACAGCATTAGGAGCAGCTATAAGGCCTTGCAGGTCAGCAGTGGCAAAGCCAGCTCTGGTTTTAGAGGAGAGATAAATGGTAATGTTTGGTGAACGTATGAACTAAGCTCCAGGTAGCAGCTTCTAGAACGTCTCTGGTAGGAACCCCTCTGAGAAAGGCTGCAGAAGTAGGTGCAGCCCTGGTGGAATGAGATCTGATCCGCTTGGGGACATGTTTACCATGGTGCATATAGCAGAAACTAATACAATGGCTTATCCATTTGGAAATAGTCTGCTTTGAAATAGCCTTTCCCTCTGCCCCTGCAGCAAATGCCACCAATATTTGTTCAGTTTTTCTTAGAGATTTTGTCCTGTTTAAGTAGAATCTTAGTTGTGTGTGTACATCGAATGAATGCAGAATCCGCTCACCCTTGTTCTGTGTATTTAAGAAAGTTGGCAGATGAATGGTCTGATTAAGAGTCACACTAGATACCACCTTAGGCATAAAGGATGGATTGGTCCCGACAGCCACCCTGTCCAGGTAAAAAATAATGAAAGGCTCCACTGCCATAAGAGCCTGTAGTTCTGAAATCCTTCTAGCTGAAGTGACTGCTTAAAGAAAAGCTGTTTTCCAAGAGAGAAATTTCAGGTCCGCAGTAGCAGCTGGCTCAAAAGGAGGTAGAGTGAGTTTTTCCAAAACAAAATGCAGGTCCCATGCAGGAGTTGGTGCTCTCCTGGGAGGTCTTACATTTTTGGCCCCTCTGAGATACTGCTTTAGCAGAGGATGAGAAAAGAGGGGAGGCTCTGTATTGTAATGAGCTGAAATGGCAGAGGAATGGATTTTTATGGAAGAAAAAGATAGGCCCTTGTTAAGTATCTCAGTTAAGTATTGCAGAATCTGAGGAATATTGGGCATTGCTGTGCTTATTCCTTGTGCTTGGTTCCAGGCACAGAATCTCTTCCATTTGTCATCATAAGATTTTCTAGTACTAGGCCTTCTAGCCACCAAAATGACACCCATCACAGGTTTGTTGAGAGATGTAAAGAGTGAAATTAGTTGATCAGCCAAGCTGCAAGATTCAAAGTTTGGAACTGAGTGTGCAAAATTTGGTAGTTCTGCTGAGACAGTAGGTAAGGTGTCTGAGGCAGGTGCCACGGAGGAAGGTGCGACACATTGCAAAGGAGCGGTTACCAGTGTTGGCGAGGGCAGTCTGGAGCAACCAGAATAATTTTTGGTTTGTCCTGTCTGACCTTTAGTAGGACTTTGGAGAGCAGAGGCACAGGGGGAAAGGTATAGACTGATAGGTTTTTCGAGCTGCAAGATAGAGCATTCACGTTCCAAGCTTTTTTGTGATGAATTCTTGTGCAGAACTTGTCCAACTGATAGTTTTGGGGTGAGGCAAAAAGATCCATGTCTGGGCTCCCCCATTTGTATGTCAACATGCTGAAAATTTCTGGTTCCAGTTTCCATTCATTTGGGTCCTTAAGATTTCTGCTTAGTTCGTCTGCCAGAGTATTTTGCTTTCCTGGTAGGAATTGAGCTTGTAGATGTATTTGATAAGTCAAGGCCGTGTTCCACAATGCCATGGCTAGTCTGCAAAGGGGGTAGGAAAGTGTACCCCCCCTGCTTGTTTATGTACCACATGACTGTGGTGTTGTCTATCAGTAGTTGTCCTAGATGAAGGTAGTCCTTGAAGGCTGTCAGAGCATTCTGTACAGCCAGCATATCTTTCTGATTGATATGTAGGTGCATTTGATTTGGACTCCTTTTGCCCTGAATGCATCTCCCTGCCAGATGTGCCCCCAAGCATAGTCTGATGCATCTGTAGTCAGGGTTTGGGTGGCAGGGGGTGGAGTGAATGACAGTCCCTTGTTTTGGTGGCAGGCCTCTGCCCACCATAGGAACTCTAGTTGCAGGCAAGGTATGATAGGAATCATTGTTTCCAGGCTGTGACAATGTTGACTCCATAAGCTTTTTAAGTACCACTGAAGTTTCCTCATATGCAGTTTTGCACATGGAATTAGAAGAATGCAGGAGGCCATGAACCCCAAGGCCTGCAGAATTTGTCTTGCAGATAGCTGTTTTTTGTGGCCACCTGTTTGAAGTAAGTCAATTGAATTTGCTTTTTTTGGCATAAGTTAAGTCATCTGGGGAGTTGTATTCAAGCTTGCACCCAGGAATGTAATTTTTTGAGAGGGTACCAGTTGTGATTACTTTTCGTGTATGGTGTACGCTAGACAAGTTAGAACCCTTTTTACAAACGCCAGATGTTTTAGAAGTGCCCCCTTGTTTTCTGCCTGAATTAGACAATCATCCAGGTATGGATAAATTTGAATATTTCTTTGCCTGAAAAATGCAATTACTGGTACCAGGCACTTTGTGAAGACCCTGAGTGCAGTAAATAAGCCAAAGGGCAGTGCAGAGAACTGGTAATGCAAGTAGCCTGCTTTGAAGCGGAGGTATCTTCTGCAAGATTCCCTGACTGGGATATGCAGATAAGCCTCTTAGTCTAGTGTTACCAACCAGGCATCATTGCCTAGCATAGGTAGTAACTATGGAAGAGTCAGCAACTTGAATTCTGGAATGTCCAGAAATGTATTTAGAGTGGATAAGTCCAGAATTGGACGCCATGATTTGTCTTTTCTGAGTACCAGGAAAAATCTTGAATAGAAACCTTGTCCCTTTTCCTTTTCTGGTACTGGCTGAATAGCCCCCATATTCATGAGGGACATAACTTGTTTCTGGGCCTCTGCCCACTGATTTGTCCGCAGATCTGGCCATCCGTTTGGGACTGGCAATGTGTGGAAATGAAATCTGTATCCCTGGGATACTATATTTACAGCCCATTTGTCCTGGGTAATCATTTGCCAGTTTCATGCATGAAGTGCCAGTTTTCCCCAAAAGGGGATCATTGGACGTGATTGGTGATTGAAGTGGAAAGTCATTGAGACTGTTTACCATAGGGAGGTGCCTTGTTGCTTCCAGATTTGGAGGTGGAGGCACCCCATTGCTTTGTTCTAAAGGTTCCTTGCGACTGAAACCTGGAGCCTTTGGAATGTCTGGATTTGACCTGACAGCTCTCATGTGTACCGGAAACAACCAGTTCCTTAGTAGGCCAGTGCCTACTAAACCTGGGTGGCTGCACTTGTAAGAAATCTCTCACAGTTTGCATAGATTTAGCTTTATCTTCCATCTTTTTCAAAACCTCTTCAGCTTTATTACCAAAGAGACTGTCCTGTTGTAAAGGAGCATCCAACAATTTTGCTTTAACATGGTCAGGCAGACTTTGCTCCTTGAGCCAAACATGCTTTCTTATCACAGATCCAGTTACAGCAGCCCTGCAAGAGGCCTCCAAGGAATCAAAATCACACTGCAAAGTATGTTTTCCAACTTGTTCAGCTGAATGTAATAAATCCTGCAACTCTACTTTCCACACAGTCATAAATCAACATAATTTTCTGTTTAAGTAAACCCATGACATGCTGTTGATATTTAAGCATATGAAATTGACAGTTTAAAGCCCTGATTGCCAAGGTTGCAGACGTGTAAACCTTCTTACCCCATCTATCCAGCACCCTGGAATCTCTGTCAGAAGGGGTGGAATTTTTAGGAGTAGAGGCCTTAACGCCCTTGGGACCCCGAGAAAGGGTTTCAGGATCAGCAGTAGGGTTTTTGAAAAGGAATTTGAGGGAGTAAGGAACCCTGTAGTACCTGTCTGGCTTACTAGGAACCGGAGGCAGGGAATCAGGGGTCATACTGGATTCTGAGAAAACATCAACAATGTCTAGAACAGGAGGTATAGCCAAAGGCCTATGCTGAGGAAGAAGAAGAAAATCCTTAAGTCTCTTTTTAGATTCAGAGAAATCCTGACTCTCCCAGTGGAAGTGTTCCCTTAAGGTATGCAAAGTTCCTCTAAAAGAGAAATCCTCAGGGGGAGAAGCAGAAGGTATGGAGTCTTCTGCATCAGAGTCCTCATAAGTGGGTATAGATAAATCCTGATCAGAAGAAATAGAAACCTGATCTGAAGATTGATAGTCAGTAATTTGCCTAGGCCTCTTAGTAGGAGGGGGATGGGTACCCCTGATCAAGGTAATTAAATCTTCAGCCATTTTGATCATTTGTTATTTAGGCATTGGGGCCTGTACACATGGGCCCAAGCGTCGTTTTTTTAGACATAGTAGTAGTTTTTGGCCTTAGTTTTGAAGATGGCATCGGTTTAATATACAAATCTTTAGGCCTGAAAACACCCTCAGAAGCCGGTGCCTGCTCAGCGGCTCCGGACACATCTAAGGTAGAGACATCCATGGGTTCAATATTTAAAGTATCGTGTGGCATACCAAACTCCAAAGGGGTCTCAGTAGAGGCCTGCAAATCAAAAGTAGCAGGTATCAGGGACTGAGAAAGTGCCTCACTGAGTACTGGCTTAGGAGAAGCATCGTCGTTGGTTTTGGACCTCGGTCTGTCTCTGTCATTTTCTTTGTGTTTTTTAGGTATTCCGGTAGTCGGATTTCTAACCGACAACATTTCTGGATAGTTAAATCTTGAGCCAAAATATTTAGAAGCAAAAATATACTGACGTTTAATCGTGCGTTGATTAAATTTAACACAAAACCGACAGCAAGACATGTTGTGGTCAGGGCCAAGGCAAGGAATATAGTACTTCCCACAAGTAAAGCAATTATTAACTTTTACTGACATCGGTAAGGAGCAAGAAAAAGTTTCCCCAACGGGGTACTTAGCTTTTAGTTGAAGACTTCGGTTCTGAAACTCGAAAATTAAAATTTCAGGAGTCGGCCGACCGGCACTTGCGAACTGCTTCCGCTTCGGGCACCGCATGGCAAGAAAGACTGATGTAATGGCGTCGGCTGCATGTTTTATACCCCTGACGACCTGACGTCATGGAAGAAGGGACAGCAACCGATGCAGGACTCAAGACTTTGTTAATCAGACCGACTGAGGGCAACCTGCCAGCAGATTACCCAAATGTAATGACTGTAACAGTGAAACACGAAGATCAAAGAGCTGTTCCGATTTCCTAAACTCCTTTGCTCTGTCCAAATAAAACCTCAGTTGTCTGTGAACATCAAGTTTATGTAACATATATTCTAATTTATTCGAATGGTGTCTGAAAAAGGTGGGCAGCTCAATAGACTGGTTCAAATTAACCCCGGAGCAGACCTTAAGAAGAAAGGTGGGATTTGTCCTGAGACACACTATGTCGGGATGAAAAAGCAGATACGGAGGCCTGATAGAAAAAGCTTGTAGTTCTGAAACTCTACGAGCTGAGGTAATAGCCACCAAGAATATTGTTTTCCAAGAAATGAACTTCAAGGGACAAGAAGATGCAGGTTCAAAGGGGGGAAGCATAAGCTGAGACAGTATTTAGATTCCAGGGGGCAACTAGTTGTCTGACAGGTGGTTTAAGGCGAGGAGTCCCTTTCAGAAAGGCTTTATATAATCTGTGAGAGAGAAGATTAGACCCCTCAAATCCCAGGTGAAAACTGGATATTGCAGCCAACTGAACTCTTACAGTGGCCGCTGCTGCACCTTTGTGAAAAAGCATAGTCAAACTCCAGAACACTATCAATAGGAGTGAAATAGGGATCAATATCATGTTGAGAGGCTCAATAAACAAAACGCTTCCACTTGCTGTTGTACAGTTTTCTGGTGGAGACTTTATGACAGGAGACTAGAATATGTTGCACACGGAAGACAAATTATATGACCTGGCTAGGTTGGGAAGTGCAGCAGCCAAGCTGTCAGTCTGAGGGACTGAAGAGAGGGGTGAAAAACTCCTGATGAGTGAGTCAGAAGGTCTGGCACTGGGTCCAGAAACCAAGGTTCTTCCATTTGATATTGATAAAGGAAGGGGAACCATATCTGCTGAGGCAAAAAGGGGGCTATCAGAATAACAGTCCTTCCCGAGCTTTTTGCTTTCTGTAAAAATCTGGGAATCAGAGGGGTTGGAGGAAATGCATAAAGGAGACCCGAGGGCCAATCGTGTAGGAGAGAATCCCTTGGGCTGTCCCCCTGGAGGAGGATTCAGGGCAAAGCAGCTTCTGCATTTGGCATTCAGCGGGGATGCAAAAAGGTCGCAGAGGCTGGCCCCATCTGCGGAATATCATTTCCGCCCCTTCTTCAAGGGACTACTCGTGGGGCAACAGAATTGCTCTGCTCAGTTTGTCCGCTATCACGCTGGATTTCACCAGGATGTGCATTGCTATCAGAAAGCGTCCGGTGGATACAGCCCACTGTCAAATTCTCAAGGCTTCTCGGCATAAGGGGTAAGACTTGGTTCCCCCCTGTTTGTTGATGTACCAGACCACCAACATGTGTGTTGTCCGGCTGGATCGCAATAGTCTCCCGAGGCAGAGAGTCGTGGAAGTGCTGCAATGCTAAAAGCACCTATCTCAACTCCAGGACATTGATGTGCAAATGAGATTCCATCTCTGACCAGGTACCTTGGGCAGTTCTTCTCTGAAAAAGCCCCCCCCCCCCCTATCAGGGAAGCGTCCGTGGTCACCGTGGCTACAGGAGGGGGGGGGAGTACAAATGGTCAACTTATAGTCACCTGGTGACTGTTCAACCACCAGAGAAGGTCCTTCTTGCAAGCGTCTGTCAGTAGGATCTTGAAAGACATTGGGAGCTGTTAAGACCACTGGGTGAAAAGCAACCACTGAAGTATCCTCATGTGCATCCGTCCCAGAGGAACCGCTATGTGGGTAGCTGCCATGGTGCCTAATAGCTTTAAAATCTGAAAGGCAGGTACTCTCTTTTCTTTTAGCAAGCAGGAAACCTGATTTCGTAGAGAGAGAACTCTTTCTTGAGGTAATCTGGCCAAGGCGGTGGTGGTGTCTAGGTCTGCTCCGATAAAGGAGATATGCTTGCGATGGTAATAAGGCAGATTTTTTGAAATTAATGGTTATTCCTAACCGAGAACAGAGAATGAATGTATGATCCCTGGAAAGAATGAGTTGATGACTGGTGGTGGCGGATAGTCGTCCAGATACGGAAACATCCAGAATCCTACACGTCTCAGGTGAACCATAACCACTGCCATACATTTGGTGAACACTCTGGGGGCCGAGGTGAGACCAAAGGGCAGTGCTTGAAATTGGTAGTGACTGGCCCCCAGCCAGAAAAGCAAATAATATCTGGATGGTCTGGCCATTCTGATGTGGTAGTACGCATCCTTGAGAGCTAAAGAGCACATCCAATCGCCCGTTCCCAGGAATGGGAGTATCGACTGAAGCATGACCATCCGGAACATTTCATTCTTTACAAAAGCATTGAGCTTGCTGAGGTCTAAAATGGGCCTCCAGTCCCCCATTTTCTTTGGAACTAAAAAGAATCTGGAGTAAGTTCCGGATCCTATCTGGTCCATCGGGACTGGCTGGATAACTTTTTTTTAAGCAGCTTTTTGATTTCTATAGCTGCTTGATCCCGTAGACTGGGTGGAACATCTGGGATTCTTGTTCTGACTGGCGGGGACTCTGAAAAGGGAATGATAACCTCTGGTAACTAAGCTTTGTACCAAAGAATCTGATGTAATTCCTAGCCAGGCATCTGGGTACAAAGCCAAGCGACCCCCGACTGCCTCCAGAGTAGGACAGTCGGGCCTCTTCTCAGGAGCGCTGATAAGGCTTGCCAGAGAACTGCTCCCTGTCGCCCTGGTTTTGCAGACCCCTTCTGCAGCCAAAGCAGTGTCTTCTGTTATTGCCCCCTCCTCTGCCCCTGAAGGGGGTTCACTACGTGTGTTCTGGAAATCTCCTTTGGACTTCCGGAACCACATTTGTAGGGGTGGAAAAATGGACTCCTATGGCAGATAAAGTCTTTCCTTCCTGCTCACACCTAGTGAGAGTCTCCTTGACTTGCGGCCCAAACAAAGAAGAGCCATCAAATGGGGTGATGACAAAGGAAGATTTGAAGGCTTCTGCAAAGGAGCATAGGTGCATCCAGGACTGCCTCCGCAGAGCTATCGCTGAACCTGCTGCTCAACTTGACCCATCGGCTGCATAGGAAATGAGCCGCATGGACAAGTTGACAATGGAATTAAAGGTAGAAAGCTGAGCAGTCAGCTTCTCAGAAATAGCTTCATCTGTGTTACCCTTTAGAGTATCTCTAAGTTCCTGGAGGAGATCTCATTGAAGATGGGTAAAATGGGTTAAATAGTTAAGCAATCTCATGGCAAACGTCGCAGAACTAAAAATGTGTTTCCCATATTTGTCCATTGTCCTAGAATCTCTATTAGGAGGATGGACGGTAGAAGAGTTCTCTGACATCTCTTTCTTGGTGGCTGCCGCCACCACCATGGCATCAACAAGGACTCCTTTAGTGAGGTACAATTTGTCTTGAGGGGAAATGATGAACTTATTGGGCCTCAGAGGGACTGGTTCTATGGAATCAAGGGACTCCTAAGCCCTTCGAGCAACCAGTTCCATCAGTTCGTCGAAGGGTGGAGTAACACAAGAGGTGGAAGATTGAGATCCAAAGGTCTTCAGGAGCACCTACCCATCTTCAGTAGAGATAATGGACTGCCAGTCACCCCTCTGTTTCAGTATTTCCAGGATGTCTGCAAAAGAGACATCCTCCGAGGGGGACCCTTCTGATTCCTCTAAGTCGGTGTCTGATGTCAAAGATTCCTGAGGGGAATCCAAATGCCTCCTCTTGCAAATTCTCTTCCTGGGGACTTCATCAGTGGGAGTGTCTGGTGAAGTCTCAGTAGACAGGGTTCACCCAAAGGGGTTACCTGAGGCTCTGGGTCTTGACACTTAGGAACCTGCGATGCAGAGGCAGAACGTGGCATTTTAGGGGAAGAAGAGGAGAGACCTGAGAAAGTGAGGGTCTTAGCAGACATTACCTTCCTAATGGCATCGAAGGCACAGGAGTCTCGACCCAAGGAATCTGCCGGTTCTGAGGAAGACGGCGGCTTCCCTCGTGCCGAGACCAAGGGCTCCGCACAAGAGGATGGAGCAGAGCTCATCTGCGCCGAGGCTCATAGAGGAAGGGTCGGTTCAACTCTCCCCCCGGAACCGACGAGATAGCGTCGGCTCAGAGACACTTTGAACGACACTGAAGAGATCAGGGTCGACGGAGCCAAAGACACTGGGACAGAACTTCGGCTCCGCGGGTTCCACGACCATCAGATCTTTCGCCTCCAGCTCCGAAGGCCTAGGTAAGCTTGGAGGAGGAGTAGTAGTCACAGGCAAAGGGACGGTAGTACGATTCGAACACAGTTAGGACGAAACCAAAAGTAATTTGGCCAATGCCGGGTTCTCCAAGAGCCTCTGCACCACACAGTCCACATTGATGTCTGAAAGGGTCCTAGAAGAACAGGTCGAAGGGACTGAAGAAGCCATAGACCTGAGTATTGGAGACTTCAACACCTCTGACACCGGCTCCAGCACAGAGGATTGGCTCCGAAACATCGGTTCGGTGCACGGCTCCGATGACTTAGGAACCCGTGACCGCATCTTAATAGAAGTGCTCAGAACCAAGGGCCTGGGTTCCGAGGACACCCTTGAAGACTTCGACCCTTTCAAAGACTTGGAGGTCTGGTCAGTCTTATCCATGGCTTCCAGAAATTCATGTTTCAACAGTCCTCTATCGATTAACTTTCTTCTTTCAAGTAATACTCTGCCACTAAAAGAGTGGCAGATAGAACAATCCTCCTGTAAATGCACAGGTCCTAGACAATATACACAAGACACATGATTGTCCGTAATGGACATTTTCTGCCCACAGTCGCACCTCTTGAAACCTGACTTCTGTTTCTCTTTTTGGTCAGCCGTAATATCAAACAGCACACAATTATCAGATCCCTGATAATAAAACAAAACGGTACTATAAAGAGTTCAAGAATGTCGAACTTTCTACCAGCACACAATTATCAGAACCCCCCCCCCACCAAATTTTTTATATCTAAATATTTATTTAAATATTTATAGCAAAATAGCAAACGCACACTATCTAATATGACTAAATATAAAGGGATAGGGAAATTCAGTTGACAGAGCCCTGTTCAACTACAGTAGTAAAGCACAGAAGTGCCTAAACGAAAAAAGGGGCAAGGCCCAAGAGCAACCATTCCAATAACACCAACACAGCAAAAATCCACACAAGAGGGACACAGCTTTAAAAAAATAACAGGAACAGACTACTAACTGTAATAAGAATACTAACTCTACGCAAGAATAATTGTTAAAAGACACAAAAAGAATTATACTGGCCCGAGCTCTCTGAAGAACTTGCCATCTGTTGCAGCGGCAAACTAGATATGAGGTTAGTCAGAGAGCATAATGGGATAGGGACTGTGCCTCGAGCTACTCGGAGATCTTGAGCTTGGAAAGAGGCCAACTCGGAGCCGATGGATCTGCTCCGTACCCACGTGTAAAAACAAATGGCGAGATTGAACAACTTCACATCAAAACACTATTAAAACAAACAAAAACCATACTAATATGCTCTAGCATCTCTGCTATAACAAGCCTTTAACAGAGTATATTCAACATACATACCAACTCTTCTTAAATACTCCACCTTTCTAAATTAACAATTAAAAACATTTAGAGACACATCTTTACAAAAAACATTTTCAGCTGCATTCTCTATTTAAACCTGCTGGACTAAGGTTATTGAACTTGAACATGAAAATCAATTATTTTTCCTAAGCTGATTTTTCACATAATACTTGTGCTAACATTGTTGCTTGTAACTCAGTTGGATCCCCATTATGTGCTTGCAAAAAATGTACTGTTACAGGGCTAAATTCACTACCTTTTTTAATGTCTCTGACATGCTCTTTTAACCTTACTGCAAAACTTATTTTGCTTTCACCTAGGTAGAAAAATGGATTCTGATGGCAGACAAGGTATTTCTGTCCTCACTACGGGACAGCATCTCTAACAGTGTGCCCAAATGACGATGATCCATCAAAAGGAACACTGATGAAGGACGTCTTGAAAGGTTTGTTGAAGTCACAGAGACACATTCAGGCAAGACACCTTATAGCAATGCCTGAACCAGCAACCCTCGAGGTACTCCCGGGCAGCAAGCGAGATTAGCCTCATGGACACGTTACAGATAGACTTATAGGGTGGCCAATCTGGAGGAAAAGGTTTTCTGTTCCTCTGCAGACACAGACCCTGGGGCAGAACTAGAGGGTTCCTTAATTAATTCCTTCTGTAGTCTGGTGAAGTGTGCCAGGTAATTCAGCGATCGCAATGTGAAAGTTACTGATGCGTATGCCTGCTTCCCAAATCTGTCCAAAGCCCTAGACTCCCTATTAGGGAGATGGACATTGGAGCTCTGTTCAGTTAGCATCTTTTTAGTGTTTAGTGGCTGCTGCAACAACCACGGCATCTACTGGGGAACCTTTTGTCCCAGTGCTGCTTACCTGATGGGGCACTGAGGATCTTGTCAGCTCTCTGGAATGGGCTCCACAGTGTCCTGCTCCTTTCATGCCTTGCAGAAGACAAGGTCGATAAAGTCATCCTGCTGGGGGGAGGGGGGACACACACTCACGATGCAGATGGGCCAGACCTAAAGGCCTCCAGAAACACTAACCCCTCTGAGGAAGGGCTTTGGGTAAGTCCATCCTCCTTCTCTGACATAGGATTTCAAGGATTTCTCCAAAGGAGACATTAGAGATCTTATAGGTTTCATAGGTGTTTACTAGGGTAATGGCCACAATGGCCTTTTTAAGCCTAGCCATGCATCCCAAATCTCTAACAAGTTCTGATACCCTTGAGAAGTGTAAGCGTGGGGCCTGGCAGATGAAACATTTACAGGTTACCTGTGTCCATTAGAGATACAGGTGCCAAACCAGGGATGAATTTACAGTTTCCCATCCAACTGTCCAAGTTGGGATGACCTCTGCTTCACATGGATGGGGAGCCTATTCCACAGACGCTATTAGTCTCTGGGATACATACCTCTCTCTCCAGCAGGTCCTATTAATATCACAGGCAAGAATCAAGTCTTTAGAATGGGTAATTCTGGTGCTGTTTTCTGGATATGCAGAAGGTCCATCAGCAAGGGGTCTGACAATGCCCTGTATATGCCAGGCATAGACCTCCCCTCAAAAGCCTGTAGGAGAAAGAATACAGGGACAGGGCCTTGAAGCAGTCTGCATAGGACATGTTACTTATGCCCCATTTTCTTTTAGTGAGGAATCTCTGTGGATGTACCAACTGTTGGATATACCTGGTTAGGTACATACCAAAGGGGGCATTGTACTCAATATGACATGACATCCTCTCTACATGCCTCAATTATCCAATATGCAGATGACTCCACTTTAATCTGTGCTGCATCAACCCTACAAGATCTCCATACTATTACACAAGAGTCCTTTCTATCAGTTGAAACCTGACTCGCAAACTCTAAGCCAATTCTAAATCCTAACAATAAAGGAGAAAGAACCACACTGGAAGCAAATAATCAACTTTCTTCAGTCTGAAGAAGTTTACGTATATTCAGTAAACGAAAGCGCTTACGCTATTTTATTTGTTTCCAGTGTGGTTCTTTCTCCTTTACTGTTTTACAGAGTGTGTTTTTGTTTTTTCGAGTCTAAATCCTAACAAGACTAAACTTCTCCTGTTCCACCCAACAAGATCTCCTTCTTCTAGTCCACCTTTAAACATTGTGTCCACAAGCAAAACCACCATCACACCCCTGTTCTCCACACTAAACTTCTTGGGGTTGAAATGGACTGCAACATGAAATTTGACATCCATATCTCCCACACCATAAACAAGTTCTTCACTAAGCAAGCTAAATCTACTATTGCGCACGCATGTACACACACATACTTCATATCCACTCTCCTGTAAAACTCCCAAATATCAGAAAGTCTGAAATGGCCAAACTTGACTCTTGCTATAATAAAATAGCAAAATTTGCCACCAATTCCCCTTTCAGGTCCCATCATTGTTCAGCTCTGAAACAACTTAATTGGCTCGACCATCCCAATCTCCTCCTCTATAACCAACTCACTTTTGCACACAAACTCTTGCATCAACCTGAAAAAAAACCTGCTCTACAAAATATAATACTCACATATATCAGGCCCTTCTGCTCAAGCAGTAAACCACAAAAGCTACCAACGCAGCTGGTGAATCCCTTTTCTCTAACTACATACCGAAAATATGGAACTCACTACCCACCAATATAGTATCCCAGTTCTCAGTAACTCAGTTTAAACAAACTCTTGAGAACCTATTTGACAAAAACATGGCTATGCTATTGCATCAGCCCAGAGTAATTTACCCATACCATTGTACCTATTTAATTCTTTTCCCCAACCACACTCCCAAACTACTAATCTTAATAAAAGAGCTCCAGTCTCCCTCTCTCTCCAAGCACACACTAATACTAATTCCTTCTGGCCTTCACCATTTCTTTACTCAGATTAACATTTTTCACTATGTCGGGAATTCAAAACATAAATTGTAACTGATACATCCATTTAACTGTATTACTCACAATCTATGGCTCAATCTTAAAAATACCTGAATCCTTGAATTCTGAAATGCTGTCAAATCCTATGGACTTTTACTTACATTTGTATTGCCAGGATTATCTACTATGTATCTATACAATGTGTTACCTGACATCTACGGCTCAATGTTACAAGCCATCTAAATCCTGTAATTCTGTATTACTGTCAAAACCTATGGTATTTGTATTCTGCAGTTGTATTAGTATTTGTATTCTATGCTTAATAATGGGAACATTTCTCCTCAGGCCTCCACTGAAAAAGGACCTGTGTCCAGTTCGACTTTTCCAGTGAACAAATGTAAAATAAAATAAAATAAAACAAATAAAGATAAGTCTGATGAATGCCAAATACAGTGGAACACTGACTTCCTTGGACCTAGATGCCACACCTTTGTTTATACGTTGCGCAACAAAGAAGGATTTCCTCACCACTGTAGATAAATGATGGTTAAAGGTTAGATTACTATGTGTGTGTGCCCCTAAGTCCCTGCCTAGTGGGTCAACTCTAAGGGGTATGTTATCAATATAACAGCTACCAGAGATGGATGAGTTCCCAAAGGATACTACTGTGCATTTCGTAGCATTTAGTTTTAGTCCATGGCTCTGACACCAGTTGTTTGCCTGTGTCAGTCCCTCCCAGAGAACATTTGTGTCAGTGTGAGAGTCAACGACAGCTCCTAATTTGCAATCATCTGCAAATTTAGTCAGCCAGACACCACTGACATTGGCCTTGACTTCTGAGAAGTAAACGCCAAAAAGGAGAGGTTCAGGGACTGATCCTGAGGGACTCCACTGGTGACTGGCTTTTTTGTAGAGGTGGACTCTCCAATTCTAACTTCCTGGGTCATGTTTGTGAGCCAGCTGGTTATCCACCGGGTGACATACGGGTTTGTACCTAACCCCGAGTTTGTCAACAATGCCAGAGGGGGGTATTGCGTCAAATGCCTTGGCCAGGTCAAGGTAGGGAGTGTGAATGATTCTGCCCTCATCCACTGCTTTGGTGACCTTCTCAAAGAAGTCCACCACGTTGAGTAGGTATGACCTGCCCGTGACAAAACCAAATTGGGTTGGGACCAGTGTCTGGAGGTTTACTATATCTCTACTGACCATCCCCATCATAATTCATTCTATGGCTTTACATGTAAGACTAGTGAGAATTATGGGTCTGTAGTTTCCAGGGTCGGTTGATGGCCCACCTTTCTGCAAAGGGATGACTGTTGCCTTTCTCCATTCATGAGGCATGAAACCTGTTTGGAGGCTACAGTTAAATAGTAATTACAGAGGCCCTGATAGGTCATGTTTCATGATATTTAGAAGGCATCCTGGGATATTGTCTGGGCTCACTGATGCAGTGTTCTTGGTCATAGAGAGCATTAAGGACCTGTTCCCTAGTGATAGTACGAAAAGTTGTATTTAATACTTCCTGAGGGAAGGTTGAGGGGGAGAGAGGGGTAAAGTTGGAGCTGAATTTATCAGCCAGGAGGTTTGCTATGTCTTCTGGCTCAGTATAGGCGGCTCCATTTACAATGAGCTCTGCCCACAATTGTGTATTGCCTTTGAGGCTGCGGACATAACTCATGAATGCATTGTGGTTGTCCTTGACCTGGGAGGCCAAACTTACCTCAAATTCGGCTTTGGTAGACTTTATTTGTCCTCTAAGTTGTTTGTTTAGTTTGACGAGTGCTTTTATCCTGCTGGGTGCTGGACCTCCTAATTTTTGCCATGATTTCATCCCTCCTGTTGTACAACCTATTCATAGTTTCATAGTTTAGTACTAGGCTATCTGCCCTGGGGCATTTACAAGCCTAGCCCTAGTGATGTGGCTTTCGCCACCCCATGTAGTGGTACTACAGTGTACAGAATAGACTTAGAATACTGTGCCTTTGTCTAGTAGTGACACATTGAAGACCCCCTTACTTATTAAAATTAGTTTACTGTGCCTCTGTCTAGTAGTGACACAGGGATGACCCCTGGGGTAAACCTATGATCTCCCATCCACTCGTCAAGATTTCTCTTGAAGATATTCAGTGAGGGGCTCTGCCTAACATGAACTGGGATTCTGTTCCAGAGTATGGGAAGCCTCTGAGTTATGAATCTGTCCCTCTAGCATGTCCTATTCATATTTGTGCTGAGGTTTAAATCTTTAGCTCTCGTGGCTCTAATGGATTTGGATTTTTTGAGGTGGAGCATGTCCATCAATTCCTGGTTGGACATGGCCTTGTACGTCAAGCCCAGATCACCTCTGAGCAGGCAGTATGCTACTGAATAGAGCTTGAGTTTCTTTAGCCTGGCAGCATATGACATATGTTGGAGACCCTTGATCCTCTTGGTGAGGTACTTCTGGGGTCTCTCCAGCTGTTGAAATTGCCGGGTGAGATACATACCAAATGGGGCATTGTACTCAATCATGGGCCTGATAAGGGAGGAGTATAAGGGTACAATGACCTCCTTTGATCTGATGTGAACCCCTTCATGATAAGGTGGGCAAGGTAGAAAGTCTTTCTAACCACTTTGGCAACGTGGGTGTCAAATGAGAGGTCACTATCGACTTGGCTCCCCAGGTCTCTGATTACTTTTTCCGTACTCAGTGGGTTACTGTCTATGTGATAATTTGTGGGTACTTTGTTTTTCCCAAAGGGGATGACTATACATTTCTTGGCATTCAGTTTAAGGCCATGATTCCGGCACCAGTTGTCCGTTTCGGTGAGGCCTTTCTGTAGGGTGGATCTCTCAGCTGGTGTATCGACTATGGCGCCTAGCTTGCAGTCATCTGCGAACTTTGTCAGCCACAACCCTCCCATGTTTGCTTTCACATCTGAGAAGTAGATGCCGTACAAGAGGGGTCCCAGGACAGAGCCCTGTGGGACACCACTTGTGACTGGCTTTGAGTCTGACATGGCTCCCGCAATTATGACTTTATGGGTTCTGTTCTTTAGCCAGTTTGCAACCCATCGTGTGACATATGGATTTACATTTAAGCTGTTGAGCTTGTCTACGATGCCTGAGTGGGGTATTGTGTCGAAGGCTTTAGCCAAGTCCAGGTAGGCTGTATGGACTGCTTTTCCCTCATCAATGGCTCTAGTGACTGTTTTGAAAAAGTCAACCAGGTTCAAAAGGCAGGATCTGCCTTTTACAAAGCCGAACTGGGTGGGATCAAGTTTCTGTAGGTCCCCAATGTCGCTGTTTATGAGTTCCATAATGATTCTTTCCATAGCTTTGCAGACCAGGCTGGTTAGGCTTATGGGGCAGTAGTTCCCAGGGTCTGTAGCGGAGCCTCCTTTGTGGAGTGGGACCACTGTTGCTATACGCCAGTGTTCAGGTGCATATCCTGTAGTAAGGCTAAGGTTAAAAAGCATTTTTATATGCGAGTTTAGCTCCTCTTGGAGTTCACGTATCAAGCAAATGGGGATACCATCAGGTCCCATTGATGCTGTGTTTTTTGCTTTGCTGAAGGCGGCTCTCACCTGGACATCTGAGATGACAGGGAGGTTACATTCAGCTGGGATAAGTATTTCTTCTTTTGGGGGTGAGGGAGGGGAGAAATTTGCACTGAACCTGTCTGCCAGAATGTTGGCAATATCTGTGGGTTCGGTGAATTTTTTGTCATTGTGTACTAACTCTGAGCATATCTGAGGGTTTCCGCCCAGGTTTCTAACATGACTGAAGAATGCCTTGTGGTTATCTTTAGTGTCCTTGGCAATTTTTCTCTCAAAGTTGGCCTTGGATGTTTTTATGAGAGAACGTAGCTTTCTACTAGTGCTGATCAAAGATGCCTTCCCTTTATGGGATTTTGCTCTGTCTTGCAGTAGCTTCCTTCTTTTGTTATACAATTTGCTTATGGCTGGGGTCCACCAGACAGGACGCTTTCCCTTGGTGGAGAGGGTCTTGGTTTTATTTAGGATTGCACGATCCATGCATTCTTGGAGATGTCCGTAGAAAGCATTTGTGAAGGATTCAGCATTGTAGGATGTGGTTTCCATTGGCCCAGTGGGCTTAAATGATACCATCTCAGTCTTAAGAAGTGTAAAGTCGGCTTTTGAGAAGTTTTTCACTGTAGTCTTTTGTGCTGGGGGTGGAGGTGGTATATGTATATCCAGGGTGATTAGTTTGTGGTCAGATCTCACTAGTGAGGGGAATACTTCCGTGTGGAGCATTTTGTCCCCGTGTTTGTGATGATCAGGTCTAGTATATTATCTCCCCTTGTGGGAGAGGTGACTAGCTGTTCCGTTGCATTTGAGTTTGTGAATTCCAGGAACCTTTGGGCTAGGGTGTTAGGGCTAGAATAGTTCACCCAGTCTATGTTAGGGTAGTTGAAGTCTCCCAATATGATGACATTTGGTGAGACATTCATATCTTCCAATGTCTTCAGGAAGGCTGAATGGGGTTCTTGAGATTGGGAGGGTGGTCTGTAACATGCAACCAGTTGTATAGCAGTTTTGCCTACGGTTAGTTGCACCTGGATGGTCTCCGATGCTTCATGAGTTGCCACTAACCTGGAGGTGTGGGTATCCTTGATGAATATGGACACTCCCCCTCCCTTTGTGGTTTGGCCCGGGTTTTGGGGCCGAAAAGCATGATATGAGGTAAAGCCTGGTAAGCGCTGGGGTGCTCTCGGGAGCCTTGAACCAGGTTTCAGTTACTGCGCAGACATCGATTTTCTCCATACTGAGGAGTGCTTCGAGAGCCTGCATCTTGAGAGTTAGACTTCTGGCGTTGAGCAGCATTACCCTTAATTTTTTTCCATTTTTATTTTCTAAGGAGGTGGGTTCGTCTTTTGAGCCTTGCCTAAAAAAGGCACTATGGGGGTGGCAAGAGCCTTAGCCAATATCCGGAAGCCCAGTGGTGACAGGTGCAAGCCGTCCCTTGCGAAGCAGCGTGGCTTGTCCAGCATGTCATCCCAAGCAGACAGACATTGGATCCCCCTAGAATGACACCAGTAATTGAGCCAATTATTAAAGCTGATCATCCTGTCTTTGTATTGTGTCATCATTCTTGGTGAGGGCAAGATGCCTGCTCAGGGTCAGGGTCATACCAGCCTGGGCTACATAATCAGAGCGCTCCTCTAGGTCTCTTTTCATGTAGTCCAGGGAGGTACATCTCAGGTCATTCACGCCGGCATGGACAATGACGGAGTCATATTTGTACGTGCTTTTGAGTGACCTGAGTGCATGTGTTATATGGCGGATCCTAGCCCCCGATAGGCAGCTTTCCGTTACCCTCTCCTTGCTCAGCCTGGTAAGTGGAACGTCAGTGTGTCTGACTACAGAGTCACCTATCACTAGTATATCAGGCATAGTGTTTGGCCTCAAGGGCTGTGATTGATTGACACACCGATTTATTGAAGTATGTGTTGCATGTGCTATGTTTTGAGGTGGTGGATTTCTGGGTGTCTGCTTTGGGAGCCTCTGTTGTTTTGGTAAGTTTTTTATTAGAGCCTCCGAGTATGTCTTTGTGTTATTATGTGTTTGATTTGCAGTTGGGGTAGGTCTATGTGTGACTGGGTTTGTTGTGTGTGTGGTTACCTTCCCCTCCTGTCTGGTCTTGCCAGTCCTGAGTTGAGAGAGTTCAGCCTTCAGTTTGGCTATATAGTTGCATCTCTCACATGTATTTGTGTTTGTTGGGAGGAGGAGAGGGTTGTCTGTGTACATGAGACAATTGTAGCATTGTCTCAAGATTCCCAGATTGACCAGCTGAACAGGAGAAGATGCTAGTAATCTACCACTCGACATGCTAGAATATTATAAGAGAGTGCTGTGCCTTTAAGGGAAGTGGGTATTCACAGGGGTGGTAGGTGGATGTAGTGCTACTTTAGTTTGAGAGTGTTTACTTAGAAGAGAAGTTTTGAGAACAAGTGCTAGGCTTATAATATAACGAGTAGACTGGTTATTCTAAGAGTAGAGCTTTCTAAGGGAAAATTTGAAGAGCAGACTTGGCGTAGCCAGAAAAAGTTTAACCCTGTTTAACTGGCGCTGTGCTATACGCACAATCGTGCAAATGCGAATTTTAAACAGGGAACTTCAAAAGAGCTAGAAATGGTCCAAAACAACCAATTACTACAGCTCTTGTGCTGAGGTCACTCCTTCAGGGACAGATAGGCTGCTCAAGGCTCCCCCACTCCCACTGGTGAGCAAAGAAACTTCCTTCTATCCAAGTAAGGTAATGGACAACACAGGAACTACACCACAGCCCAGAATACAGCAAAGCCTGTAAACTGGTCTAAACTAGTCGAGGAGAGGAGGGAAAACAAGGATTATTTATTTATTTATTTATTTTTTTTCAGATAGAAAGCACACAGAAATACAGCAAACAGTAATAAATCAGTTACACAGGCTAGCACACTTTAGTGGGCAGCCTCAACAGTTAAATTAAACAAACAACAAACTTTCGGCCAATTTTCGACCAAGTATAATTTTAAGTGCAGATATTATATAATGTAGCAAACAGTTAAAAAAACAGTTTAAGCTTGTTCAAAATAAGCAAGAGAAGGTATTTCAAGTAAAAAAAACAGAAAAAATACTTAACTCAGGAAAGTAGTCGCTTTTCTCAGTTCTCTGTAGCTAGGACCACTCTGCAGGACCACATGGAGCGGTGTCTGAGTAGTATTGATTTTGTGATTCCACCAGGGTGGCTTGTTTTTTGAGTTAGTTCTGTACTTCTGCCTGGTGGGTACAGCTGCCTCCATGCAGCTATTAACATGCGTGTACAGGGATTCTGTGAACAGTTCTGCACAGGTAGCCGTGTTCTCAGGGTTTATGGGGGCTTGAAATGTTACCAGGTTCTCACTAAATACCAGGAGGTTAGCCTTAGAATAGTGCCTGAATATTCTAGGTTTAGCTGGGGTTCAGGTTTTATTTTTAGTTCAATGGAGATCATTTTGTGGTCTGACCTTACCTGGGAAGGCATTACAGTACATTGTGTGCAGCGCTCTCCCATATTAGTGAGGACCAGATCCGGTATGGCTGTACCCCTGGTTGTTGTGCGGACTATCTGGTCCAGGGAGTTTGTTTTTACAAAATCCAGAAATCTCTGTGCATGTACGTTTGGTGTCTCATAGCATTCCCGGTTAATAGTGGGGTAATTAAAGTCACCCATGAATATTTTATTTATTTAACATTTGTTAACTGGGAAAGTCCATCTTTGAACAAAGCCAATTTACAGCAGAGGCCTGGGGAGAAATGCTCCAAACGCATGTCTTTCTAACGTGGGAAGAAACAGGAGCACCCAGAAGAAATTCACACGAACACAGGAGGGACATGCAGACTCCGCAAAGAAGGCACCCCAGCTGAGAATTGAACCGGAGAACCTCTTGCTGTGAGTCAACGATACCGCTGCACCACTGCGCCATCGCAATATGGTATTGGGTTAGATGGTTAATGTTTCTAATAAGTTTAAATACATATGGGTTTCCTAGGTCACACAGGGGCACATATAGCTTGCAAGGAACTGGTACTGGATTTTGCCTACGGTAACTTGAACATGGAGCAGCTCAAGTGCATTATCCTGTTTGACTAGCCTTGAAGTATACTTATGTTTGAGGTAACTAGATACACCTCCACCTTTAGTCCCTGCCTGTGAAGTAGCAAGCCGAAATGTGTGGAAGGCATTATAACCTAGCACTGCTGGTTTGCTCTCAGCGGCTTTAAACCATGTCTCAGTGACCACACAGACGTCAGCATTCTCTATGGTAAAGAGAGCATCTCGGGAGTGGAGTTTTTTGTTTAGACTCCTAGAATTGAGCAGTAGTACTTTTATATTATTTTGTTTTTGATTTGCTAAGTCGGAAGTACTTTCAGTTTGGCATTGTCTAAAAAAGGCACTATGGGAAAAGATAGCTAATACTCGAAAGCCTAGAAGGGAGAGGTGCAGACCAGCCTTGGCAAATCAGCATGGTCTGTCGACCATCTCCTTCCATGCTGACAAATATTGCACCCCCTTAGAAAGACACCAGAAACTAAGTCAATCATCTTTTGTTTGTATTGTGGCATCATCCTTGGAGAAGGTAAAATGCTGCTGAATGCTAGGCGCATTCCAGCCTGCGACACATTCAGAGAGCTCCATGATGTCTCTCTTCATACAGTCTAGGGAGTTGCACCTCAGGTCACTTATACCTACATGGACTACAATAAAGTCATATCAGTTTGAAAATTAACTGGTTGTGGTCCAATGACCAGAGTGTCTGCATAATGTAGCGGATCCTAGCCCCTGATAAGCAACTGACAGCGACTTTCTTCTTACTCAGCCTGGTGAGAGGGACATCAGTGTATCTTATGATGGGAGTCTCCAATGAGTAGAACATTGGATTGTTTGGTGGCTTGCCTTACGGCCTTAGAGGTAGAGGCTCCATGAAAAGTAGCTCTATGTGTTGATGTGGATGTTGTTTTGAAAGAGCGAATTTGGGGCTGCTGAGGGTATTTGCTATGTATAATTCATCTAGGTCATCTTTGAAGTTTAGAAAGGTTACATTTAAGTGCCTCACCATATGTAGGTCGATATGTCTGCTTTGAATTGTGCTAGATTGGTGCAGCATGTGTATTACTGACAACCTTATTGACATTAGGAGTACTTTTATGTAAGAGCTTTGCCTCCAGTGACATTATGTAAATATATTTCCCACATACCATATCAGTTTATTTGAGAATTAACTGTTTGTCAGTAAATGCTAGGCAATTTTTACGTTGCCTCAGGATGCCCATATCCACCAAAATGGTAAGAGAGACGGTAGGAAAGTTCATATCCATGGCAACAGACCCTTTTTTTTATTGATTAGACAGTTGGAGTGAGAATATCAGTCACTGTCAGGAGTATCCAGTTTGCAACTATGGGGACAGTGCTTGTCACTACAAACTAGTTGTCCTGTGCGCACCTAACTACTGGTGAAATTTCAATTGTGCTTTTACAAGAAAAATGTCACTCAAGGTGTCTAAATCTATAGAGAGCACTGCCAAACACTTGAGGGAAAACTAATATGTAGACCCTTAAGGATGAAGTACTTAGGCAGATATTCTGAAGTTAGAAACAAAGCAGTACTTACTGAAAGCAAAGAATTGGCTAGTCAAGAGTGATGAAGAGAGGTGAGTTGCATGAATGGCTACTGCCTGGCTAATACTAATGCTGGCCTCACCACAGCTTCACTCTGTGGGGATACAATGCTCCTTTGGTTCTTCTCTCACCAGATGCAGAATGTTAACACCAATCCCAAGATGAGAAGCAGGCCACAGCCTGTTTGGTGATCCACACTCTTGTCCCAAATGATGCAAGGGTCTGTAGGCTTGCAGCCGTTTCCTGGTAGATGCCTTGAATAACAACCAAACCAACCAGGAATGTTAAGCACAGACACTCACTCTCCACCCAGAAACAGTCAGGAATCAATGCACTCTGCTCCTTCTCTCACCAGGACCAGAATATAAGTACAAATTTCAAGCGGTCACCTATAAAGCAGTCATTAGGCTTTCTGGTGATCAGCATTCTCCAGAAAATAATGCCCCTGTACTCCTCCTCTCAACAGGAGGAAACAGAAGCAATAATTCCAAGATGATTATCAAGAGGCAGAATGTGGCCTCTCCAATAATTGGTGGTCTTGCAACAGATGTTTAAAGGTAAGGTGAAAAAATTTATTTATCCTGAACACTGCAGTGTACACTAAGCACTTAGATATGAAAGTGGGTAACTCAAGTTTTAGATAAGTGGAGAGAGACTATTTTTAAAAGAGCAGGATAGATTGAAAGTGGGTGGGCACTTTTGTTTTCGGGTGCTATGGAATACAGTGGGATGGCCAATAAATTTAAATAGTTGAAGGGGAGTGACTTCACAAAATGATAATTTTGTGAGTAAGTGAAAGGAGAGAGTAAAGGAGATATATGGTCAAATTAACGTAAGAAGCAGGCAACTAGAAAGACGGTGGTGTTTAAGAACACAACAGTAACAGGATGGGATGGTGGGAAAAAATTCTAACTCACAAGAGACGCAGCTGTGGTCTGTTTTCAAGTTTTAATATGCAATTAAAAGCAGAACACAAGCAAAACACGGAGTAAACAAAACAAATCACAGTTTGCAAAAAAGCCAGTGAAGCAATACAAAGTTCAAGAAATCAAAAGCAAACTAACCTCTTCCTCACAGCAAGCTGTGGCAGTGTCTGGGTGAGCTTTCCCAGCAAAGCTTTGAAAGGTTTTATTTTACCCCTTAAAAAGAAAGTTTAGTTCCTACCTCCACCCCCTCAGTTCACAGATGATTAACCTTAACTGACCTGTTCTAACTTCTGTGTGTGACTCCTTAACTGACTTGCTCTAATTTCTGTCTGACTTACAAGAGACAGCTGTGGTCTCTCTTCAAGTTTTAATATGCAATTAAAAGCAGAATATAAGTATAAAACAGAATAAATAAAACAAATCACAGCATACAAAATAGAAAAAGGCAATAAAGTAATACAAAGTATAAGAAATCAAAAGCAAACTAACCTTTCCCTTACAGCAAGTTGTGGCAAAGTCTGGGAGAGCTTTTCCACCCAGACTCTGCCAAGCTCTCGAAATGGGAAGTCAGATTGGAAAAGGAGTAATCAACGGCATAAATGTAGGCTTTGTGGCTAACAGATCCAGTGGGGGACGGAGCAGGCAAAACCCTCACCTGTATCTGCATCCTGAGGAATTTCATCACCCTGTCCACCTCTGCTTCAGAAAGGCTCCGAGAAGATCTGACAGGGGATGATACTGAGGGAGGTCTGGAAGACTTCTTCAGAGTCCCTTGAAGAAAAGGAGACCTCATGGTACGAGATATGACCTTCAGGGAGGGACTAGAAGTTTGGCACAGAGGAGGTGATGATAAAGTTTCTGTTGGACCAGAAGACTTAGGATCCGACAATTTCAGAGACTTGGACGGTGGGTCAAAAGTAGCTCTTTTTTCTTTCTGGAGATTGGGCAGGAGACAGTTTTCTGTGCTCACTTGGCTCCTTATGCTTTCTTGTAGAGGGTTGAGCCCTTGACTCTCTAGATGGACCAGTAACAGAAGCAGGCTGAGGAAGAAGACCCTTTAAAATTAACTTGCTGCAGCATTCCACAAGAGCATGGGCACTGAAACCCACACAAATATTGCAAGTCGCATCCAAATGCACTCCCTGTGGATATCAGACTGAGAAATCTTTTACCCACAGGAAGTGCATTTTTTGAACCCAAAAGGCTTGTCTGATTTTCTGGTTAATATACCCAAAGGTATAACAAGAGCTAACTACCTAAATGGAGAAACTCGACGATAATAATAAAGCCTGTAAAAGGGTAAGGAAGGATGACAAGCTACAAATATGTGTCAGAAAAAGGTATTAAAATTAGTTTTAAAACATTCACAATCCACAAGGGGCTATGAAAGAAAAAAATCCCAGCTTGCTAGAAGTGCGACAAACGACATCTGAGGCAATTTGGAGGACAATGGTATTATGGGCAAGGGAGAAGCTAGAGAGTCAGATCCTAAGCTATAAAAAAGTATCAGTCTCAGATCCAAGGTTTGGATCCGAACCTACAGGTTGAGGAACGAATGAAAATAACAATCAGATTGTATGTTTTCCTTTACTGGTAAAACTAGGGAAGAAAACTGACAAATCAATTTATTGGTTCAAGTTAGATTGTGCTGAGAAAAAGGCAGCATTCTGAGATGATAATGACAAGATTCAACCAGAAATGGAAGAATCTCCTGAATTGCTGCTGGATCTTCATATGACAGCAGGTGTTTTGGAGATCAATGGAACACATCCAACTGTCCTTCCTCAGCAGGGGTAGAATGGACTGTAATGTGATGTAACTATCTGGAGTTTTATCAGTCACAAACTGATTCAGATTGTTGAGATTCAAAATTGCTCTTAGGTCCTATGTCTTTTTTGGTACTAAAAAGAACCGTGAATAGACTCCAGATCCTTGCTGGTCTTGCCCAGCAACTTTGAAACTTCTGTTGCTGGGGATTCCAACTGGTTGGGTGGAGTATAGGGAATCCTTTGGTTTGTCTTTGAGGTTTATAAAAAGGGTACTGTATAACCTCTGGTAATGATCCTTAACACCCATGAATCAGACGTTATATTTTCTCAGGTCAAAGGATGTAAGGAGAAGCATCTCCCAACTGCATCCGGAGTGCAGCAGTCAGGCAACTGCTCATGGACACTGATAAGGTTTTGCAGTGAATGGTCCACGGAAACCTTGGCTTTGTATACTGCCTCTGCCGCGTGGGCAACATCCTATGGAACTGCCTCCACTTCTGTCTCTGGGAGGCCTATCCTCAGAAGTGCCCTGGTAAAAACTTTGAGATTTTTTGAACATTTCTCTTCCTGCTCTTTTGATCCCTGGAGAAGTATGTCTGAGAGGGTTGAAACAGATTCCAACAGCAGACAAGGTCTTATGGTCCTGCTCACTCCTGGTGAGCGTATCCTTGACTTCTGGTCCAAAAAAAGTGTAGCTACTGTAAGGGGCATTTATGAAGGACATCTTAAAGCTTTCAGCAAAGTCAAAGAGCCGCATCCAGGCATGATGCTGCATAGTAATACTTGTGCTGGCTGCTTGGGAAGCACCATCTTCTGCATTAGACAGCAGTCTCATGGCAACATTTGTAAGGTAGACAACTAGATAACCACCAGTAAGTTACCCATCAGGGAATTTGAGAGCTCCTTAATCAAATCCCCTCCAGAAATGTGTCAGGTGAGCCACTTGGATAAGTGAATGAAGAGAAAAAGTGGCTGAAGCACAAGTCTGTTCCCCAGTCTGTCCAATGGCCTTGAATCTCTGTAAGAGGGATGGACAGAAGAACTCTCTTTGGATAGTTCCTTTTTTGTGGCTGCTGCTACCATCATGGCATCTATAGGGGGACGTTTACCCAATTTTTTAAATTTTTTTGGGATGGACTAAGCAGTATTAAGCTCCTTCTTGGCTTTCTAAGTAATGTGGTCGACTGAGGTATTGGGAAGAAGTACCATCCAGGACACTGAAGGGCTGAACCCAAAGGCTTCAAGAAATACTGACTCATCAGAAGGAGGAGTTTTGGTGGACCATACGCCCATCGATATCATCAATTCGAGGATGCCTCCAAAGAAGACATCTTTGGAGGGACCTTCTCCCTCATCCAAGTCAGTGTCTTCAGTGACAGACCGAGGAGAGGAGTCAATATGCTTCCTCTTTCAAGGAATGTGTCTTGGGACTTCTGAGGGGGACACATCGGAATCTGACATGGGACTCAAATGCCAAGCAGTCTCAAAGCCTATGGGATCAGTCTGTCCCTGTCAACCAGAATGTGAGGAAGTAGGGAGTAGTCTTCAGAGAGAGTCCAGGTGGATCTGAACTCTTAAGCATGTACTAGTCATAGTGGGCTAACCAAGGTCCTCCCCATAGCATCAAAAGCAGACTCAATCAATGGAATTGAACAGTAGCCACCTATATTAGCAGAATCAGTAGTCCACTTGACTCCAAGGGCTGAAGATTCCAAGGAGGACCTTGGAACCAAGCTGTCAAATGCCGAAGTCTGACAGGTAAGGACAGCTCCAAAAACTTTGGGGTTGACTCCACTATCGAATCTCTGACACACACACTGGCTCCGGGTCTCCACTCAACCAGAGTGCAGAGTCAAGTGAGTGAGGTAAGATGTCAAAGCAGAAGTCTCTGGGATTATCAGGCTTAGTTGTGGAACTCACATTCACAAGGAAAGGTTGGACAGGATGCGCTGTCCTCTGTTTGTTTATTCTCTACCTGTGGATCACATCCTAATTTACTTCCCGCCCTAAAGGGGTACGCATAAACTGTACTTTAAACTAAGCCAAGCTCTGGCCATACGCTGCCCTCTTCAACTGAAGAGAACAAGACATTTCTTCTTCATTTTACCAAAAGAAAAACAACGTTCTAACAAAGGCGCTGTCCTCTGTTTGTTTATTCTCTACCTGTGGATCACATCCTAATTTACTTCCCGCCCTAAAGGGGTACGCATAAACTGTACTTTAAACTAAGCCAAGCTCTGGCCATACGCTGCCCTCTTCAACTAAAGAGAACAAGACATTTCTTCTTCATTTTACCAAAAGAAAAACAACGTTCTAACAAAGGCGCTGTCCTCTGTTTATTCTCTACCTGTGGATCACATCCTAATTTACTTCCCGCCCTAAAGAGGTACGCATAAACTGTACTTTAAACTAAGCCAAGCTCTGGCCATACGCTGCCCTCTTCAACTAAAGAGAACAAGACATTTCTTCTTCATTTTACCAAAAGAAAAACAACGTTCTAACAAAGGCGCTGTCCTCTGTTTATTCTCTACCTGTGGATCACATCCTAATTTACTTCCCGCCATAAAGGGGTACGCATAAACTGTACTTTAAACTAAGCCAAGCTCTGGCCATATGCTGCCCTCTTCAACTAAAGAAAAGAAGACATTTCTTCTTCATTTTACCAAAAGAAAAACAACGTTCTAACAAAGGTACGCATCCAAAACTAGATGCGATAAAACAAATTGAAATTCTTCCTCCAATTACCATAGAAGTGGGTATAAAACTTGTTTTAGAACGCTGGCATTCTGGGTTCAGGAATAACGGCAGTAAACCACTATAACTCCTCAAATAAAACAGTATCCACAATTTCATTAGATACACATTGCTCATAGAGCTACAAAGTATATTGCTAGTCTGAGCTGTACTGTTAACTATTTCTTTTTGTGTTAGTTACCGAAGTAAATTACAAGGTTACTATATTTACTTGCCTTGTATTCTCTAGCCCTTAGCAAACGTTGGAGCTGTATTATCCCCGCTCCGCTCGCTGCGCTCGGGCTCGCTCCGCGCCCCAACATGCCCCCATATCCCACCTGCCCCCGGTACCCCTACATTTATAGCTATGTAGTCACACCCCCTCATTACCCCCTAGCCATTCAACCTTACCCTTTATAATTACCTCCCTCCCCCCTCCTCATACATATACTCAATTGACCCAAGTTCCGCATATATCAACGCACCGGGATTCTAAATAATGAAATCTGCTATTGCCACCAATAGTATAGCAAAAATAAAAATTACATTCTTTCTGTTACCACTGATAACTAGTTTATATCTAATTACCAAATATGAAGACCAGCCATACTCAGGATACCACTACCCTAGACAGCAGACGAGTACCTCCGGATCTCCACTCACTATTAAACTTACGACCCAACAGCCTTGCTGTAATAATTCTAAAATTATCTATCACCACCGTAACAAACTAAACCAAAACCACCCCAAATCCAAACATACCCAGAAATTATTACAGAAACTATTAAGACTATTAGAATATCTTAGTAAAAACATCACCAAAGATGGAGATATCCACCCCAATCCTGGCCCCACTTCAATAAACAACTCTGACTGTCCAGCATCTTCCACTATGTCATCCAATTCACTACAAATTTACCACTTAAATATCAGAAGCATTAACAATAAGGTACATAATTTGCATGCTCTCCTAGACACTCACCTTCCAGATATAATATGTTTAACAGAAACCTGGCTGAAACCAGGGATCAAAGATAATGAGATCATCCCACCTGGGTACAACATACATAGGATCGACCGAATAAAAAAAAAGGGTGGTGGCATTGCTGTACTCTATAAAAGCAACCTTAATATTACTTTTAACTCCACCCAACCACCCCAAATCTCTAATGCTGAAATACTTGCCTTAAAACTGAAACTGAATAAAGAAAAAAGTATAAATTTAATAGTTATGTACATCCCCCCCTGGGAATAACACTAACACATTGGAGAACATACTAAACTGGCTAACTAATAACTACCCACAAGAAACTATAATCATGAGTGATGTTAACATTGACTGGAACCTATGTTCTTCAGAAAATAACCCCACACATATAAATCTTCATGGGTTCTCACAGATTATAACCACCTCCACTAGAACTGGAAACTCCAACCAAAAAGAAAGTATTCTTGATTGGATCCTTATAAACAGTCAGCCCCACATGTACACGTCTGGGACCCTACCAAATGACATTAGTGATCACCTTATCACATATATAAGGAAAAATAAATCAGGTTGCTCTATAGTCCCGATGTATAGGTCAGTTAGAAACAAGAAACAGTTTGACCTCTCAAAATTTCAGAATGATCTGAAATCCTGTAGCTGGGCAATGCTCAAGTATCTCCCCCTAGAGGAGGCAGTAGATAATTTTAACACCACTTTCCTAACCATACTTGACACTCATGCGCCAAAAAGACTCATCAAAACTAAAACTAAGATTGCACCTTGGCTTACAATAGACTCTAAACTCAAAATTAAACTTAAAAACAAGACCTGGGAAATTTGGCGTACAACCAAATCTACCTTAGACCGCATTAAATTCCAGCAGCAAAGAAATGCAACAAAAAAGCCATATTAACTGACAAAAAGAACTATTACTGCCAACTACAGGATAAACACCAAAATAACCCTCAAAAATTCTGGGCAGGTTTAAACAACCTTCTCCACCCAGGCAAGTATTCCACTCCGACCCCAGAAGTAGTACTGGATAAAAACCCTGAAGAAATAGTCAATACCTTCAATACATTCTTTACGAATATTATCCAAACCTTAGCCAACCAACTATCCATTGTCAACTTGTCAGTAATCGAGAGTATCCCAGAACCTGCACATACTTTCAACCTAAAACCTGTCCCCACATCCTTAATAAGATCCCTACTACTAAAACTTAAACCAACTACCCTCTCTGCAGACCTCCTCCCAGCGGAACACTTAAAAAAGCTGCAGATGTCATAGCCTACCCCGTTTCTATCCTTATCAATCGGACCATTACAGAATCTATAATTCCCTCGATATGGAAAATATCCCACGTAATTCCACTTCATAAAGGGGGCTCCTCCACAGAACTATCTAACTACAGGCCTACAGCTATAATGTCCCCTCTGGCCAAAATTATGGAAAAACGTATGCATAAACAACTCCTTCAATATCTTATCCAAAATAAACTACTAACCAGTACTCAACATGGCTTTAGACCCAACCACAGCACAACAACGGCCCTCCTCTCCTTTACAGACACAATAAATCATAACCGTAATGATAAAAAAGTGTCATCTGCCCTCTTTCTGGATCTATCAAAGGCATTTGACATGGTCAACCACCAACTACTTCTTGACACCTTAAAAAGTTACACCTGGATAACCTAACATTAGATTGGTTCCATGCCTACCTCTCTGGCAGGAAACAAGCAGTACTCTGGCAGAATAAACTCTCCAATCTGCTACCAAACACCATTGGGGTTCCTCAAGGGTCCATATTAGGACCACTTCTTTTCTCAGTCTTTATTAATGACCTTCATAAAGCCATCCCTGAGGCCACCTGTATTCAATATGCAGATGATTCGACACTAGTATGTTCCGATATATCTTTAGGCAAACTACTAACCAAAACCCAAAGCTGCTTTACAAGAGTGGAAAACTGGCTATCAGGTAGTCAGTTAATCCTAAATCCAAAAAAAAAAACCAAATTATTACTCTTGCATCCATCCCACAAACTTCCCCTCATAGACTTTTCCATACAATCAAATAATGGGACCATTATCTCCCCAGACCTTCACACTAAACTTCTAGGAGTCACCATTGATAATAAACTCAGATTTGATATACATATCAATCTAGCCATTAAAACCGTGAATAAAAAACTAGGATCACTATATAGAATCAAAAATTTTCTAACACCAACGGCAAAAGTGACCATTGCCCGCACACATTTGCTGTCTACCCCTCTTTATGCCTCCACAATTTTCACCAACCTGAACAAAACCGACTTAAATAAACTCTCCTGTTCTTACAATCATATTGCAAGATTTGCAACAGGAACACCATATAGAACCCATCATTGTATCAACCTAAAAAACCTAGGGTGGATAGAACTCCCAAACCTTTTACAGCAGACCCAACTTATTGAGGCATTTAAAATACTCAAACACCCTGATAAATCTCCTGCACTTAAGAACTTAGTCTTACCATATACCAATCTAAACAGTCTTCGCTCCTCTAACAGGCCACTCTTGAAAATGGTTAAATCCTTCAACTCAGGCGGTGATGCTCTATTTTCAAACGTCATTGGAAAAGTATGGAACTCCCTTCCTCTTAGTATTATTACCACTACCTGTCTACCCCACTTCAAAAAAGAGCTACTCCACCACTTCCAGTCGCACTGGCTATGCCAATGCTCATTTCCTGATTCATACCTAGGATCCTAAGGTTCTTCTCTACTGTCTCTAACCTAAATCCTCTTTTACTCTTCCTGTATCAAAAAATCTCATGATAGACCATTATTCTGCGTTTACCAGTTCTTTTACAGGACTAGTTTTTTTCTTACCATTACCTTATGACTGACGTTTTTAATATATGTGTTAAAGTATGCTGTTTATATTACCTATATTAGTAATTTTCCTCCCTTGTTTGTAGAACACTATGAAATGTATTTGTAACCAACCACAAACTGGTATGTATGTAACTCATATTTGTTTTTTTTTCTGATGCTGGAGCTTTTCTCCCCGGGCCTCCGCTGAAAATGGACATGTATCCAGTCGGATTTTCCCAGTAAACAAATGTTAAATAAAATAAATCAGCTCTGAAGCTAGTCCTGCGGGAAGGTTGGATCTGACAATCACCGGCTACAAGAACGGAGATGGAGCAGGAAGCTTAACAGTCTGGGTGTAAGGGGCTAATCCAAGTCCTTTCCTCAGGGACGGAGCAAGGAGAATTCCCAGCTGAACTGGATTCCTCAAAAACTTCATCATTTAGTTGATGTCGAACTCTGTGAGGTTCCTAGTAGATCACCCAGATCTCAAGGACGAGGCTAATAAAGCAGACCTCGAAGTTAATTTCTGCAACACTGGTGAATGAAACTTGGGGCTGATGGGCCCTGGTGAAAAAGAAGTGTTTGGGGAGGGAGTCTGGATTCTAGGAACAGTAGGATCTGTATGTATTGAAAACTTAGGAGCCGAACCCATAATAGCTATGGGGTTGGGAGACCTTTTCTTAGATCTGTCCAAGTGATCCTTGGATCTCTTTTCTTCAGATTTTTCTCTTGCTTAGTCTTTATTCTTTTCTCTCTCTCTCTTTTTCCTTCGGTCTTTCCCTTTCTTTTCTCACTTTTTCTCAGTGGAAGGGAAAGAGGTGGATGCCTTCAGGTACAAAGACATTTTCGACCCATCTGTGAGGGAATTAGACCTTTTAAAGCAAGTTTTTCTTTCCTCCCCAAAGGGCTTTAGTGCCAAAGGGATCTTAGTCCAAGTAAGTCATTTTTCCACTGTATTCACCATGCATCAAACCTATCAATGACTACAATGCCCCCTTTAGTATGCACCTAACCTGGCATATCCAACAATTGGAATGTCCACAGAGGTTCTCATTAAAAGAATACAGGGCATAAGTAAAATGTCCTATGCACACCGCCTCAACACCCTATCCTTGTACTCTGTCTCCTACAGGCTTTCGAGGGGAGATCTATGCCTGGCATACAGGGCATTGTCAAACCACACTCTGATGGACCTCCTGCATATCCACAGAACAAACAGCACCAGAATTACCTGTTCTAAAGACTTAAACCTTGCCTATGATATAGAGAACCTGCTGGAGATAGGTATGTATCCCAGAGACTATTCGGTCTATGGAACAAGCTCCCCATCCATGTGAAGCAGAGTTCCTCCCTAACCCAATTCAAGTGCAACTTGGACAACTGGATGGAGAACAGGAAATTCATCCCTGGTTTGGCTCCTATGTCTCTAGTGGACACAGGCAACCTGTAAATGGTTCATCTCCCAGGCCCCTGCTTGTAAAGGTTTCATCTCCCAAACCCTGCTTACACTTATCAAGGGTATTAGAACTTGTCACAGATTTGGGAGGCATGGCTAGGCTTAAAAAGGCCCTTGTGGTCGTTAGCCTAGTAAACACTTATGAGCCTATTAACCAAATAAACTGAGTGCAAATCCTGAACATGGGAAGTCCCTAAACAGCAGACACAGAGTGTGGGTCTTGATGGGTAATTTATGCCCACAGGAGGAACAATTTTTAAAACTAGTTTTCATGAGAATAAGAAGATTTATATACTTTTCTTGTTTAACTACAAGTAATCTATGAACAACAAGTTTACTACACCAACTATCCTAATACTAGACTGAAGCACACGTGCAATCACACACACACACACACACACACACACACACACACACACACACACACACACACAAGGAACATATAGATAAAAATCACACTACTCTAACCCTAACACCTGCTAGGAACCTAACGATACTCTAGCCTAATAATTAGCATCAAAAATTCCTAAAAGGGAGGAAACACTTGTTTACGGAAACTACTTTCACTTATGAAAAACAGTGGAGCTCTCAGTCAGCAATTCAGGCAGCAAATGAGATCAGATGTAATTCAGCCAGGAGAGGGGAACTGTAGGGGATGAGATAAGAGTTCTTGGATCTAAAGCTTTAGTATAAAGTGCAAAGGGCACATCTGGCCTCATCAGACAATACACATATTGAATCAGATGTAAAAAAAAAACAACTTACTCTTGCTAACTCAAGCTCCTCCCACTGCATTACACCTTGCTCCCACAGTCTTCAGAATGAGAAAATGCTGACAAAGCAGTAGCTACCCAGGAAAGGTTAAGACAGATATCCTTTATGCACAAGGAGAAAATGGAACCTGAAAACCAATAACTAGGCCTCTGGTGTTCCTCTGGGTATGGCAATTTGGACTGGGTAGGTGAGTGATTCTAGTGTATGAACAGATATCAGTGAAATTAACATCTTGCTAAGTGAATAACTTACATATTTCAGCTGGTCCTGTCCAGGCACTGGAACTAATGGGCAGAATCCACAGCAAACCTTGGAAGACACCAAGATAACAATCCTTTGAAAATGAAGGCTCTGAATGAGGCCAGAGTTCTAGACACAATGTCCAAACTGTAATGTTGGTCAAAAGTATGTAAAGTGTAACAAGTGGGAGCAGCACAAATCTCTTCTAAGGACAACTTGAGCTCTGACAGTGCTTTTGGGCGGAAAGGTAAAGACGTAGTGTTAGATGAACAACTTAAGGTATATTACAATCACACACCAATTTTGACAGCATCAACTCAGGTACTTTGTGACTCTTTTTAACACTGGAAAAGGAGATTAACTGGTCCTTCCTGAAATCTTGTTCTATGAAGGTAAAATCAGGGTCTATGTGCACCTACGAAACACAGCGTATATTTCCCTCTAGTAAAAGACTTGAAAAGAGCACTGCAAGATGAATGAACTGAGTTAAATTTGACTGTGCTGCAACTCTGCATAAAAGGAGGGATTAACTTCTTAATGACATTCCACCTTTAAGAAAACAAACAGGAACATTTAGATAAGGCTTGTAACTCAAACCCGTTTAACAGAACTGATGGCTACAAGAACATTTTTCCATGACTGGAATTTCATGTCAGCAGAGCCAGTGGGTACAAAGGAGGAAAGAGTAAGCTTCTCCAGAACAAAATTAAGGTCCGACAGGGAGAGTTATTGGAGGTCTGGAATAAAATGTTTCCTTTAAAAAGGCTTAAAAGATCTTGTACGAGGCTAAGGATTAGAAAAAACGTCCTTAATTATAAGAAGAAAAAAAAAAGGCTAAAGAAACTTTAAGGGAAGAATAACTAGCCCATGCTTCAACTATATCCGCTAGAAAAGTCCATACTTGGGACGCATGGGGCTAAAAAGGGATCTATGTGATGATTAACAGCAGAGATAATTTATTTCACTTTCCACTGTACATCATTGTAGATGAAGGCCTTTGACAGGCCATAAAGGCAATAACGTCAGATTCAATTGTAGGGTTCCTGGCCATCACAAAAAAAGTGGAAAAAACATGCAGTTAATCAGAGGGAGTGTATTTCTAGGTGTGACAGCAGGAGAGAATGCTGTGCAAGAATAAATGATAGTCTACTTAGACATGGCCAAAGTAGAAGGACTTAATTCTGGCATGAAAAGAATGGGGCTATGAGAATGGCCTTAGCTCAGAACATCTCAGATGGCTGTAAAATGCTGATAAATAAGTGGTACTGGAGGGAAAGGCGTACAGGAACCTTGTGTGCCAAACATGGGATAAGTCCTTGGGGGATGAAGGAGGGTAAAACTGTTACAGTTGATGTTTAATGCTGAAATAAACATACAAGGCTTCGCCCACTTGTGGAAGGTCTTTGAGTGCTACTGAAATGCTAAGACACCATTCGTCGCCCACTTGTGGAAGGTCTTGAGTGCTACTGAAATGCTAAGACACCATTTATGTGGAAGCAGTACTTGTCTGCTCCAACTATCTGCAATCACGTACAAGGCAATGTGACATTATGGCTCATTCTCAAACCCTCAACTTCTCTGTATGGGGATAAAATCGGGCTCCCGTCTACTTGTTTACACACCATACCAAATACTATGCTTGGATGGACACTGCCCCTTGGGGGAGTGAGTCTTGAAATGCCAGTAATGTAAGGAATACTGCTCTCATCTCCAAAATGATGACATACAACTTGGCCTTTTCTGTAGTCCACGTGTACTGGGCTGTCCTGCAAGACAATGATCCTCACCCTGTAATGATCCACACCTGGTAAATGTGGCTGAGGGGATAGGCTTAACAAAACAAGTCCATGAACTGAAAAGTTTCTGGCTTTCTCCACCAGGACAGGAATTTCAGAGAAATTTTTGAAAGTTTTATAATTTTGAGTCACTGGCTATGTTGCTAGACTCCAATGAACTCGGAGGAGTTTATTACAGAACTCTTATATTTAGTAAGGTATTTTGAACAGTCTGAATGGAAGCTGCCAAAAGGCCTAACAACTTGAGAACTGTAGCTGCATCAGGTAATGGGTTTTGTGAAACATTAAATGCTGCTTGCACTACTGGTCTCACAATATCTTACCGAGGTGCCAACTACTTATTGTCCATAACCTAACAAACAAACCAAAAAAATGCCCAGTACTACAAAACATTGTAATACTATAAAAATAAAAATTCCCCAGCTAAGGAACTACACTCACTGTCTCCAAATTTGGAACTCCCTACAACTACACTTATAAGTAAACGGAGGAAAAAAAAGTTTTTAATACTCGACTTAGACACCTAAATTCTTGGCTATCCTTTTGCTCAGTCACAGACTAATACCTTAATTGTAAGGGTCAACAACTTCTGTTGAAATTTACTGCTTGATAAGCAACATCCTAATGTCAACTATATGAAATTTTCTTCCTACTCACACTGGCTCTTGTTTCAAAAGACAAGCCTGTCTTATATTAATACTCCTTCTTCAAAGTTTATCTGTACTAATCAAGTGCTGTATCTTTCTCTCATTTAACCATATCTATCTGCAGTACTTTTCTTCACTTTCCAACTCAACTTGATCTCTGGCATCAAATCAAAGTACCCAGTTTTAATATCCAGAAACATTTACTACTATATTGCAATGCAATTTGTATGTTAATGTAGATGTACCACAATATTACATGATTTGAATTATGCTCACATACTTTATTGAAAGTTTTTTGCTTAAACTTGCATCTTGGCACTGCAAATGTTATTTGTGTGAGGCTTTTCTCCCCAATGCTTAGACTGAAATATCCTATTCCCACTTGGATTTCCACAGTCAACAAATGGAAAAGAATAAATGAATGAATAAAAGTTCTTTCTGAGGTAACTCGCCTCACTGATTTATTCTGTCAAAATGGCAACCAATGAAAGACTCCTCCTTCACGCACTGATTCATACAACTTGAGGTCTAGAAATTGATTTCATTTTGGCACTGATGTGACTCAACAGTAAAATCCCCTTGACTGCCTTCAGAGTGGGAAAGTTGGGCAACCATTCACGGATCACAGTGGTGGAACCCTTGAGAGGGGACTTCTCAACTCTTGCTGATGCAGACCACCCATGCCTCTTTAGCGGCAGTTAGCCAAGAAATTCCCTCTACCTTGGGACTGTCTCTTATATTAATGCTTATGCTGGGACTCCTGAGATTTATGAAACCAAAAGGTTTGGCATCCTTGTGATTTCTCTGAAAGAACCTCTTGAGGGCTGAAAATTTAACCTCAACAGCGGTGAGCACCTTGCCCTCTACCTCTCACTGATGTAGTTTGTTCTTAGCCTTCTGCCAAAACAAAGCTATGTCGAACGTAGCACTGGTGAAAGCTGGCTTAAAGTGTTTCACAAAGTCTGTAAGGCATAGTTGAGTCTGAGGACGCACTGCTATGCCTGAATCAAACTATCTTGATGCCCCATCTGTACTACTAAGTAATGAGATGCAGTAAGGAAACAGAATTAATGGCTTGACACCTGGGGTCTTCAGCTGCTTCTGCAGATCACTGAAGTCAACTGTTTCAGTTTCCTTAATTTTGTCAGTTATATCCCTATAAAACCTTGCGTGTGCCACACAGTCCACCCCTCTGATGGAAAACGTACTAAGTGCATTTATTCACTTTGTAGCTCTATCCATCATCTGGGAATCCTTATTAGAAGGACAGATTGCTCAAGTGTCCTCATGTCTGGTAGCTGCTGACACCACATAGGACTCAACAAGGCAACCCTTGTTCCAGTGTTGCCTGTCAATGAGGGTCCGAAACACATGGAGGTTTATGTGGAGTGGGCTCCACTACATTTGGCGCCCTCCATACTTTGCAGCAAACTATCTCAATCAGTTTGTCTGGGGATGAGGACCCATTAGCTTCTTGTAAGATCGCTTCCTCAAGACAGACAGGGTAAACAGGCCATGATCCCCATTACATCATTTGTAGGATTCCACCAAATGTGTCATCTTCAGGAAGGGAATGGAGGAGCCCTTCTTTTTATCAAGGTCTGTGTCTGAGAAGTGGGACTCCAAAGTAGGGATCTGGATCTTGGTACTTCCTTCATACACTGCATCTTCCTAGGAGGGCTGAGAGGACTCTCATAAGCTGTCCCGTGGAGAAGGCACCTCAGACCTCAACAACTGGCATCGTTGATGCCCTCTGTTTTGAGGGAGGCAAAACAGATACAGTACAGTTGTGTGCACTTACCATAAATGTAGATGTTCGAGTGTACTCACTGTTGTAGTAATCACATTTGGGTTAACCAAAAAGCTGTAAGCATGGTAAACAAGAATAGAGGTATAGCCAATAGAAGTCAGGGGGCTGGAGGGAGGTTAACCAAGACTGCAACAGTGAATACACTCGAACATCTACATTTATGGTAAGTGTACACAAGTGTACTATGTTCTTAGTGTTTTACTGCTGCAGTCATCACATTTGGGTAGATTCCCAAAGCTAAGGATGGCAGGAGGAAATTAGATAGCATTAGGACCAGCTATAAGGTCCTGCAAGACTGCAGTGGCAAAGCCAGCTCTGGATTTGAAAAGATTAGCAAATGGTAATGCTTGGTGAAGCTATGTACAGAACTCCAGGTAGCAGCTTCTAGGATGTCCCTAGTAAGAACACCTCTAAGAAAGGCTGTAGAGGTAGACACAGCCCTGGTTGAATGTGGTCTTATCCCCTGAGGGGTAGGTTTTCCACGGTGCTTATAGCAGAAATGAATGCAATGGCCTATCCACTTAGAAATGGTTTGCTTTGAAATAGCCTTCCCCTCTGCCCCTGCAGCAAATGTAACCAGCAGCTGTTCAGATTTCCTGAGAGGTTTTGTCCTGTCCAAGAAAAATCTAAGTTGTCTGTGCCCGTCCAAGGAGTGCAGTATTCATTCCCCTTTGTTCTGTGGATTAGAAAAGAAGGTTGGCAAATGAATGGACTGATTAAAAGCCACACTGGATACCACCTTGGGCACGAAGGAAGGAGTGGTACTGAGGGACACCCTGTCCGCATGAAAGATGATGAAAGGCTCCACTGCCATGAGGGCCTGTAATTCAGACACCCTTCTTGCTGAAGTGATGGCTAAAAGGAAGGCTATTTTCCAAGAAAGGAATTTCAACTCTGCATTTGCAGCTGGCTCAAAAGGAGGTAGAGAGTGAGCTTTTCCAATACAAAGTTAAGGTCCCAGGCTGGAATAGGGGCTCTTCTGGGTGGTCTTAAGTTTTTGGCCCCTCTGAGAAACTGCTTCTGCAGTGTATGAGAGAAGAGGGGTGGTTCTGTATTATAATGAGCTGAAATGGCTGAGGCATAAATTTTGATGGAGGAAAAGGAAAGGCCCTTGTGAAACATCTCAGTTAAGTATTGAAGAATCCGTGGTAAATTGGGCGCTGCTGTGCCCTTCCCTTGAGTTTGGTTCCAGGCACAGAATCTTTACCAATTCTCAGCATAAGATTTTCTAGCACTAGGCCTCCTTGCCTCCAGAATGACATCCAACACTTGCTTAGTGAGGGATGGTAGCTGAGAGATCAGGTAATTAGCCAGGCTGCCAGGTTCCGGGTTTGAAGCTGTGGGTGCAGAATCTGGCCCTCCTGCTGGGACAGCAGGGCAGGGGTCTGAGGCAGGTGCCATTGTGCCCAGCAGTGACGCATTGTGCAAGAGAGGGTACCAGTGTCAGCGTGGCCAGTCTGATGCAATCAGAATTGTCCTTGGTTTGTCCGGTTTGATCTTTAGTAGTACCTTGGAGAGGAGAGGCAGAGGGGGAAAGGCATAAACTGATAGGTTTTTCCAGGTGAAGGACAGGGCATCCACTTTCCAAGCTTGTTTGTGGGGAGTCCTTGTGCAGAATTTGTCCAATTGGTAGTTCTGCGGGGAGGCAAACAGGTCTATCTCTGGGCTCCCCCCATTTGTTTCTCAACATGTTGAATATTTTTGGATCCAGTTTCCACTCATGTGGGTCCATGAGATTTCTGCTTAGTTCGTCTGCCAGTGTATTTAGCTTTCCTGGCAGGAATTGAGCCTGTAGGTGCACTTGGTAGCTCAAGGCTGTGTTCCACAGAGGCATGGCTAAGTCTGCAGAGAGGGTATGAATGGGTTACCCCCTGCTTGTTCATCTACCACATAACAGTGGCGTTGTCTGTCTTTACCATTAACTGTCCTGGAAGAATGTGGCCCTTGAAGGCTGTCAGAGCATTCTGTACAGCTAACATTTCTTTTTGATTGATATGCAGGTGCATTTGAGTTGGGTTCCATTTGCCCTAAACGGACTTCCCTGCCAAGTGAGCGCCCCATGCATAGTCTGATACGTTTGTTGTTAGGGTTTGGACAGCAGGGGGTAGAGTGAATGGCAGTCCCTTGTTTTGGTGGCAGGCCTCTGCCCATCAAAGGAACTCTATCTGTAGACAAGGTATGATAGGAATCATTGATTCCAGATCCTGAGAATGTTGACACCATTAGGTTTTCTAGATACCATTGTAGTTTCCTCATATGCAGTCTTGCATATGGAATTAAGAGAATGCAGGAGGCCATGAACCCCAGGGCTTGCAGTACTTTCCTTGCAGATAGCTGGGTCCTTGTGGCCAGTAGCTTGAAGTAGGCTGTCAAATGAAATTGTTTCTCTGGCGTCAGGTAGGCCATCTGGGAAGCTGTACTCAAGCTTGCTCCCAGAAATACAATTTGTTGGCAGCATACAAGATGTGATTTCTTTTCATTTATGGTGTACCCCAGAAAAGTTAGCAATTTCTTTACAAATGCCAGATGATTTAATAGTATGTCCTGGCTTTCTGCCTGAATTAGACATTCGTCCAGGTATGAGTATATTTGAATATTTCTTTGCCTGCAAAATACAACTGGAGCTAGGCACTTTGCGAATACTCTGGGTGCAGTAGAGAAGCCAAAGGGCAGTGCAGAGAACTGATAGTGCATGTAGCCTGCTTTAAAGCGTAGGTATCTTCTGCAAGATTCCCTTATTGGGATGTGCAGGGAGGCTTCCTTTAAATCCAGTGTTGCCAACCAAGCATCTTTGCCTAGCATAGGAAGCAGCTAATGATGAGTTAGCATCTCGAATTTTGGGATCACCAAAAATGTATTTAGGACAGACAGGTCCAGGATAGGACGCCAGGAATGGTCTTTCCTGGGTACCAGGAAAAGTCTGGAGTAGAAACCTTGTCTCCTTTCTTCTTCTGGGACTGGCTGAATAGCCGTGATGCTTAAGAGAGAACTTGCTTTTGAGCCTCTGCCCACTGACTCGGGGGTAAATCTGGCGAACTGTTTGGGGTTGGTAAAGAGTGGAAGTGGAATCTGTATCCTCGGGAAATTAGAAGTTATGTACTTACCATAACGTTCCATCTGAGTAGGTGGATTCATTTGTCTGCAACCTGTGGGTATGGATCCGATATCGGATCCGAACCGGCATGGTTTATCCAGCTATGGATCCGAGCTCCTAGCTCCTCCCCTCACCCATAATGCCCTGCTCTCCCTACATGACCTCAGATTGAGTTTGCCCTGCACCAACTACCCTAACCAAAGGGTAATACACCCTATGCAGGAAACTGACAAGACCAGGGGGATAGGAGGGCGGGATGGTTGCAGACAAATTAATCCACCTACTCAGATGGAACGTCATGGTAAGTACATAACTTCTAAATCTGAAGTAGGAGAATTCATTTGTCAGCAACCTGTGGGACAGAGTCCCCAGCTACCTGAATCTTGGGTGGCCATCATGGAAGGATATTCCGGAGCACCGCTGAGCCAAAGGATGCTCTACCTCTAGAAGTGACGTCCAGCTTGTAATGAGTAATAAAGGTATGAGATGAAGCCCAAGTGGCTGCTGAACAAATGTCATCCAGAGGAACCCTAGACTTAAAGGCCGCTGAAGTAGAGACAGAGCGGGTCGAATGAGCATGGACTCCCTCTGCTGCGGGCCTCCCAGAGGCTTGGTACGCCAACAGAATACACTGAGAAATCCAGCGTGACAAAGAAACTTTGGAAATTGGTTTACCCAGATTGAATTTGGCAAAAGAAATGAACAACTGGTCTGATTGCCTATGACCAGCTGTCCTATGAAGGTAAAAACGAAGCTGCCTGTGAACATCCAAGGAATGCAGCTTGTATTCGCCTTTGTTTTGATACTTAGGGAAGAAAACAGGGAGGTTGATGGACTGATTAATGTTAGCTTCTGAAGCTACTTTAGGAAGAAAGGAGGGATTGATCCTGAGGTACACCCGGTCCGGATGAAAAATCAAATAAGGTGGTTTCATGGACAGGGCCTGAAGCTCTGAAACTCTCTTAGCCGAAGTAATGGCTACCAAAAAAGCAGTCTTAAAGGACAAGTATTTAAGATCGACTGAGGCCGCAGGTTCGAAGGGGGGAGTGGTCAAGGCCTGAAGTACCAAGGAAAGATCCCACGGGGTCTGAGCAAAAAGGTGCCTTTTAGGAAGGTTTTGCATAACTTAGCCGACATAAGAGACCCTGAATCGTGTCCAACATGGTAATAAGATATGGCCGCCAGCTGAACTTTGACCGTGGAACTACTGGCGCCATCATTAGAGAGAGTAGTAAGGAAATCTAGAACCAAAGGAAGGGGAACCGTGAAAGGATCTAGGCCTTGCCGCTCTGCCCAAATGGAGAAACGCTTCCATTTACTGCGGCAAATTTTTCTGGTAGAGGGCTTGTGGGCCGCTACCAGAATGGCCTTAACTGGGGACGAGATACCGGGAGTCCTAATTAGGAGTGGAACTGGAGCAGCCAAGCAGTCAACTTCAGGTTGTCCAGGTTCGGAGTTGGCAGGTTCGACGGGTGTGATATCAGATCCGGAATGGGATCTAGAATCCAAGGTGGATTCACTGAATGAGACCTTAGGTAAGGGAACCAGATATGTCGAGGCCAGAACGGGGCAATGAGGATCATTCTGCACCCCAACCAAGAGGCTTTCTGAAGTACTTGTAGCATCAGAGGTAGAGGGGGGTATGCGTAAAGAAGACCAGGAGGCCAAGCATGCACCAGAGCGTCTCTCAGAGAATCCCCTGGAGGGGGGATTAGAGCGAAAAAACTGTCGCACTTGGCGTTCAAAGGAGAAGCAAAGAGATCGCAACAGGGAGTCCCCCACTGTGCGAAGATACTTTTCGCTACTTGAGAATTGAGAGACCACTCTTATGGGGAGAGAATGGTGCGAATGAGCTTGTCCGCTAGGATGTTGGTCCGACCCGGAATATGCGTTGCGATGAGGAAGCGGTTGGTGGAGATCGCCCATTCCCACACTCTCATGGCTTCTCGACATAAAGGGTAAGACCTGGTTCCCCCGTTAGTTGATGTACCAGACCACCGACATGTTGTCTGATTGAATCGCAATTGTTCCCAGGGGAAGGAGGGCCTGAAGTGCTTGCAACGCCAAGAGCACCGCCCTCATTTCCAGAACATTGATATGCAGGGAGGTCTCTGAATCGCTCCACGTGCCTTGGACCATCAGGCCCGCAAAATGCCCCCCCCCCACCCGAGGCGGGAAGCGTCCGTGGTCACTGTGGCGAGAGGGGGAGATGCACAAAAGGGGCGGCCCCTGTGGAGGTCCGGAGAATAGAGCCACCACAAGAGAGACCGCTTGCAAGCCTTGCTGATTGCAATGGGATGATATAGGAGGGAGAGAAATGACCATTGCACCTGAAGTGTCCATTGAAGCACTAGCGTGTTCAAGCGGGCGTGCGGAAGAAGAGTAATCGCTGCCGCCATAGACCCTAGCGCCCTCAGGATCAATTCCGCAGGTGTTGAGCTGGAGTGAAGGATGGCCCGCACCTGGAAACGCAGATTCCAAACCCTGTCGGTTGTGAGAAAGGCTCTTAAATTTCTCGTGTCTAACCTGGCTCCTATAAATTCTATTGTTTGAGTAGGGACCAGGTTGGACTTCTCTATGTTTACCGTGATGCCTAGCTTGGGAGCTAGACGAAGGAAGGAGTCTCTTGCCAAAGAGAGTACATGCCTTGTTGGGGCGGTGAGAAGCCAGTCGTCTAGGTACGGAAAGACCTGCACCCCCTGAAGCCTCGGGTGGGCCGCAACCACTGCTAACACTTTGGTGAACACCCTGGGGGCTGTGGTGAGACCAAAGGGAAGGACCCTGAACTGGTAGTGACTGGCTCCCAGCCGGAAGCGAAGAAACCTCCTGGATCGTCTGTCCATCCGAATGTGGTAGTACGCATCCTTGAGGTCTATAGAGCACATCCAGTGATTCTCCCCTAGAAGGGGGAGGATGGACTGCAAAGTGACCATCTGGAATTTCTCTTTGGGAACTGACAGGTTCAACAGGGACATGTCTAGAATGGGTCTTAGGTCCCCCGTCTTTTTTGGCACTAAAAAGAACCTGGAGTAGAACCCTGATCCGATCTGGTCTGGGGGGACGGGCTGGATGGCTCTTTTTCTCAGCAGATGGCCAATTTCTGCTGAAGCAGCCTCCCTCTGATCGGGTGGAACATCGGGGAGGATTTTTAACTTTGGGACATGAACAAAGGGGATCTTGTAACCTCTGGATATAATCCGGACTACCCAGCGGTCCGATGTAATGGACTCCCATGCCGCTAGGTGCTCCGAGAAACGTCCCCCGACTGCCTCCAGAGAGGAGCAGTCGGGCAACCCCTCAGGGTTGCTGCGTGGGCCGTTCAGAGAAAGGTTCCCTGGACCCAAAGTTCCTGGGAGCCCCTCTGCCCCTAGGGCGGCGTCCTCCCTGTCCTTCTCTGCCGCGGAAGGACTGGTTGTCCGGAGCGGGTTGGGAATGCTGCGACTTCCGGAACCACATCTTCTTCTGGCCCTTTTGGTTCCTAGAGTAGGACCTCTGGGGCACAGAGAAGCGGACTCCGACTGCAGACAGCGTCTTCCCGTCCTTCTCGCTCTGAACCAAGGTATCGCGAACAGTCTTGCCAAAAAGGGCAGAACCGTCAAAGGGGGCGTTCGCGAATGACGCCTTGAAGGGCTCTGCAAAATCGCAGTGGCGGAGCCAGGCCTGCCGTCTTGTGACTAGGCCCGCTCCCGCAGCTCTAGCGGATCCCTCGTTAGCGTGTGAAAGTAAACGCATAGAGGTGTTAGTCACAGAACGAAGAGTGGCCATACGGGTGGAGTGCATAAGTTTGTCCTCCTCCGACATGGACTCTGGGGGGAATGCAGCGTATTCCTTGATAAGATCGCGCTGCATCCTAATGACGTGTGCCAAATAGTTGAGCGCCCTCACTGAGAAGGTCGATGTACTAAAGATTCGCTTCCCCAAACGGTCCATCATCCGAGACTCCTTGCTCGGGGGATGGATTGAGGGACTCTCCTGGGCGAGTTCCGTCTTAGTGGCTGCTGCCAACAACATGGCATCTACCGGGGGTCCCTTGCTTCAGTGGGCACGGTCAGCAGGGGAGCTAAGGATCCTGTCGGGCCTCAGAGATTGGCTCCACGGTGTCCGGGTCCTTCCACGCCCTGGTGGTAATAAGGTCCACCAGGGGGTCGGCAGGAGGGGACACCCAAGAGGTAGACGGGCCCACTTCAAATGCCTCCAAGAACACTGACTCGTCCGAGGAACTTTGGGGCAGACCACCCACCTCTAATCCGTAACATTTCCATGATGTCTCCGAAGGAGACATCCTCAGGGGGTGATCTTGGGGAGCCTTCCCCTTCCTCCAAGTCAGTGTCTCCGGTCAAAGACTCGGGGGAGTCTAGGTGCCTCCTCTTACACGAATGCTTGCGAGGTGCTTCCTCGGGGGGGCTGTCCGAGGAGCCCTCACCAGCAATGTCCAGAACCACAGGAACTGCTTGGGGCAGTGAAGCGGGCTGTCCCAGTGGCCGGGTGATGGAAGCCTGGCCCAGAGCAGATGGAGTGCGGGACGGAGCCGAAGCAAGGGCCGGGGGTCCGGATGCCCTCAACAGAGCCCTCTCCACTACATCAAAAGCTGAGGGGGAGCCGGCTGGCTCCCCCTCGGATCCGATGAGCGGATCGGAGCCGGCGCCGAGCCCCTCGGATCCGAGGGACCAGTGTGCTCCGACAAGGATGGCGCCGAGGGCACACTGAGTCCCTCGGATCCGAAGCTCGGGCCAAGGCTCCTAGAGGTCAGATCCGACAGACTCGAGGGCAGGGTCTGATCCGAAGTACCCAGTACTGTCGGCGCCGACCCACCCACGGCTCCGAGGCTGCCTGGCTCCGGGCGCTCCGAACCCGGGTAGTGGGTCGGAGAAGGAGCAATGGGCTTAAAAAAGGGGGTCGAGCTCCCCCCCAGAAGGGGGGGGGGGAGGCAGGAGCACTCCCATCTGCATCTGGGCCTGGATGAACCTTCGCATCATCCGGTCCAGATCAGCATCGGAGAGGCTGTAAGTAGACCTCGACGAGGCTACCGAGGTAGGCCTTGAGGGCCGCCTCGATAGCCTAGAAGGAGGTCGGGTCTCCTCATCCTCAGGCTCCGGTGAAAAGCACGGGGACCGGAGCCGAGGAGGGGGAGAGCCAGCAGCCAGAGAGGCCGGAGGAGAAGCCAGCTTAGCCGGCGGGGCATAAATGGAGGTCTCGGCCCACCGCTTGTGGTGCTTCTCTCTCCGGTCCTTTTTCCTGGCTTCCCTCTCCTCCGACCCTTTGACGGGAGTTTGAATCCCGGGTGGAGGAGGGGGAGCAGGCAAGGCAGGGACTGCCGAAGCAGTGACCACCAAGGGGGCGGGGGCCGAAGCAGAGTCTGGGGGCAAGAGTCTCGCCAAGACCAACTTCGACCTCCGCTCCTTCAATGCCCTGGGGTTGAACCCTGCACAGATTGAACACCCTGAAGTGAGGTGTTCAACCCCAAGGCATCGAACGCACCGAGTGTGGACATCAGCAGGGGAAAGCTTATGTGGCCACACTCGGAGCACTTTGAAAAAATAGCCTTTGGGGCCTCAGACATCACTATTTTTTTTTTTTTTTTTTTAAATAGTAACACTAAAATAAACTAAAGCATTCACACAAGGTCCCAAAAAACACACACACACACACACACACACACACACACACACACACACACACACACCAACTACGAACCAGCGAGGGGAGGGTAAAAACTATATTAAATTAACCCAAAAAAGATAAAAATAGAAGGGAAACCTACAACTTTCACACAACTTAAAAGTTTTAAAAGTTTTAAAACCCCTTAATAAGAATATATAAACTTAGCTTTTGGAGCTCTGATGACCCAGCCTTCACCATGCGCGGCAAACTAGATCTGAGGTCATGTAGGGAGAGCAGGGCATTATGGGTGAGGGGAGGAGCTAGGAGCTCGGATCCATAGCTGGATAAACCATGCCGGTTCGGATCCGATATCGGATCCATACCCACAGGTTGCAGACAAATGAATTCTCCTACTTCAGATCTATATTTAAAACCCATTTGTCCTGGATAATGAGTTCCCAATTTTTTGCCTGCAGGGCAATCTTTCCCCCTAAAGTAAAGTACAGTTGTGTACACTTACCATAAATGTAGATGTTAGAGTGTATTCACTGTTGCAGTCATTACACTTGGGTTATCCTGCTGGCAGGCTACCCTCAGTCGGCCTGAATTCCAAAGTCTAGGTCCGGCGTCGGTTACGGTCGTCTCTTCCCTGATGTCAGTGCGCCAGGGGTATAAAAGATGCAGCCGATGCAATTTTCTTCAGTTTTTCTTGCCCAAGATGTCCGGTGCCCCCAAAAAGGAAGGCTTAAAATATGCCAATAAAACATGCATGCACCAAAATATGTTATACCTTAATCTACAAGCAAATACACCACATAGGTTGTATAGATTAGAGAAGTGCAGCTAAGTTCCAGCAAAAAGAGAAGGGGGATGGTGGGTGGGTATAACCTGGACTGCAACAGTGAATACGCTCGAACATCTACATTTATGGTAAGTGTACACAACTGTAGTATGTTCTTCGTGTTTCACTGTTGCATTCATTACACTTGGGTTGAATCCCAAAGCTATGGTTGGGAGGCTGGAGCTAAAAGGCATTAGGAGCGGCTATGAGGCCCTGCAGAACTGCAGTGGCAAAGCCTGCCCTGGATTTAGAGTAGAGTGGTAAATTATAGTGCTTTGTGAAGGTGTGCACCGAACTCCAGGTAGCAGCCTCTAAAATGTCTTTGGTTGGTACTCCCCTGAGGAAGGCTGCTTAAGTGGCTGCTGCTCTGGTTGAATGTGGCCTAATGCCCTTAGGCACTGACTCGCCATGTTGCGAATAGCAGAAACGAATGCAGTGGCCTATCCACTTTGAAATAGTCTGCTTTGAGATAGCCTTTCCTTGTGATCCTGCAGCATATGCCGCTAGTAGTTGCTCAGTCTTTCTGAAAGCTTTGGTTGTGTTCAAGTAGAAGGGTAGCAGTCTGTGGATGTCCAAAGAATGCAGAATTCTCTCCCCCTTATTCTGTGGGTTTGGATAAAAAGTAGACAGATGAATAGTTTGGTTAAGGGCCACACTGGATACTACCTTAGGCATAAACGTCGGGTTTGTCCTCAGAGAAACCCTGTCTGGATAAAAAATTATAAAAGGTTCCACAGCCATGAGTGCCTGTAGCTCTGAGACTCGTCTTGCAGAGGTTACTGCCAAGAGCAGAGCTGTTTTCCAAGACAAAAACTTTATATCAGCTGTAGCGGCTAGCTCAAAATGGGGCAGAGTGAGTTTTTCCAAAACGCAATTGAGGTCCCATGCAGGTATTGGTGATTTCCTTGAAGGCCTTAAATTTTTGGCTCCTCTGAGGTATTGCCTTAACAAAGGATGAGAAAAGATTGGTGGCTCTGTATTGTAATGAGCCAAAATGGCAGAGGCATGAATTTTAATTGATGAAAAGGACAGGCCTTTGTCCAGCATCTCAGTATTGCAAAATCTGAGGAATATTTGGTACTGCTGTGTCAATTCCTTGTGCCTGGTTCCAGGCACAGAATCTCTTCTATCTTCCAGCATAAGATTTTCTAGTACTATGCCTCCTGGCCTCCAAAATGACATCCACCATCGCTTTAGTGAGAGGTGTGTTTTGTATGACTACATTATCCGCCATGCTGCGAGATGTAAGGTCTTGAGTTGGCTGTGCAGGATCTGATTGTTTTGTTGGGACAGTAGATGAGGTATTTGAGGTAAGGTCCAGGCTGGGCATTGAGACAAGTTCCTTAGGATTGGATACCTGTACTGGCGGGGCCAGTCTGGGGCAATCAGTATAACTTTTGGCTTCTCTTGTCTGACCTTTAGGAGTACCTTGGGGAGGAGAGGCAGTGGAGGAAAGGCATATACTGTTAAGTTTTTCCAGATGAAAGATAGGGCATCCACTTTCCATGCTTGTCTGTGATAAGTCCTTGTGCAGAATCTCTTTAGTTGGCAGTTGTGAGGAGAGTCAAATAGGTCCATGTTCGGGCATCCCCATTTCCTTGTTATGTTGAAGACTTGTGGATCCAGTTTCCACTTGTGGGGATCCATGAGGTTTCTGCTTAGTTTGTCTGCCAGAGTATTTATCTTTCCTGGCAGAAATTTTGCCTGCAGATGTACTTGGTAAGTCAATGCTGTGTTCATGGCTAGTCTGCAGAGGGGGTAAGAATGAGTCCCTCCCTGCTTGTTTATATACCACATGACCGAGGTATTGTCTGTCTATCAGTAGTTGTCCCGGATGAAGTAGGTCCTTGAGGGCTGTCAGGGCATTCTGAACAGCTAGCATCTCTTTTTGATTGATATGCAGATGCATTTGGTAGGCGGACAATGTGCCTTGAATACATCTTCCTGCCATGTGTGCCCTCCAGGCATAATCTGATGCATCCGTTGTCAATGTCTGCCTGGCTAGGGGTAAGGTGAATGGCTGTCCCTTGTCCTGGTGACAGGCCTTCACCCACCATCGAAACTCCTGTTGCAAGCAGGGAATGAGAGTAATTATTGTTTCCAGGCTGTGGCAATGCTGAGTCCAAACACTGTTTAGGTACCATTAAAGTTTCCTCATATGCAGTCTTGCATATGGAATTAGTAGAATGCAGGATGCCATGAATCCCAAAGCCTGCAGATTTTTTCTTGCAGATAACTGGGCCTTTGTTACCAACAGTTTGAAATAGGTAGTCAGTTGCCTTTGTTTGTCTGGCGTGAGATAAGCCATCTGGGCAGTTGTATTTAAGCTTGCACCCAGGAATATTATCTCTTGAGAGGGTACTAGCTTTGATTTTTGTTCGTTGACTGTGCACCCCAGGCATGGTAGTAATCTCTTTACAAACGCCAGATGCTGTAGTAGAATGTCCTTGATCGCTGCTTGTATGAGGCAGTCGCCCAAGTAAGGATATATTTGTATTCTTCTTTGTCTGCAGAATGCAATTACTGGTGCCAGGCACTTTGTGAAGACCCTGGGCGCAGTAGATAAGCCAAAGGTCAGTGCAGAGAATTGGTAGTGCATTAAGCCAGCTTTGAGTCTGAGGTATCTTCTGCATAAATGTCTGACTGGGGCATGCAGGTATGTCTCTTTTAGGTCTAAAGTCACAAGCCAAGCCTTCTTGCCCAGCATGGGCAGAAGCTGCTGTAAGGTCGACATTTTGAATTTTGGTATATCCAGATATGTGTTTAGAAAAGATAGGTCAAGTATTGGTCTCCAGACTTTGTCCTTTCTGGGTACCAGGAACAGTCTTGAATAAAATCCTTGTCCCTGCTCTTGTTCTGGTACTTGTTGAATGGCCCTCATGTCCATGAGGGATGAGACTTGTTTTTGTGCCGCTGCCCATTGATTTTTTGGTAGGTCTGGCCAACCGTTTGCCCTTGTCAGGGTATGAAAGTGAAACTTGTAGCCCTGTGACACTATGTCTAGGACCCATTTGTCCTGGGTTATTATGTGACAATTTTGAGAAGAAAGTGCTAGTTTTCCCCCTAAAGGTGCTGCCAGAAGATAAGTACTTGGCGCAGGCAGGGGGAAGTCATTTGGGACTGTTTCTTGTAAGGCTGTGATTTGTCTTCTCCACTTTTGGAGGTAGAAGCACCCCATTGTTTAGACTTGTATGAACCTTGGGGCTGGGATCTGCCTCTTGGGCATCTGTATCTGCCCCTTTGTGGTCTGTCTGACACTGGAAAGGACCAATTCTTTGTAGGCCAGTGTCTGCTAAATCTTGCAGGCTGTACCTGTAAGAAATCCTCGACTGTTTGCATAGATTTAGCTTTGTCCTCCATTTTCTTTAACGCCTCTTCTGCTTTAACACCAAACAAAGTATCATGCTGTAATGGAGCATCTAATAATTTTGCTTTAACATGATCTGGTAAATTATGTTCCTTTAACCAAGCATGCCTCCTAATGACAGAACCCGTGCAGGAGGCCCCCAAAGAATCAAAACCACATTGCAAAGTATGCTTTCCAACTTGCTCAGCTGCATGCAATAAATCCTGCATTTCTTTGTTTTCTGCACCTTCAAAATTTATCAACATCTTCTGTTTAAGCAGTGACATAATATATTGCTGATATTTGAGCATATGAAACTGACAACTTAAAGCCCTTATAGCCAAGGTAGCAGAGGTGTAAATCTTCTTTCCCCATCTCTCTAATGCCCTAGAATCCCTGTCGGAGGGGGTAGGGTTTTTTGCAGTGGATGCCTTGACCCCTTTGGGACCCTGAGAAATAGTTTCTGGGTCAGCAGCAGGGTTCTTGAAAAGGAATTTATGAGAGGTCAGGCACCCTGTAGCACCTGTCCGGCTTAACAGGAGCTGGAGGTAAGGAGTCAGGGGTCAGACTGGACTCTGAAAATACATCATCTACAATGTCGAACACAGGCGGAATAGCTAGGGGCCTGTGTTGAGGGAGTAAAAGGAAGTCCCTGAGCCTTTTCTTAGATTCAGAATAATCTTGGCTCTCCCAGTGGAAATGTTCCCTCATGGTATGCAAGGTTTCCCCAAAAGAGTAATCCTCAGGAGGAGAGGCTGAAGGGATAGATTCTTCAGCATCAGAATCCTCATAGGGGAGGAAGAGAGTATTCCTAATCAGAAGAGGAATCTGAAGAAATGGAAACCTGATCTGAAGATTCATATTCTGTCTCTTGCCAAGGCCTCTTATCAGGAGGGGGATGGGAACCCCTGATCAAAGTAATTAAGTCTTCGGCCATTTTGAGCATCTGTTTTTTGGGCATGGAGGCCTGACCATGAGGCTGTTGTACTTGTTTCTTTGTCTTTAAAGATGCCTTAGTCTTTGCCTTTGCAGCTGGAGCGCTTTAATGTACAATTGAGTATGTCTGAAAACACCCTCGGAAGCCGATGCCTGCTCAGCGGCTCCGGACCCATCTGAGGGAATAGTTTCCGAAGGTCCAATACTTTGAGCTTCCAGCGGCCTAGGCAACTACACATGAGAGTCTATAGCGGCCTGCGGGTCCAAAGTAGCGAGCGTCAGGGGCTGCGAAAGCACCTCACTGAGAGCCGGCGAACCGGCGACTGGCTTAGAAGAAGCCTCATCGGTTTTAGACCTCGGATGGCTGTCTTTTTTTCTTTGCATTTCTTGTGAATTGCGGTAGTCGGTTGGCTATCCAACGGCATTGTGTAATTAAATCTTCTGCCAAAATAGTGAAATGCAAAATCGTACCGGCGCTTTATAGTGCGCTGGTTAAATCTAGCACAAATCCAACAAGCAACGTCCTGGTCAGGGCCTAGGCAAGGAATACATTAAGAATGAAAATCTTTATGAGGTATTTGCTTCCCACAAGAAATACAATTATTAACTTTTTCTGACATCGGTCAGGAGCAAGAAAAAAGTTTTCCCCAACGGGGTACTTAGCTTTTAATGAAGACTTCGGATCTGAAATTTTAACACGAAAATCTCAGGAGTTGGCTGACCGGCACCTGCGAACTGCTTCTGGCACCGTGCGGCAAGAAAGACTGAAGAAAATGGCATCGGCTGCATATTTTATATCCCTGGCGCACTGACATCAGAGAAGAGGCAACAGCAACCGACGCCAGACATAGACTTTGGAATTCAGGCCGACTGAGGGTAGCCTGCCAGCAGGATAAACAAGTGTAATGACTGCAACAGTGAAACACGAAGAACATCAGTCAGTTGTGCAGAGCTTGAAAGTTTTAAAGTTAAGTCATTGAGACAATTTACCATAGGGGGAGTCTTACTACTCCCTGCCTTGGAAGTGGGAGCCCCCCACTGCTTAGTCCTGCGAGTACCTTGGGACTGAAGCCTGAGTGTTCTGCTGGTTCTGGGTTTGGTCTGAGATGGCCTGGAAGAGGCAGGAAAAAAAACAATTCGTAGAGGGGCCAATGCCTACTACATCTGGGAGGCTATACTTGCAGGAAATCTTTTAACAGTTAGCATAGATTTAGCTTTTTCCTCCATCTTTTTAAGTACTACTTCTGCTTTGCTGCTAAACAGGCGGTCTTGGTTTAAGGGAGCATCCAGCAATTTAGCTTTAACATGATCTGGCAAAGTTTGCTCCTTAAGCCAAGTATGCCTTCTAAGTAGAGACCCAATGACAGCAGCCCTGCAAGATGCCTCTAATGAATCAAAACCACATTGCAAAGTATGTTTTCCAACTTGTCCAGCAAAATGCATTAAATCCTGTAAATCTTTATTTTCAGAAGTCAGGAATGGGTTCCTATCAGCAGACTGAAGACGCATGTTTTCAAATGCATCTTGGTCAAACTGACAAAACCGAAAATGCAAAATATCTAAGCGGCATGTAAGCCAATTCTTTCCCTGGGAAAAAAAATTTGCTTGGCCACTTCGGTACTTTGCCGTTTTCTGCACTGTAGTGCGGTCTCGGAGTTGGTATATTTAAGTAGAGGGTTGGAGGGGGGGGGGGGGAGAGAAGCCTCCCACTTAATCTCATGTTTTAATGTGCTTACTTTTTTTTTTTGTTTTTTTGTTGGAACAGCGATTTTTTTCCCTTGGAAAAAAATTGTTGTTTTGAAAGTTTGTTTTTGTAAGCTTTCGTTTACATGGGGTCGATTAATCACAGTTCGCTTACCTAAGCGTTCGGTGATCTAATACAGACCCGTCAGGAATCAACATCATTTTCTGTTTAAGCAATCCAATAATATGCTGCTGATACTTTAACATATGAAACTGGCAGTTTAAGGTCCTAACGGCCAAGGTTGCAGAAGTGTATACCTTCTTACCCAATCTATCCAGCATGCCCTGGAGTCTCTATCAGAGGGGGAAGGATTTTTGGCAGTAGTAGCCTTAATGCCCTTGGGTCCCTGTGAAATGGTCTCAAGATCTGCAGTAGGATTTTTAAAGAGGAACTTGCGAGAGTCAGGGACCCTGTAATACCTATCAGGTTTTATGGGAGCAGGAGGTAAAGAGTCAGGGGCCAGGCTAGATTTCGAGAAGGCATCATCAACAATGTCCAGTATAGGAGGGACAGCTAAAAGCCTGTGTTGGGGCAGGAGTAAGAAATCCCTAAGCCTTTTTTAGGAGTCAGAGTAATCCTGGCTTTCCCAGCGAAAATGCGCCCCAAGAGTATGCAAGGTTTCA